>NC_140997.1:225753203-226353203 GCF_052327205.1 Somniosus microcephalus
TGCCCTCTGTGCCCACGCCACGCCCGAGCTAGGCACCTCCTGTCGCGATCAACAAAAGGCCCGCGATTCGCCGCCATCTTTGTGAAGGCTGGAGGGGGCGGCCTTAGCCGAGCGTCGCCATCGCCGCCATCTTAGTATAAGGCGGGCGGAGCGGGAGTCAGCGCGTGCGTCAACTTCCGCCCGGAGTGCGACTTGAGTCCGGCCGGGCGCCTCGCGGTAGGTTGCGTGCAGGATGGCGTCTCTCTCTCTCTCTCTCTGGTCTTGAAGCCGGCTCGAGCGTGGCTCGGGAGGGCAGGGCTCGGGGGGGGGCGGGGCTTGGTGGTGCGCGGGGCACGGGGGGGTGGGGCGTCTGGAGAGAGCGGGGAGCGACCACCATCGCCCTCTATCTCTCCTTCCCCCTCTCTCTCCTCTCCCTCACCTCCTCTCCCTCCCAACTCCTCTACCCCGCCCCCCCCCACTCACCTTCCTCCTCCCTACCCCCCTCTTCCCCCTATCCCCTCCCCCCTTACCACCCTACCCCCTCCCCCTACTCCCCCCTTCCCCCTACCTCCCTCCCTTCCCCCCTACCCTCCCCCTCCCCCTCCTAACCTTCCCTCCCTCCCCCCCTTCCTCCTACCTCCCCCTTCCCCCGTCCCCTTCCCCCCTACCTCCCCCTTCCCCCCCTACTCCCCCTTCCCCCACCCCTTCCCCCTCCCCCCCTTCCCCTTCCCCCCTCAGTCGCGCTCTCCCTTCCCCCCCCCCCCCGCAGTCGCGCTATCCCTTTCTCCCCCCCCCCCCCCCCCAGTCGCGCTCTCTTCCAACAACCTAACATATCCTCAAAAATCCCTCGGCTCCGCCGGGCACTTCAGCTAGTGTACAATATAGGGCATGAAGCTATTCATCCCTTACCTCCCTTTCCTCCCTCAAATTAATAGATTTTAAAAAAAAAATCCTGGATCCACGGTGGCCACTCAGTATCATTTTCTGTCTTCTCAACTTCTGTGTATTTACTGAAGAGACTCGTGTTGGCACTTAAAAAATAATAATACTGGTTTGCAAATAGCAATCATGAATATTGTGTTCAGTGCAAAATTGCCTTGCCTGCCCACTCTCATTACTCACTGAGATGTGTTTATAAATAATTAATTGCTATTTAGATGTAATTTTAATCATCGCACATTATGTTCCTATAGCCCTGTCAAAGAAAACAAAAATATTTTTATGAAAACTAAACAATCAAATTTAAAATGTCTCCTTTTCTATCATGTGAAGGTGTTTCATTTTTCTTCGTGTCTACCCTGCAAAGGCAGAGACTTTGGGGTATTGTCTACTTCTGCATTTCAGTTTTGAGAATTGTTGCGGACCTGTTGACTGCACAGCTCTGGTAGTAGATGGTCAGCACGAAAGTGAGATGCTGGCTGCTAATGTGCTGCTGTAGCCTCTAACTCTCCGGCGTCTCACGTGCAGCCCTTTCAGTTTTGACGGTCTGGCCCTTGGTTCCCGAACAACTCATGCCTCTTTGTACTTATAATTCTTTGGTGTCGTTGTGCCCTTTTTATAAAAAAAAAATAAAAAAAAAAAAATTCTGTGATCTGGAGATATAGAAAAGGCTGTTATTAAGCACTGTTGTCTCCTGGATAAATCTGGATTAGAAAACCAAGATCTAGTACTATCAGTAACTTGGGATCAAAGTTCCCTTAATTTTTTTTCAGGTGCGTGGTCCCTTTAACGGGCTGCGCGGCTCATTCAAATTTTTGCACATGCGCTGTTTTTCCTATTGTAAAGCCGGCAAGTGGCCTGCATAGGACCTCCAGAACGCTGTGCAGCTTAATGGGAACATTGCTTGAGAGTGTGTGCAAATGAATGGGGAACCTGGATTGAAACGTGTTTCCCCCCCGAGGTTCCATGGAATCTATGTGGTCCACAGGTGAAACTGCCAGCGTTCTCGCCGTGGTTTTTGTTTTAAATTGTGATCTTCACAGCAACTGCAATTTTTCTGAGTGTGGTCAAGGATAATTCCAAACATATTTGAAGCAAACTGTGTGCTTCACATGAAATAATTGCAGTTTCCAGTCATGTGACGACTTCATTATTGTTCCTCCAGTTGTGGTTTACACACCAACATTAATTCTTTACAGTACTACTGGGTAAATATGTTGCTTCCTAGTTTATTTCTTGCAGCAGTTATTTTTTGGGGTTTTTATTATAAGCAGCGAATAAATGCAAATTTAACAAAGCAAAGCCAATTTTTTTGGGCCCCTGTGGTAAAGTTTAACTTCTTCAGCATTACAGAAGGGCGTAGAATCCACTTGAGTCGACATGATCTTTTATGCATTGTGAAATATTTGAAAGCCTTTTGTACAGTTGGATATTTGTAATCCTGTCTGACGCAGGTAGCTAAGTCTCTCTGTTGATCATGTTCTTTGTTGGATTTGGGCCATAGGTGTTCAAAATGTTAGAGCAAGTATTCAGTGAAAATTGAGGATTGTTTTAGTTCAAGACAATCTGAGGAGCATTGTTTTACAAGAACGAATATGGAAGAACATCCATTTTAGGAAATTGTAGATATTTCAAAGATGAAATCACCATCAAGACTCCTTTTATAATCATAATAAAGTCATGGAATGGTTACAGCACAAAAGGAGGCCATTCAGCCTGTCGAGCCCGTGGCCGGCTCTCTGCAAGAGCACTTCTGCGAGCGAGTCCCACTCCCCCACCCTATCCTCGTAGTCCTGCAAATGTTTTTCTTCCCGGCACTTATCTAATTCCCTTTTGAAAGCCACGATTGAGTCTGCCTCCACCACCCTTTCAGGCAGTGCATTCCAGATCCTAACCACTTCGCTGCGTAAAAAAGTTTTCCCTCATGTCGCCTTTGGTTCTTTTGCCAATCAGCTTAAATCTGTGTCCTCTGGTTCTCGGCCCTTCCGCCAATGGGAACAGTTTCTCTCTCTCTACTCTGTCTAGACCCCTCATGATTTTGAACACCTTTGTCAAATCTCCTCTCAACCTTCTCTGCTCTCAAGGAGAACAACCCCAGCTTCTCTTAGTTTACCCACGTAACTGAAGTCCCTCATCTCTGGAACCATTCTCATAAATCTTTTCTGCACCTGCTCTAAGGCTTTCACATCCTTCCTAAGGTGCAGTGCCCAAAATTGGGCACAATACTCCAGTTGAAGCCGAACCAGTATTTTATAAAGGTTCATCATAACTCCTTGCTTTTGTACTCTATGCCTCTATTTATGAAGTCCAGGATCCCGTATGCTTTTTTAACCGCTTTCTCAACCTGCCCTGCCACCTTCAACGATTTGTGCACATATACCCCCAGGTGACTCTGTTCATGCACCCTGTAGGATTGTACCCTTTAGTTTATATTGCCTATCCTCATTCTTCCTACCAAAATGTATCACTTTGCACTTTTCTGTTAAGTTTCATCTGCCATGTGTCCGCCCATTCCACCAGCCTGTCTGTCTTCCTGAAGTCTATCACTATCCTCCTCACTGTTCACTATACTTCCAAGTTTTGTCATCTGCAAATTTTGAAATTGTGCCCTGTACACCCACATCCAAGTCATTAATGTATATCAAGAAAAGCAGCGGTCCTGGTACCAACCCCTGGGTAACACCACTGTATACTTTCCTCCAGTCTGAAAAACAACCGTTCACCACTACTCTGTTTCCTGTCACTTAGCCAATTTCGTTTCCATGCTGCCACTGTCCCTTTTATTCCATGGGCTTCAACTTTGCTGGCAAGCTTATTATGTGGTACTTTACCAAATGCCTTTTGGAAATCCATATACACCACGTCCAGCGCATTGCCCTCATCTACCCTCTCTTGCCTCATCAGAAAACTCAATCAAGTTAAACAAACACGCTTTGCCTTTTAACAAATCTGTGCTGGCTTTTCTTAATTCTAGCACAAAGGAAGATGGTTGTGGTGATTGAAGGTCAATCATCACAGCCCCAGGACATCGCTGCAGGAGTTCCTCAGGGCAGTGTCCTAGGCCCAACCATCTTCAGCTGCTTCATCAATGATCTTCCCTCCAACATAAGGTCAGAAGTGGGGATGTTCGTTGATGATTGCACAGTGTTCAGTGCCATTCACAACTCCTCAGATAATGAAGCAGTCCATGCCCGCATGCAGTAAGACCTGGACGACGTTCAGGCTTGGGCTGGTAAGTGGCAGGTAACATTCGCGCCACAGAAGTGCCAGGCAATGACCATCTCCAACAAGCGAGAGTCTAACCACCTCCCCATGACATTCAATGGCATTACCATTGCCAAATCCCTCACCATCAACATCCTGGGAGTCACCATTGACGAGAAACTTAACTGGACCAGCCACAGAAATACTGTGGCAACAAGAGCAGGTCAGAGGCTAGGTATTCTGCGGTGAGTGTCTCGCCTCCTGACTCCCCAAAGCCTTTCCACCATCTACAAGACACAAGTAAGGAATGTGATGGAATACTCTCTTGCCTGGATGAGTGCAGCGGCAACAACACTCAAGAAGCTCGACACCATCCAAGATAAATCAGCCCGCTTGATTGGCACCCCGTCCACCACCTTAAACATTCACTCCCTCCACCACCGGCGCACCGTGGCTGCAGTGCGTACCCTGTACAAGTTGCACTTCAGCAACTCGCCTAGGCTTCTTCGGCAGCACCTCCCAAACCTGTGACCTCTTCCACCTAGAGGGACAAGGGCAGCAGGCGCATGGGAACACCACCACCTCCAAGTTCCCCTACCATCCTGACTTAGAAGTATATTGCCGATCCTTCATTGTCGGTGGGTCAAAATCCTGGAACTCCCTCCCTAACAGTATTGTGGGAGTACCTTCACCACACGGACTGCAGCGGTTCAAGAGGGCGGCTCACCACCACCTCCTCGAAGGCAATTAGGGATGGGCAATAAATGCCGGCCTTGCCAGCGACGCTCAGATCCCATGAACGAATATAAAAAAAAAAAAAATTAATTCACACTCGTCCAAGTGACTTAATTTTGTCCCTGGTTATCGTTTCTAAAAGCTTCCCCACTACCGAGGTTAATTTGACTGGCCTGTAGTTGCTGGGTTTAATCCTTACACCCTTTTTTGAACAAGGATGTAACATTTGCAATTCTCCAATCCTCTGGCACCACCCCTGTATCTAAGGGGGATTGCAAGATTATAGCCAGTACCGCTGCGATTTCCTCCTTAACCTTCCTCGGTATCCTAAGATGCATCGTATCCGGACATTTGTCATTAAGATGATCATCTTTCTCTTTACCATTTTACCATTAAAAGTAAAATATTCATAATGCTAAATGTTGACAATTTAAGGAAGTAACTGGGAGAAGGAGTTGCGCATGACAGGAAACTGGAGCTACGTACAATATTGAAATGACAAGATGAAGGAGGCACCCCAATTTAAAGGAGAAGTGTTATGTATAGGGAAGTAGTTTGTTATATTTTTGTCCTTCATGTCTCCTATCTAGATTTTTGCCTTTTAGCTTGAATCCTCACCTTAAGCCGCCTCCATAAAGACATTTCTGGTAGGTTAGAAGTCTGTGATGAGATCGGCAAGCCGACAGAAATTTGTCCTTTTCCATCAGTGGTTGTCGGTCGAGTTCCTTTTCATTTACTAACCCAGTACCACTTGAGCCCACAGCAGAAATGGGTTAGGGAATGAATGGCCATCAAGTAGTGTGGTAAACCACTGTTATTGTTGTTCACCGTTGTTGTTGCACACTGTTGTACCTATGCATGCCTCAGCATGTCTCTGCTGGCTCCGCCCCTGGCTCCACCCACAGGCCCAGGTATAAAGGTGACTGCTCTGCAGCCCCCTGCCTTCTTGGAACCCAGTCAACCACGAGAGGCATGCTCTGTTCTTTGCTAATAAAAGCCTTTAGTTACTCTCCTAACTCTCTGATGCGCCATCAATTACTCATAAAAGACAATTTTATTAGCAAAAACAAAATGTCGACAACAAACGCTGAGCAACAAGAGCTGCTGCGAGCCCTCCGACCAACATGCCTGGACCTAGACCCCCAAGAAGCGGGTTCGGCTACCAAATTCGTGCATTGGCTGCGTTGCTTCGAGGCCTACCTGCAAGCCTCAACTGTGACCCTGGACGAAAACAAGCTGGAAATCCTGGCCTCAAAGGTGAGCCACCAAGTTTATACAATAATCCAGGACGCGACGACCTACGCGGTGGCTATCGATCTGCTAAAAGGGCAATACGCACGCCCGGTAAATACGGTCTATGCCAGGCACCTCTTAAGATCCCGCAGACAGCAGCCCGGGGAATCGGTGGAGGCCTTCCTACGGGCACTACGGATACTCGGCCGAGGCTGCGATTGCAAAGAAGTATCAGCCGCAGCACACACGGAGGGACTGATCCGAGATGCTTTCGTTGCGGGTCTAAGGTCCGACTACTCCCGGCAGAGACTGTTGGAAAAGGGAGAAATGGACCTGAGAAAGGCAGTGTCCCTCGCGCTCTCGCTCGACGCGGCCCACAGGAATATGGACGCCTTCTCCCCTAACCGCTCCGCAACGTGGACGCCACAACCTTGGGTCATGGGACCGCCACCTTCAACTGCTGCTGCGATGTCCAAGGCACAGAAATGTTATTTTTGTGGCCAGGCAAAACACCCCAGAGCACGCTGCCCGGCGAGAAACGCTACCTGCTCCGGCTGCGGGAAGAAAGGACACTATGTCAGCGCCTGCAAAGGTAAAACCGCTAACGCCAGCAGCGCCGCGTGCGAACCGTGGGGGCAGCCATCTTGTCCGCCATCTTGTGCTCCCCCAGCCGCGTGGGGATCGGGATCATAGGTGCCGCCATTTTGTCCGCCATCTTGGACATCTCCAACTTCAACCACGGGGGACCCGGACTCCACCACCGCCTCATCTGACGACCACATCGACCCGCTTGACCATACGCTGGCCTCCGTGACGCTGGACCAATCTCTCCCTCATCAACTGTCCAGGTCCATGATGGACATTACGGTAAACGGCCGCGCCACTACCTGCCTTTTTGACAGCGGGAGCACGGAGAGCTTTATCCACCCCGACACGGTGCGCAGTTACTCTCTCCCGGTCCTGCCGACGCGCCATCGGATCTCTTTGGCTTCCAAAGCCCAGTCAGCGGACGTCGTTGGCTACTGTGTAGTGACCCTTTCAGTACGGGGCACAGAATACAAAAATTTTAAACTTCTGGTCATGCCACATCTCTGCGCTGCCGTTCTACTGGGGTTGGATTTTCAGTGCAACCTTAACAGTGTCACATTAGCGTACGACGGACCCCTCCCCCCACTCAGTCTGCAGCCAGCAGCTTTTAAATCGCCCGCCGCGCACCATTTGCAGCCTCTCCACGCTTAAAGTCTCCCCCCACCCCCCCCCCCCTCCTTGTTCGCTAACCTCACCCGCGACTGTAAGCCCATCGCTACCAAAAGCAGGCGTTACAGTGCCGGGGATAGGAGCTTCATTAAATCCGAGGTAGCGAGACTCCTGAAGGAAGGGATTATTGAAAGTAGCACCAGCCCATGGCGAGCACAAGTGGTGGTAGTGAAGACTGGCGAAAAACAGCGCCTGGTTATTGACTACAGCCAGACGATCAATCGCTACACCCAGCTAGATGCATACCCACTCCCCCGCATATCTGACATGGTCAATCAGATAGCACAATACCGGGTGTTCGCGACGATTGATCTGAAGTCGGCATACCACCAGCTCCCCATCAGGGCTGAGGACCGCCAGTACACAGCTTTTGAAGCTGACGGTCGTCTCTACCACTTCCTCAGAGTTCCCTTCGGCGTCACCAACGGGGTTTCAGTCTTCCAACGGGAGATGGACCGGATGGTCGACCAGAACGCGCTCCAGGCCACTTTCCCCTATCTAGACAACGTCACCATCTGCGGCCACGACCAGCAGGACCACGATGTTAATCTAGAGAAATTCCTCCGTACGGCCCAACGGCTGAACCTAACATACAACAAGGACAAGTGTATGTTTCGTACCATGCGCCTTGCCATTCTTGGCTGTGTAGTGGAGAACGGAGTCATCGGCCCCGACCCCGACAGGATGCGCCCCCTTATGGAGCTCCCCCTCCCCCACTGCCAAAAAGCACTGAAGAGATGCCTAGGGTTTTTCTCGTACTATGCTCAGTGGGTGCCCAACTATGCGGACAAAGCCAGATCCCTCATCAAGTCCACCTCCTTCCCCCTGACAGCAGAGGCCTGTGCAGCCTTCACTCTCATAAAAAGAGATATTGCAAGGGCCACGATGCACGCAGTGGATGAGTCCATCACTTTCCAAGTGGAGAGCGACGCATCCGACTTTGCCCTAGCTGCAACCCTTAACCAGGCGGGGAGACCCGTGGCCTTTTTCTCAAGGACCCTCCAGGGCCCCGAGATTTGACACTCCTCTGTCGAAAAGGAGGCCCAGGCCATTGTGGAAGCTGTGCGACATTGGAGGCATTACCTGGCCGGAAAACGATTTACCCTGCTCACTGACCAGCGTTCAGTAGCTTTTATGTTTAATAATAAGCAGAGGGGCAAAATCAAGAATGACAAGATCTTGAGGTGGAGAATCGAACTCTCCACCTACAATTACGATATCTTGTACCGGCCCGGGAAACTCAATGAGCCTCCAGATGCCCTACCACGTGGTACAGGCGCCAACGCACAGGTTGATAGACTGAAGACCCTCCACAATGACCTCTGCCACCCGGGGGTCACCAGGTTTTTTCACTTCATCAAATCCCGTAACCTGCCCTACTCCATCGAGGAGGTCAGGACCATGACCAGGAACTGCCAAACCTGTGCCGAGTGCAAACCGCATTTTTATAGGCCAGACAGAGCAAGCCTGATCAAAGCCACGCGCCCCTTTGAACGGCTGAGCGTCGATTTTAAAGGGCCCCTCCCCTCCTCCGACCGCAATGTGTACTTCCTCAACATAATTGACGAGTACTCCCGTTTCCCGTTTGCCATCCCTTGCTCAGACATGACCAGTACCACGGTCATTAAATGTCTGAATGACCTCTTCGCCTTGTTCGGTTTCCCTAGCTATATCCATAGCGACGGGCTCATCCTTTATGAGCGACGAACTTCGGCAGTACCTGCTCGCGAGAGGTATTGCTACAAGCAGGACCACCAGCTACAACCCCCGGGGGAATGGCCAGGTGGAAAGGGAGAATGCGACGGTCTGGAAGGCAGTCCTTTTAAACTTGAAATCTAAGGGCCTTCCGACCTCTCGCTGGCAGGAGGTCCTCCCTGCGGCGCTCCATTCCATTCGGTCACTGCTCTGTACAGCCACCAATGCTACCCCTCACGAGAGAATGTTCTCCTTCCCCAGGAAATCCACATCGGGGATCTCGCTACCGACATGGCTGACTTCTCCAGGACCCGTCCTACTGCGGAAGCACGTGAGGTCCCATAAGACGGACCCCCTGGTCGAGAGGGTGAGCCTCCTCCATGCCAACCCTCAGTATGCTTACGTGGTGTACCCGGACGGGCGGGAGGACACAGTCTCCATACGAGACCTCGCACCTTCGGGTGCTCCCGAAACACCTCCCTCGCCACCCACCACTACCCACGCCTACCCCCAGTACGCTTACGTAGCGTACCCGGACGGGCGGGAGGACATAGCCTCCACACGAGATCTCGCACCTTCGGGTGCCCCTGAAACACTACCATTGCCATCCACCACTACCCACAACCCAACCCCGCTAGACGGCATGCCGCAGCCCCAGGACCCGTCATTGACCACCCAACCACTCAATGAGACGCCAGATTCAACGTTGGATGCTGCACCATCACCGCCGCCACCACGACGATCAGGACGGCATACAAGGCCACCTGATAGACTTACTTACACGAACCTTTAGTACACTTCACCCCGCCGGACTCAATTTTAAACAAGGGGTGAATGTGGTAAACCACTGTTATTGTTGTTCACCGTTGTTGTTGTTGTTGTTGCACACTGTTGTACCTATGCATGCCTCAGCATGTCTCTGCTGGCTCCGCCCCTGGCTCCACCCACAGGCCCAGGTATAAAGGTGACTGCTCTGCAGCCCCCTGCCTTCTTGGAACCCAGTCAACCACGAGAGGCATGCTCTGTTCTTTGCTAATAAAAGCCTTTAGTAACTCTCCGTCTTTTATGAGTAATTGATAGCGCATCAAGTAGTAAAACAAAATAGCAGGAAGTATTTTCACGCTGCAAATGCTTGCGATAAAGTGAACCATCGAAAATGTTGGAGGTAGAAGTGTCTGAATGTTCCACTGAAAGAACAGTAAAAGCTAGATGGCTTGCTCTATTTTTAACAGGGCCAATAGAGTGACTGAAGTCTTGTGCTCCAGAACTAACCGTGCCTTTAGCCAAGCTCTTTCAGTACAGCTACAACAGTGGCATCTATCAGACGATGTGGAAAACTGGCCAGGTATGTCCTGCCCACAAAAAAGCGGACACATCCAATCCGGCCAATTATCACCCTATCTGTCTACTCTCAATCATCAGCAAAGTGATGGAAGGTGTTGTCGACCAGTGCTATCCAGCGGCACTTACTCGGCTCCAGACCTCATTACAGCCTTAGTCCAAACATGGACAAAAGAGCTGAATTCCAGAGGTGAGGCGAGAGTGACTGCTCTTGACATCAAGGCAGCATTTGACCGAGTCTGGCATCAAGGAGCCCTAGTAAGATTGAAGTCAATGGGAATCAGGGGGAAAACTCTCCACTGGCTGGAGTCATACCGAGCACAAAGGAAGATGGTTGTAGTTGTTGGAGGCCAATCATTTCAGCCCCAGGACATTGCTGCAGGAGTTCCTCAGGGCAGTGTCCTAGGCCCAACCATCTTCAGCTGCTTCATCAATGACCTTACCTCCAACATAAGGTCAGAAGTGGGGATGTTTGCTAATGATTGCACAGTGTTCAGTGCCATTCACAACGCCTCAGATAATGAAGCAGTCCATGCCCGCCTGTAGCAAGACCTGGGCGACATTCAGGCTTGGGCTGATGGGTGGCATGTAACATTCGCGCCACACAAGTGCCAGGCAATGACTATCTCCAACAAGCGAGAGTCTAACCACCTCCCCTTGACATTCAACGGCATTACCATCGCCGAATCCCCCACCATCAACATCCTGGGCTGGGGGTCACCTTTGACCAGAAACTTAACTGGACCAGCCACATAAATACTGTGGCTACAAGAGCAGGTCTGAGGGTGGGTATTCTGCGGCAAGTGACTCACCTGACTCCCCAAAGCCTTTCCACCATCTAAAAGGCACAAGTAAGGAGTGTGATGGAATACTCTCCACTTGCCTGGATGAGTGCAGCTCTAACAACACTCAAGAAGCTCAACACCATCCAGGACAAAGCAGCCCGCTTGATTGGCACCCCACCCTCCACCTTAAACATTCACTAGACTCCATCACCAGAGTACCTTGGCTGCAGTGTGCACCATCTACAAGATACACTGCAGCAACTCGCCAAGGCTGTGTCGACAGCACCTCCCAAACCCGCGACCTCTACCATTTAGAAGGACGGGGGCATGGGAACACCATCACCTCCAAGTTCCCCTCCAAGTCGCAAACCACCCTGACTAGGAAATATGTCGCTGTTCCATCATTGTTGCTGGGTCAAAATCCTGGAACTCCCTCCCTAACAGCACTATGGGAGCACCTTCAAGCGGACTGCAGCAGTTCAAGGCGATGGCTCACCGCCACCTTCTGAAGGGCAGTTTGGGATGGGCAATAAATGCTGGCCTTGCCAGCGACGCCCACATCCCAGGAACGAATAAAAAGAAAACATTGGGGGTTGTCCAACGACCCCAGACAAAATACACACTATAAGTGCCCTCCGGGGCAGCATTACTACAAATAGAAAAAAATAAAAATAATAATAATAATCAACTTTATTGTCATTGTTAGTGCACAAGTGCAGTACAACGAAATGTAAGCTTGCGGCTCCCGAGAGTGTACATTTTGATTAAGACATTTAACATTCATTTGACTTGTAACATAAACATAATAAAGTGCATTGGCAGATGTGCAGGCTTTAGAGTTTATTTGCAGAGTTCAATAGGATGACAGCCCTGGGAAAGAAGCTGTTCCTAAATCTGGTCGTTTGGGTGCGAATGCATCTGTAGCGTCTCCCAGATGGCAGGGGGGCGAACAAACTGTGGCTGGGGTGGGTAGGGTCTTTGATGATGGTCAGTGACCTCCGTAAACAGCGTTTCTGGTAGATGTTCTCAATGGTCAGTAGCCGGGTGCCGGTAATGCGTTGGGCAGTTTTGACTACCCGCTGCAGGGCTTTCCGGTCATAGGAGCTACAGCTGCCATACCATACTGTGATACAGTTTGTCAGGATGTTCTCTATTGTGCAGCGGTAAAAGTTAGAGAGGATCAGGGGTGACAGGTTACATCCCTTCAGCCTCCTTAGGAAATATAGGTGCTGCTGGGCCTTCTTCACCAAAGAGGAGGTATTGAGGGACCAGGAGAGGTCTTCCGTGATGTGGATTCCGAGGAACTTAAAGCTATCCACCCTTTCCACCACAGCCCCATGGATGTGGATGGGGGGGTGTCTTCCGTCTTTAGACTTCCTGAAGTCCACAATGATTTCCTTGGTTTTCTTGATGTTAAGGGCCAGGTTGTTATCGGCGCACCACTTCACGAGGTGCTGGACCTCCTCCCTGTAGGCTGACTCATCGTTGTTGGTGGTCTGGCCTACCACCGTGGCATCATCCGCAAACTTGATGATGGTGTTGGAACCATGAATAGCCACACAGTCGTGGGTGAAGAGGGAGTAGAGGAGGGGGCTCAGCACACAACCTTGTGGGGCCCCCGTGTTCAGGGTCAGCGGGGGGTGGGGGGGAGGTGTGGTTACCTAATTTGACAGACTGGGGTCTGTTAGTTAGGAAGTCCAGGGTCCAGTTGCAGAGGGAAGTGTTCAGGCCAAGAGTGTGGAGTTTGGTGGCCAGCTTGTTGGGGACGATAGTGTTGAATGCTGAGCTGTAGTCTATGAACAGCATTCTGATGCAGGTCTCTTTGCTGTCTAAGTGTTTCAATGCAGAATGTAGAGCAGTTGTGATTGCATCCTCCGTTGATCTGTTTGCATGGTAGGCAAACTGGTGTTGGTCAAGAGAGGCGGGAACACTGGCTTTGATGTGAGCCAGGACCAGTCTCTCTCAACACTTCATTATGATGGGTGTGAGTGCGACAGGTCGATAGTCGTTCAGACACGTCACAGCCGTTTGCTTTGGCACAGGAATAATGGTGGCGGTCTTGAAGCATGTAGGGACTACTGCCTGGGCCAGTGACAGATTGAAGATGGCGGTGAAGACATGAGCCAGCTGATCAGCACATTCTTTGAGTACCCGTCCAGGGATGCTATCAGGTCCAGCAGCCTTACGAGTGTTCACTCCGCGTAGAACACCCCTTACGTCGGAGGTCGACAGAGTGAGCACCTGGTCTTCCGGGGGTGGCAAGGCTTTGGTAGCCGGCTCCCTGTTGTCCTTGTCAAAGCGAGCGTAGAAGTTGTTAAGCTCCTCCGGAAGGGAGGCATCGCTAACCGGGGGGCTGGTGTTTTTACTCTTATAGTCGGTGATAGACTGGATGCCTTGCCACATGCGCCGGGGGTCCGAGTTGTTGTGGAAATGATCCTCAATCCACTGTGTTTTCTTTTGGCAGTCCTTATACCCTTTTTTAGGTTGGTCCTAGCTGCACTGTAAGCCGCCGCGTCGCCAGATTTAAATGCTACGTCGCGTGCTTTCAACAGCGAGCGGACCTCCCCGTTCATCCAGGGTTTCTGGTTGGGGTATGTCCTGATATTTTTATGGGTCGTGACGACCTCGATGCAACTGTTGATGTAGAATAGCACTGTGGATGCGTATTCCTCGATGTCAGTATGGGCAAACATGCTCCAATCAGTGCGTTCGAAGCAATCCTGAAGCTCTGAGACTGCCCCCTCTGGCCATACTTTCACTGATCTTACTGATGTTTTCACTCTTTTGATGAGCGGTTTGTATGCCGGGGCTAGAAACAAGGAGAGGTGGTCAGACTTCCCAAGGTGGGGGCAGGGAATAAGCATCTACAATGCTCGTGTAGACTTGATCCAGTGTGTTCTCCCCTCTTGTGGGGCAGGAAACATTCTGGTGGAATTTCGGGAGTACAGATTTTAGGTTTATGTGATTGAAGTCCCCCGCGACGATAAAAGCTCCGTCTGGGTGCGCAGTTTGTTGTTCGCTGATGGCCCTGTAGAGGTCCTTCAGTGCTAGTTTGGCATTAGCGTGTGGTGGGATGTAGACCGCAGTGATGATAACAGCCGTGAATTCCCGAGGCAGGTAGAAATAACCTAGTCAAACTAAAATTGAGAGATTAAATCAGGATGCTGTTTCCATGATTAATGATTCAAACTGCATCACAGAAGGCATCCAGCAGACTGATGGACACCACGTGCTCTCATTCTAGGCCCAATCACAGCTGCTTTTGGTCCATCGTAAACTGATTATTGTACCAGAAGCAGCTGCGATATGTCCAATGTCCACTTCTAGAAATCAGAGAGGATTCAAACGTTCTGCGGTAAGATCGTCCCATAATGCACCTCCTCTGGCTATGCGAGCCTGCATTGGTGGCTATCGTGCTTGACCAGCCAGAGAGAGGATGTCCTGGAGGGGTCAAGGACAGAATCTATTTGGTTAGAGTTAAGAAACAATAGAGGTGCCATTACACTACTAGGTGTATTCTATAGACCACCAACTAGTGAAAAGGATATAGAGGAGCAAAGTTGCAGGGAAATTACAGAGGTGCAAGAACTATAGAGTAGTGATAATGGGGGAACTTCAATTATCCTAATATAGACTGGGATAGTAATAGTGTAAAGGGCAGAGAAGGGGAAGAATTTCTGAAGTGTGTTCAGGAGAACTTTCTTGATCAGTATGTTTCTGGCACAATGAGGAAGGAAGCATTACTGGATCTGGTTCTGGGAAATGAGGTTCGGCAAGTGTCAGTAGAAGAACATTTAGGGAACTGTGATCATAGTATCATAAGGTTTAGATTAGCTATGGAAAAGGACAGGGAGCAATCTAGAGTAAAAATACTTAATTGGAGGGTTGAGAACGCATCTGGCCCGGGTAAGTTGGAATCAAAGATTGGCAGGCAAAACTGTAATTGAACAATGTGCTTGCTTAAAAGAGGAGATGGTTCGGGTACAGTCGAGGTACATTCCCACGACTGGGAAAGGTAGGGCAACTAAAGCCAGAGCTCCCTGGATGATGGAAGAGATAGAGAGTAAGATGAAGCAGAAAAGGAGCATGTATGACAGATGTCAGGTTGAGAATACAAGTGAGAATCAGGTTGAATATAGAAAGTTCAAAGGGGAAGTGAAAAAGAAAATAAAAGGGGCAAAGAGAGAGAGCATGAGTATAGATTGGCAGCTAACATAAAAGTGAATTCAAACATCTTCTATCTTAGGCATATAAATAGTAAACAGGTAGTAAGAGGAGGGGTGGGCCCATTGGGTCCAAAAAAGAGACCTACGCATGGAGGCACAGGGCATGGCTGAGGTACTAAATGAGTATTTTGTATCTGTCTTCACCAAGGAAGAAGATGCTGCCGAAGTCCTAGTGAAAGAGGAGGTAGTGGAGATACTGGATGAGATAAAAACTGATAAAGAGGAGGTACCAGAAAGGCAGGCTGTTCTTAAAGTTGATAAGTCACCAAGACCGGATGGGATGCATCCTAAGATGCTGAGGAACGTGAGGAGGAAATTGCGGAGGTACTGGCCATAATCTTCCAATCCTCCTTGGATACGGGGTTCTGCCAGAGGACTAGTGAATTGCAAATGTTACACCATTGTTCAAAAAAGGGTGCAAGGATAAACCCAGCAACTACAGGCCAGTCAGTTTAACCTCGGTACTGGGGAAGCTTTTGGAAATGATAAATCAGGGACAAAGTTAATATTCATTTGGACAAGTGTGGCTTAATTAAGGAAAGCCAGCACGGATTTGTTAAAGGAAAATAGTGTTTAACTAACTTGATCGAGTTTTCTGATGAGGTAACAGGGAGGGTTGATGAGGACAATGCGGTTGACGTGGTGTACATGGATTTCCAAAAGGTGTTTGATTAAGTGCCACATAATAGGCTGACCAGCAAAGTTGAAGCCCGTGGAATAAAAGGGACAGTGGCAGCATGGATATGGAATTGGCTAAGTGACAGGAAACAGTAGTGATGAACGGTTGTTTTTCAGACTGGAGGAAGGTATACAGTGGTGTTCCCCAGGGGTCGGATCTAGGACCACTGCTTTTCTTGATGTATATTAATGACTTGGACTTGGATGTACAGGGCACAACTTCAAAATTTGCAGATGACACAAAACTTGGAAGTATAGTGGACAGTGAGGAGGATAGTGAGACTTCAAGAAGACATAGACAGGCTGGTGAAATGGGTAGACAAGTGACAGATGAAATTTAACGCAGAAAAGTGCGAAGTGGTATATTTTGGTAGGAAGAACGAGGATAGGCAATATAAACAAAAGGGTACAATCCTAAAGGGGCTGCATGAACAGAGAGACCTGGGGGTATATGTGCACATATCGTTGAAGGTGGCAGGGCAGGTTGAGAAAACAGTTAAAGCATACAGGAACCTGGGCTTCATAAATGGGGGCATAGAGTACAAAAGCAAGGAAGTTATGAAGGACCTTTATAAAACACTGGTTCAGCCTCAACTGGAGTATTGTGTCCAATTCTGGGCACCGCACTTTAGGAAGAATGTGAAGGGTGTGAAAAAAATTACGAGAATGATTCCAGGGATGAGGGACTTCAGTTATGTGGATAGACTGGAGAAGCTGGGATTGTTCTCCTTAGGGCAGAGAGGTTGAGAGGAGATTTGATAGAGGTGTTCAAAATCATGAGGGGTCTAGACAGAGTAGATAGAGAGAAACTGTTCCCATTGGCAGAAGGGTCGAGAACCAGAGGACACAGATTTAAGGTGATTGGACAAAGAACCAAAGGCGACGTGAGGGAAAAGTTTTTTACGCAGCAAGTGGTTAGGATCTGGAATGCACTGCCTGAAAGGGTGGTGGAGGCAGATTCAATCGTGGCTTTCAAAAGGGAATTGGAGAAGTACCTGAAGGAAAAAATTTTGCAGGGCTACAGGGAAAGGGCGGGGGAGTGGGACTAGCTGAAGTGCTCTTGCAGAGAGCCGGCACAGGCTCGACGGGCCGAATGGCCTCCTTCTGTCCTGTAACCATTCTAATATTCCTCCTCGTGCACCTCTCCCCCGATAACCTCAGCACACCCCCCTGCTTTGGGAACCTGTTGTCTCGAGGTATGCGAGTTGAGTACATGACCGGAATTTACAAATGCCATGTTAATAGTTTAACCACACTGAATTGCCAGTAAATTGTGCAGCTTTAGAATTATTTTTGCAGGGAGGGAGAAACTAGGTGGAACATTATTTTCTGCAAATGGTGCCTCTTGATCTTTTAAGACTCTGCCGTAGAAGCTCAGTGTAACGTCTCACCCAAAAGACAACACTTCTGATAATACAACATCCCATTAGTACGGCACTGAGGTGTTGGTGTAGATTGTGTGCTCAAGTCTATAGTAGGTCTTAAACCCACAATTTCATGACTTCAGGGAAGTTCCACCAACTGAGCCAAACTGACGACTGTGATTAAGATCTTGCGATTATTGAAGATTTGGAGTTGGACTATAAGTGGGACATGACCGTACCATAACTTAAGATGCTTGGTGATTCAGTATTTTTCATCACTTTTAATGCAAGAGGGAAGAAAAACAAGGTACATGAAAGTCGAGTTGGATTTATAAATCACTGCGGGGGAAAGATTTATTTTATAGGGTGGCGTCCAGGGTATTCCCCGGAAAATGTAGATTTTTGACCCTACAGTAAACTCTTTCTTTCTTATCCGGCCCCTATGGGACCAGGATGGAGCCGGTTGATGAAAAATTCTGGATAAAAGAGGTAATTTTTATGCCCACACCCTGGCAATTCTGCAAGTGCAATTTTTAACAAAAAAATAAAAAATCAAGAAATGTACTGTATAATTGGGTACTCACCTACAGAATGTTCCGTTAAATGTATGGTAGAATCTGCAAGATTACTGGTTATTGAGGTGTTGTTTTGTATTGAGATATATCGATTTTGCCAGTTATTAAAGTATTCCGGATGATAAAGTGCCGTTTAAACAAGAGTTTACTGTAACTGGTGCCATTTTTGGAATCTACTATAATTCTCTCTTTCAAGCCAAAAATAATTTAGTGCAGAGGGGTTGCAGGCATTTTAAATGTGATATGGATTCAACTGAACAACTTAAAAGAAGCCACTTCATGTCTTTATTAAAGTGAGGAACAGAGGAATGTCATACCGATGGGGAAAGTGTTCATCTGTTTTCACTGCCACCAGCAATTTCTAGCATCACGTCTTAATTTAGCCCTACAGAAACAGTTTATTTTCTTGTAATGTAATCTTTAAGAAAAGCTCAAGTGCACGAAAATGTGCTTTGTAGGAACAGGCATGGGGTGTTGAATTTTCTGCTGTCAAGATTATTTATGTCACTTCTCACATCTCCCTACGAATGCTCACTGCTGTAATATGTGCAGGCTGGCTACCGCACGGTAACAAAAGGACCTCCACTGTGAGCACAGAAACAAACTAAAAACAGCATTTAAAGTTAGAAAACGTAACCAGGCACTACCACTCGCCCACAAACTGGTCAGCTGTCCGCATCTCTCACTACAGTGGTATATTGTTGTAAAATCTTAAATCAAGTAAAACTTCTCACTACGCCGACTCCCACTCCCTATTTTGTGCCCACACCCGGGCAATTCTGCAAGTGCAGTGGAGGGAATGGACAAATAAAACCAGTTAGTTCACTCACATAAGGGAATATCTTACTTACATAGAAACATAGCAGATAGGAGCAGGAGTAGGCCATTTGGCCCCTCGAGCCTGCTCCGCCATTCAATGAGATCATGGCTGATCATCCAAATTCACTACCCTGTCCCTGCCTTCTCCCCATATCCCTTGATCCATTTAGCCTTTACCCGAGAGGAAGAACAAATGGTTGCAACTGGTCTTGAAGAAAATAAACCTTCACAGAAGGCAACAGCTGAACGTGCCCCAGAAAGTTCTTTGAGAAAAACAAAAAAGTCAATTTTTGCAGCTTAGTTTTAGATGCAACTTCTTTGGGGACAAATACAATATAAAACACATCTATAATCTCTAGTCTCAAACCATCAAACTATAACAGTTTTCTGCTTCAAGTATGTGCACAACAAACTCAAAGTAAGTTGGGCCTGGTTCTGATGGGCTCCTGTTCCACCATTTTACTAAGCTAATTGGTTCTGAGAGGCTCCATTTCTGTGCTCTAATGGTTCTGACAGCTCCCAGTTCCACCCTCCATCTGGTCTGGTTGATGTAGATCGCCTTCAATTCCAGTGAAAACTGCGCATTCTTGTGAAACAGTAACAAGCTAACACAGATTGAAATGGCGAAAGCAAGTTGGGTGGGCAGAGCAATCTACTTTGATTCTGACCGTAAATTGTAGTGGATTTTAGATGATTAAATGCTAGGTGCCGCAAGTAGAAAGGTTTTAACGTCCCACTGCTGACATTCTTGCCCATGATCACGCGTCAAATCTTTCAAGTAAATTCTGGTTTTGCTAATAACAACAGAAAATGCTGGAAATACTCAGCAGGCCAACCCCGCACAGCCCACTTCTACCTCCTTCCCAAGATCCACAAACAGGACTGCCCGGGTAGACCCATCGTTTCAGCCTGTTCTTGCCCCACGGAGCTTATCTCTTCCTATCTCGACTCTCTTTTTTCTCCCCTCGCCCAGTCTCTTCCCACCTACATTTGCGACGCTTCCGATGCCCTCCGTCACTTTAACAGTTTCCTGGCCCCAACTGTCTCCTCTTCACTATGGATGTCCAATCCTTCTACACCTCCATCCCCCACCAGGACGGCCTTCGGGCGCTCCGTTTCTTCCTTGAACAGTGGCCCAACCAGTCCCCATCCACCACCACCCTCCTCCGCCTGGCTGAACTTGTTCTCACATTGAACAACTTCTCCTTTGACTCCACTCACTTCCTCCAAATTAAAGGTGTTGCTATGGGAACCCGCATGGGCCCTAGCTATGCCTGCCTGTTCATGGGATATGTGGAACATTCTTTGTTCCAGTCCTACTCGGGTCCCCTCCCTCACCTCTTTTTCCAGTACATTGATGACTGTATTGGTGCCATTTCCTGCTCTCGCCCTGAACTAGACAAGTTCATTCACTTTGCTTCCAATTTCCACCCTTCCCTCACCTTCACATGGTCCATCTCCGACTCTTCCCTTCCCTTCCTTGACTTCTCCGTCTCCATTTCTGGCGATCGGCTTTCGACTAACATCCACTATAAGCCCACCGACTCCCACAACTACCTGGACTACACTTCCTCCCACGCCGCTTCCTGTAAGGACTCTATTCCATTCTCCCAGTTTCTCCGTCTCCGCCGCGTCTGTTCTGACGATGCCACCTTCCATACCAGTGCTTCTGACATGTCTTCCTTTTTCCTCAACCGAGGATTCCCCTCTACTGTGGTTGACACGGCCCTTGACCGTGTCCGCTCTATTTCCTGCACTTCTGCTCTCACCCCTTCCCCTCCCTCCCAGAACCGTGATAGGGCTCCCCTTGCCCTCACCTTTCACCCCACCAGCCTCCACATTCAACGGATCATTTTCCGCCACCTCCAACGTGATCCCACCACCAAACACATCTTCCCCTCCCCTCCCCTTTCAGCATTCCGAAGGGACCGCTCCCTCCGCGACACCCTGGTCCACTCCTCAATCACCCCCAACAGCCCTGCTCCTTCACCTGGCACCTTTCCGTGCAAGCGCAGGAGATGCAACACATGCCCTTTTACCTCCTCCCTTCCCACTGTCCAGGGCCCCAAACACCCCTTCCAGGTGAAACAGCGATTTACTTGTACTTCTTGCAATTTAATATACTGTATTCGCTGCTCACGATGTGGTCTGCTCTACATTGGGGAGACCAAATGCAGATTGGGTGACCGCTTTGCGGAACACCTCCGTTCAGTCCATAAGGGTGACCCCGAGCTTCCGGTCGCCTGTCACTTTAATTCTCTGCTTCACTCCCACTCTGATCTCTCTGTCCTTGGCCTAATACATTGTTCTAATGAAGCTCAACGTAAGCTCGAGGAACAGCACCTCCTCTTTCGATTGGGCACTTTACAGTCTGCCGGACTCAACATTGAGTTCAACAATTTCAGATAATAATCCCTGCCCCCATTTTTCATGCAGTATGATTTTGCCATTCCCATTTGCAACATTTTCACAGTATGTTCTTTCAATTTCTTCCTCCCCTCCTTAAACCACCCCCCCCCCCCCCACCAGTCTCTGCACCGGCTTAAAATCTTACATTTCCAGCTTTTTCCAGTTCTGATGAAGGGTCCCAGACCTGAAACGTTAACTCTGTTTCTCTCTCCACGGATGCTGCCTGGCCTGCTGAGTATTTCCAGCATTTTCTGTTGTTATTTCAGATTTCCAGCATCCGCAGTATTTTGCTATTATATTCTGGTTTTGCTAATATTAGCAACATCCCTGTGTTAATGGTAGGATAATCAGAATTGCAAATATCTGTACCCTTTCTAAATACCCTGTGCTGCTTTTGAGAGCTACATGAAAAGTACATTATACAGTAGTGAGTAGATTAAGTGGTGCCTGAGTCTCAAACTGTGCCTGCTGCAGCCACGTTTATGGCCCAAGTTGGGTTTCAGTGACGATCACTGTGGTGTTACTCCTGCCCAGCTTCAACCATTGAAGTTTTTGAATCATGTTGACGGTCAGGGTTATTTTTCTTTCCGCACTGATTTTTATTCCCCTCCCTTTTTCAAATTGTTATAATTGTAATTTTAAAACATTACTTCCATGCCTACTCACTATCCTATTCTGGGGTAGGAAGAGGGGCGGGATACATTGTCTTTTTTTGGTAAAAATTGAGCTGCTGTATCAGAAGTCTATCTCCTCTGATATTCTGTAAGAAAGTGGGGGGAAGTGCAAAATTAGAAACTGATGCAATTCATCAGAGATGGATGAAATATATTGCTTTGCAACCAGTTCTGTTTCAGTGTTCATTGCTTGGCCTGGATTGTAGTAACTCAATTATTTAGAAATAACTACTGTACAAAAATCCAATAGAGTGGTGAAAGCAGATTTATCTTTATCATTTGTTACCCGGACAAAAATATTTTAAAGTTAATTTGACTAAATCTATTCTTGGATATTTTATGACTTTTTCTTTATTTTTTTTTACCTGTTATGGGAGAACCAATTTTGAAAAATTCACCAATCTGGCTTGTGCATTGGAAAAAAGTTTCTCGACCCAGCTCAATTTTGCCTCTTCTCGGATACACTGACTCCGGGCAGGCCTGCTTGTTGCTTTAAGTCACAGCTGAGGCACGTCACCTGATTTCTGCACCTTGAACCTTTTCGTTGCTAGATTTTATTGAATGACGTAGACTCGTCCAGGCAGAGGAGGTGATAAATCAGGACTTCTTCCAGCTTGTAACATCTCCTTGGCTGGCCGAGGGCGAGTTTGTTTTGATGCCTGTTGTGTTGGAACATAGGCCAAAGAAGAATACTGCAGCTATCATTTAAGGAAGAAACGAAAGACTTGCATTTATATAGCGCCTTACACGGCCACCGGATGTCCCAAAGCGCTTTACAACCAACAAAGTACTTTTTGAAGTATAGTCACTGTTATAATGTAGGAAACGCGGCAGCCAATTTGCGCACAGCAAGCTCCCACAAACAGCAATGTGATAATGACCAGATATTCTGTTTTTAGTGATGTTGATTGAGGAATAAATATTGGCCCCAGGACACCGGGGAGAACTCCCCTGCTCTTCTTCAAAATAGTGCCAGAGGATCTTTTAAGTCCACATGAGAGAGCAGACGGGCTCTCTGGTTGTTTAACGTATCATTAAAAAGACCCCTGACAGTGTAGCACTCCCTCAGTACTGCACTGGAGTGTCAGCGTAGATTTTTATGCTATATTTACAGCTATATAACTAATCAAACATAGCATCCACGTTTCTCTAATTATTTTGTACAATTTCCAGTGGCTGAGCATTTTTGTACTTACCTTTCCAGAAAATAATGTTGGCAAGATTTGGAGTTCAGTTGTGAAACGTCTTTAAGTTGTGACAAAATACCTTTGCCAGATTAGCAAACTTAGTACTTCATATTTGCTGGTTGGTTAACGAGTGCAATCCTTGATGGTTCTTGGGTAATTAGTTATGTTTAGGTAATAACTATTTTTGTTCACACTCTCGTAATGAACAGTTGTAACTAGTAAATTTTGATACTGCCTTTCTATTAGTAGGGCAGTACCGTAGTGTAATTACTCTCGAGTAAATTGCAATGGCAAAGAAATACTAATCCTGCCGTTTTTGTTGAAGCTATCTTCTGAACAGTGAAAACATGCTAAATTTGGAACAAGCAATGAGAGATGTTCATTGATGAACTACTTGGTTTAATTGTACATTTTTGGAGCAGAAACTGATAGTAAATCTTCAGCTAATCTTCATCCTTAAGTCTGTGGGTTGAAATAAGTGGTTCCCTGGATGAATTCCACTGCTTTTGAATTTTATGCCCTTGATAATTCAAGTCTCTCGAGGTATTCTGTGAACTGAGTTGCAGTTGGTGGCAGTCTCCACCCAGTTCCCAGTGGTGTGGGCTACAAAGCTGTTTATAATTTGGCATAATGACACTAAAATAACAATCTCATTTAGATGCCACACGATAGCAATTGCAGAAAATAGAAATGGGAAATGTCACACGGGAACAGGACGGGGTACTCTTTGCAGAGCTGTGTTGAGGGAGCTTTATCCGTGCCCAGACTTTATCCGTCCCATTTTCCAGCACTTGGTCCGTAGCCTTGTATGCTATGGCGTTTCAAGTGCTCATCTAAATGCTTCTCGAATGTTGTGAGGGTTCCTGCCTCTACCACCCTTTCAGGCAGCGAGTTCCAGATTCCAACCACCCACTGGGTGAAAAAGTTTTTCCCTCAAATCCCCTCTAAACCTCCCGCCCCTTACCTTGAATCTATGCCCCCTGGTTATTGACCCCTCTACTAAGGGGAAAAGTTCCTTTCTATCTACCCTATCTATGCCCCTCATAATTTTGTACACCTCAATCAGGTCCCCCCTCAGCCTTCTCTGCTCCAAGGAAAACAACCCCAGCCTGTCCAGTCTCCCTTCATAGCTGAAGCGCTCCAGCCCAGGTAACATCCTGTTTATAACTGAAAATGGCTGAACAGCAAGCAACCCTTTCACAGATAAAATGGACCTAAGACCGATCTTTAGAGAACACAACAACAACTTGCATTTATATAGCGCCTTTAATGTAGTAAACGTCCCAAGGCACTTCACAGGAGTATTATGAAACAAAATTTGACACTGAAGCACATAAGGAGATATTAGAGCAGATGACTAAAAATTTGGTCAGAGAGATTTTAAGGAGCATCTTAAAGTAGGAAAGAAAGGTAGAAAGGCTGAGAGGTTTAGGGAGGGCATTCCAGAGCTTAGAGCTTGGCAGCTGAAGGCACAGCCGCCAATGGTGGAGTGATTAAAATCGGCGCTGCTCTAGAGACCAGAATTAGAGGAACACAGATATCTCCGAGGGTTGTGGGGCTGGAGGAGATTACAGAGTTAGGGAGGGGCGAGGCCCTGGATGGATCTGAAAACAAGGATGAGAATTTTCAAGTCGAGGCGTTGCTTAACTGGAAACTAATGTAGGTCAGCGAGCACAGGGGTGATGGGTGAACGGGACTTGGCGTGAGTTGGGACATGGGCAGCAGAGTTTTGGATGACCTCAAGTTTACGGAGCGTAGAACGTGGGAGGCCGGCCAGGAGTGCGATGGAATAGTCAAATCTAGAGGTAACAAAGGCATGGATGAGGGTTTCAGCATCAGATGAGCTGAGGCAAGGACAGAGTTGGGCGATATTCCAGAGATGGAAATAAGCAGTCTTAGTGATGGCACAGATATGCAGTTGGAACCTCAACTCAGTCTTCCAGGCTGACCCATAGCTTAACTACAACTTTGTGGCTGCAGGATTGGAGCCAATTCCTAATTTAGTGCATTACAATCCCACTGATAGTACAAGATTCTATCATGTGAAGTAACCTCATGTGAGGCTTTCTGCAAGTCCAGACAATGTCAACCAGATTACCCTCGTCCACTAATCTAGTAACGTCTTCAAAGAACTCAATCAAGTTTGTAAGAAACAAACGATAGCAAAATGCTGCGGATGCTGGAAATCCGAAATAACAGAAAATGCGGTAAAAACTCAGCAGGCCAGGCAACATCCATGGAGAGAGAACCAGAGTCAACGTTTCAGGTCGAAACCCTTCGTCAGGACTGAGAAAACACAGGAAATGAAACAGATTAAAAGGCCAGTTTGGGGGCCGGGAAATGGGGATAAAGAACAAAAGAGAAGTGAAGAGACATTAAGAGGTATTCAAAACCAGACGAGATGGTGATAGGACTAGTGGAGACAAAAGACGGCTCTAGATTAGGTGTGAAATGCGCTGGCAGAATGAGAGACAGCTGCCATGTGGGAGAGAGAAAAAGGGGGAAGGGCCAAAACAAAGGTGTGGATAAAAAATATATGTAAAAATATAATAGGGGCCGAGGTTATGATCTGAAATTGTTGAACTCGATATGGAGTCCGGAGGGCTGTAAAGTGCCTAATGAGGTGCTGTTCCTCGAGCTTACGCTGGGTTTCCGTGGAACAATGCAAGAGTACGTTGAGGACCAAGTGGGGATGGGGCGGTGAATTAAAATGACAGGCGACCGGAAGCTCGGGGTCATCCTTACGGACTGAACGGAGGTGTTCTGCAAAGCGGTCACCCAATCTGCGTTTGGTCTCCCCAATGTAGAGGAGACCGCACCGTGAGCAGCGAATACAGTATACTAGATTGCAAGAAGTACAAGTAAATCGCTGTTTCACCTGGAAGGGGTGTTTGGGGCCCTGGACAGTGGGAAGGGGGGAGGTATAGGGGCAGGTGTTACATCTCCTGCGCTTGCACGGGAAGGTGCCAGGCGAAGGGAAGGGCTGTTGGGGGTGATAGAGGAGTGGACTAGGGTGTCTCGGAGGGAGCGGTCCCTACGGAATGCTGAAAAAGGAGGGGAAGATGCGTTTGGTGGTGGGATCACTTTGGAGGTAGTGGAAATGGCGGAGGATGATCCGTTGAATGTGGAGGCTGGTGGGGTGAAAGGTGAGGACAAGGGGAACCCTATCGTGGTTCTGGGAGGGAGGGGCAGGGGTGAGGGTAGAAGTGCGGGAGATAGAACGGACACGGTTCGATCGCAGCCCTGCCTTCGATCTACTTTATTTCCTTTCCAGTTCTGAAAAAGGGTTTCGACCCGAAACGTTGACTCTAATTTCTCTCCACGGATGTTGCCTGACCTGCTGAGTTTTTCCAGCATTTTCTGTTGTTATTCCTCGGATAATGAAGCAGTCTGTGCCCGCATGCAGAAAGCCCTGGACAACATTCAGGCTTGGGCTGATAAGTGTCAAATAACATTCACTCCACACAAATGTCAGGCAATGACTATCTCCAACAAGAGAAAGTCTAACCACCTCCCCATGACATGCAGTGGCATTGCCATCGTAAAATCCCCCACCATCAACATCCTGGGGGTCACCACTGACCAGAAACTTAACTGGACCAGCCACATAAATACTGTGGTTACAAGAGCAGGTCAGAGGCTGGGTATTCTGCGGCAAGTGACTCGCCTCCTTACTCCCCAAAGCCTTTCCTCCATCTACAAGGCACAAGTAAGGAGTGTGATGGAATACTCTCCACTTGTCTGGATGAGTGCAGCTCCAACAACACTCAAGAAGCTCGACACCATCCAGGACAAAGCAGCCCGCTTGATTGGCACCCCATCCACCACCTTAAACATTCACTTCCTCCACCACCGGCGTACCGTGGCTGCAGTGTGTACCATCTACAAGATGCACTGCAGCAACTCGCCAAGGCTTCTTTGGCAGCATCTCCCAAACCCGCGACCTCTACCACCTAGAAGGACAAGGGCAGCAGGCGTACGGGAACACCACCACCTCCAAGTTCCCCACCAAGTCACACACCGTCCTGACTTGGAAGTTTATCGTCGATCCTTTATTGTTGCTGTGTCAAAATCCTGGAACACCCTCCCTAACAGCACTTTGGGAGTATCTTCACCACACGGACTGCAGCGGTTCAAGCAGGCGGCTCACGTCACCTTCTCTAGGAGAAACTAGAGGATGGGCAGTAAGTGCCAGCGTCGCCCACATCTTGTGAATTAATTTAAAAAAATTATTGTATTTCAATTTTGGGCTGGCAAGCTAGACTTGAGCTGTCCCTGTAATACTTCTATCATGAATGTGCATATTTTCCAAAGTTATGAGTTGAAGCAAATGCAAATTTATGTTATTCAACAATGGCGGGGACATAATCTGCTTTGTTTTTAGCACCTGTTTTTGAGATTGTTGTCTCTCATCCAAAACCTCTTGACATGTGAACTGCTCAGTTTTTTATCAGAGAACAATCAGGCACTCTGAACACCTGTTGAATTTACTGGATACACAATTTTGCAGGAGGCATGTGGTCCAGACAGCCACCTGCAAGTTGTGTACAGTGGTGGATTATGTAAATCTAATTGCTCAGTTTAAGTTTTGAGAAAGAAAGACAGACTTGCATTTATATAGCGCCTTTTATGACTGTAGGGCATCCCAAAGCGCTTTACAGCCAATGAAGTCCTTTTTTAAAGTGTAGTCACTGTTGTAATGTTGGAAACGTGGTAGCCAATTTGCGCACAGCAAGCTCCCGCAAACAGCCACCTGATAATGACCAGATCATCTTTATTCGTGATGTTGCTTGAGGGGAACATATGGCCAGGACACCAGGGAGAACGCCCCTGTTCCTCTTCGAATAGTGCCGTGGGATCTTTTACGTCCACCCGAGAGAGCAGATGGGGTCTTGGGTGGACGTAAAAGACGGTACCTCCTATAGACCAGCGCTTCCTCCGCGCTGCACTGGGAATGTCAGCCTAGATTATGTGCTCAAGTCTCAGGAGTGGGATTTGAACCCATGACTGACTCCGAGGTGAGGGTGCTACCCACTGAGCCACGACTGAGACAGCCTACTTATATTCTCTCTTAACTAAAAATGAACCCCATTTATAGCAGTTTCTGGTTTCTGTGGATGTGGGGTTTCTATTTTACAGGGAGTATGCACTACCACCGTCCTGACACAGGAATACGTGTATTTTAAGCATGTTTGATGTTTTTGTGTGCTATAGTTTTGTAATATGTTTCCTTGTACTTTTAGAGATTTTTGAAATACAATATATTTTGAGTTTTCAATACTGTTTGATTCAGAAGTTACCAAAACCAACACCTTTACCTATTTTTAGTATTTGTGCCTTGCTTCAGGTTATTGGATCTGTGAGATTCATCTTTGCTTTCCTGTCAATGACATCTTATGGTTTTGAAATCTGCATTCAGTGTCATGGGTCTTACAAAGTATATGAATGCACAGGGCACCTGTGTACTTGCTTAATCATTGAACAAATTTCAAATTATATCCAGCTCAGTCAAAGCTCAGCAAAAGGGCTTGTTGCAATGATTTGATTAGTTGGAGACCTCTTGCTGGTACACGGGTCCAAATTTGATTTGTCTAACCACAAGGAAGTGTTGACCTCTGTTTCTTCCAAGAAGCTCACCTACAGCGCCAGGACTGAGAATAAATCTGGTTTAGATAGGGAGTGCTTTCATGAGTGATGTATGAAAACCTCGAGCAATATTTGATGGCAGAAATGATGAGGGTGATTAAAATAACTGTGCATACCCAATTCCTTTGCTGCTGGGACCCTCTGCACCAACAAAATAGGGTGGATTGCACAGCACCACCAGCATACTACCAAACCACTTGTGCATGCAATATAAAGGGGGCATAGGAGTAATTGTCAAATAAGAAACTGTTTCCTATAGGAATTATACCTTGGTCAAACTCATCACTAAACAGAGATTAGAAAATTAGATAGTAAGCCTTTTGTTGTATTTGCTTAAAGCTACAGTTGATGTTCATGGTAGGTTGGTGTTGAATTTGTCAGGAAATTAGTTAATTGACTGAAAGCTTGATGTGAAATATTGAAAACTCTTCAATCGGTAGATTAAGTCCATGGTCTTTTTTGCATCCAGATACTCTGCTGGATCGGTGATGGTAAATGTTATTACTGCAGAAATAGTACAAAGTTAATTTTTTATTTATTTTAGCCTGAACATTATTCTCAAGGTGGCCCTTTATGATCACTGGGATAGAGAAAGTGCCATTAGAGATACTCAACACTGATTCCAGAAAAGAAGTTTGTTTCTTACAAAATAACAAACAGAAAATGCTGGAAAAGCTCAGCAGGCCAGGCAACATCGGTGGAGAGAGAAACAGAGTCAAAAACCCTTCGTCAGGACTGAAAAACACAGGAAATGAAACAGATTAAAAGGCCAGTCTGGGGGCTGGGAAATGGGGATGAGAGAACAAAAGAGAAGTGAAGAGACATTAAGAGGTATTCAAAACCAGGCGAGATGGTGATCGGACTAGTGGAGACAAAAGACGGCTCTAGATTAGGTGTGAAATGCGCTGGCAGAATGAGAGACAGCTGCCATGTGGGAGAGAGAAAAAGGGGGGGAAGGGCCAAAACAAAGGTGTGGATAAAAAATATATAAAAATGTAATAGGGGCCGAGGTTATGATCTGAAATTGTTGAACTCTATGTTGAGTCCGGAAGGCTGCAAACTGCCTAATCAGAAGATGAGGTGCTGCTCCTCGAGCTTACGCTGGGTTTCCGTGGAACAATGCAAGAGCCCGAGTACAGTGAGGTCTGAGTGGGAATGGGGTGGTGAATTAAAATGACAGGCGACTGGAAGCTTGGGGTCACCCTTACGGACTGTTCCGCAAAGCGGTCACCCAATCTGCGTTTGGTGGAACACTCTTTGTTCCAGTCCTACTCGGGTCCCCTCCCTTACCTCTTTTTCCGGTACATTGATGACTGTATCGGTGCCGTTTCCTGCTCTCGCCCTGAACTAGACAATTTCATTCACTTTGCCTCCACTTTCCACCCTTCCCTCACCTTTTACATGGTCCATCTCCGACTTCTCTTCCCTTCCTTGACTTCTCCGTCTCCATCTCTGGGGATAGGTTATTGACCAACATTCACTACAAGCCCACTGACTCCCACAGCTACCTGGACTACACTTCCTCACACTCCGCCTCCTGTAAGGACTCTATTCCATTCTCCCAGTTTCTCCGTCTCCGCCGCATCTGCTCCGACGATGCCACCTTCCACACCAGTGCTTCCGACATGTCTTCCTTTTTTCTCAACCGAGGATTCCCCTCTATCGTGGTTGACACGGCCCTTGACCGTGTCCGTTCTATCTACCGCACTTCTGCCCTCACCCCTGCCCCTCCCTCCCGGGACCACGATAGGGTTCCCCTTGTCCTCACCTTTCACCCCACCAGCTTCCACATTCAACGGATCATCCTCCGCCATTTCCACCACCTCCAACGTGATCCCACCACCAAACTCATCATCCCCTCCCCTTTCAGCATTCCGTAGGGACTGCTCCCTCTGAGACACCCTAGTCCACTCCTCTACCACCCCCAGCAGCCCTTCCCCTTCGCCCAGCACCTTCCCGTGCAAGCACAGGAGATGCAACACCTGCCCTTATACCTCCCCCCTTCCCACTGTCCAGGGCCCCAAATACCCCTTCCAGGTGAAACAGCGATTTACTTGTACTTCTTGCAATCTAGTATATTGTATTCGCTGCTCACGATGTGGTCTCCTCTACATTGGGGAGACCAAACGCAGATTGGGTGACCGCTTTGCAGAACACCTCCGTTCAGTCCGTAAGGATGACCCCGAGCTTCCGGTCGCCTGTCATTTTAATTCACCGCCCCATCCCCACTTGGTCCTCAACGTACTCTTGCATTGTTCCACGGAAACCCAGCGTAAGCTTGAGGAACAGCACCTCATTAGGCACTTTACAGCCCTCCGGACTCCATATCGAGTTCAACAATTTCAGATCATAACCTCGGCCCCTATTATATTTTTACATATATTTTTTATCCACACCTTTGTTTTGGCCCTTCCCCCTTTTTCTCTCTCCCACATGGCAGCTGTCTCTCATTCTGCCAGCGCATTTCACACCTAATCTAGAGCCGTCTTTTGTCTCCACTAGTCCTATCACCATCTCGTCTGGTTTTGAATACCTCTTAATGTCTCTTCACTTCTCTTTTGTTCTTTATCCCCATTTCCCGGCCCCCAAACTGGCCTTTTAATCTGTTTCATTTCCTGTGTTTTCTCAGTCCTGACGAAGGGTTTCGACCTGAAACGTTGACTCTGGTTCTCTCTCCATGGATGTTGCCTGGCCTGCTGAGTTTTTACCGCATTTTCTGTTATTTCGGATTTCCAGCATCCGCAGCATTTTGCTATCGTTTGTTTCTTACAAACTTGATTGAGTTCTTTGAAGACGTTACTAGATTAGTGGATGAGGGTAATCTGGTTGACATTGTCTGGACTTGCAGAAAGCCTCACATGAGGTTACTTCACATGATAGAATCTTGTACTATCAGTGGGATTGTAATGCACTAAATTAGGAATTGGCTCCAATCCTGCAGCCACAAAGTTGTAGTTAAGCTATGGGTCAGCCTGGAAGACTGAGTTGAGGTTCCAACTGCATATCTGTGCCATCACTAAGACTGCTTATTTCCATCTCTGGAATATCGCCCAACTCTGTCCTTGCCTCAGCTCATCTGATGCTGAAACCCTCATCCATGCCTTTGTTACCTCTAGATTTGACTATTCCATCGCACTCCTGGCCGGCCTCCCACGTTCTACGCTCCGTAAACTTGAGGTCATCCAAAACTCTGCTGCCCATGTCCTAACTCACGCCAAGTCCCGTTCACCCATCACCCCTGTGCTCGCTGACCTACATTAGTTTCCAGTTAAGCAACGCCTCGACTTGAAAATTCTCATCCTTGTTTTCAGATCCATCCAGGGCCTCGCCCCTCCCTAACTCTGTAATCTCCTCCAGCCCCACAACCCTCGGAGATATCTGTGTTCCTCTAATTCTGGTCTCTTGAGCAGCGCCGATTTTAATCACTCCACCATTGGCGGCTGTGCCTTCAGCTGCCAAGCTCTAAGCTCTGGAATGCCCTCCCTAAACCTCTCAGCCTTTCTACCTTTCTTTCCTACTTTAAGATGCTCCTTAAAATCTCTCTGACCAAATTTTTAGTCATCTGCTCTAATATCTCCTTATGTGCTTCAGTGTCAAATTTTGTTTCATAATACTCCTGTGAAGTGCCTTGGGACGTTTACTACATTAAAGGCGCTATATAAATGCAAGTTGTTGTTGTGTTCTCTAAAGATCGGTCTTAGGCCCACTTTATCTGTGAAAGGGTTGCTTGCTGTTCAGCCATTTTCAGTTATAAACAGGATGTTACCTGGGCTGGAGCGCTTCAGCTATGAAGGGAGACTGGACAGGCTGGGGTTGTTTTCCTTGGAGCAGAGAAGGCTGAGGGGGGACCTGATTGAGGTGTACAAAATTATGAGGGGCATAGATAGGGTAGATAGAAAGGAACTTTTCCCCTTAGTAGAGGGGTCAATAACCAGGGGGCATAGATTCAAGGTAAGGGGCGGGAGGTTTAGAGGGGATTTGAGGGAAAAACTTTTTCACCCAGTGGGTGGTTGGAATCTGGAACTCGCTGCCTGAAAGGGTGGTAGAGGCAGGAACCCTCACAACATTCGAGAAGCATTTAGATGAGCACTTGAAACGCCATAGCATACAAGGCTACGGACCAAGTGCTGGAAAATGGGATTAGAATAGGCGGAGCTTGATGGCCGGCGCGGACACGATGGGCCGAAGGGCCTCTTTCTGTGCTGTATAACTCTAACACTACTGTTCACTTTTTATTAAGAACATGGACACATGGTGTTTGTGGTATGGTCAGCAGGTTTGCAATGGATACTGAAATCTTTGCAAGGGTTAAGACAGCACAGGAGTACAATCTAATGCGAAGAGATTAAGATGTGTTAGGGAAATGGGCTAATAGCATTTAACCTAGATAAATGCAGTGTCATGTATGTAAGTAGAATCAATACTTCGCATTTACAGGTAACAATACTGAAAGCAGTTGAGATAGAAAATAATCTAGGCGTTATGGTGGACAGATTGCCCAAGCTTCACGACCAATGGAGGGAAGCTGTAAATAAAGCAAACTGGGTATTGGGTTGTATTAGTGGAGCCTTTCAGTATAAATCAAAGGGCACCATTCTGTCATTATACAGGTCGTTGGTTAGATCACATCTGGAGTACTGCACACAGTTTTGGTCCCCTCACATGGTTGTTGATATAGTGGCCTTGGAAAAGGTTCAGAGGAGCGTTAGCTTAAGGAACCTTTGTTACACAGGCTTAAAGAGCTAGGTCTATTTACTCTAGAGCAATGTAGATTTAGTGTCGACCTGATAGAGGTGTATAAAATAATGCAAGGCTGGGCAGCGTGCCTATTGATTTATTTCTATCCATGTTTGACACAGTGGGGAAAGAAAGACTTGCATTTCTATAGCACCTTTCATGACCGCTGGACATATCAAAGCACTTTACAGCCAATTAAGTACTTTTGGAGTGCAGTCACTGATGTAATTTGGGAAACGTGGCAGCCAATTTGCGCACAGCAAGCTCCCACAAACGGCAATGTGATAATGACAAGATAATCTGTTTTTGGTATGTTGATTGAGGGATAAATATTGGCCAGGACACCGGGGAGAACTCCCCTGCTCGTCTTCGAAATAGTGCCGTGGGATCTTTCAGGCCCACCTGAGAGAGCAGAACGGGGCCTCGGTTTAATGTCTTATCCGAAACTCCGACAGTGCAGCGCTCCCTCAGCACTGCACTGGAGTGTCAGTCTAGCTTTATGTGCTCAAGTCCCTGGAGTGGGATTTGAACCCACAACCTTCTGACTCCGAGGCGAAGGTGCTACCCACTGAGCCACAGCTGACACAGGACCAGGGGACATGTGTTTAAACTGCGCAAAAAGTAGGAACAGGCTAGATGTTAGGCAGTTCTTCTTTTCAGAGTGTATAGTCAGCTTCTGGAATGTGTTGCCGTCTGTTGTGGAGTTTGCTGACTCTGCGCGCATTCAAGAGGGAGCTGGGCTGGTTCTTGGCTGGGGCAGAGAACACATCATATAGAAGGAAAGTGAATTAACAGTTTTCGCACGTCAATGTGATCGCCTGAGGGGCGCGGTGAGGACATTTCCAGAGTATTTTTTCCCTTATTGGCTGTGGGTTTTTCTCTTTTTTACCTCTCCCAGGAGAACACATGGCTGCAGTAAAGTTGGTGGGGGGGGGGGGGCGTCGGTAGGAAGTGTCTAGACATGATGCTCTGGCCATCATGAGTTTGGGGCAGGCTTGATGGACCAACTGGTCGTCTCCTGTTTGGTTTTTGTATGAACATACAAAAATGACATTCTGAGCTCCACTTTTAAGTGATTTGGCTTTGTATTTTTAACTGTATTTAGATTCTCTTGGTCTTCATAGCCTGGCCACATATTTTGGAAATGGGTAAATGACTGGTGGGGTGGGAGAGAAGCCTAAGGCCTCAAACATCAGTTCCACCATTGGCCCAACTTGTTTTTTAGTTTGCAGCTTTCATCACTTATTGACAATAAACAGACCTGAACTATTTAATGTTCCATTAGAGTGGATCCTGGATTCCTGCCATTATGGATGAAAGCCTCACTAAGCTGACCTTCCCAGTGGTTCGACTTGTTAGATAACTGGGTAGATGTAAGGAAGAGAGGCTGGAGCTTATCATCAATGCTCTATTTCTTAAGCCAATTGTAAGCCAGAGTCTGGGGAATGCCTTTGTGTTGGTGCATTATGACAGTATTAGTATCTTGAATGGTATCTAACAGCAGTGGTGATGGCTGACAATGCCAGTCAGTGGTTGGATTTATTATATAACTGGGTAGATTTAATTACTGGGGAGGAAGTGTCTGGAGCTTATCACCAATGCTCCATTTTTTAAGCTAATTGTAAGCCAGAGGCTGGGGAATGCCATTATGATGGTGCATTATCACTGTATTGGTATCTTAAATGGTATCTAATAGCACTTGCACATCCTAGAGCCACTGTAAGAAACAGTTCTGCAGGGTTTCATCAGGATCTCAACACTGCAGGGTCTAATCTGTTTGTGATTTCCAGCTTTCTCAGACTGCCGCATCTTCTCCAATGGACGATGAAGGTACATATCGGTCAGCAGGTGCAAATCAACATTGCTGAGCTGTTTGATAGACTGGCCACTGGTGGCCTGAAAACATGGTGCAATGTTGATATTCTGGTCAGGGGTTTCTCTCTCTTCAGAGATGTCCGTGGTGGGAAATAACCTTTCCTGGCGGGTCTCTAGCTGTCTCTCCAGTGAAATCAGCATTGGGCTTGTTTAATTTACAGGAAACTTTTTTTTATCCGGCACCGACGGGACCGACGTGGTGCCGGTTCATCAAAAATTCCGGATAACCGAGAGCTATAGTTAAAGATACGGAGAGCTGAGAGCTCCGTATAAAGCAACAAACCCTGTTGCTTAGCAACAGGTGCAGAACAATGGCCACAAGTTCCAAGCGCCTCTGTAGCTTAGCAACAGCTGCAGCCACACTCAATTGCACAGCAACAGATCGAGGAAGGCAAGTAATATGAAGTAAAACTTACCTGAACCTACTCCTGAATTTTGCCAGTTAACTGAGATTTCCGGTTATTTAGGTGCCGGTAAATCTAAAGTTTCCTGTACTGTGCGACAGCTCAAGTTCTGACTGCTTTTGCACTGGCAGTGACACAAAGTAAGAGCACAATAAATTATATGTTGGTATTTTTTTTCCTTCTCATGGAATGACCTGATTTACCTTTTACAATCTCAGTGCAGTTTTGTTGAAGTTGTTGGGTCAGAGCTCTGACACTATAACTACAGCGGAGCCCACTGGGAATCTCATTGGAAATCTGCATGCTAGCAGGGCATTGCTTAACACGCCTTTCCATTGGTAATCCTCATAAAGGCAGTAAACCAGGGCCACTCAAAACCATATATAATACGCTGCTAACCAACATCAGTGGAGTTGAGGTTGTTGCAAATAACTAATCCCAAAATTAATTGGCACAGGGAAAAAGGAATGGCGTGTGGGGCAGGCTTGATAGATCAGCTGGCCTAGAATGAGAGGTGATCCCATTGAAACAGAAAATTCTGAGGAGGATTGACAGGCTAGATGCTGAGAGGCTGTTTCCCCTGACTGGAGAGTCTTGGAACTAGGGGGCATAGTCTCAGGATAAGGGGTCGGCCATTTAAGACTGCGATAAGGAGAGATTTCTTCAGAGGGTGGTGACTCTTTGGAATTCTCTACCCCAGAGGGCTGCGGATGCTGAGTCGTTGAGGATATTCAAGACTGAGATCGATAGATTTTTGGACTTTGGGGGAATCAAGGGATATGGAGATAGGGCGGGAAATTGGAGATGATGATGTAGTAGATCAGCCATGATCTTATTGAATACGGAGCAGGCTCGTGGGGCCGTGTGGCCTACTGCTCCTAATTCTTATGTTCTTCTGTTCCTGCCCATCATTTTCAAATGTTCATAAAGCGTACGGTATATGCGTATACCTTGAACTTAATTATAGAATGGGTTTGTACAGGGTATAATTTTAAAATTTGCAGATGACATGAAACTCGGAAATGTAGTCAACACTGTGGAGGATAGTAACAGACTTCAGGAGGACATCGACAGATTGGTGAAGTGGGCAGACATATGGCAGATGAAATTTAGCGCAGAGCAGTGTGAAGTGATGCGCTTTGGTAGGAAGATTGAGGAAAGGCAATATAAACTAAATGGTACAATTTTAAAGGGGCTGCAGGAACAGAGACACCTGGGGGTGTATGCACATACATTTTTGAAGGTGGCAGGACAAATTAAAAAGGCTTTTTTAAAGCATATGGGATCCTTGGCTTTATTAATAGAGGTTTGGAATACAAAAGCAAGGAAGTTATGTGATTGAGAATTTTGATCACTTGGTGAGGTAAGACAGTAAAAGGTAATATCACACTTGTTATTATAGTACAGGAATGAATTTGGCACCATAACTATAAAGATAAGTGTTATCACAGTATTATATTTGTTGAAGCTTTTTTAAGCACTTTTATGATGGCACGTGTTTATGTGCCAGCCATGGCTCAGTTGGTAGCACCCTCGCCTCTGAGTCAGAAGATTGTGGATTCAAGTGAGCACAAAAATCATGGCTGACAGTACAGTACTAAGCAACTGCTGCACTGTCAGAGGTGCCACCTTTTAGAGGAGAGGCCCCGTCTGCTCTCTCAGGTGGACATAAAAGATCCCAAGGCACTATTTCGAAGAAGAGCAGGGGAGTTGTCCCCGGTGTCCTGGCCAATATTTATCCCTTAATCAATATCGCTAAAACAGATTATCAGGTCATTATCACATTGCTGTTATGGGAGCTTGCTGTGCGCAAATTGGCTGCTGCGTTTCCTACATCACAACAGTGACTACTCTTGGGGGAAAAAAAGTACTTTATTGGTTATAAAACACTTCGGATGTCTGGTGGTCGTGAGAGGTGCTATATAAATGCAAGTCTTTATTTCTTTCTTTCAGATGACCAATTCCCAGGTATATACTGCAAAAACTTTTCTCTCTTCTTGACTGCAAAATTGTGGGTCTACAATTATGCTGGCGGGATAAGCAAGCTGACTTAATAGTGTAAATGTAGTGAGTGAGTGCACGGACGTTGGCCTCCAGCGATCCAAATTGAACAGGTATGATCCTGTAATTGTACTTGCCCATGTGTTGAACGCCTTAAAGATTCTTTCTTCCCAGCTATAGAACAGAATGGTATGATGAAGTTTAAAAGTTTGTTTAGTCTCAAATCCAGTAGAACTTCTAATAGAATAGTACAACAACTGTTCACTGATCTATCAGTACTGGTCAAGTGTAATTCTTGATGGGTGTAATGGATTAAAATGAGGCAATTTCACCTCCAGTGTTCTTTTTGGAATCTAACCTGAACTGAGGCGATCAAAATATCCTCTCTTTAATGAGGCAAATTGAGTGAAATGAGTTTGGCATTTCTTAAGGTATAACATTGACACAGAGCTTTTGACATTGAACATACACGTATAAGTAGATCACATTCTGTTTTTGGAGCAGTTCGTAGCTTTGATTGTTCAGTGTCAGAATGCAGCAATTAAGCACTTAAATGCATGCTGTTCTGTTCTAGAGCTGGATAAGGAATCTTGAAGGCATTCAACACACAGGCAAGTACCACTGTCTACAATTATGAGATCATACTGTGGTAATGATTATGCTACATCAATTATGATGGGAGAAAAGATCTAGGCACCTGAAGGTTGACCTTATTACCTGGACAGCTTGTGGTTCAGTGATGAGCTTGTTATCTCATCAATACAGATGGATGGAAGTAGGACTGGCTGGTTAAAGATGACCAGATCCCAATTAAAAAATAGAATGGGGGAAAAAAATTAATGGAAAAGTGGAGTTAAGGAAATTGCACATAAAAATATATAAGGAAGTCTGGTTTTGTTCACCTACCAACATGTAAAATGATTGTTTCCATGTGCATTTTTGTAATTGGCACCATTTTAGAAAAGTCAACTTTTGACCATTTACACTTATTTCAGCAGAGGATTAAAAAATCTAAGTACATTTTACAGTGTAAAAATTTCTGTCCTACATCATACTTGAGAGAAAATGCTTTTTCTCTTGAGCTCATTAGCCTTGATATTTAATGGAAGTTTTTATGGGTCTAGGACATGGTATCTTTTGCTCTGCCCATCAAATTTAAATAGATACACAGCTGTTTGAGGGCCACGCTCCACTGACAGATTGTCTGTTTGTCAGCCGCATATTTTTAAAACCAACTTGGATAAATATACCAGGTTTTGCAGACCAGATTTGTCAGAGGACATACTGTAATTCAGTTTGTTTTGGCTGGAGTAAAACTAGAAAAACTGCATGTTACACATATTACCAGACTTGGGAGAATTCAGCCAGACTGTAGAAACGGCATCACTTTCACGGAGCTTTGTTCATGAAGCGCATTGTTAGCTAATCTAATAGTGACTACACTTTAAATTCTTATAAGAAGTGGCTGCAGAGATAGCGGATGCTTTGGTTGTAATCTACCAAAATTCCCTGGATTCTGGAGAGGCCCCAGTGGATTGGAAAACCGCAAATGTAACTCCCCCTATTCAAGAAAGGAGGGAGACAGGAAACGAAACGCCAGTTAGCCTAACATCTGTCGTTGGGAAAATGCTGGAATCCATTATTAAGGAAGTAATAGCAGGACATTTAGAAAATCATTACACAATCAAGCAGAGTCAACATGGTTTTATGAAAGGGAAATCGTGTTTGACAAATTTACTAGAGTTCTTTGAGGATGTAACGAGCAGGGTGGATAAAGGGGAACCAGTAGATGTAGTGTATTTGAATTTCCAGAAGGCATTCGATAAGGTGCCACAAGGTAAGAGCTCACGGGGTTGTGGGTAATATATTAACATGGATAGAGGATTGGCTAACTAACAGAAAACAGAGAGTCGGGATAAATGGGTCATTTTCAGGTTGGCAAACTGTAACTAGTGGGGTGCCACCGGGATCAATGCTGGGGCTTCAACTATTTACAATCTATTAATGACTTGGGTGACAGGACCGAGAGTATTTTAGCCAAATTTGCTGCTGATACAAAGGTAGGTGGGAAAGCAAGTTGTGAGGACAACTGAGTCTGCAAAGGGATATGATATTGGCAGATGGAGTATAATGTGGGAAAATGTGAGGTTATCCACTTTGTAAGAAGAATAAAAAAGCAAATTATTATTTAAATGTAGAGAGACTACAAAATGCTGCGGTACAGAGGGATCTGGGGGTCCTCGTACGTGAAACACAAAAAGTTAGCATGCAGGTACAGCAAGTAATTAGGAAGGCAAATGGAATGTTGGCCCTTATTGCAAGGGGGATGGAGTATAAAAGTAGGGAAGTCTTGCTACAACTGTACAGGGCACAGGTGAGACCGCACCTGGAGTACTGCGTACAGTTTTGGTCTCCTTATTTAAGGAGGGATATACTTGCATTGGAGGCAGTTCAGAGAAGGTTCACGAGGTTGATTCCTGAGATGAAGGGGTTGTCTTATGAAGAAAGGTTGAGCAGGTTGGGCCTATACTCATTGGAGTTTAGAAGAATGAGAGGGGATCTTATTGAAACATATAAGATTCTGAGGGGGCTTGACAGGGTAGATGCAGGGAGGATGTTTCCCCTGGGGGGGGGGGGGGGGGGGGGTGGGGGGAGAATCTAGAACTAGGGGGCATAGTTTCAGAATAAGGGTTCATAGTCATAACGACACAGAAGGAGGCCATTCGGCCCATCGAGTCCGTGCCGGCTCTCTGTAGAGCAATCCAGTCAGTCCCATTCCCCCGCTCTATCCCCGTAGCCCTGCAAGTTTATTTCCCTCAAGTGCCTATCCAATCTACCCTTGAAAACATTGAGTGTCTCCACTTCCATCACTTCCGTCAGCAGCGAATTCCAGGTTATCACCACTCGCTGTGTAAAAAATTTTTTTCCTCACATCCCCCCGTATCTCTTGCCCAGAACCTTAAATCTGTGTCCCCTAGTCCTTGTACCATCAACTAGTGGGAACAGCCTTTTCCCGCCTAGCCAAACCCGTCATAATCTTGTACACCTCTATCAAATCACCCCATAACCTCCCTTGCCTATTGGCATTAAATGGTTGCCCATTTAAAACGGAGATGAGGAGGAATTTCTTCTGAGGGTCATGAATTTTTAGAATTCTCTACCCCAGAGAGCTGTGGATGCAGAGTCATTGAATATATTCAAGGCGGAGATAGACAGATATTTGAGCTGCACGGGAGTTCAGGGTTATGGGGAGCGGCGGGAAAGTGGAGTTGAGGCCAAGATCAGATCAGCCATGATCTTATTGAATGGCGGAGCAGGCTCGAGGGGCCAAATGGCTGACTCCTGCTCCTATTTCTTATGTTCTTTTAACAGTAATTCTTTGGTTATTGAGTAAAAGCCCAGAATCCGAGGAATAGTGTGTTCAGAAAGGATATAGTGGAGGAGATGGGGTGGAAGAGAGGCTGCAGAGGGATTTAAAATTGTCATTTTAAATTTCTTGTGTTGAGGGCGCAGAACCAATGTAGAACAACAGGGGAAATGGGTGATGGACAAGAGGAACAGGCTGTGTTTGGCCGAGTATTGGATAAGCTCATGGGCGATGGAGGAAGGGGGTAAGAAGGGAGAGCGTTGGCTTGACTTGCTGTCCATTGTTTGTGCTTCCTTTTGCATGCAGTGCCCATTTGACAGTCTGACTGAAGTGAGAAAATGGCTCTGTGGATACTGGCAGACATGAAACTGAAGTACTCTGGTGTTACCACAAAGGCAGGGACTTGATGCACACAGTTTATTACATTCTCAAGTGTACAGTTTGAAGAAATATGAGAATTTCACTAATTGAATGATTGTTGTGTTAGGTAATACTACAAGTATTTGACATCTTGATCCTGGTATTGTGAGGTAATCAAAATATTTAGTAGAGGTAATGCAATCAGGCATGGCTTGGATTGGTGTTTTTTTTAAATTGTGTAGCTTGGAACATTTGAGGGCAAGTATGCTGGCTTTTGCAGATTTATTAAAGTATAAGTATTTTGTAGAAACAGTTCCATGTTTTACCTTGTTTTAGAACCTTTCACCCCCTAAACCTAAGGATTGAGAGTGTTGTCAATAGAATTTCTGCCAAGTGTAATGGTGAGGGTGTGAAATTTATATCTGAACTTTGGAAATATACCTCGGAGCACAGTTCTAGAATTTATATTTACAAAGAGCATCTTGAACTGTTGAGTGATCAGTCATAGTCCTCTCCTCACCTTGCACCCATCTGCGCCAGCTTTTATCAAGGCTTGCTGGATAGTCTGGATTCCTGGCCAGTTTTATCCTTCTTAACCCATGGGTGCTGAGGCCAGTTTCAGTGCCCCGCTGGTGCTTTGGATGAGATCAGCTATTTCAGCACCGATCTGGACTTTGACTTGGTTTCCCTGGTCTGTCGGTTTTATCTAATTACTGGATAAACTTGATGAGCCGTCAGCCTTTTAAACTACTTGCATGAAAATGCAGTTATCGAGCTGACTGGACTCCTATTTGCACTAATTGCAAGAATTTTTAAAAATATCTAACTCATGCTATTTCAGGTGACCTAATTTAGACTTTTTGTTAGGTTACCTAATAGGCGTGATCTCGCACAATTCAAAAATGGGAATGTTACCAAATGTGGACTTGAGAAAACCGAGAATATGTTTTGATGATGGAAACCTCAGATTTATCAGAAGTAGGACGATACATTTCTAGGCAGAAGTGAAGGACTTAAATATGCAGTTGGGAAAAAGTGCTTAATTTAAAATGTTTAATTTTAAATTGAGTGGAAATGCAACTAATAAGTAGCTAGCGCCACAATTTTCCTGTCTGATGCTTGATTTTAAAAAAAATGTTGTCCCTCCAATTTTACCCCCTCTTAAAAATGTTGTCTTATGCTGGAGTAGTTTATTTAGTACAGGTACACTATCCCTTATCTGAAAGCCTTGGGACCAGCTGAGTTTCGGTTTTCGGAATTTTTCGGATTTCAGAAGGTATTATAAGACTGGGAAATTTGTATTTAATATAAATTTTAAAAGTTCAGGCTACCTCTTGCGACTGTTCCGTGTCTCATTCCCCTTCCTGCTTCTCTGGAAAGCCGGATATCGTCTGACTCCTACTAAGCTGGCCCGCAAATCAGGTCGGGTGGGGGGGCAGAAAAGAATATTGGACGGGCCGCGGTTCAGGTTGGGGTCCGGGGGGGGGGGGTGGTCGGGATCAGGGGGGGGGTCAGGGGTCGGGGGGGTGGGTCCGGTGGGGGGGGGTCAGTGGGGAGAAAAGAATATCGGACGGGCCGCGGTTCGGGTCGGGTCGGGAGAAAAGAATATCGGACGGGTCGGGGGTCAGGTTGGGTCGGGGGGGGAGGGGAGAAAAGAATATCGGGCGGGTCGGGTCGGGGGGAGAAAAGAATATCGGACGGGCTGCTGCAGCTATCGGACCGGCCGCTGTATTGTTGGGTTCACTTTCCCGGTACCTCCTTCACACTGCCCGGCTCGGCCTGCAATCTCCTACCCAGGAGGGAACTCTGTGACCCTCTGCCCTGCTCAGCGTAAGTCGTGCGCCACTCTGGTCATGTCGTGCGCACGACTTACGCTGAACGAAAAAACTTTTGGTTTTTAGAGGTTTTCGATTTTCGGAAGTTCGGATAAAGGATCGTCTACCTGTATTGGCAGCTCTTTGGTACAGGAAACTTTCGATTTACCGGCACCTAAATAACCGGAAATCTCGGTTAACCGGCAAAATTCAGGAGTAGGTTTTACTTCATATTGTGCTTGTGTTCCTCCATCTGTTGCTGTGCATGGGTGTGGCTGCAGCTGTTGCTAAGCTACAGAGACGCTTGGAACTTGTGGCCATTGTTCTACACTTGTTGCTAAGCAACAGGGTTTGTTGCTTTATACGGAGCTGTCAGCTCTCCGTATCTTTTACTATAGCTTTCGGTTATCCGGAATTTTTGATGAACCGGCACCACGTCGGTCCCGTCCGTGCCGGATTAAAAAAAAGTTTCCTGTACCTTTTTGAAGAGGTCTTTTGTCATATGTGAGCCTAGTTAGTGACTGTTGGCAGGCCATTAAACAGTGGCGGACCTAATTCATGCATACTTCATTGTTGAAAAGTAGGAGCTTAGGCTGATTTTTAACCAGCCCGCCCCACGCTCTCCGATCACGAGGCCTGAGGCCAGTTGCAGCATAGATTTCGGATTGAAACCTGGGGGGAACTTGAGTGCTTGATAGATATTAAATCTTGGCAGTTTTATTTCTTCTCTTGCAAATTTCCTCCCTTGCCCCCTCTCCTGCAGGCATTCAGTGCATGCTGGGGCTGAGTTCCAAGGTGATGCGTGCCTTTCCTGAATGGTCACTATTTCCATGTGAGCATTGACCGTACTATAGAAGGCATCACAACCAAGCCCGAAATTCTTCCTCACCTGCTGTCCACAAAATAAGTTTGAAATGCAAGATGGACAAATACTTTTGGAAGCAAATGGTAAAAGTTTGTGGTTTTAAGTATAAGAACTGTAGTACAGGTAGTAAGAATTGTAGCTACAAGCAGTAGCAAAATTCATGATGGTACATTGTTGGAAACAGCAGGATTCAGAATCTAGCTTCTTTGACTGATCAGGAGTGCTCTGGAATTCAGATCTGCTCTTTGGTTCAGTGGCAGTACGTTTTTTTCCCCGCAGGTGATCTGTGTGTGTTTCTTTTAAAGGAGTTGTCTTGCACTGCCCTATATTTATTTATTTATACGGTAGTGGGAATTGTGAAACTAACAGTAGAAACCCCCTTGTGACCTGAACTGGATATCCCTGTTTCTTCACTCTCTCCGAAGGTGGACCGAGTTAACACAAGATGAGGTGAAGTTTGGTTTGAATTGTTAAACTGCTTTTATTCCCATGTAAGGTGAAACTTAGAGCAGCAGGTATGATCAGAGTTGCTTTGTTCAGTTGGTGCAACTTATATTGGTTTGGTATAAAGTAAAGAAACTGCAACACAACAACCACTTCAGTGAAATATTTTACCTAACTTGAACAGATTAATACTTCTGCATCCTTCCTGTCCTCTTCTCTTCTTCTTAGGCAGTCCCTCGGAACCGAGGATGACTTGCTTCCACATTAAAAATGAGTTCTCAGGTGACTGATGAGTCCAATGAGGGACCTACCGTCTCTGTCACAGGTAGGGCAGACGGCGCTTGAAGGGGCGTGTGGGTGGGGTGCTTGGGTTGACGTGCGCTGCCTGCGCTTGGCTTCCGCTTGCTCCCGGCGAAGAGACTCGAGGTGTTCGGCGCCTTCCCGGATGCTTCTCCTCCACTTTGTGCGGTCTTGGGCCAGGGATTCCCAGATGTCGATGGGGATGTTGCACTTTTTCAAGGAGGCTTTGAGGGTGTCCTTGAAGCGTTTCCTCTGCCCACCTGGGGCTCTTGCCGTGCCGGAGCTCCGAGTAGAGCGCTTGTTTTGGGAGTCTCGTATCGGGCATGCGGACAATGTGACCCATCCATCGGAGCTGATCGAGCGTGGTCAAAGCTTCAATGCTGGGGATGTTGGCCTGAGCAAGAACACTGACGTTGGTGCGCCTATCCTGCCAATGGATTTGCAGGATCTTGCGGAGGCAGCGTTGGTGGTACCTCTCCAGTGCTTTGAGGTGCCTGTCCTACAGCCCCAGACACAACCTCACTCCCTGCTGTCTCTTGCCTTTTTTAACCTTCTAGCTGCAGCTTCACTGACTGATTTCTGGTGTATGTTGTGACTTTTTTAAAAAGCGTCTCTCATTGTGTCAATAGCTCGTCCCTCTTCACAGATCAACTGAGATCGAAGGGTTTTCCAACACAGTGGTGAGAGGTGTCTTCCGAATGACCAGACAAACCAGCAAATCACTCATTATTTAGCCTCCGGGAGAAGCAACTTCTGTTTAGCATATTCGCCACCTTTTTGTCAGATGACTTTTCTCCTGAAAATATATATTGCTTTTTAAAAACTGGTCAAAGAAATCCAGAAATGTGACGCGGGATTATTATTTTCAAAATTGGTCTTTGAATATTTCTTTCCTTTTTCTTTCCAAATATATTTCTGAAGTGTTGCTTCCTCGGTTTACTGTGCATTTACTTTTCAAAGTTTGTTTTGGGGCAGTACAAAAATGAATTCCAAATGTATAGAGCACCTGATTTAGGGCAAATATGATTCCAGATAACACTTTCTGTAGGAATTTCTTCCAAAGTGGTACTGACTGATTTAAGCTTTGGTTTATGCAGTACAAATCGGAAATGGCCAATTTTCAGGATTCAGCGCTGTGTATTTAGAAGAAAGTACCATAGGCAGCAGCACTATACTGTACTATAAAGTGTGTGGGAAATTGTGAACCAAGGTTACTTTGCCTTCTATTGGAGTGACTTTTAATGAGTATGTTGTTAAAATCAGAGTGTAGTTGTTTCCAAATGAACTTTAGCTGTTTCAAACATTTCATGATTTACCAAGAAAAATTATGTAATAGTCATATTTCAGTGAATCTCTTTTATTGTTTACATCAAAAGAGACTTTATCGATACCATAGTATAAAACGGCATCATCTCTAAGTTGAGGTTTATTAAAAGGACACAGCTGCAGGCAAAGCACGGTCAATGTAAACCTTTTGACCCTTGTTTCTAACTCGTACACGTGAACAGTAATCCTGCACTGAAGCGTTAGTCCATAGCTTCCAGGGGACATTTTGCAAGCAGAAAGGTGCTGTTCTGAGACCAGTTGGAGACCATATTCCTGATGGGACATCGTGGGGAGATGCTTTTTTGTAGAATATCAGCCTGCCAGTAGCTATAGAGTAACCATTCAGTGCATGAGTTTGAGCCTATGTGAAGCATAATGGAGCCGGCAGCGTTTAACTACTCTGGTGGATTACTAAGTATTGTGGGTTTCGACTAAGCTTTCCACTATATTTTTCCATTCATGCACAAAAAGCCCGTTCTTGGACAGCAGTGACTTAGTAATATCCAATCCTAAATCTCTCTCCCTCCACCCTACTGTAATCATAAAAAAACAATTTTAAAAAGGGCTTCCTGCCATTCACTGTACATTTGTCTTAAAATAGGCACTAGCATAATCGAGAATAACTCCCTGTGACAGCACCATGTGCAGTTTAGCTAATTAATTAAGCAAGAGCTTGTTCCGCTGGAGTTTGTGAATTACTGATCTTTCACGCTCACAATGTATTCCTACAGTTCGGGTAAGTAACCATCTCTTTTGAATCCTGCTAAATTAAAATGAGCAAACTGTGTATGTCAACGTTTTGGAAATGAATTAGTTTGTTTAAGGCTTACTGCAGAGACAAGTTTAAAAAAAAATCTGTGTTGTATCGATAATGCTGTGAAACGTTTGTGTTGAGCAAAGTTGAAAAGTTGGTCTTAATGGGATTTGAGTCAGAAAATGCTGAGACCTTTGAGGTGTTCAGTGACGAGGACTAATCCTGATAAAGCATCAACATTACAGCTTGTTGGATATTCAAAAACATTGTCAGAATGATGATTGTTCAAACCTCGGATGATGTGAATAATATTTTACATTATTCTTGACTATTCAAGGGTATAGTGGTTTTCTGTTTCCACAGATGTTATGTAAAAGAAATTAATATGCAGCAGAGGTAGATGAAACCAAGTTTATAATTAATACTAAGAGTTTAGAGGAACTTCAAGATGTGGTACGTTATACACCCCAGTGGTGATCTTCACGTTATCTTACAACTGCAATTTGTTTTCTTATATTGCTTTTTAAGATGAGCAGATTATTTTCATATAGTATTTGGTTTCTGGATGTGCACAAGATTTTTCTGAGATTTGTTGGGCGCAAAGAAATGTCAAACCTTTTCAGAGAACTGTGAAGTTAATCATTTACTTACATTTCTGTGCTGCTACTCCTACCAAGGATAAATGGTATTTATCCGAGTGCTGAGAGACACTAGGAAGATCTGTGACCTATTGATTGTTATTTGGAAGGGTGGAGGGGGTCAAGGGACACTGGGGAGGTACCCCGAGATTGGAAATAGGCTAATGTGGTGCCCATATTCAAAAGGGTAATAAAACGGAGGCTAGCAACTACAGACCCATTAGTCCCACTTCCATGCTATATAAAGTAATGGAGTCGGTTATCAGGAGTAAATTTGTACAAATCCGTACAACAGTAATCTAGTTAATAGCAGTCAGTAGGCCAAGGTAGGCCGAAGTATACAGTATAGTCCAGCAGAGCAGCTCTGTTCTGATGGCAGACAAGTCCAAGAAATTAAATTTGAGTAGAGTTCCAGCCATTTAACAAGAACACAGTAGAAATACAGAAGAAGCTGGGTTGGGGGAGGGGAGCAATGTGTTCTACACATGATCTTTAAAGATGTAACTTGAACTTGTAGGTTGTGCTAAAATTTCCCCATTATTGGGGGCAGGGGACATTGAGCAGTGGAGGAGTTTGCGGGGGGGGGGGGGGGTGGCGGAGAAAGGGCAATGGATGACCATAGATAGAGTTACAAAGGAGAAGAATTCAATCGGGAGCTGCCAGTCTGGGAGCCATCTTTACCAAGTGGAGACAAACTGGACGGCAAACATGATCTCTCTGGATGGATGAAGTGAGATTGCATGGAGTTTGCAACACGGGAACATGCTGTTTGGTTCAACTAGTCTGTGTTGCTGTTTATTCTTCACACGAGCAGTAGTCCTAATCCCTTGTGTCTGCCCTGTTCTCGTATTCCTTATTCTCCATATACCACGCATGAGCTTTTAGGCTCTTTGCTTATTTAGAACAGATGTTCATGTTCCATCATTTTCACTTTCCTGTACATTTACATAGTGCCTATTGTCCAGTTTTGAATTTATACTCCTTCAAAAGCTGCCTGGTACAGTTGACATGAGGGCTGTGCTGGGTGGACCTGAGAAGTCTATGTTGCTATAGAGAATAGTCACTCAGTTTTTTATTCGTTCCTGAAATGTGGGCTTCGCTGGCAAGGCCAGCATTTATTGCCCATCCCTAATTGCCTTTGAGAAGGTGGTGGTGAGCTTCCGCCTTGAACCACTGCAGTCCGCGTGTTGAATGTACTCCCACAGTACTGTTAGGGAGCGAGTTCCAGGATTTTGACCCAGCGACGATGAAGGAACAGCGATATATTTCCAAGTCAGGATGGTGTGTGACTTGGAGGGGAGCTTGGAGGTGATGGTGTTCCCATGTGCCTGCTGCCCTTGGTGGTAGAAGTCACGGGTTTGGGAGGTGCTGTTGAAGCCTTGGCGAGTTGCTGCAGTGCACACGGTGCGCCGGTGGTGGAAGGAGTGAATGTTTAAGGTGCTGGATAGGTGCCAATCAAGCGGGCTGCTTTGTCCTGGATAGTGTCGAGCTTCTTCAGTATTGTTGGAGCTGTACTTATCCAGTCAAGTGGAGAGTTTTCCATCACACTCCTGACCTGTGTCTTTATAGATGGTGGAAAGGCTTTGGGGAGTCCGGAGGTGAGTCACTCGTGCAGAATACCCAGCCTCTGACCCGCTCTTGATAGTCACAGTATTTATGTGGCTGGTCCAGTTAAGTTTCTGGCCAATGGTGACCCCCAGGATGTTGATGGTGGGGGATTCAGCGCCAATTTGAAGTGCAGGATTTCTTTTGTGGTCATCGGGGCATATTTCAGAAAGCCAAGGTGAGCAAAATGGCTGCAAAAATAACCATTCTGGTCATCTGTGATAATAACAAATGTCCCATAACTGGAGCATTGTGGTACAGGATACTTGGGATTTCCAAACCAGCGGACATGATTCAACGTTGTAACTTGGCTGTTGGAGACCCCGCCACAATGCACTGCCGTTGTCATCGCTCATCCAATGACAGAAGTTGGGTTGCCTTGGGATTCTATTAAAAGGTGGACATTGTTGCATTTACCAAACCTTAAACAGTATCTTGTTGCTGATAAAGCCAAGACTAAATTTTTTACTTGCATTGCTTCATAAGCTTCCCTTTTCCTTCTCTACCCTCTCACCCCAAGCCTTCCAAAACGAGTGGAAAAATTCCGGATGATCTGTGGACAAAGGAAAAGTTCAAAATTGTAATGTTAGATGTCATTCAGGCATCGAGTCTGTAGATATTCTCTCTCAAAATGAAATCCATTGAATGTTTCTTGTGCTCGCCCTGTCGTCCAAGGTATTTTGGTGCCATGAGTTGTGTTGATGGTTCAATGTGATCTTTTAAAGGTAAGAAGTCACACAACACCAGGTTATAGTCCAACAGCTTTATTTGAAATCACAAGCTTTCGGAGCGCTGCTCCTTCTTCAGGTGAAGTGGAGAAATGCATAAAGACACAGCTTATATAGTCAGAGAATCATGTCAGATGTTTACAGGTAACCTTTCCAACTGCCATTTATCACACCTCGGCAGAGAGATAATCACAGCAGTCAAAGGTGTGAATGGTGTCCAAACAGGTCAGTCAGGGAAACATTACATCAAAGAACAATGAGGTGGGGTCATAAGGGGTCAAATATTGCAGATGCTGGGGTCTGTATGAAAAACAAAAAAACAGACAAAAAACATTTTTTTTTGGCTGGAAATCACAGCAGGTCCGGCCGCATCTGTGTAGAGAGAACAAGCCAATGTCGACTCGAGTCTGGATGACCCTGCATCAGGTGGGGTTACATGTAGCGTGACATGAACCCAAGATCTCGGTTGAGGCCGTCCTCGTGGGTGCGGAACTTGGCTATCGGTTTCTGCTCGACGATTTTGCGTTGTCGTGTGTCTCGAAGGCCACCTTGGAGAATGCAACTCCAAGGTGGCCTTCGAGACACACGACAACGCAAAATCGTCGAGCAGAAACCGATAGCCAAGTTCCGCACCCACGAGGACGGCCTCAACCGAGATCTTGGGTTCATGTCACGCTACATGTAACCCCACCTGATGCAGGGTCATCCAGACTCGAGTCGACATTGGCTTGTTCTCTCTACACAGATGCGGCCGGACCTGCTGTGATTTCCAGCCAAAAAAAAATGTTTTTTGTCTTTTTTTGTTTTTCATACAGACCCCAGCATCTGCAATATTTGACCCCTTGTGACCCCACCTCATTGTTCTTTGATGTAATGTTTCCCTGACTGACCTGTTTGGACACCATTCACACCTTTGACTGCTGTGATTATCTCTCTGCCGAGGTGTGATAAATGGCAGTTGGAAAGGTTACCTGTAAACATCTGACATGATTCTCTGACTATATAAGCTGTGTCTTTATGCATTTCTCCACTTCACCTGAAGAAGGAGCAGCGCTCCGAAAGCTTGTGATTTCAAATAAAGCTGTTGGACTATAACCTGGTGTTGTGTGACTTCTTACATTTGTCCACCCCAGTCCAACTCCGGCATCTCCACACCATCTTTTAAAGGAACTTTTACATTACAGGAGTACCAGCATTGCAGAATCATTAAAATATGGGTTGGTGAGTCTGCTGTCAGGCTCTGCTTCCCTGTTCTTGTTATGTTGGGGGAGCTGGTAGCCACGTTTCCATTGTAGGCAATTGGGTTTCAATATTCCTATTGGAGTGCTGCACTGCAGTAAAAGCAGGCACACAACCTGTTTTTGTAATAGCAAGGTAGCAGCTCACCGGGCTATTTTCTCAAGATGGGAACAATATTTTAGTTACTGTAGTATCAAAGTGCCTTTAGATGATCTAGTGAGCGTATCTTTACAGGAGTATGATTTTCTGCATCTGCTTCCATGTTAAGTAACAGCAGTTAATGGTGGCATCAAGGATCTAGCAATGGTGATTGGCTTGCCTCGTCTCGCCTCAGGAGCAGAATTAATACAAATGTCATTTTGAGTAGAAAGCAGTAGGTTCAAATAGGATGGTCAAGATGGGAGTAGATGTGTGAGAATTTGTCAGAAGCTGCTACAATCTAGCTGATTAGGATCAATGTTTTTGCTTCTTTCCTGAATTCTGACTGTGATCTGACATCAGTGAAAGAAACTTATCACCATTTTTCTCCCTAAATTTGATGTGCCCAGTTTTATATCTGTGGCTGAATGTTTCTATGTTCTATTTTTGCTAAACAACCAATTCTTTCAAAGTTATATAATGAATGAAAGGGGAATTCAGTGCAAATTGAAGAGTTGTGTTGATGCATGACCAGAAATTCAAAACACTGATTGACTCTTGCCAGGTATAAGATTTGAATGAAAGCTCAACCTTTTACAAACTTTTTAAAATAAAGGAACTAATTAACATCTGTCAGCATTTAGTAAGTTTATGAAGGTTACCCTTTTATAATGGAATACATCTGTAAATTTGCAACAAAAAAATTACCATACTTTTTGTCTCTGTGCGAGCTATGGACACGAGGCCTAGATACGGTTGGAGAAGTGACATTTTATTTGTGATAGGCTGCCTTTTCTATGGAGAGAAGCCGCATTCATTAAGCAATTGTCGATTGTTGTTGACATTTGGATTGGCATCTCATAACAGAGGTTCCCAAAATTGACTTATTGCATACCCGCTTCCAGATCTACCCGCGCACCCCTACCAGCAAACAAGTTTAATATTTTAACTCCTTTAATGCACAAACATTGGTACACCTTGAGTTAAATTAACTACTTTACACAACAAATTCCCACAGAGTTTTAAAGCTTCGTCTGAGTAGCCTATTCTAAAAATGCAATAAATACATAAATAAAATTCATAATAAAATCCACTGTTAGACAATTTCTCCCGAGTACCTGCCCCCGCCCCCCCCCCCCCCCCCACCCCCGCCACTGTTGTCTCGCGTACCCCCTACGCCTACCGCAGGTACCGAACCCCTGCCATAGTGGATGTTGCTTAGCAGAGGGCAGTTATTTGTGCTTGATTCTCGCTTTTTGTGTATTGAGTGGGATCCAGCTGTGTTTTAGAAAAGGTGAGCGACAGTTTTTGGTCTGATTGGACGCTAAGAGATTTGATTGGCACTGAGACTACAACTTAGTTTAGGAATGTCTACCTAATCTTCGAGTGTTGAGTGTACTTTGTTTGACATGCGTTCAGGTGCTAAAACAGGTACTATCTGATATACCTATCAATTCATCCAATGAAAAGCGACGAGTTAAGAAAGTAACTATAGGTTTTTATTGGCTAAATAACAGAGCCCACCCTCGTGGGTGATCGGATCCAACAAGGAGGAATACCAGCCAGTCGACCACCTTTATACCTGGGCAGGTAGGTGGAGCCATGGGCGGAGTCAGCAGTGGTCAGCCCAGGTATAACAGCGTGACAAGAGGCGACCTCGTGTAGTGATACAACAGTGTAAACAGTGATAACCATAGTGTAACGATAGTGAATGATAAAAGTGGTTTACCACACTATCTGAAGTGAACTTTATAATGCTGTTAACGGGAAGGGTTGATAAAGGCTGGAATTGCGATGAGAAAGAAAAACCTATACTAAATGGATTACAGTGCTTTAATTCAACATTTACCTTCAGGAGAGTTTTCTTATATTCATTCTCGGGATGTGGGTGTTGCTGGCAATGCTGGCATTTATTGCCCATCCTTAGTTTTTTTAATTTCAAAAATGTACTTTATAAAATTTGCAAAGGTACGTACAGTACAATCCAAATGTCACAATTCAAATAGTACAAAACGGATCCTACAGGATGAATACATTCCATGGCACTCCAGGGTGCCTTATTCCACATTCAGTACAGATTACATTTACATTACAGTAAAAAAAATTCTTATACATTCAGCCCGAGGGGGGGGGGGGGGGGGCGGGTTTACATGGGTTCCAGCCCCTCAGTGTACAATGGTGGGCGGGCCCTAAACCGTGGCCTTTCCCCCATTGAGCCTTTGCGGCGGCTGAACCAAGCTTCAGTGTATCTCTCAGCACGTAGTACTGGACCTTGGAATGTACCAGTCTGCAACTCTCGGTCGTGGACACCTCCTTGCTTATCCTTGGTTGCACTGATACAACGGTGTGGCTTGCCAGGCTACTTCAGAGGAGAGTTAAGAATCAACCACGTTGGTGTGGGACTGGAGTCACATATAGGCCCAGATTGAGTAAGGACAGAAGGTTTCCTTCCCTAAAGGACACTGTGACATTGTTGTGAACAATCCAACAGCTTGATGGTCACGTTTACAGATTGTTTTAAAACTGAGTTCAGATTCTCAAACTGCCATGGTGGGATTTAAACTCATGTTCTCTGGATGATTAGTCCAATAACATAACCACTACACTAATGTATCCGTATTCCAAACAAGTGTTCTGTTCCCCAGTACTGACAGCATTCACCTTGATGTGCACAAACATTTACGCAAGGGGAGGGGGAAACCAGCTTTGTGAATGTCAGTCGTAAATCAAGGGCATTGACTTTCTGTAGGTTGTGAACTAACTGCCAATATCTGATTTGTGTTGGTGTGTATTTACTGGAGCTGTAGTTGTGTTTTGTTTTAAAAAAAAAAAAAAATGTATGGACCACTTGGAACAGGATGAGAGGATGTGGAGGTGTTTTCCCAGATAACATTAAATGTTGTTGGAAGGGATTCTGTTCATGCACAGCTTTTGCGTCTCGATGATTTTTGGATATTTGTCAAGAGAGTATTCCACTTTAAATTTCATTTAATGCAAGTGGGGACTGCCTGGAGACCCACATCAGGGTCCCCCTTCGCCCCCCCCCCCCTTTCACGCTACCAGTGGCAAAAGCAAACTGTTGCCACAGGTGATGTTGGATGCCATGAACCGCCTTTTTCCCCTAACTCTCCGCATACTTGTATATAGAATCAGATCATAGACTCGTACAGCACAGAAGGAGGCTATACGGCCCATCAAGTGCGCTGGCTCTTTCGAAGAGCAATCTAGTTAGTCCCACTCACCGGCTCTCTCCCCGAAACCCTGCAATTCTTTCTCCTTCAAGTATTTATCCAATTCCCTTTTGAAGGCTACTAATGAATCTGTATCCACCACCCTATCAGGCAGTGTCTTCCAAATCCTAACCACTCGTTGCGTAGAAACGTTCTTCCTCATGTCAGTATGTGGACTAAAGACTGGCAGATGGAATTCAAAGTCAGTAAGTGTGCAGCAACAAAATAAACACACCAGTAATTCTATTCTGATTGGGAGTAGGCTTGGTGCTGTGGATATGGGGGTTACAGGTTCACAGGGCATTAAAGGCCATGAGGTTAAAGGCGCAGTGTTGGCCTCCACACGTTAGGAAGGATATTGAGACTTCAGAGAGGGTACAACACAGATTTGCTAGGATACTAGCTGGTAGGAATTACAAATATGAAGAAAGGTTTGTAAAATTGGGCTTCTGGTGAAAGGTCATCGAACTGAAAGGTTTAACCTACCTTCCTGTCTCCTAACCTCCTTTAGTGTTTCCAGCATTTCCTGTTTTATCTCCGATTCCCAGCAGTATATTGGCTGCTTGAAAAATTGGAGCTTTTTCCATTTGAACAACCCAGGTTATGGAGCCAATATGATGGGGCTCGAGTCGTCAGAGTTCCAGAAAATGTTAATTTTCTGGATCATTCTGTTCTAATACTGAAGTCCTGGCTAATCACAACAAAAGCAACTGGGTATACAGGAAACTTTCGATTTACCGGCACCTAAATAAACGGAAATCTCGGTTAACCGGCAGAATTCAGGAGTAGGTTCATACTTCATATTACTTGCCTTCCTCCATCTGTTGCTGTGCAAGGATGTGGCTGTTGCTAAGCTACAGAGACGCTTGTAACTTGTGGCCATTGTTCTGAACCTGTTGCTAAGCAACAGGGTTTGTTGCTTTATACGGAGCTCTCCGCTCTCGTATCTTTTACTATAGCGCTCGGTGATCTGGAATTTTTGATGAACCGGCACCACGTCGGTCCCGTCGGTGCTGGATAAAAAAAAGTTTCCTGTATATCTGCTTACAGAGTATAGTAATAACGATTGGCTCTTTTAATAGGGCAGGTGGGTGACCTGCAGCTCGAGGTTCGATTGATGGCTGCTGATGAATCCCGTGGGATGCTCTTTGTTATCTGTTGCTTTTCATGTTCCTCTCGGCAGCATTATTATGCTGTGCCTGTTGTTAGGGGAGGTGACGGAAGCTTTGTTTGACCGTACGAATACAGCAAGAAGCCAAATGTAATCCAAAATTCAATTTTGTAACTAGGTAGTTAAAAAAAAAAAGTGAACTATTAAATACTAGCCGGGTATTGCGATTTTAGTGGCTCGCTTTCCATGCTGGCATATACAGAATCAGAGTGCATGTAAAAATACATTTGTCCTCTTAAATATATGTTTATAATATTTAATTACTAATAGGAAAATAACAATGCGCACTGTGTGTTTTACCCAGTCATAATCCCACAAGTAGATATTTGTAGAGGATAAATATTGGGTTGTCTTCTCCTCCACTCCTCGCACAGCCATAAGACACTGAGTGAGCATGTGCAGATTTTCTTCCAGCACGAAAGGGACAACAGAATTTGAAAATTAGCCAATCAATGTCTTGATGCTTTTGAAGGCTGGGTTTCAGTACGAGTATATTGACACTGACCTCAAATGATCACTTTCATTTAGTGATACCTAACTGTGGTTTCACTGTATGCCTTTGGAGTCGAGGAAGTAAGGGTGGGCTAGTTGGCTTTGACTTTACATAGCAAGGTCGCGAATGTAGTAAAACAAGCATGTGGTAAAACAAATAGCCGCCATTGTTCGTGTGTTACCTTTTCATCCATCTGCTATACCACCCAGCTCCTGACGTGTATTATTGTACCACTCTTGCATATTGTAAATAAGCCAACTTGCTCTATTGAGTTGCTGCAGAAATGCTAAGTTGGGTTACAGAGAATTAATTTTGTTTCCTTTTTTTTACAGAACCAGTTATTAGCAGATTAAACAGAAGGGTTTCAGGTAAGCCTTTTCTTGACTGATTTTAATCTTTCCAGATTGGATTTGTATTACAAAAGTTTTAGATTAAGCCCAATTTCTCTAATTTAGGTTTTAATTTATTATTGGGAAGTGCCTTGCCCTTACCTGGCTGAATTAATCCCATAAAATGACCATTTTGGACACCGATATTCGCAGCATTGTGGTAAGGGCAAGAGCGGTTGGAGTAGAGCAAAGGGAACATTTAATAGTTAGGCTGCAGCAGATGTGAAGCCTTTATCTCTGAAGCTGCTGTGGCCTTCCATGTTTATAAGAGGAAGATTATGTTCTGGACCGTAGTTTGATTTACTAATTTGTCCTTTTTGTAGTAGAGTTGTTGAATTTTGTCTGCATTTTTTGAAGGTCCTGATGTACTGATATTTATTTTAATCCTGAGTTAATTCCTATATGTGTTCATCAGTGAGAGAGATATTAAAGTGGTTTGTTTCTGTATAGATTTAGGTGTCTTTGCAGCAAATTTCTTTCTCAAATTTGCTGAAAATTAGAATGCAATAAAACAGAAAATGCTCAAAGCACAGCAGGTCAGTTATCAATTGGAAGAGAAAGATGGGTCAGTTTTGATTTAAGAATTATATCAATGTTGATCTGTATACTCTTTTTTAAGGTACTGACTGACTTGTTTATTTCCAGAATTGTATGTTTTCGCATTTGAAATGTTTTTTATATCTCTGAATGAGTGTAAGAGGTTATCCCTTTGGTCAACAACAGAAATTTAGAAAATAAATAAATTATGTACTCAGTTCATGTAAAATAAACATGCACTACTGAAATATATTAGCATTTCATTTCTCTTTTCAAATCCCTCTATGGCCTTGCCTCTCCCCATCTTTGTAATCTTTGCCAGCCCTATAAGCCTTCGAGATCTCTGTGCTCCTGCAATTCTGGTCTCTTGTGCATCCCCCATTTTAATCACTCCACCATTGGTGGCCGTGCCTTCAGCTGCCTGGGCCCTAAGCTCTGGAATTTCCTCCATAAACCGCTCTACCTCTCCCTCCTCCTTTTAAGATGCTCCTTAAAACCTACCTCTTTCTCCAAGGTTTTGGTCATCTGTCCTGATATCTCTTTCTGTAGCTCGGTGTCAGAAATGTTTTTATTGATATCACTCTCGTTAAGTGCCTTGGGACGTTTTGCTATGTTAAATGCGCTGTATAAATGTAAGTTACATAAGAACATAAGAAGTAGGAGCAGGAGTAGGCCATATGGCCCCTCGGGCCTGCTCCGCCATTCAATAGGATCATGGCTGATCCGAATCTAGACTCACGTACACTTCCCTGCCCTCTCCCCGTAACCCCTAATTCCCTTATCTGCTAGGAAACTGTCTATCTCCATTTTAAATTTATTTAATGTTGCAGCTTCCGCAGCTCTCTGGGGTAGCAAATTCCATAGATTTACTACCCTCTGAGTGAAGAAGTTTCTCCTCATCTCAGTTTTGAAAGGGTAGCCCCTTATTCTTAGATTATGCCCCCTAGTTCTAGTCCCACCCATCAGTGGAAACATCCTCACCGCATCCACCCGATCAAGCCCCCTCACAATCTTATATGTTTCAATAAGATCGCCTCTCATTCTTCTGAACTCCAATGAGTAGAGGCCCAACCTACTCAACCTTTCCTCATGCGTCAACCCCCTCATCTCTGGAATCAACCGAGTGAACCTTCTCTGAACCGCCTCGAGAGCAAGTATATCTTTTCTTAAATATGGAAACCAAAACTGCACGCAGTATTCCAGGTGTGGCCTCACCAATACCCTGTATAACTGCAGCAAGACTTCCCTGTTTTTATACTCCATCCCCCTTGCAATAAAAGCCAAGATTCCATTGGCCTTCCTGATCACCTGCTGTACCTGCATACTAACTTTTTGTGTTTCATGCACCAGGACCCCCAGATCCCTTTGTACTGTAGCACTTTGCAGTTTCTCTCCATTTAGATAATAACTTGCTCTTTGATTTTTTTCTGCCAAAGTGCATAACCTCACACTTTCCAATATTATATTGCATCTGCCAAATCTCTGCCCACTCACTTAGCCTGTCTATGTCCTTTTGCAGGTTTTTTATGTCCTCCTCACTCACTGCTTTCCCTCCCATCTTTGTATCATCGGCAAACTTGGATATGTTGCACTCGGTCCCTTCCTCCAAATCGTTAATATAGATTGTAAAGAGTTGGGGTCCCAGCACTGACCCCTGCGGAACACCACTAATTACTGATTGCCAGCCCGAGAATGAACCATTTATCCCAACTCTTTGTTTTCTGTTAGATAGCCAATCTTCCACCCATGGCAGTATATTACCCCCAGTCCTGTGATTTCTTATCTTGATCAGTAATCTTTTGTGTGGAACCTTGTCAAATGCCTTTTGGAAGTCCAAATTCACTACATCCACTGGTTCCCCTTTATCCACCCTGTATGTTACATCCTCAAAGAATTCGAGCAAATTTGTCAAACATGACTTCCCCTGCATAAAACCATGCTGACTCTGTCCTATTAAATTATGTTTATCCAAATGCTCTGTTACTGTTTCCTTAATAATGGACTCCAACATTTTGCCAACCACAGATGTTAGGCTAACTGGTCTGTAGTTTCCAGCTTTTTGTCTACTTCCCTTCTTAAATAAGGGTGTTACATTAGCAGTTTTCCAATCTGCCGGGACCTTTCCTGAGTCCAGGGAGTTCTGGAAAATGATCACCAATGCATCCACAATCCCTACCGCCACTTCTCTCAAGACCCTAGGATGTAGGCCATCAGGTCCGGGGGATTTATCCGCCTTAAGTCCCATTATTTTACTGATTACCATCTCCTTAGTGATTTTAATCGTGTTTAGCTCCTCCACCCCCCCCCCCCCCCCACCATTGCCCCCTGTTTGTCTAGTGTTGGGATATTTTTAGTGTCCTCTACTGTAAAGACTAATACAAAATATTTGTTCAGCGTCTTTGCCATCTCCATGTTCCCCAGCACTAGTTTCCCAGTCCCATCCTCTAAGGGACCAACGTTCACTTTAGCCACCCTTTTTCTTTTTATATAGCTGTAGAAACTCTTGCTATCTGTTTTTATATTTTTTGCTAGTTTACTTTCATAATCTACCTTCCCTTTCTTAATTAATCTTTTCATTATTGTTTGCTGGCTTTTAAATGCTTCCCAATCTTCTATCCTCCCACTAGATTTGGCTACTGTATATGCCCTTGTTTTCAGTCGGATACTATCCTTTATTACTTTACTAAGCCACGGATGGCTGTCTTCTTTTATTCCCCTTTTTCCTCAGTGGAATATATTTATCTTGAAAGATGTGAAATATCTCCTTGAATGTAGACCACTGCTCTTGTACCGTCTTACACTTTAATCTGTTTTCCCAGTCCACTTTAGTCAATTCTACTCTCATACCTTCATAGTCTCCTTTATTTAAGCTCAGTACGCTGATTTGAGATCCAACTCTCTCATCCTCAAACTGAATTTGGAATTCAACCATATTATGGTCACTCATTCCAAGGGGATCCTTTACTAGGACATTTTTTATTAATCCTGTCTCATTACACAGGACCAGATCTAAGATTGCCTGCCCCTTGGTTGGTTCAGTTACACACTGCTCAAGGAACCCATCCCTAATACACTCTATGAACTCTTCCTCAAGGCTGCCATGCCCAATTTGATTAGTCCAGTCAATATGAAAGTTAAAATTCCCCATGATTATAGCTGTTCCCTTATGACAAGCCCCAACTATTTCCTGATTTATACTCCGACCAACAGAGTTGCAACTGTTAGGAGGCCTATAGACTTTTTCCTCTTATTCCTTATCTCCACCCAAACTATTTCACTATCCTGATCCTTTGACCCAATATCATTTCTGACTATTGCAGTGATTCCATCCTTGATTAACATAGCAACCCCACCTCCCTTTCCTTCCTGTCTGTCCTTCCTAATTGTCAAATACCCTTGTATGTTTAGTTCCCAGTCATGATTATCTTGCAGCCATGTTTCCATAATGGCCACCAGATCATACCCATGTGTAGTTATTTGTACCGTCAACTCATCAATTTTTTTATTGTTCAGAACTGCCGCATACAGCCTGCATAGAGTGAATAAATAGTGTGCGCAGCTTTCGTGGATGGTTTTGGTCTTGAACATATAGAATTAGCCCAATGTTGATTGATTATTTGAAGGACTGATGGTTTACAATTCAGTACAAATTTGCAGCTTTGTAGTATGGGCCCCCACCCATGTACTGGGCAGATTGCCAAAACTTATTTCACAGAAGAGCCAGAGAGTGTCTTCTCTCTGGTGAAAAGGGTATTCCTTCTTCGGAACCAAAGGAATTAAAATAAATAATCGCCTTAAGGGGAGAAAAATCAGTATAAAATAGCATGAAAATGTTATGGTTAATAAGTCAGTTACTGATTAAAATCCACATTTAGCCTTTCCAGTGTCAATGCTAGTAAGGCACCACGTGCGCCCTCATGAATTTGGCTGCAACAACTGATGAAAATGGCTATGTGTAGCGACCTTGTACTGAAGAAAATTGTCAGTACGTTATTGTTCATGTTACCCATCTTACAGCCTTATTTAAATCTTGGTAAGTAGTGGTTGCCTCAAATTGAAGAGAAAACCTTTTGTTCTTCCTCTTTCTTCCTGAAACACTACCTTGAAATTATATTTTGGGAGCCTGAAAGCTAAAGTTCTGCTCCGGATTAGTTGATTCTGCCTTGAGAAATTGATTCTGGTTGAACATGCAGCACTAATAGAAGGGATCAGAAGTCAGGATACCTGGAACATAGTACAATTGAGGATCATGACAAAATATCATTATACTGTAATTAACTGAAGTAGGCTTAATCCCAGCAGTTCCCCGTGATTGCTGATGTCAAGGGAATGCAGCATTAGTTTATCATTTGTAAACTGAGGTGGTTCAGTAGGTTATCCTGCCATTGTTACCTCTAGGACCTCAGTTTGAAAATAGCTAACACCAATGGAACGAAAGCCTGTGTCTCTCTGGAATTGATGTGAAATAAGTTTTGACAGTCCACCCAGTGTTACATGGGTGGGGGCCCACTTTACAAAGCTGCTAATTTGGACTGAATCGTTGATAACCCTACTCAATGAGAAAGTAAGGATGACTGGGTTAATAGGAGGTTCTCTTTTTGAAGGTGAGTTCAAGGCACATTGTCAGTGCAAAGCCATGGGAACTTTGTAAATATTTGGCTATGCCTCTGGGAGTGTTTGCTAATACTGGATGCCCATTCCCCAGAACTGACATGCATTCCCTTAATCACAGATCAATAGCAACCTAATTTAGCCCAGCATTTATTGCCCATCCCCAGTTGCCTTTGAGAAGGTAGTGGTGGATCTTCTTGAACCGCTGCAGTCCGTGTGCTGAATGTGCTCCCACAGTGCTGTTGGGTATGGAGTTCCAGGGTTTTGACCCAGAGATGATGAAGGAACAGCAATATATGTCCAAATCCCTGACAGAACAACACTGTGTACCTAACGAAAATAATTAGGTATATAGTGTTGTTTGTTCTGGGGTCAAGCGAGGAACCTGTGTAAATTCAACAGGTAAAACTGGCAGTAGTTTGTACTTGGAGACAAGCAAGCAGTTTCCATTTTACTTTGGCAACACATCTTAATAATTAGGAGCCATGTACTGCATCTAGCTCTTCATGTTGCATGTGTAGTTGTTGAAATATTTAATTTCATTCTTCAATTATACCACACAAAGAAAATTCAGCCTATTTATATCGGATTAAGGTATTGCCAATACAGACGGTGCCAAAGCACAAATATAGCTATGTTGACTATGTAAATACTTTGTGATCGAACAGATAGATGATTTCTTGTAATGGGCACTTCATTGTACAGTAGATGTTTTTCGAAATTATTTGACATGAGTTTGAGAATGCTCAATAAGCCCAACTGCAAAGTACATAGCTTGTACCATAGTTGGTTTTAACCAGGTTTCAAAGCTACAGCCGGTGATTTACACTTGTTATTTTTGTCTTTATCTCAGATTGTTCTAAATCTGTTATTTTAATGAGCCACTCTGACGACCAGTCCTATTTTTCTTCACCACACATGCGCGCGCACACACACCTGTGATATTGTACCTGGGAAGTCCGGACCAAACGCAGTCTTCAGATGAAGTGAGTTAGAGGGCAGGGGGGATAATTGGTCTAGGGCGTGCAGATATAAGTCAGTCCCCATTTAAAATGTTTAAACTCTATCCTTATTTTGTATAATACTATTATTTATCACTAAATAGCAAAACCTATGGCAATTTGGGAAGCAGAGTTGGTTGGGAGAATGGCAGTTGCTATGCAGTCCAGGCTGAGGAGCTGTGAGATGCAAAACTAAAGTGCTCTAGTGCCACTGCTGCAGGAGGGTAGGATTACAGGGTGACAAGTTTAGATATGCAGTTTCTATTATAAATATATAGACAAAGGAATTTAGAATGGTAACATTGGCAGTGTTACAAAATTTTACAACTGCAAGTAAGGTTTTGTAGACAAGAATGCTGCAGACATGAGAGTTTTAATATGTTATAGATAATAGGACTTTTGCATTTATGAAATACAACAATTTACAATGCTATGCCTATATTTTTCCCTTATTTTGAGTTTTGCAAAGATTGCTGAATCAGACCAAATGCAATGTGTGCGCGCAGATGTAAACCCTTCAAATCGGGGCTACCAACTTTGAACGCTAATACCTTCAAAAATAAATTAGCCAGATCGGAATTTCTTCGTTTGGGATGAATTTTAGATTATAAGCATGGTTATAAACATACTTATTTAGACTGTTAGCAAAAATAAAAGCGCATGGAAATTGGAGGCAACCTATTGACCTGGGTAGGCAATTGGCTTGGAAGTAGGAGACAAAGAGTAGGGATGTGCGGGCTAGGTTGATTGGCTATGATAAATTGACCCTTAGTGTTAGGGGGATTAAATACGTTGGGTTATGGGGATCGGGTGGGATATGTGTCGGTGCAGGCTCGATGGGCCGAAATGGCCTCTATCTGCACTGTGGGGTTTCTGTGATTCTGTGATAATGAGGTAAGTACTTCAATTGGCAGAATCTGTACTGGGGCCTCAGTTTTTCAGTTACTGTAGATGGGAGCAGAAAGGTGCCAAGGGACATTGATAGATTAAGTGAGTGGGCAAAACTATGGCAGATGGAGTTCAATGTGGGGAAGTGTGAGGTCATCCTCTTTGGACCAAGAAAGATAGAGCAGAGTATTTTCTAAATGGTAAGAAGCTAGTAACTGGAGGAATCTAGAACTGGGATCTCATTGAAATGTAGAAAATTCTTCGAGGGCTTGATAGGGAAAGATGCTGAGAGGTTGTTTCCCCTGGCTGGAGAGCCTAGAACTAGGGGTCATAGTCTCAGGATAAGGTGTCAGCCATTTCGGACTGAGGAGACATTTTTTCACTCGGAGGGTTGTGAATCTTTGGAATTCTCTACCCTAGAAGGCTGTGGATGCTCAGTCATTGAATGGTGGAGCAGGTGCGAGGGGCCTAATGGCCTACTCCTGCTCCTATTTCTTATGTTCTTAAGAACAGAGATTTAGGGATCCATGTATAGGAATTCCATAGCTAGTGGACAGGTACAAAAAATAATGAATACGCCTAATGGAATGTTGGCCTTTATCTCAAGCAGGTGGAATACAAAGAGGTGGAAGTTATGCTGCAGTTGTATAAAGCTCTCTGGCTAGACCCCATCTGAAGTACTGTGTTTGGTTCTGGGCACAGGACCTCCGGAAGGATATTTTGGCCTTGCAGGATGTGCAGCGCAGGTTCACAGAATACTGGGCCTACAAGGGTTAAGTTATGAGGAGAGGTTGCATAGACTAGGCTTATATTCCCTTGAGTATAGAAGATTAAGGGGTGATCTAATCGAGATGTTTAAGATGATTAAAGGATTTGCTAGGGTAGAGAGAGAGAAATTATTTCCTTTGGTGGGGGGAGCCCAGAACAAGGGGGCAGAACCTTAAAATTGGAGTTAGGCCCTTTAGGGGTGATGTCAGGAAGCACTTCTTCACACGAAGGGTAGTGGAAATCTGGAACTCTGTCCCCAAAAAAGCTATTGAGGTTAGGTCAATTGAAAATGTTGAAACTGAGATTGATAGATTTTTGTTGGGTAAGGGTATTAAGGGATCTGGAGCAAAGGCAGCTCAGTGGAATTGTGGTACAGATCAGCCATGATCAAAAACACCCCAAGAGATCTTAACCCCATCACCAGTCTCGCTACACAACTACAGTATTTCTCTCTGCTATTTTATGTAAATTTTAAGGAAATGAATTTTTCATCTATACAAATGTTTTTCAAATTTTAACTGAGGCACCAGCTGGTGTATGTATGGATCCCAGAGACGCAGGAACATATGAAAATAAAGGTGAAAAAAGCTCATCAAGCCTGTCCCAATCAGACAATGGTGCAATCACGTGCACTAGTCACCTGTTAGCTAATCATTCCCTAAGTGGTAAGGCAACCAAACTGAATTGGGCAAAATCCCTATATTCCTAGGAGAGGGGCAAGAGTCTGGATAATTTGGGAAAAGCTTTGAGAAGCTGTCAAACACTTACAATCTCTGTTCTAAGGTGAGCCCTTGCACAGAAGGCTCACCAAGACCTTTCTCCTCAGCAGAAAGCAGATGGCTGCTGCATCTGAGAATGCAGCAGCCATTCTGTCATCTCTGCCGGTGAGATGAGGCACCTCCAGATCCTCAAAGGTTGAAGCCTGCAGAAAGAAGCAAAGGTACTGAAACTTTTTCCAACACTTTACACTCACCTCTCATACTTACCTGTCCACACTTGCACCCATCACTCACCTCTACAGCTGACATTTCAACCCCTCTCACCCCCGCAGACCCACTGCTCGCCTTGCTGACCCTGGCGAGGTTTGCTGCCGTCGGGAAGCCCGCACTTGCAGGCGTAAAAGGCGGAAAAGCCTCAAAATGGCCTGTTAACAGGCAGTTAAAATGGCTCTAATCCCCTTCCTGCCTCGAGGAGACGGGTCCCTGCGTGACTCGGGGACCCGCCTCCCGGGAAGATGGCACGGAGGTGGGTTGGGAGCGGGGTCGGTACCCGCTCCCAGTTTTTGTCATTTTCCTGGCTGTCCTGCCTCCCCAGGACTGGAAAAATTCCCCCCAGGTAGTTTACTGACTAGAGCATTAAATATATTTACAACTAAATAGAAAAATTCAGCAAACATGAAAAGTGCAATACATATAAACGTACATACAGTCGACTTTGCCTAATAGAACTTTGTCCAGTGTGACAGTATTACAACATTATGGGGCAGTAATTCCTCCCCAAACGCGTGAGTACGGAAGGGGTACTCGCGCGTCTGGCCGGAGGAAATGCCGGTTTTCAGCATGCGCTGAAAACCAGCATTTCCTCTCCTCTAACCCAAGAGGTGAAGAGGCTAGCGCGTGCGCTGTAGGGGGCAGCGCGTGCGTCTTGGATTTCCTCTGTTTTGGGGGATTTGCACATGTCTAAAGGCCTCCGACCTTTACGCTTGTAAAAAGCACACGTAAGTATTTACTTTTACAGGTAAGTGGTGTTTCAGTGTAATTTAGAATTTTTTTTTCCACAGGTTTATTATTTTAAAGAATCTACAATGAGGTAAGTTTAGTTTTAGACCCTTTTTATTAAAAATTTATTTTTTTCAAAAAAAAAAATTGTTTAAATTATTTTTTTAAACTTATTTATACTTAATTTAATGATTGGGATGTTTTTTAAATTTTTATTTAAAGTTTAAATAGTGTTTTGGGCCCCTGTAGTTTTCATGAGTTTGACAGTTCTTACTCTCAAACTCATGAATGAACCTTCCCCTCCCCTGATTGGTTGTACAGTGCTCACCTGATCCCAGCCGGCACATCGCACTAACTACGCCGCTGGATCAGGTAAGCACTGCGCGCTGACATCTGAACCGGGCCAGTGACAGGAAATGCAAGCAGGCCCGGGCTTCAGATGTCAGCGCGCAGGGTGAGTGCACATCGGGGGCTTGCACGCGCGGCAAGCCCCCGACACCAAGTTCTGGGCCAATATGTACTATAATAGGGGAACTTTCTTTATAAACATTCTCTAACACTTCCAGACTGTTTGAAGATATTTACAGTCTCGAGGCAAAGAAAAAAAAACATTGTTTAATTCCTGTAATAAGTTTAAAAAAAAAATAAAGTCAGTTACAGTATTTTGGACTGTTCTATCTTGAAATTGAATCTTGAGCGATTGCTTCTTCAATTTTTGGCACACAGGCCAACATTTCTGAGTCAAATCAAGTTGCTAGAGGAGCATTGCATATAATATCGAATGCCAAGAGAGCATCTTGAGACGGTGTAGAGGATCAGGAGCAAAGCCATCTTCTTTAACTCTCGCTATCCTCACTCATTTCCTGGCTCGGGCTGACTCAAAGCTGTGTGAGGTTTTCGATGATTGGAGTCATCAACTGCAATATAATCAGGAGGGATCGGTCCTGCTTGCTGACGTCTCTCCCAAACACACTGCTGCTTGGGGTTGGCTTCAACTTCGAGTTCCACCGAATTCTCCTTTCCTTTACTTGACCGTACGCGCATAGCCAATGCAGTTTGAAATGTTGCTCTGAGTCGGAAGATCCCAACTTCCAGCATCAAAATTCATGGTATTCAGCAAATTGATGGCGAATTTAGACTTGCTTTCGTAAGCAGCTAGTTTTTGTTCTAGTCAGAAATATTTGATCGTGACTCTTGACTCCAGCATCTCCCGGCTGAAGCTTAGAAGTGGAAGACTGACAAGTGCCACGTACGTTAGGCCAGAAATTTCAAGGTGCGCAGGGCATTTATCCATAATGATGAACACGCTTCTACCCTGAGCTCCACACTTTCTGTCCAGGGATCAGGTGTACCCTTCAAAATCATAGAAACCATCCAAGGTCACTGATGTGTTGACCATTTCTCAAACGCCTTGGCTGGCGAATTTTACCGATTGAATAGAAACAGAAGCTTCTCGGATCCGTCCATATTGGCGTCCAGAAGAAGAGGCACGTGCATCTTTGATTTGTTTCCCACCAGTGCACTTCCTGTTGAGAGGTGAGGTCTCCCCTGACGGACCTTGTAGAAAAGTCCCAATTCATCAAAGTTGAACACCTCACAAGGCTCGCACTTCTGAAGTAGTGCAGGCAGCATTGATGAAAGACATTCATTTGTGATTTCAGGGGTCACCAGGCTTTTCTGACCATTTCCTTATGAGTTATGGCATGAACTTTTTTCATCTCTTGATCCATCTCAAGTTAACTTTTTAGAGAGATTGATAAATCTGATTACTGCTGAAATTTTGATGGCTTGTCCAATAAAATTGGTTCTGAAATTTTTTTTTTAATCACTCGCTGACTTGAACCATTCAAATTCTGCTCCAACATCATTGAGTTTAGAAGTGCACAACTGTTTTATTTAATTTCTGACTCACTTCATCACAGAAACACGTTGTTTGTTGGTTTTGCTGGTGGCTGCCTGAGTGACTCCATGTTCATTGGATGTGATTTTGACTTTTTGTCCAGAGCAACATACATGTGGCTCAAATTGAGATCTGTTTGCTTTCTTACATTATTTGATTCTATTTTCACAAAAATATTAGCTGCTGTGAGCACTAAAATACTGTACTTTAACAGCCTCTCCTAAATAACAGCCCCATCCTTGTAAGAAATCAGAGCAATTAGGAGCAAACGGACTCGGTCAGGTAAATCCGTGGTTGTTAAATTTTGAATATGCAATGGAAATCTGGGAGAATTGGAACACGTTATAACATTATTCAATGTTTTGTTTATCACGACTGCAAATTTGCAGAACATTAGACGAATTATAACATTTTACAACTGTAACAATCCGTGAACTGAATTATGTACAAAACATGTCGAGCATGACTGGGACCAGCCGCCATATGCAGATTATAACAATGGGCGATTTAACATTTTGCGAGTCCGACTGTAGAAGGAAAGTCTGTGATGGGTCAGTTACCCTTTGTAAACACATTTGGCTAGATTAAAAAAAAAGTTTGATCAGCACTGAACAAAGTTGTTTCTGAATGGGAAATTGTTAGTTTCATCTTATTTTGGGGACTTAGATTTCACATCGCAATGTGTCCCTCGGCCTGGAGCGGTACACCTGTCACACTGTAACGCAGGTGTCCTACGACGAGCTCCGGGAGGACAGAAATCTCCCGTGGAGCAGAAGGGCTTTTTGTTTGTGTACCAGATTTTCAGAAAGAATCAGTAGTGAACCTGGTGTACGCATGCTTTTAACCTATTGGGTGTGAAGGCATCAGTTCTGGAAAATCTCAAACATTGCCTCTGGTCAAATAAAATAAAGACGCATACCATTACTGTAAGAGATGGCCCGTAGATGATTTCTTGAGCAAATGAACACTGTTCCTTACTTATATTAAATGAAAATACAGATAGCACTTTGTACAGAATGAGCATATTTTTGTCTACCGAGATGCACTCAATTCATGTTCCCAGTTCACAGAAAACTGCTATTCATAATGATGCAGTCATCTGCCATTTAATTCAAGGAACCGATCTGGCTTGTGATCATGATACAGAAGCTGATCTCCAAGCAAAAATGAAATTAGCAAGCATTGTTAACGTATTATTGTCCTGTCATGGCGATCAAAGGAGCCAACTGTGTTCTTTCACTGCGTGAGTTCAGTCCTCAAGAATATGAATCAAATGCAAATGGTATGTTGGCCTTCATAGCGAGAGGATTCGAGTACAGGAGCAAGGATGTCTTGCTGCAGTTGTACAGGGCCTTGGTGAGACCACACCTTGAGTATTGTGTGCAGTTTTGGTCGCCTTATCTGAGGAAGGATGTTCTTGCCATGGAGGGAGTTCAGCGAAGATTCACCAGACTGATACCTGGGATGGCAAGAATGACGTATGAAGAGAGATTAGGTCAATTAGGCTTATATTCGCTAGAGTTTAGAAGAATGAGAAGGGATCGCTGTCCTAAATCTCTTGCCTTAAATCTTGCATCTATTGTAGTGTATGTACCCGTCTACCTTTAAGAGAACTATTGTATGTAACCGTTCACCTTTAAGAGAACTACTTTAGGTGTGGCACTACTTGTTTGGCTTCTGTATACTGTAATACCGACGGTGACCACACCGGTATATAAGTGTTGTGGCATGAATCCTTGGGCAGATTCGCCCTGACCTTCGAATAGTAAAGACCTGTTTGTTTGTTATTCCTGAAGTCTGTGTCGTTATTAACTGTACAACCCACAGACTTTACATCTATGTTCTAGTTGTATTTATGTACTGATGCCACAGAGATAATAATAGCGCTTGTATTGTGGATGCCAAGTCCACTGTGAACCGATTTGATGCTATTCTGATTTATTTGGACAATAATTTCCATCAGTATTGAGCTTTAGACTTCCTCTTTTTGGGGTGAATTCAACATTAGGTGGTGGAAGTGAAAAAAAGGCATTGATATGCAATGCATTATTTGCTGTCTAGATACAATGTCTCGTGTTTTTATGTTGGATAGAATTTGTCCTCAGAGCGGCAACCAATAATCAAAGTGTTATTTTTAAAAAATGTGATGATTAGATTTTCTCGCCTTGTACACATTTAGAACAAGCAAATTGTTTCATTGTTGCTGAAGGAATAAGTGACTTCTTGAAACAGAAGCAGAATTTGGCTGTTTGATATCTTGCTTCAACAAGCATATGCAAACATAAAGAGCTATGCAAAAAGAGCGGTATTCTGAAACACCTGCTGAAAAATCCTCCGTTTCTCAGCGGCAGATCCCTCTGACTCATTGAAGGTGCGGCTTAGCAATATGCAGTTTAAACGAAAAAATGTCTGTTACAAGTGCTTTACAGTTGGTATCTCCAGTATCAAAGCCTAAAAAGAGCAAGTGTAACATATGCCGTTATCATCCAATATCATTTGAGTGTTATAACGCAAGGTAACAGAATCCATTAACAACTATGATAGCAAAATACTGCAGATGCTGGAAATCCGAAATAACAACAGAAAATGCTGGAAAAACTGAGCAGGCCAGGCAACATCCGTGGAGAGAAAATAGAGTCAACGTTTCGGGTAAACCCTTTGTCAAGACTGAAGAAGCACAGGAAATGAAATAGATTAAAAGGCCAGTGTGGGGGCTGGGAGAGAATAAAAGAGAAGTGAAGAGACATTAAGAGGTATTCAAAACGAGACGAGATGGTGATAGGACTAGTGGAGACAAAAGACGGCTCTGTTTGACACATAGCCTTCAGTTAAACAATTCAGGATGTGGATTTTGTGAAGTCATGGCACAGCTTGCTTACTTAGCATGCATTGCCTAGCATATATATGGGAAATTTTGTCATCAGCGCAATGTCCAATTAGTAGCTATTAGCGGGGCTTTAGATTGGACATCGAGGTTTGAAGGTATTTTTGGCCAGTTGCAGAAGTGGTTTAACATTAGAATCTATTCACAGAATCACAGAAATCCCACAGTGCAGATAGAGGCCATTTCGGCCCATCGAGCCTGCACCGACACATATCCCACTCAGTCCCCGTAACCCCTACACCAACACCAACACATATCCCACCCTACCCCTGTAACCGCACGTATTTAATCCCCCTAACACTAAGGGTCAATTTATCATAGCCAATCAACCTAACCTGCACATCTTTGGACTGTGGGAGGAAACCGGAGCACCCGGAGAAAACCCACGCAAACACGGGGAGAATGTGCAAACTCCACACAGACAGTCGCCCGAGGCCGGATTCGAACCCGGGTCTCTGGTGCTGTGAGGCAACAGTGCTAACCACTATGCCACCGTGCTGTTATAAAAGATGTAATAGCAGAGCATTTGGTAAGCAGTGACAGGATCGGACAAAGTCAACATGGATTTACAAAAGGTAAATCATGCTTGACTAATCTACTGGAATTTTTTGAGGATGTAACTGGTAAAATAGATAAGGGAGAACCAGTGGATGTGGTATATTTGGACTTTCCGAAGGCTTTCGATAAGGTCCCACATAAGAGATTAGCGTGCAAAATTAAGGCACATGGGATTGGGGGCAAGGTATTAACTTGGATAGAGAACTGGTTGGTGGACAGAAAGCAAAGAGTTGGAGTAAACGGGTCGTTTTCCGAGTGGCAGGTAGTGACTAGTGGGGTACCGCAAGGATCGGTCCTAGGACCCCAGCTGTTCACAATATATATTAATGATCTGGACGAGGGAATTGGATGTAATATCTCCAAATTTGCAGACGACACAAAGCTGGGTGGGAGGGTAAGCTGTGAGGAGGATGTCGTGAAACTCCAGTACGATTTGGACAGATTGGGTGATTGGGCAGAAACATGGCAAATGCACTATAATGTGGATAAATGTGAGGTTATCCACTTTGGTGGCAAAAACAGGAAGGCAGATTATTATTTGAATGGCAATAGATTGGGAGAAGGGGAAGTGCAAAGAGACCTGGGTGTTCTTGTGCACCAGTCGCTGAAGGTAAGTATGCAGGTGCAGCAGGCGGTTAAGAAGGCAAATGGTATGTTGGCCTTCGTAGCAAGAGGGTTCGAGTACAGGAACAAGGATGTCTTGCTACAGTTGTACAGGGCCTTGGTGAGACTGCACCTTGAGTACTGTGTGCAGTTTTGGTCGCCTTACCTGAGGAAGGACGTTCTTGCAATGGAAGGAGTGCAGCGAAGATTCACCAGGCTGATACCTGGGATGGCAGGAATGACGTATGAGGAGAGATTGTGTCGATTGGGCTTATACTCACTGGAGTTGAGAAGATTGAGAGGGGATCTCATCGAAACGTATAAAATTCTGTCGGGCCTGGACAGACTAGATGCAGGAAGGATGTTTATGATGGCTGGGGAGTCCAGAACCAGGGGTCATAGTCTAAGGATAAGGGGTAAGCCATTTAGGACTGAAATGAGGAGGAATTTCTTCACCCAGAGAGTGGTGAACCTGTGGAATTCTCTGCCACAGGGGGCGGTGGAGGCCAGTTCATTAAATATATTCAAAAAAGAGTTGGATATATTTCTTAAGGCTAAAGGGATCAAGGGATATGGGGAGAAGGCAGGACAGGGTACTGAATTTGGATGATCAGCCATGATCTCATTGAATGGCGGAGCAGGCTCGAAGGGCCGAATGGCCTACTCCTGCTCCTATCTTCTATGTTTCTAACATAAATCCGTCAAATTGTTCCATTTAAGTCCGAACAAAGGGTTCAACATCTACAGCAAATAAAATCGATAGTGTTCTTCAAGGAAGTGTCCTGGGCTCAATCATCCCCATGGTATACTTAAATAACATCTGTAAAGTGGACCATTTTTGTAATCTGGCAATTTGAGCAAACTGGTGATCAACCTACATACTGCTGTACAGTCGTGCTCAGAAGACCGATTTTGAAACAAGATCTTGAAGCCATCTGTTGAAGCAAGGGGTGGGAAGTTGTATTTGGGCCTACAAAGAGCAGAAACATGACCAACAAGTTTCTTGACTCTGGGGCTCAACACCTCATCACTGACCCAACAGCCGAGGTCCCTGGCTCCGACCTCCCTCGGAGACAGTGGGCAGCGCTCAGCCCAATCCGCACAGGGCGTGGACGGTGCGGCCACCTGCTCCACAAGTGGAAGATGAGGGAACGCCTCGAAGTGCGACTGTGGCAGAGTCCCAGACCATGGAACACATCACATCAAGCTGCCCACTGAGATCTGTTGCGGGAGGCACCTCATTTCTCCACTCGACATCTCAGGAGGACATCGAATGGATAGTCATCCCATTATAAGCTTTTCCCGTCATATGAAGCAACAACACTGCATCATATTTGATGGTGAGATTGTACAGGAAGGCGATGAGCTGCAACTGCTGGTGTAGACTTCTACATTACAAAGTATTACGTAGTTTTTACAGCACAGAAACAGGCCATTCGGCCTAACTGGTCCATACTGGTGTTTATGCTCCACACGAGCCTCCTCCCACCCTTCTTCATCTAACCCCATCAACCTCTCAGTAAACTAACCAAAAGGTTGTTTTTAAGTAAATACTGTAGTTAAAACAGTCTCAATTCCACATTACAGGAAAGATGTGATTGTATTAGAGAGGGTACAGAGCAGATTTACGGGGATGTTGCCAGGACTGCAGAATTTTAGTTATGAGGAAAGATTGGATAGGCTGGGGTTATTTCTTTTGGAACAGAGGAGGCTGAGGGGAGATTTAATTGAGGTGTATAAAATTATGAGGGGCCTCGATAGAGTGGATAGGAAGGACCTATTTCCCTTAGCAGAAGGGTCAATAACCAGGGGACATAGATTTAAAGTAATTGGTGGAAGGATTAGAGGGGAGTTGAGGAGAACTTTTTTCACCCAGAGGGTGGTGGGGGTCTGGAACTCGCTGCCTGAAAGGGTGGTAGAGGCAGAGCCCCTCATCACATTTAAAAAGTACTCGGCTATGCACTTGAAGTACTGTAACCTACAGGGCTACGGACCAAGAGCTGGAACGTGGGATTTGGCTGGAGAGCTCTTTTTCAGCCGGCGCAGACACGATGGGCCGAATGGCCTCCTCCTGTGCTGTAACTTTCTATGATTTGAGCCAAGTCGTCATAAGAGCTGGCCTGTGTCTGTCAATTCTTCTTGTGGTTTGTGCTTGAAATAGAAAAAATCTTTTTACTGCGGTATTTACTTAATGAAGACCTTTTGGGTAGTTTATTGCGGTCTCGTGAAACAGCGGTTGCATCCTGTTGTCTCTGTTGGTGGGCAGTCCAACACTCGATAATATCTAGGTTTATGGCAAGTGCTTGGGAAATAAATCCTTGGAATGGCAGACCATATCTGCCTGGGTTTTTAACATTGTTTTGCACAGATTTATGTTCAACACATTTGAACCAGTAGTTTCTTCTGATTTTTAATGTTTAAGGCTTAATCCATTTGCATTTGCTTTGGCTCAAAAGGCAATGTGCTTAATGCTCTTGTGGGAAAGCAATCTTATTTAGTTTGGCATGTAGTCATCAGACCACTTCTAAAACCCATTGCTAAAATGAGTGTCCTCGCTGGATGTGGAAACTTTGTTTCCCCTTGAAAGGGAGATTCACTTTGACATTCACCAAGTTGACAGAACCAAGGACATCTGCCAGTCCAGGGAATTGGTAACAAAACTTGAGGTAAACCCACTACAAAACAGTGTCTTGCTAAATGGAATGCAGAGTGTATCCCATTATGTGGTTCCTTAATTATTAAGGAACCACAAAGAAAAGTTAAATATTCTGGAACTTGTTCTGGGTCCACAATGTGGGCTAATTTACAGTGAGTTTCTCTTACAAAAAAGTTACACGGTGCTAAAAAAAAAATGAAGGGAAACGCATAGTTGGTCAATCGGCATCTGAGTAAGGCGGCTTAAAATTGAGTGCTACCCTTCATACCCAGACTGTCGATCTATCCTTTTCTTTCAAATTTCAGATTCCTTGACCCACTGCATTTCCTTTGTGTTTTTAAAAAAAAATTCTGTATGGAGTAAGTTGTCTATTTTCACAAAGCATTATTGCTATGATTTGACAGCTCAAGGAAAGCACTGTCTGGCACTCCTCTGCTACTCTGTGCATTATATTTGAAAGTTGGAAACAATCTTATCTCTGTTTTAGTGTACTATTTTGATGTAATTCATTTGTCAGTGGAGGTTGAACAAATGAACAACAATGCCAGTTGCGTATCATTGATGCGATCTTTCTTTGAATGGATTTCATTCTCTACACATCTACCCTTTGACTCTGTTTATGATCATGTTTCAATTGTTTTTTATTGTCTCAGTTTATTGATGTCACATATATTGTGGGGGGGAAGGGGGAAGGGGAAAGCTATCCTTCTAAAACAAGTATTGAGTATGCAGCAAAAATTAAGGAAGGAGTGATCACACAATTTTGACAGGTCCTCTTGTGCCAGATTCTTAGAGGCAGTGTCCTTGTTTCCTTCCCCCATGCCTAATTCGAAGTCTTTTTTTTTGCAGATTAAACTGCACTTGAAGTCAATACATGTAGTTGCTAGTCTAAAGATCATTAACCTGCTGTGTGGTGTTGGCAATATATCGCTATGATTGCAAATGTCTGTGTTTATATCAGGCATTCATTGTGGGCTATTTCAATTATCTCAGCAGCTGTATTAAAACCTATGCTTCATAACTGTAATTTGAAGTATTTAATGTAGATGAACACTGTTAATACATTAAATCATCTGTTTGACTGGAATTCCCTTGCAAAGGCCCTCCTCGATGAGTGCAGTTAGTGGAATAAAACCAACTCCGTGTAACAGTTTCAAAATGTTATTTTTTGCTATGTTTGTGAGTACAGAGATCTTCATTGCGAATTTGGATTTGACATAACTGGAATATTTTTGTCCATTGTTTATGGGTCCTCTCTCTACTGCAATTCTTAACAAAAAAACAAATGCTTTTAAGAAAGTTACCATACTCGATGGCTTCTGTAGCTGTGCATTCCAAAATTGCCTTGGATTGCGGACATACAAAATTGATGGGCAGGAAAAGACCAGCTGGGTCCATCAAGCCTGCCCCACACCATGATTGCCAGATTCTTTTGACTCGGCCTCAAGTATATCAGAAAGAAGCCAGAGCTGTGTTATTTCCTATTGATAATCACACACTAATTGTTTCCAGCACTTGTATCACCGAGATATTAAGCCGCAACATAATTTATTCAGCAACCGCAGCATTCATCTGACACCATAGGTGGCCATCAGCATGTCTTTTTAAAATTCGTTCCTGGGATATGGGCGTCCCTGGCAAGGCCAGTGTATATTGCCCATCCCTAATTGTCCCTGAGAAGATGGTGGTGAGCTGCCATCTTGAACCGCTGCAATCCATGTGGTGAAGGTACTCCCACAGTGCTGCCAGGATTTTGACCCAGCGACTATGAAGGAATGCCGATATATTTCCAAGTCAGGATGGTGTGCGACTTAGAGGGGAACTTGGAGGTGATGGCGTTCCCGTGCGCCTGCTGCCCTTGTCCTTCTAGATGGTAGAGGTCGCGGGTTTGGGAGGTGCTGTCGAAGAAGCCTTGGCGAGTTGCTGCAGTGAATCTTGTAGATGGTACACACTGCAGCCATGGTACGCCGGTGGTGGAGGGAGTGAATTTTTAACGTAGTGGATGGGGTGCCAATCAAGCGGGCTGTTCTGTCCTGGATGGTATTGAGCTTCCATCACACTCCTGACTTGTGCCTTGTAGATGATAGAACAGCTTTGGGGAGTCAGGAGGTGAGACACTCTCTCCGCAGAATACCCAGCCTCTCACCTGTTCTTATGTATGTGTTATGGAGCTCGCTGTTCATTGGTCAAGCAAGTTGTCTCAGCCTTGCAGTTTGCCTTCGCGACTGTATTTCTAAGTATTTTAGGGGTGTAGGGTGTAGTCACTTGTGTTATGCTAGTTCGTTACACTTTTGTCATTGTAAATGTGGAGGTAAAATAGGACTTGTAGTTCAGTTTACACCGTTCTGAGTGAGGTTGTGTTAATCCCTTTCTGAGAAATGATTTCTCTGGCTTTCTTTGCAGATCTTTCAAATAAGCGAATCAATCATAGGAAGTCCGACTAGTTTGTTTGTTGAAAATTCCTGAGTGAATTAGTTCACAGTTGTTGTGTTAATTGTACTGACTTCAGCAACCCACTGTTGCTGCTCGCTGATGTAAGTGACATTACACATGAACAAAGCCGCTTGGTACTGTTGGTCTGCTATGAAAGTGACTGATATTAATTGTCTTTGAAGTGATGTGGTGGTCATGCAGTGGAAATCCTATACATAAGCCAGAGACTATAAATGGACCTATTGCTATCCCAGATTACTTTGCACATGAGGACACGGTCCTGTTCAGAGGAGGCAAGGTCTTGCTTACGAGAGCTGGCTTTTGTATTGGCTGTTTTACAATATTCCTCAAGTGTGTTGCATCAGTACCTGTTTATTGGCATAATTTTTCTTTGTTAATTTTGTGCTCCGCTATCTTTGGGGAGCAGGGAGGGGTCAACTTTTCAGCATCAGCAGGTAAGATAGAGCTTGGTCATATGTAGAGTGAAGCTTGCTTAAACACAACCTTTGAAGAGTGTCCTATTGCAGCAATGTGAACTTGTTCACTTCTCACACCAGCCTTTCTATCCCCTCTTAGTGGGACTGCTGTATTTGCGAAGTTTGTCTTATGGATTCGTTCCCACCAGGAACTGGATTTAGGTTATGTAATCTAATTTCATATTGCACTGTAACAGCCACCAGAGAGAAATAACTTTCTTTTGTTTGAGTTTGATTGGATACCAGGTTCCAGAACTGAAGGACTGTGAATTTAAGACCCATAGTACCATTCAATCTCCCATAATCAGGTTGCTGAAAGGAATTCATTTCTCTTGTACAATTTTTAATGTACTTTGTGGTAATCTGCTACTACCAAATTATCCTTATCCAAATTCAACGTCCGCCCGATTCGGGCGTGAAGCTGGCGGAACAGCCATGCCACCTGCTCAAAGCTGCCAGATTGCTTCTATCCCACTTTTTTTGCCTACTCACCCATCACACTCGATAGGCTATTTTTGCTCATCATTGGGGCTTTTATTGCTGGTTTCATTTGGGACGAAGAGGAGTAGAAGCCTCCCCAACGAGCACTAGCAGATGGTTGGGTGGGGGCTGGTGGAGGGGGCTGCTTGTTGGCTGCCATGCCTAGCACACTACAAGAGTCACTTTCTTGGATCTTTGTGAGGAGCAGTACAGGAGGACGCTGTTCTTCTCCAAGCAGGCTGTTGCAGACCTCTAGTCTCCTGCAACAGGACCTGCTGCCCACTGGTCCAGAGGGGCCTGTTTTGCCAGTGACTCTCAAAGTCACCGCAGCCCTTAACTTCTTCACCACTGGCTCCTTTCAGTCTACTACAGGGGACATCCGCTGCATATCAGAGTCTACAGTTCACGGCTGAAATTAAGCAGGTCACCATCGCCCTGTTGGCCAGGGCTGAGCATTAGATCTCCTTCCCCATTGACCTCCTTCCTTATTGACCTCAGCAATCGATAAGAGAGAGCTCAGGGATTTGCAGGAATGGCTGGCTTCTCTCATGTGCAGGGGGTCATTGACTGCACACACGTTGCTATCATGACACCAGAACACAAGCCAGCAGCATTTGTTAATAGAAAAGATTAGTACTGTGTCAGTGTCCAGCTAGTAGCCAATCACAGCAACACCATCATGGCGGTTTGTGCAACGTAACGAGGGAGCTGCCACGTTAGATTTATCCTGAGACTGTCTCATCGACATTACCCCACCACCCCCCCTACCCCCAACCCCCAGTAATCAACGCTGAGAAACATGACAGGATGGCTGCTGCAAGACCAGGGATAACACCTACAGACGTGGCAAATGACACCCTTGTGCATAATTTCTCCCTGACCCATCCATCCATCCGTCACATCTCCAATATTCAATCTTGGTTGATTGCTTTCCACAAATGATATTTTCTTAGTCTCAGCAGCATGAGAGTCATTTAATCCCTGGGAGTTTTGGATTTTCTCTGGCCTTTCATGCTAAACCTTATCAGCCGTTGCTCAGTGTGTCGCACCCTCGCCTCTGAGTCAGAAGGTTGTGGGTTCAAGTCCCACTCCAGAGACTTGAGTGTAAAAATCTAGGCTGACCCTCCCAGTGCAGTGCTGAGGGAGTGCTGCACTGTCAGAGGTGCCGTCATTCAGCTGAGAAGTTAAACCGAGGCCTGTCTGCTCTCTCAGGTGGACGTAAAAGATCCCACGGCACAATTTTGAAGAAGAGCAGGGGAGTTATCCCCAGTGTCCTGGCGAATATTTATCCCTCAATCAACATAACAAAGACAGATTATCTGGTCATTATCACAGTGCTGTTTGTGGGAGCTTGCTTTGCGCAGATAGGCTGCCATGTTGCCTACATTACAACAGTGACTACACTTCAAAAAAAAAAAAGTACTTCATTGACTGTGAACTGCTTTGGGACGTCCGGTGGTTGTGAAAGGCGCTATATAAATGCAAGCCTTTCCTTCCTTCCTTCCATGACGAATCAGATTTGTTCGTGCAGGAGTTAATCACAGTGTTAAATTTCTTTTTCTTGCGGTATGTTCCATGCAGCTCCTACTTTATGAAAAAAACAATCTTCTAATCATTAGTCTTGCTGTGTGCAATTTGGTTGCCATGTTTCCCTACCTTACAATAGTGACTAAACTTCAAAACTTACCTCATTGGCTGTAAAGCACTTTGGGACAGCCTGAGATTGTGAAAGGCACTATATAAATGCAAGTTCTTTATTTTAGTCTCAGTTGAGGTTTGTTAATTTTCTACTTAACATGTATCGACTAAATGTTTCAAGATGCATCTTAGTACTTGATTAGTATTGCTAATAGCTTCATGTTGACTGATAACATTCATTGTAATTAATAATGTACCAAAATCTTCCACAGTGAGCATTATTTATTTATTTTATGTTTCCTGTTTCAATATGTATTACATTTATCCAAATTAAAAGCAATTTCTTCATACATTTGCTGAACTGATCCCAATCCCTTTGTTATTGGTTTCTTATCATTTTACAGGAAACTTTCGATTTACCGGCACCTAAATAACCGGAAATCTCGGTTAACCGGCAAAATTCAGGAGTAGGTTCAGGTAACTTTTATTACTTGCCTTCCTCCATCTGTTGCTGTGCAAGGGTGTGGCTGCAGCTGTTGCTAAGCTACAGAGATGCTTGCAACTTGTGGCCATTGTTCTGAACCTGTTGCTAAGCAACAGGGTTTGCTCCGTATCTTTTACTATAGCTTTCGGTTATCCGGAATTTTTGATGAACCGGCACCACGTCGGCCCCGTCCGTGCCGGATAAAAAAAAGTTTCCTGTACTATATTGCTTCATATCAGCAAATTTAATATTTATAACGAGCACTTTCCTCATTATTGCTTGCCACCCGGAACAGATCCCTACAGGATTGTACATGCCACAGGCACCTTCGGGAGAACATAACATGAAGAAGAAATGTCAAAAAAGGCCATTCAGCTCCTTCCCCAAGTTCTGCCCTGTAATATTATTGTTGTCCCACCCAAGCATTTGATTGTGTTCTGAATGCTTTAACGTCTGTCTGCTCTATCCTGACACTTCACTATTTCTACTTTGAAGAAATTCCTTCTGGTATGTGATCTAAACTTTTTTTTGCACTAGCTTATACTTGTGATCTCTGGCTCTAAAATCTTGCCTTATTCAGAATTTACCTCCTCTAAGCCGAGATCTGTTAGCATCACTAACTTGAGATATAGTCAGACTAATAGAAATATGGATTTAAACTTCATATGTGGCCTCGGGGGTTCCATGGTAAGTGCCTGTGTGGCCCACAAAGACAATAGGGGAAGCCTGCACACCTCCCCCCTCCCTATCTCTGCAAGCTCATTTGGCCCCACGTTCCTACACACATCCATTGCTCTTTTGACTCTGACCGTGTTAGCATCCTACCTTCTCTCAAATTCACCTTTTGGTTGCACAGCCTTTATCTGTCTTGATCCTACACACTGGGACGTTGTCCCTAAACCGGTTCTGCCTTACTACCCCCACTTCCAACGAAGGCCTTCTCAAAATCTAAATCTCCCATCTTGTCTTGTCGTGTCAGCCTTGGCTTTGTGGGAGTGCTCTCATGTCCTGAGTCAGGAAGTGGTGGGTTCAAGTCCCACTCCAGAGATTTGAGCACATACACTAGGCTAACAACTCACTGCCGCATTGGAGTGCTGCACTGTTGGTGATGCTATCCTAGAGATGTTAAATTGAGGCCCTGTTTGTCTTGGGTGAACGCAAAAGATCCCATGGCACATTCAAAGATGAGCAGAGATGATTGGTGTCCTGGCCAACATTTATCCCCAGCCAACGTGACTCAAACAGATTATCTGGTCATTTATCTCATTGCTGTATGTGGGACCTTGCTGTGTGCAATTTGGCTGCCACGTTTCCCTACGTTACAACAGTGACCACACTTCAAAAGTACTCCATTAGCTGTTGAGCGTTTTGGAGTGCCCTGAGTTCGTGAAAGGCTCTTTCAAAATGCAAGTTCTTGGGTCACCACCTCTAACCTATCTCCCACTGCTACTCCACGTCTCCTTATTTTTGCCTCTGTAAAGCGCTTTGGATAGTTTTGTTGCGTTAACAAGCGTAATTTTTCTAAGTTTGGTGCTTCAGTATCTGGTGATTAAATAGCATAAGAAATATTGAGTGTACTAAATGCTTTTTACTTAGACATAGGAGGGTACAGTTCCAAATAAAGTCAAACCAATGATATTCTGCACTAGTGAGACTAGATAATTATGAATAAATCTAAAAGCTATACTGTAATGTTGAGAAATAATTCTGCCACCCCTTATGTGTACTTAAATTCAGTTCTTGTTACAGTCTGGTGTAAATAGATTTCAAGAGAAAGGATATTTTTATATTTTGTTCAGGAAATAGTTGTCTTGATTGCAGTAAATGCATGTTATTTGTGAGTAGATATTGCTACAGGGGACTTAACATCGAGACATCTGCAAAATCCCAAGATTGCACAAGATTTCAGAATTACCTGAGAGAACACTTTGTGTGCAGCAAAAATGAATTGCTGTGGATTTTGTTAAGTCTGTGAATTATTTAGTTAATTAAGACACAGACTAATGAGTAACAATAAAAACAGGTCTTTACTGGTTGGAGGTAGGGACTATACTGAATACAAGATTACTGCACAGTGCTTATATACCGGTGTGTTCACCCCCGGTATTACGTCTACAGCAGCCTGAGAAAGTAGTACATCTCAAGGTGGAACAGGCTTAAGCTCTCAAGGTGGAACAGGTTACATACACAACAGATTTTACTTGCCCTGTGGTAGATCGAGCAAAATGATCGTGCGCACTCGAGGCTTCTGCAAAGTCAACAACAATGTGCCCAAAGGCATGAAATTGAGCAGCTATATTTATAATGCCAAACTGGTTGCTTCCTACATTCATTTGATGTTATGTGAGTTCAATAGTGATCTGTGAATGTAATAAATGGTTTGAAGAATCTGCAACGGATTTGAATAGAATATGAAGTGTTAGATTATGCGGGAACTGTCTGAAGCTTCTTGGTCAAATCTCCTTGTACGAAGTTCAGTGAACTGATGACATTAGTTGCCATCATCAACTGGGGAGCAAAAAAAATGAATTGAGAAATATTAAGTCTTTTGCAAGTGCTCTTTTTTTTTAAACACCGCTCTCCATACCATAAATATTTAATTCCTGAAAACTTGCATCAGTAATTTATTTATATGGAAACTCCAGCAGTTGCTGCTTGGTTTTGCTGAGAGAACCCAGAAGAAATGTTTTACGTCATCTGTACTGAGCTTTTTTTCTGTATTTGAAGTGTGCGATGTCATGATAAATACTCTTCTTAGGCGGAACCGAGGATGACTTGCTTCCACACTAAAAATGAGTTCTCGGGTGACTGATGAGTCCACTGCGGGACCTATAGTCTCTGTCACAGGTGGGGCAGACGGTGGTTGAAGGGGCGGGTGGGTGGGTGGGGTGCTTGGGTTGACGTGCGCTGCCTGTGCTTGGCTTCCGCTTGCTCCCGGCGAAGAGACTCGAGGTGTTCAGCGCCTTCCCGGATGCTTCTCCTCCACTTTGTGCGGTCTTGGGCCAGGGATTCCCAGGTGTCAGTGGGGATGTTACACTTTTTCAAGGAGGCTTTGAGGGCGCCCTTGAAGCGTTTCCTCTGCCCACCTGGGGCTCTCTTGCCGTGCCGGAGCTCCGAGTAGAGCGCTTGTTTTGGGAGTCTCGTATCGGGCATGCGGACAATGTGACCCGTCCATTAGAGCTGATCGAGCGTGGTCAAAGCTTCGATGCTGAGGATGTTGGCCTGAGCAAGAACACTGACGTTGGTGCGCCTATCCTGCCAATGGATTTGCAGGATCTTGCGGAGGCAGCGTCGGTGGTACCTCTCCAGTGCATGATAAATAGCTGAACTCTGCATTGGACATCCACAAGGATTGTCTTGAACAGAATTTTGCCTATTACTGTCACAAGGGCTAAAATCAATTAGCTAAGTTTTGGTGAATGCTGACCAATGAAGTTAATTGTAAGAAAATGAGGCTTTAAGGAGACTTTGAGATGAACTATAGAATAGCTTTGATGTGTTTTGGCAAGTACATTCTGCAAAAATGTTCAAGTGCATCCTCCAGTGAATTGCAAGTTCAAAACCAGCTGAAAATAAAGGCTGAACCTTTTAAGATTAACCAATGCAACCATTGGCCTTGTGTGTGATGTCGCTATGAGTTGGTTCCGTTCGACATTTCAGTTCCAGCTTTGTCTTTAAGTAGAATTTGTCCAAGACTTTTTGAGCATAGAATCAGCAGTAGAGTTCTGTCAGTAAACATATGTACAATAACCGACAGGTAAAGACCCTCTGGTCCATCCAGCCCGTCCCACACAATTATGGTACCTTGTGTATATCACAATATATACACTCCCCACCCCACCCGAAACCATGTAATGCCCTAGGAGAGGCGAAAAACCAGATTAAAAAAAAAACCCAGGCCAACGGGGGGGTGAGAAAAATCTGGGAAATTCTTCTCTGACCCATGTAGGCGATCGAAACTAGTCCAGGAGATCACACTGGCCCTGAATTCCCTGCAGTACTTGACTTCTGTAAGAGGTGACCCCTGTCCCAACCAGAAACCGGTCCAGCTCTCCCCACTGGTGCAGCTGCTGCTGTTACAAGGAGAGGTTGCCTTTGTGTATGATCATACTGTACAAGTTGTTGAAAGCAAATCTCCTTGCGACACTAAACAACAAAAGGTGGACATATGGTAACATTGCCTAAGATTGCTGGTCGTTTGGCTATTTTAAGATTGTTTGACATTTTTAAGATCTGTAATTAGATGCATTAAAAAAGTTTATGGTCTTGGATGAGTAATATTTCATTCAAAAGAGCAGGATGGAGAGAATGAACTGCTATCTATTGCATCCAGATAGCACCCACTTTGGATGTCTTGGATGTGGCTTTATGCACTTTTCCAGATTTGCAGTTATAATTTGTGAGAGATGGGTTTGGGGAAATTTATATCATTTCAGTACAGATACAGTAGATTAAAACTGTCGACCATATTGCTTGATCATGAAAAGCTGGAAAATCTATTCATTAAAAAAAAAAGCTGGTTGAATATTGTGTTTGTTTACTTGTCCGCCAAAATCTTCATTGGAGCTGGTCAAGCTTTTGTTGATTCCTTGGGTCAGGTTCTAGACAACAGTTTGAGTGCGAGTGGTACAAGCACAGGTTGTACCTCGGGGACTCGGGGTTATTTGTAATGCATGTTAACATTGCAAAATTCAATACTTTCAAGATAACAGTCAAGCCATTATATTCTTTTAGCTATAACGTGCGTTTATTATGCCTTTGTGTTTTTGTATACGCCTGCAGTGATTTGCAAGAAGTGCACTATGAAAGCAAATAATTGAATCTAGTGCTTTAAAGCCAAAAAAACAGTTGATGGATTATGGGAAGCCTAGTGCCACAGTTACCTAATATCACTAGATGGTAGTGCTGGTGGTTTGGGTTTTTAAAGCAATACACGTTCTGTGCTGTATCAGAAGGTTCCTCATTTAGGGCTTTGTATTTTCACTGACCTCCTGAGGATGTTGTAGTTGATCATAGCAATAAGATCTTGCATCAGAAAAAAAAGAATGACCTGTGTTTATGTAGCGCCTTTCACAACCCCAGGACCTCCCAAAGCGCTTTACAGCCAATGAAGCACTTTTGAAGTGCAGTCACTGTTGTAATGTAGGAAACGCGGCAGCCAGTTTAAGCACAGCAAGCTCCCACAAACAGCAATGTGATAATGACCAGATAATCTGTTTTTTTGTTATGTTGATTGAGGGATAAATATTGGCCAGGACACCAGGGAGAACTCCCCTGCTCCTCTACGAAATAGTGGCCACGGGATCTTTTACAATCACCTGAGAGAGCAGACGGGGGCCTCGGTTTAACTTTTCATCCGAAAGACGGCACCTCCGACAGTGCAGCGGCTCCCTCAGTACTTCACTGGAGTGTCGGCCTAGATTTTTGTGCTCAAGTCTTGGGAGTGGGACTTGAACCCACAATCTTCTGACTCCGAGGCGAGAGTGCTGCCCACTGAGAAAAATAATGCTACTCAGTTATGATGGATATGAAGAAGATAAATAACTTGTTAAAACAACTTGCTCAAATAAAATCTCCAATAAGAGCAGCCTAGAATACAGTGAGCACAGTTTATTATTGACGGTCCAGTTTTGACAGCTCCGAATATATAGACACTCCAGGAATTGTTACAGCCCTAATTTAAATTCATTAACACCGCAAGGGTCGTTTGTTCTCCTGTACTACAAAATGATAGCCCCTTTCTCAGTTTTACTTCTGGTTGCTCTGAGCTTGAGTTCTAAATGCTGAAAATCTTTGTGCCTCGCCGCTTTGATCTCTGTGCCTTTTGTGAATTCAATTTTAAAATGAAGGGGAGGGTTTGTTATAAAACCTGTTTTAACTGAAGCTCATTGTGGTTTCTTTTTAATAATTATATTAAAGCTATACCAAAACTTCTTGGGCAATCTTTTGCCCCCTTTCTGCAGTTGCTGTCTTGTGGATTCCCACTTCCTACTCTTGACCCAGTCCTTCCCCCTCGGCTCAATCCTAGATTAGCACTCCGTGTTACTGGGAAATACACAATACCCTTCGCTACACGGTAGATTAAAACATAAGCAAACTTCGTTCCTAGTGAAGTAGATAGGTGATTTTTTTTTTTGAGCAGTAATCTTATTGAGGAATTTAGTTTTTGTTATAAGCAATGAGACTGAAGCTTGACAGCTAAAGCAGGATTCAAAATCTTTTGTGTGAAACTTCAAAAAAAAATGCAGCCACTGAAGTTTGTGGGTTGGGTTTATTCTGTTTTGCGTCAGTTGGTTTTGTTTCTGCTCCAGGCTGTCATGGTAACTGGTGCACTTGGTTTAGTTGATGTATAATGATCATCATTACACGTCGGTGATGGATTAACAATTGTGACATAATCACTACAAGTGGATGGTGATCAACACATTTCAAGGAAGATGCTGTATATTGCCCCTCTAGCTAAATTGCAGTTCCAAATTAGAATATGTCACATAGAAAGGGATATCTGGAATAAGTAATTCAAAGGTTTTTAAATGATGGTGATTTTTGATCGAGCTACTCGATAAATGGACTGTGTTTTGGCTCAACTTCTCCAACATCTTCCTGGCCTCGACCAGCTTACATAAATCTTTGACCTTGTTTACAAATACGTTTGTGTCTTGCCCCATACTCCCTGTGCAGCTTCCTCGAGGCCTGCATGCCAGTGCACACTTTCCGCTCTTCTGACTTACCTCTTCATCCCCATCTGCTCACTCTTCATTGGTGGCGCCTTCATCGGTCTATCTTCTGGCACTCTCGCTCTGAACTCCTCCCCTTTGCAACCTTCAAAAAACACCTCTTTAACATTGCCTTTGGTTACCTCCCTATAATTGTACCGCTGTCTGTCTTCACCTGAGGTGCCTTAAGATTTTCACTGTGTTAAAGGCATTGCACAACTGCAAGTTGTCGAGAAATTATCAGCAAAGCAATTCAGTGGTATTAATTCACAAAATCCTTCTTCTTAGGCAGTCCCTCGGAACCGAGGATGACTTGCTTCCACACTAAAAATGAGTTCTCAGGTGACTGATGAGTCCAATGCGGGACCTACAGTCTCTGTCACAGGTGGGGCAGACGGTGGTTGAAGGGGCGGGTGGGTGGGGTGCTCGGGTTGACGTGTGCTGTTTGCGATTGGCTTCCACTTGCTCCTGGCGAAGAGACTCGAGGGGCTCGATTTTGTCAATGGGGAGCCTTTGGAGGTGGGACTCCCACTTTTTGGGGTGTAGTCCCGCCTCCATTGGCTTGTGGCCAACCCACGCTATTTTTCCTTGATTGACCTTGTTAAGCCCGCCCAGTGGGCTCAGCAGGCCAATTAAGGGACACTTGGTTACTGGTGACGTCAGCGATTGACATTTCATCTGTCAAGAGCTTTTGACAGATGAAAAGTCAGCGTTTGACAGCTCTGTGAAGCTGTCAAACACTGACAATCTGTCTTCTAACTTGAGTCCTTCTACTCAGACTCAGTTAGAGATCTCTCCAGACCAGAAAGCAGAGGCTGCAGCTTTTGACAGTTCAGCGGCCATTCTGCTTTCTGTGCCGGTGAGCTGAGGGACTCCCGAGAACTGAAGGAATGACGCCTGCAGGAGAAAGTAAAGGTAAGTAAAATTTAATAAAACATTTTACACTCACCTCACACACTTACCTCTGCACACATGCACCCATCACTCACCTGCACAACGGACATCTCGACTCCTCCAACCCCTGCAGACCGACGGTCCGCCTCGCTAACTTGGTGTGGTTTGGAGCTGTCGGACAGCCCACACTTCAGGGCTAAAAATAGGGATTAGGCAAAAAACTGCCTGTTAACTACCTGTTAACAGGTAGTTAATTGGCACTAATCCCCTTCCCGCCTCGGCTAGGCGGCTCCCAGCACAGGTTGGGTACCCGCCTCCTGGGACATTGGCATGGAGGCGGGATGGGTTCCTGCCCCCCGATTCTGCAATTTTCCCACCACTCCCGACTCCAAACCCTCCTCCTCGGGGCTTGGAAAATCGAGCCCGAGGTGTTCGGCGCCTTCCCGAATGCTTCTCCTCCACTTTGTGCGGTCTTGGGCCAGGGATTCCCAGGTGTCGGTGGGGATGTTGCACTTTTTCAACGAGGCTTTGAGGGTGTCCTTGGCAAACAAAATCCTATGGTGGAATTCATGGTCTAATGTGATTTGTTCATGTAAATAATATGAAGTTGTGCATCAATTCAGGGCTCCTTGAAATGAAGCAACCTATTTATTATATTCCAACTGATTATACGTTCAGATTATATTGTGAAGCTTCTTTGAAGATGTTTATTTTGCTATTACAGTATTTAATACTTTATGCTTCAAATTAGTGTAGATATTTTTTTGTTAGCTTTTGCCATTTAAATATGTAAAAAATAAGTTTTATAGGGTAAGGAATCCAAGCACTAGCGAGAGATGTTAAAAGAATAGTTCGAAGTCCACTTCCTCTCTTCCCTTGAGCTCATATTTGAAAACTTTAAAGCAGCAGTCTTTCACATATTTTAACAGTGTGTGACAATTCAATGCTTTCACAGATCTATGACATTCTGCTTTAGAATACTTGAGTTCATTGTGTGTTACGAGTCTTGAATGAAACCGTAACCCAGAAAGTAAGTGGTGTTGACGTGGTTCAGTTGGTCAGGAGCCTCCCTACAGTGTCCGCAGCCCTGCAAACTAAACACACATTTTACATATCCTCGTCATGATTTTCCTTTTGCCAATTTTATGTAATTCAGAATTTTCTTTTCCAAATTTGATTCCTGTTGAGTGTACCTGATAGATATAGCTGACTGTTCTAAAGAATTTGGGTTTGCTAATACACTGTGAAATTCAGAACTCAGAATGGAGAAAGGCATAAAGTACAGGAAAGTAACCTGTAAAATTAAACCGCCAAAGCTATTTGCAAACATTTGACTCAACTAAGGTTCTTGGTGATCTCAGTGTTGGAATTGAAGAAAATCACTTAGAAGAGCAGTAGCTCAGATTTATCACTTACTTCCAGATAAAGCAAAAACTGAATATACTTTTGAGTTTGGCGAAATTTCTGTGAAGATGGTGCGTGATAATCTCCTTCCCCCATAGAATCATAGTGCGTGATAATCTCCTTCCCCCATAGAATCATAGTGTGTGATAATCTCCTTCCCCCATAGAATCATAGTGCGTGATAATCTCCTTCCCCCATAGAATCATGGTGCGTGATAATCTCCTTCCCCCATAGAATCATGGTGCGTGATAATCTCCTTCCCCCATAGAATCATGGTGCGTGATAATCTCCTTCCCCCATAGAATCATGGTGCGTGATAATCTCCTTCCCCCATAGAATCATATAATGATACAGCACAGAAGGAAGCTATTCGGCCCATTGTACCTCTGCTGGCTCTTTGAAAGAGCTATCCAATTAGTTCCACTCCCCTGCTCTTTCCTTATAGCCCTGCAATTTTTTTCACTTCAAGTATTTATCCAATTTCCTTTTGGAAGTCACTATTGAATCTGCTTCCACCACCCTTTCAGGCAGCACATTCCAGATCACAATAACTCACTGCATTGTTGACCCTCCTGCCTCTTTTTCTCTCTCTTTACTTTTTCAAAACGCTTCATAATTTTGAAAACCTCTATTAAATCTCCCCATAACTTTCTCTGCTCCAAGGAGAACAATCCCAGCTTCTGTAGTCTCTCCACATAACTGAAGTCCCTTATCCCTGGTACTATTCTAGTAAACCTCCTCTGCACCCTCTCCGAGTCCTTTATGTCCTTCCTAAAGTGGAGTGTTCAGAATTGGACACAGTACTCCAACTGAAGCATAAGCAGTGATTTATAACCGTTTGCCATAAGTTCCTTGCGTTTGTACTCTGCCTCTAAAGCCAAGGATCCCATGTGTTTTTTTTTAACAGATTTATTGACTTGTCCTGCCACCTTCAAAGATTTGTGTATGTGATAAAGCTGCCCCACAACTCCACAGTATATGTATTTTTTAAAACCCATTCTAGGCATGATTCCAACAAAGTAACTTCATCTCGGGATTCAGTTGATGTAAACTGCTTGAGCTTCATTCTCATGGTTCATGATGCCATCAGAATCCCTTAATAAGATTAGTGCAATCTGTGCTGCATATCCTAAATGAAATTTCAGTAAAATATTGCTCTTATGAACGCGCAGCAGCCATTTTGTACATAGCTGAAGTTCCCTTGATACGGATATGAGTTTGTGGCCGTGTGCAGCCTGAACTGTTTCCCCCGGCAGAATGTGGTTCAGCAGTAAGAAATAATAGCCTCACTTCTATATTTGTTGCTTCATGGCTTGGATACTGAGTCAAGAAAAGCGATGTTAGCAGGGTTTAAATTTCAATAATGCAGTTTTTTAGTTGGTGGAGGGAAGGAGGAGCCCCTCTGAAGAATTGCAGTGAGGGTCCATCATTATACTTGTTTAATAATAGTAAAAATGTGTGCCACTTCTGATACCAGTTTCAATCCTTTAGATTAATCTTAAAAGCAAAGATATTATCTGTTACTTTGCCTTGTTTCCTCAAATATTCTATGTTTGATTCAGTGTTGATCTAACTGCACAACTCGGGTACAGTATTAAGCCAGTAGCTGCTTTTTAATAATTTGGAGTAATTTCATTGTCTCCATAGCAACTAGCAAGGCTTTACTGAAACCGATTATGCAGTGGATGTAGAGTGAGAAATACTGCAGGGTAGTGATACAAGTGGATTGCTACCATGATTCAGCACAATCTGTGCTGTAATGGCTTTTGTGGTTGGCATGCGACTTAGTACAAAGAAAGATTGGAGGGTGAAAGATTCAGCATTGCTGGCCTGCATAGGCGTTCCCCTGATGTTTGGGGAAACTCAGTATCCAAGCGAATTGCTCCTGAACCACCTTGGGCAATGACGTTGATCTTCTCAAGTGTGAAATGCATGTCTTGTTTGATGAGGCACAGAGCACCTGTTGGGTACTGTTTGTAATCTGCTAATCAAAGAGACCATAAAACTGACCCTTAATCAATTATTTCACATCCTTTTGGGAGCACATTACATCCTGAACATCTGTCCAAGCTGTTCAGCTTCTTTTTCTTCCCATTCATTAAGAACAGAAGAGTGAAAACATCATTACCTTCTCCTTTGTGGTCCGGCTTTGTTTTAAGCAGTATTTCAATATGCTCCAATTAATCTAGGTAGATGAGGAGATTGGAAAGCATGAGCATGTTTCAAATGCCGTCCTTTATATCTTGCTAAAAACCACTTAGTGGTTTGACGTCATACTGACCTGGGCAAATGGCCAAGGTTTGTTATTGACAGGATAATCAACTAAGTGCAAATACAAATGTGTGTCTGCACTGAACTCTTGGCTGCAGTGGGGTTGTTATCAGTCCTCCTTGCCTTTATTAGGTGAGTTGAAGCTGGACTTAAAAACACACAGTTCTACTGATTGTGCTAGTTGTAGAGGTTGAGGGTGTGTGTTTTTTTTAAAAAAAGAAACCCATATTACATAAGGGACCGGTAATGAAGAAAAGTCTTGAGCCCTTGCTAATGTTTCAACAAGCACCTGTGATTGACATGAGCAGAGTAACAAGAGTTGTGTTCTGCATTAAACAAGGTTTGCAGAATGAAAAAACCAGCGCCCAAGTATCAGGAAATGTGGCTTGCTCGCATTAGAAGAGAAGGCAGCACTGACAGGCCAGATATATTTGATGTAGAAGTAGTAGTTATTCTGTTATTTAGATGTAGCACAATCAGAGAATTGGGTATTTGTCTAGCACGTTGTGTAACTCCTTTGATTCAGAGTTGTGTTGGAACCGCACAGGCAGAAATGTGACTTACTGCTGTGTGGGTGTGAATTGAGATCGAAACTTGCATATATATTACATAAATTGTTAAATGAAGCTCTTGTATTATAAATGTTCATCTTAAATGTTGTCTGACCATACAATTTCAGTGGAATTAAGTGGATTAAAAACAGAACTTGCTTCAGTTCTCGCCAAATGCGAGGATTTAATCACATGGAGAGATCCAAAACCTGAGGCTTGCATTATAGACATCGCAACTGAATTATAATGGGTATTTCATTACGGATTTTTCTTATTACATATCTGTTGTATTGCATCAGTACATTCAATAATACTTGATTGTTCCATTTAATTTTAAAATATTTCAATATTTTAGCCTGTTTAAAAACTCTTGGCTGCATTCAGATTAGATTCTGCTAATCTGTAGTGTTGTCATTGTGTGAGATGATATTTAACCTACGAAAAAGATTACAGCAAAACGGGTCATTGTTGATCCTTGGGGTTGGGCAACTCTTGAGAACAGATTGTCCAAAAACGTATGGCTTCCAGATTGTAGAGGTCAAGGTCCGTTTATGACGGTTGTTAAGCAGTTGAGAGAAAACGATGCTCCAGCGACCCAAAATTGTGTCATCACCCATTTAACAAAGGTTTACAAGCAAAACTGGTACAACTAGAACACTTAACCCTTCCTCGGACCACAACTGAAGTATTGAATAACATGTCTACTGAGCATGTATTTTCCTATAGTTACAATGACATTGTGTCTCCTTGTTGTAATGGTATAGTATTTGCTGACTAGCTGCCTGAAATGGCAAAAACAACATAATGCTGTAGTATAGAAATAATCTCGGGTGCTCAAAAGTATTTTATGGATTTTGTCAATGCCCTAAATAGCTAGAAAGATGACACTACATCTTTAAGGACCCAGTATGTAAAAAGAAAAAATTAGTGAAGACAAATGTAGGTCCCTTGCAGTCAGAAACAGGAGAATTTATAATGGGGAACAAGGAAATGGCAGAGCAATTAAACAAATACTTTGGCTCGGTCTTCTCGGAAGAGGAAACAAATAACTTCCCAGAAATGCTAAGGAACCAAGGGTCTAGTGAGAAGGAGGAATTAAAGGAAATTAGTATTAGTAAAAAAATAGTGCTGGAGAAATTAATGGGACTGAAAGCTGATAAATCCTTGCGTCTGATAATCTGCATCCCAGAGTACTAAAAGAGGTAGCCATGGAAATAGTGGATGTATGTATTGGTTGTCATATTCCAAAATTCTATAGATTATGGAACAGTTCCTGCAGATTGGAGGATGGCAAATGTACCCCCACTATTTAAAAAAGGAGGGAGAGAGAAAACTGGGAACTACAGACCAGTTAGCCGAGCATCAGTGGTAGGGAAAATGCTAGAGTCTATTATAAAGGATGTGATAACAGGATACTTAAAAATTATCAACAGGATTAGACAAAGTCAGCATGGATTTATGAAAGGGAAATCGTGTTTGACAAACCTACTGGAGTTTTTTGAGGATTTAACTGGTAGAATAGATAAGGGAGAAGCAGTGGATGTGGTGTATTTGGATTTTCAGAAGGCCTTTGATAAAGTCCCACATAAGAGGATAGTGTGCAAAATTAAAGCACATGGGATTGGGGGTAATGTACTGGCATGGATTGAAAATTGGTTAACAGGCAGGAAACAGAGAGTAGGAACAAATGGGTCTTTCTTGGGGTGGCAGGCAATGACTAATGGCGTACCACAGGGATCCGTGCTTGGGTCCCAGCTATTCACAATTTTTATCAATAATTTGGATGAGGGAACCAAATGTAATATTTCCAAGTTTGCTGATGACACTAAACTAGGTGGGATTGTGAGTTGTGAGGAGGATGCAAAGAGGCTTCAAGGCAATTTAGACAAGTTGAGTGAATGGGCAAATACATGGTCTAAGGATAAGGGGTAGGCCATTTAGGACAGAAATGAGGAGGAATTTCTTCACCCAGAGAGTGGTGAATCTGTGGAATTCTCTACCACAGAAGGTAGTAGAGGCCAATACATCTTCTATCTATATATATAAATCGGTACTTCTGTCATTCTGTCTGTCTGTCTATCATCGCGTGTGCTTATGGGTATGCACTCGAAAGTTACAGGGCGTACCTACGCGCGCGTTACCTCCAAAGAAAGCTTACGCTTCCGAGACGGTTTTAAGCGTATTTACGTTTCGGCCGGGCTAAAATCCCGCCCGCGGTATCCCAAAAACCTTCAACGTTCCGCTCATTAGCATCTCATTATCTGCTCATTAGCGACAGAGTGACCTCGAGCTCGACCAATCGTACGCTGGGTTGCTGGCGTGTGCGGCCGGGCCAATCGGTGCGCGTGTGGCCGGGCTTTATCGTTCTGAACCGAGGTGAGTCGTCGCCATCTTGATTCCAAACTTTTCCTTTTTCCCGCTTTCTGCGTCTTAAAAAAAAACGTTGCTTTTAAAACACATTGTTTTAAAAAAAAATGATTTAGAAAGTAATTAACTTATCTAATCTCATTAATTTTCCTACCTTTCCCCTTTTTCCAGGTAGGCCTAGAAGCCTCGGCGTCTCCTCCGCACCCACGCCCGAGCTAGGCACCTCCCGGCCCCACTCGAAGGCTGGAGGGCCGAGCCTCAGCCCAGCGCCGCTAGGGTGCGCGCGCAGCAGGAGCTGAGACGTCTCTGGCTCGGCCGGGGGGCGGGGCTTGCTGAGCGTCCAGCGTTACCCTGGCAACCGGGCCCGCCGGACGTCTCGCACAGCCGCAATCGGCGGTCTTCACCTGGGGGGGGGCCGTGACCCTCGGGGGGGGGGGGTGCCGCGCGCGCAGCAGGAGCAGCTGAGACGCGGCGTCTCTCTCTCTGGCTTGGTCAGCGTCACGGTTGCCCTGGCAACCGGGCCCGCCGGCCGAGAGAGACGCCGCGTCTCAGCTCCTGCTGCGCACGCAATCGGCGGTCTTCACCTCGGGGGGGGGGGGGGGGGGGGCGCCGCGACCCTCCGGGGGGGGCGCCCCCCCCGCCCTCCCTTCCCCCCCTTTCCCCCCCCGCCCTTCCCCCTCCCTCCCCTCCCTTCCTCCCCCCCGCCCTCCCTTCCCCGCCCCTCCCTTCCCCCGCCCTCCCCCTCCCCCCTCCCTCTCCCTCCCCCCTCCCTCTCCCTCCCCCTCCCTCTCCCCTCCCCTTCCCCCTCCTCCCTCCCTTCCTCCCTCCCCTCCCCCCCGCCCTCCCTCCCCCTCCCCCCCTCCCCCCCTCCCCCTCTTCCCTCCCCCTCCCCCCTCCCTCTCCCTCCCCCCTCCCCCTCTTCCCTCCCCCCTCCCTCTCCCTCCCCCTCCCTCTCCCTCCCCTCCCTCCCTTCCCCCTCCTTCCTCCCCCCCTCCCTCCCCCTCCCCCTCCCCCCCTCTTCCCTCCCCCTCCCCCTCTTCCCCCCCCTCCCCTCCCCCCCTCCCCTCCCTCTCTTCCCCTCCCTCTCTTTCCCCCCCCCCAGTCGCTCTCTCTCTTCCCCCCCAGTCGCTCTCTCTTCCCCCCCAGTCGCGCGCTCTCTCTCTTCCAACAACAACATTCCCTCGAAAAAGCCTCGGCACCGCCGGGCACTTCAGCTAGTATATATATAAAAGGATAGATCTGTCTGTCTGGACATCACTCAAAAGTTATAGCTTATGATTATGGGAGTCTACTAGACGTCTTTACTTTTTGGTCAGACAAAAATTGTTCGGACAGTAGACAAAAAACGGAAAACAATCCACTCATTAGCGGTTGACCAATCCTACCGCTCATTAGCGTTGAGTGACGTGATGGTTGACCAATCCTACAGTTCAGTGACCTGATGGTTGACCAATCGGTGCGTCATGGGCGTTTCATGGTGTTTGTGGGCGGGGCCTAATCCTTCAAACTGCCGTTACTGAGGTGAGTGGCGGCCATTACAGACCGGCCGGGCCTGAAGCTTAAAAAATTTCTCTCTCTCCCTCTCTCTCTCCTTCCTCTCTCTCTCGCTCTCTCTCTCTCTCGCTCTCTCTCTCTCCCCTTCTCTCTCTCTCTCTCTCTCTCCTTCCCCCTCTCTCTTGCCGTGAGTGCGGGACCGGGAAAACCAGGGCTTTCACACGAGCCATCCCCGACCGGTATCGGACACGGGAGTCCGGAGCGAAAGGCGTTCCACTGCCGCCCGGCCAACCGGGTCCAAAGGCCCGCCGCGTTAACCATGAGGAACCCCGGGCTCGCTTCGGAGCGATGGGCACCCGGACTCCCGGTGTTGGATATGCTCCATTCTGGTACCGTGGTGAGTCGGAGAGGGAGGGAGAGCGAGGGGGGGAGAGAGACAGTGGGGAGGGAGGGGGGAGGGGAGAGAGGGTCAGGGCTAGACTGACTGGATACAGGGAGGATGTTTCCCCTGGCTGGGGGGTCTAGAACGAGGGGTCACAGTCTCAGGATACGGGGTAGGACATTTAGGACTGAGATGAGGAGAAATTTCTTCACTCAGAGTGGTGAACCTGTGGAAGCCACGTCACTGAATATATTTAAGAAGGAGATTGATAGATTTCTAGACACAAGGCATCAAGGGGTACGGGGAGAGAGCAGGAATATGGTATTGAGATAGAGGATCAGCCATGATCATATTGAATGGTGGAGCAGGCTTGAAGGGCCGAATCTCCTGCTCCTATTTTTCTATGTTTCTATATCCCACTGGGATTATTGTCACATTCTTGACCTCCAAACAGCGCATTGTTCCCAGTATGTATACTCCATATGGACAATCTGAAATGTGGCAATATATTTTCTCTTAAGTAAAGTATGACATACTGTACAGAGACGTCATAAAATATATACCTGTTCACATATTCTCAAAGACGAGACAAACAGGGACTCTTCATTGGAACAAAGAAATCTAAGAGGAAATCTAAGAAAGATGTTCAAAATTAAGAGGGGTTTTAATGAAGTAAATTGGGAAAAATTATTTCCATTCGTCTGTAACTAAAAAGCATAAATTTAAGCTAATCAAGAATGAAAGGAGAGGTTAGGCGTTTTAAGGGTGGTTAGGACATTAGAAACAGTGATGGAAACAGAATCCATCATGGCTTTTAAAATGTAACTGATAAATATTTGAATAAGAAAAGATTAAAAGGAAATGGAGAATGGACAGGGGAATGGGACTAAATGGAAAGCTTTGTCAGAGAGCTGCCACAGACATGATGGGATGAACGACCTCATTCTGTGATTCCAAGTCAAAAAGGAACTGACTTTTTGGGGTAAATATCCTATTCCAGTTTCTTAAAATTCTCTTCTAGTGAACTTACTAGGTTTGTTATTTATAGTCTAAATAGACGAGATTGAAAATCTCCAACTTTCATTAATAGAACAGCTTAAGTGTGGAGAATGCACTGGGTCATGCCTGTTTTTTCTATACACCATTATGTGATGTTATATTCACCAGTACAGCCATCCACCAGCTTTCTGTTTTAAACACCATAAAAGGTAACCAAAAAAGCTCATTAAATTACAAGGGTTAGCACTTGCAAAATTTCAAGTGTGTTCCTCACACAATGGATATTTTTGGAGATCGTTTTTAAATACAATGTTGAACTTAATAAATCTGAATTTGTAATATATTTTTGTTGTGACTGTATTTTGCCATTTGGGAAATGATCCATGCGTTACCAATGAAGGTAACACGAATGATTATTAGAATTAGAGTGCAATCGTATAATGGTTATGATACTGGACGAGCCACCCAAAGGTTCAAATCCCATCGAGGCAAGCTGTGAAATTAAATTTACCAAAGTAGAAAAACTGGCCATCAGATCTACCGGATTGTGGTTAAAAACCAAAATGGTTCACTAAGCTACTCAACTTTAAAGGGAAGCTAGATAATGACATGAGGGAGAAAGCAATAGAAGGATATGCTGTTAAGGTGAGATGGGAGGAGGCTCATGTGGAGCATAAACGCCGCCATAGACCAGTTGGGCCGAATGGCCTGTTTCGGTGCTGAAATTTCTTTGTAATCTAATTCTATGTAACTTAAAACAAAATTCTATGTAACTTAAAACAAAAGCAAGGAAGAGGATGCTGCCATAGACATAGTGAAGGAGGAGGTAGTGGAGACACTTGATAGTATAAAAATTGATAAAGAGGTATTAGAAAGGCTGGCTGTACTTACAGTAGATAAATCACCAGGAGCAGATGGGATGCATCCTAGGATGCTGAGGGAATTGACGGCGGAAATCGCGGAGGTACTGGCCATAATATTCCAATCCTCCATAGATACGGGGGTCGTGCCAGAGGACTGGAGAATTACAAATGTTACACCATTGTTCAAAAAAGGGTATAAAGATAAACGCAGCAACTACAGGCCAGTCAGTTTAATCTCTGTAATGGGGAAGCTTTTAGAAACAGTAATCGGACAAAATTAACAGTCACTTGGATAGGTGTGGATTCATTGAGGAAAGCCAGCACGGATTTGTAAAAGGCAAATCATGTTTAACCAATTTGATTGAGTTTTTTGATGAGGTAACAGAAAGGGCTGATGAGGGTAATGCGGTTGACGTGTACATGGATTTACAAAAGGCGTTAAACAAAGTGCCACATAATAAGCTTGCCAGCAAAGTTGAAGCCCATGGAATAAAAGGGACAGTGGCAGCATGGATACAGAATTGGCTAAGTGACAGGAAACAGAGAGTCGTGGTGAACGGTTGTTTTTTGGACTGGAGGAAGGTACACAGTGGTGTTCCCCAGGGGTCGGTTCTAGGACCACTGCTTTTCTTGATATATATTAATGACTTGGACTTTGGTGTACAGGGCACAATTTCAAAATTTGCAGATGATACAAAACTTGGAAGTACTGTATAGTGAACAGTGAGGAGGAGAGTGGTAGACTTCAGGAAGACATAATCAAATCAAATCAACTTTTATTGTCATTGTTAGTGCACAAGTGCAGTACAACGAAATGTCGGCTTGCGGCTCCCGAGAGTGTACAATTTGGATTAGGACACTTAAACATTTCAACATACTGGCTGGTGAAATGGGCGGACATGTGGCAGATGAAATTTAACACAAAAGTGTGAAGTGATACATCTTGGTAGCAAGAATGAGGAGAGGACATAAACTAAATGGTACAATCCTAAAGGGGGTGCAAGAACAGAGAGACCTGGGGGTATTTGTGCACAAATCGTTGAAGGTGGCAGGGCAGGTTGAGAAAGCAGTCAAAAAGGCTTACGGGATCCTAGACTTAATGAACAGAGGTATAGAGTACAAAAGTGTGGAAATTATGAGGAACCTGTATAAAACACAGATTCGGCCCCAACTGGAGGACTGTGTCCAATTCTGGGCACTGCACTATAGGAAGGATGTGAAGGCCTTGGGGAAGGTGCAGAAAAGATTTACGAGAATGATTCCAGGAATGAGAGACTTCAGTTACGTGGATAGACTGGAGAAGCTGGGGTTGTTCTCCTGAGAGCAGAGAAGATTGAGAGGAGATTTGATAGAGGTGTTCTAAATCATGAGGGGTCTGGACAGAGTAGATAGAGAGAAACTGTTCCCATTGGCAGAAGGGTCGAGAACCAGAGGACACAGATTTAAGGTGATTGGCAAAAGAACCAAAGGCAGCGAGTGATTAAGCTCTGGGATGCACTGCCTGAAAGGGTGGTGGAAGCAGACTCAATCTTATTTTTCAAAAGGGAGTTGGATAAGTATCTAAAGAAGAAAAAAATTGCAGGGCTACAGGGAAAGGGCAGGGGAGTGGGACTAGCTGAGAGTCGGCGTGGGCTCGACGGGCCGAATGGTTATGCGTGCTGTAACCATTCTGTGAATCTATGTTTCTAGCTATTGAAGAAGGCCCAGATATGGGCAATAAATGCAGCCTCCCAAATCTCAAGAACAGAAAAGAAATAAAGTTAAGAAAATATGTATTGCTAAATATACAGTGTTCCTATAAGATAATGGCCCTGAAATTAGGATCGGGAGCTTGCCGCGCGTGCAAGCCCCCGATCTGCACTCACCCTGTGCGCCGACATCTGAAGCCCGGGCCTGCTTGCATTTCCTGTCACTGGCCCGGTTCAGATGTCGGCGCGATGTGCTAACCTGATCCAGCGGCGTAGTTAGTGCGATGTGCCGGCTGGGATCAGGTGAGCACTGTGCAGCCAATCAGGGGAGGGGAAACTCATTCATAAGTTTGACAGTGAGAGCTGTCAAACTCATGAAAACTCCTGGCCTCAAAACACTACTTAAACCTGAAAGAAAATTTAAAAAAACATTGCACTACTTAAATGAACAATAAAGAACTCTGAAAAACTATTTTAAACAATAATTTTAAAATTTGAAAAAAAATTTTTTATAAAAAATCGGGGCTAAAACTAAACTTAGCTTACTGTAAATTCTTTAAAAATAACAAACCTGTGGAAAAAAAAATTCTCAATTGTACTAAAAGCCCACTTACCTGAAAAACTAAGTACTTACGTGTGGTTTTTCGATGCGTAAAGACCGGAGGCCTTTACACACGCGCAACTCTGGGGGGAAAAAAAAAGGAATTTCACTGCGCACACGCTGCCTGTGCAGTCGCGCGCGTTCTGCCTCTTAACCCCTTGGGTCAGAGGACAGGAAATGCCGGTTTTCAGCGCATGTGCTGTGCATGCTGAAAACCGGCAATTCCTCCGGGCACACGCGTGAGACCCCGTCCGTACTCACGCGTTGTGCCCGGAATTACTGGGCCATTAGTTCATTAAAAGGTTGGGCTTTTGATCTATATTACCTCTAAGCGATTGCGGGCAAAAATAATAAGATTGTACATCTGAGAATTGTGACAAGTGTTTTTGAAGCTGCTGAATAATGTTACCGAGGGGCAGCATCTAAAAAGGCCTGCTCCAGTTCCTTGTTCTTATGTTCTTAATTATTTCTAGAGCAAAAACAAAAGCAGTGATTTTGGACCTTTAAATTGTGTGGTTTCATTCATCCTCCATCACCTTTTCCTGCTATGGTCCACCTCTTTGGCACTCCCCTCTTGTAGTTCCAGTCTTCCCTGTCCCATATAGTAGTCAGCAAATCACTTGCAGTGGCTTCTGCTCTTGCACCTGCACAGTTACCGACACCCAGTCCCAACATTCCGTCCTTGCCTGCTCCCCATTCCTCATTTGCCCCTCGGTAATATTCAGAAGCTTAAAAAAAAGACTTTTCACAACCTCAGGCATTTCCATCACGCTTTACAACCAATTAAGTACTTTAGAAATGTAGTCACTGTTGTAATGTAGGCAACGCTATAAGTGATTTACGCACAAGGTCTGACGAGCAGTGCTGAGATAATGGCCAGATAATCTGTTTTAGTGATGTAGGTTGAGGGATAAATATTGGCCAGGGCACCAGGGAGAACTCCTTTGCTCTTATTTGAAATAGTGTCATGGGATCTTTTACGTCCACCTGAGAGGGCAGATGGGGCCTCGGTTTAATGCCTTATCAGAAAGAGGGCACCTCAGACAGTGCAATGCTCCCTCAGTACTGCACTGGAGTATCAAGTTGGGTTAAGTGCTCTAGTCTCTGGATTGGGACTTCAACTGACAAACTCCTGACTCCGAGGCGCGAGTACTACCACTCAGCCAAGGCTGTGTACTGGACACTTGGCGTTACCTCACCGGTATCAACCTCGACTCCACAGTTGTGCTGTCCAACAACCTCTCTGACATCAAGTTGTGGATGAACAAGAACTTCCTACAGCTAAACATTGGCAGGATTGAAATCATCATCTTTGGTTCTCAGTACTTTCTTATCCCTGATTCCACCCTTTTCTCTGGCTACTCAAGCTCAGTCTGACAGTGTGCAAACCTTAGTGTTCTGCTCAATCCTGAGCTTCAAACTCCATTACCAAAATCTTCTATTTTCACTGCCATTGACTGTTATATCTGCTAATGTTGAAGGGTTCTCTATAGCTAAACAAAACATCCTCGCTACATTATGCAGTGAGTTGGAGTGTGATGTCCTCTGCCTGCAGGAGACACATAGAGGAAGTGAGAACAACTGCCCAAAAATACCAGGAATGGTCCTGGCTATTGAAAGACCTCATCGACAATATGGCAGTGCTGTATTTGTTAGAGCTGGTTCAGTTGTAGAAGCCACTTCTAAAACAGAGGAGGACAACATCGAAATTCTAACCGTAGAGCTGAGCAAAGTAGTAGTGACCTCAGTGTACAAGCCACCTGGCACAGATTTCAGCTTCTCTAACCCTGTACCCAACCTGCACAATAAACCACAGATCATCATTGGAGACTTTAATAGCCACAGTACCCAATGGGGGTATAAGGAGACTAACAACGATGGAGAAGCAGTCGAAGAATGGATGGACGCTAACCAGCTTAGTCTCATCCACGATCCTAAATTGCCAGCCTCCTTCCACAGTGCCCGCTGGAAGTGTAGATATAATCCAGATCTTGCCATTGCCAGCAACGACATCGCTGGCCTCTGCAAGAAGCTTGTCACAGACCCAATACCACAGACACAACACCGTCCTATTGGCATCCAGGTAAATGCAGCAGTGTTACCAACCGTCGTACCATTCAAAAGGCGCTTCAACTTCAAGAAGGCCGATTGGAACGGTTTTACAGGAGCACTTGACCGCAAGGTTAAACGCATTAAACTACTACCTGAGCACTACAACCTCTTTGCAAAAGCTGTCCAAAAAACAGCTAGAAGGAAGATCCCCCGAGGTTGCAGAGTACACTACATCCCTGGTCTCACCAAGGAGAATGCTGAACTCTACTGGAAGTATGTCTCAATGTTTGAATCTGACCCCTTCTCAGAGGAAACAATATCTACTGGTGAGAGGGTGATGTTAAGTATCTCTCAAGAACGTCAAAACACCTGGAACACCTTGATAGAGACAACAGATCTTACAAAAAACAGCAAGAAGGCATGATCTCTCATACGCAAACTTGGAGGTGATCCCAAGAAAGCTGCCCAACATCCAAATGTGTCTGCTAACCAAGTTGCACACCAGTTGCTCCTAAATGGAAAAATCAACAAGAAACAACCAAGAGCACAACTAGACAGGAAGAAGTACAGCGATGATCCTGGCTTCACTAGACCATTCACCATGGAAGAGCTGGAAACTGGTACATCTAATCTAAAACACGGGAAAGCAATTGGTCTTGACAACATAGCAACGGAGCAGATAAAGCATTTTGAACAGCAAGCAAAGAAGTGGCTCCTACAATTGTTCAACCACTGTCTGGCAACACACAAGCTACCTAATATCTGGCAGAAGGCACATGTAATAGCATTATTAAAGCCTGGAAAAGATCCCTCAGATCCAGAGTTTTCGGCCAATTTCACTGCTTTGCCACACCTATAAGCTGTTTGAACGCCTGATGCTCAATAGGATAGCACCAACTGTAGATGAGAAGATCATTCCAGAGCAAGCAGATTTCCGCCCCGGCAAATCAACAACAAGCCAACTGCTCAACCTCACACAACACATCGAAGATGGTTTTGAGCAAGGGATGGTAACAGGTGCTGTTTTTGTAGACCTGTCAGCAGCATATGATACAGTGAACCATAGACGTCTCCTCTGCAAGATTCTAGAGATGACAAAAGAGATTCACTGAACAGAGCTGTTAGAAAGCATGCTTCAGAATCGCCGGTTCTATGTTGAACTAGGTGGGAAGCGCAGCAGGTGGTGTATTCAGAAGAATGGTCTTCCTCAGGGAAGTGTGCTTGCACCGCTGCTGTACAACATCTACACGAATGACCAACCTATAGACGGTGTCACACGCTGTTTTATATATGCTGATGACTTGTGTCACTGCCCAAAGCACTGATTTTAACACCGTGGAGAAAACGCTTTCTGAGGCCTTGGAGGGACTAAAATCCTACTATGAAGAAAACCACCTTCGCGCAAACCCATCAAAGACGCAAGTTTGTGCATTCCACCTCAGAAACCGTGAAGCCAAACGCCAGTTGAAAGTAACCTGGTGTGGAGCAACACTGACGCATTGCGAGCACCCTATCTACTTAGGAGTCACCCTTGACCGATGCCTCACCTTCAAGAACCACATCGAGAAGACAAAGACAAAGGCAAAAGTGAGCGCACGAAACAACATCCTGAATAAGCTCACTAACACAAGATGGGGAGCAAGCCCGAAAACATTGCGAACCAGTGCACTTGCTCTTTGCTATTCCACTGCCGAATACGCCTGCCCTGCATGGGAAAGGTCTACTCATGCCAAGAAGATGGATGCCGTTCTGAATGCAAGCTGCCGATTTATCACCGGTTGCTTAAAACCAACAAACACCAACAGCCTATATATCCTGGCGGGTATCGCTCCCCCTGATATAAGAAGAGCGGTAGCCAGCAAGAAAGAGCGACTCCGTCAAACATCAGATGAGAGGCACCCTCTGCATTGTCATACACCTACACCCAGCCGCCTAAAGTCAAGGAAGAGCTTCATGAACAGTGTTGTTCCATTACAATCAACCTCATCTGAAGCCCGCATCGCCTTGTGGAAAGACCGGCTCGCCAGTCTTGAACAACCCCCAGCGATGGAAATTTTACCTGATGAAAGCCTTCCCCCAGGAGCTAATTGCAACTGGGCAATTTGGAAGTGCCTTAACAGACTTCGGACCGGTGTAGGTTGCTCAAAGGTGTCACTAAGCAAATGGGGATATTCAACCAGCCCAACAACTTGTGAATGTGGAACTGAGGCACAGACTATGCAACATCTCCTGCAATGCCGATCGTTAGAGGAACCCTGCACTGTTGCAGATCTTGCCGAATCCAACAACAAGGCGCAAAAATGTGTCCAGTTCTGGCTGGGCTATGTATAGACTGTCCGTGGACACGATAAGAAGAATAACTGCCAAAATATCACTCCTATCCGCGCCTACATTACCTACCTCCGCTGAAACCCATAGTCAGGCCTTTGTTGATACTATGCTTAATCTTTTTAATATCCTTCTAGTTGGCCTGCCAAACTGTACCCAACACAATCTCCAAGTCACCCACATCCGTTCCTGTGAAAATTTTATGCACGCTTATCTTGACAGCAGAATTATAACCCATTTTTCTGTGGGTCAATGATTCAGACATTGGAATAAATAATGTAAATGCTGGAAGCTGGCACATGAAAGCCACCCCCATGATCCGAGCTAAACAAGTGGTAATATAAAAACAGTTTATAATTCACATTGATGTCAGTCTTTGCGTAAGTTGACATTGATGTCCCTATTAAAGATGCTAAATAAGCAAATCCAGCATCAATCGAGGAATGCATCACCCTTTTCCATGAGTTGGCTTTGTTGCGTTGAGTGGTGTGAGTTGCATTTGCGAGAAGAAACCCTAAGCATTCTTGATTAGCAGTCGGTACAGAAAATTTCTGTAATGAGTTGTTGCAGGTTATGCTTGATCTTGGGTTTCACACCTGGCTAGACATATAGTAATATTGCATCCTGTTTGGTGCCATTGAAGCAAACAGTGAACAATCTATGCCGTCTCCCTACACTTTTTGCAAATCATCACCCTTGAGGCCCAATTGGTTCTAGGCCTGGGTACTTAGTTGATGTGTAATGTGCTGAAATCCATCAGATTGTGCAACCTCAAGATTCTGGCCATATCTGGATTTGACCGGCATTTTTAATAGACTTAGCCATTTCTTCCTCCTCCTTCTGCGGAAGAGAGAGAATTTCCTGGATTGCACAGGAATCTTAACTATTGAGACTTCATTTGCTAAAGACAAATTTTAGGGTGGAATTAGATGCTGGTGTTCAGTATGCTATAAGTTCACATTGCCTCACTCTTTGAGGTACCAGTGCGGGACAAGCAAACAGACTAATTGAATTAAAGTCTCCTTTCTCTCTGCCTTTTTAAGTGTACAATGCAAAATAAGTTGGGTCACTGCCAATCCTACAGCACAAAATTGTCATAATTCGCACAAGTATTGACAGGCCATAAAGTCAGCTGGTGTAGAATGTGCAAGTGTCATATATGGATGCAGCATAAGGCCATTACTGGGGAAGAACCGAGGGAATTTTACTCTACATCTATCTGAACTGGACAACTTGATAATACAGGCTGTTGAACGTGTAGTCAATTCAGGGCCTGTTGCCTTGACCACAAATATTAATAGAAAATAATTTTTTTAAAGGAATTTTACATTTAAATTAGATCTTATATTTTTGCAGTGATGTAACAAAGAAACGCGCAGAAATCTAAAATGGAATTGAAAATGTAATTGAATAACTATTTTCCATATTCAACAACAACTTGTATTTATATAGCGCCTTTAACGTAGTAAAACATCCCAAGGCGCTTCACCGGAGTACTAAAAGATAAAAAGTTTGACACCGAGCCGCATAAGGAGAAATTAGGGCAGGTGACCAAAAGCTTGGTCAAAGAGGTAGGTTTTAAGAAGCATCTGAAAGGAGGAGAGAGAGGTAGCGAGGCGGAGATGTTTAGGCAGGGAATTCCAGAGCTTAGGGCCGAGGCAACAGAAGGCACAGGATGAGCTGAGGCAAGGGCGGAGACGGGCAATGTTACGGAGCTGGAAATAGGCGATCTTAGTTATGCTGCGGATATGTGGTCGGAAGCTCATTTCGGGGTCAGATATGATGCCAAGGTTGTGAGCAGTGTGGTTCAGCCTCAGCCAGATGTTCGGGAGAGGGATGGAGTCAGTGGCTCGGGAACAGAGTTTGTGGCAGGGACTGAAAACAATGGCTTCGGTCTTCCCAATATTTAATTGGAGAAAATTTCTGCTCATCCAGAACTGGATGTTGGACAAGCAGTCTGACAATTTTGCTAACCTTTCATTTTACTGTGGAAATTTTAATACGTGGAAAATATATTTTAAATTTCTGTTCCCTCTTCAATTTTATTTGGAGGAAACCTTGCAGTTAACTTTCAGTAATGACTCTGAACATCTCTCAACTGTAGTTATGCCATTGTAGACAGGCTTGTACTTGTGCTGTGCTTTGAAAATTGGAAGGAGCGAAAGGCTACTTGGGAGAGCCATTGCATTTCATACACCACAACAATCCACGAGGGGATGCCATTCAAAACCATAGCTGATTTGGAAATTCAAGGCAGAGAGAGCCCATGAATAATTTTCTGGGACTGCTGTTAATAAGCATGCTGTTTGAGGGTCCTTCGAGTTTCGGAGGACTGCTGAGCCGAACAGACCAAGAAAGATCCAGATTTGATTATTAGTACGTGCTGAGTTATCCAAGTGCTACGATTGACCTCGGCATCCTTGAGTTAGGGAGAGGAAAATTAGCCTGGATTCTTGCTCGATCAGTACGCAGTGACTCTTGCTAGCTGTAGTGAATCAATGAGTGGAGCCTACGGGCTGGATTTTCATTGGGCCGTGGAGTCGGGATTGGAGGCGTGTGGGGGTTTAAAATCCCGAAATCGGGGGTCCCGGCCCCATCTCGCCCCCAACCCGCCTCCATGCTAGTTTCAAAAGAGGCGGGTACCCGCCCTGCACTGGGACCCGCCTCCCCGAGGCGGGAAGGGGATTAGTGCCAATTAACTGCCTGTTAACAGGCAGTTTTTGGCCTAATCTCTATTTTCATTGTTGAAATGTGGGATTCCCGACGGCTCAAAACCACGCCAAGTTAGCGAGACGGGCCGTCGGGATGAAGGGCTTGGAGGGGTTGAAATGTCCGGTGTGCAGGTGAGTGATGGGTGCATGAGTGCAGAGGTAAGTGTGTTTGGTCTGTGTAAAGTGTTTAAAGAAGTTCTACTAACCTTTACTTACCTTTACAGCTTTCCTTCCTTCAGGTCTCGGGAGTCCCTCATCTCACCAGCACAGAAAGCAGAATGGCTGCGAGCTGTCAAAATCTGCAGCCTCTGCTTTCTGTTCTGGGGAGATCTCTAAATCATCCTGAGAGGAAGGAATTAACCTGGAGTACAGATTGTCAGTGTTTGACAGCTTCAAAAGGTCTTGACAGATGAAATTTCAATCTGTGACGTCACCTGTTGCTGGGTGGCCCTTAATTGGCCCGCTGGGCGGGCTCAACAAGGTCGATCAAGTCAAAATCGCGTGGGTTGGCTAGAACTCAATGGAGGTGGGACTAAACCCCCAAAATTGTAGTCCCACCTCCTCAATGAAAATCCAGCCTTACATGTTCCAATGTGTTATTAATTCCATCCCCTTACATTTGAATTGTGAAAAGTTCTTGTGAAAGTCAAGTATGTGAGAGGACTTCACGCCCAGGAGTAACCAAGAAGGAGATCAGAAAACTATTGGTTCTAGAATAGAGAAGATGCAATGGATTGAAGGAATGGATTATCCAATTTAATAAATAGTTTCTTCATAAGATAACCATAGTTTCTTGCATTACAACAAAAACAATAACTTGCATTTATATAGCACCTTTTAACTTATTAAAATGTCCCAAGGCACTTCACAGGAATATGGTATACACCACTCCAGGTGTGGTCTCACCAAGGCCCTGTATAACTGTAGTAAGACATCCTTGCTCCTCTTGCAATGAAGGCCAGCTTTGACACCGAGCCACACAAGGGGATAATAGGCAGATGACGCAACACTGACCGCACTTCAAAAGCACTTGATTTGCTGTAAAACACTTTAGGAGGTCCTGAGGTCGTGAAAGGTGCTATATAAATGCAAGGTATTTCTTTCTTTTAGTCATGTTTGACAAGTGGAGTTATCCAACAACAGAGTCACAGTGACCTTCAAAAACAATTCGTTACTTGGGTTCTGGAACAGAAGTGGAATCAGCTAGGCTGTGCCTTGAGATAGCTTGTTGATTTTCTGCAACATAGAAAAATAGGAGCAGGAGTAGGCCATTCGGCCCTTCGAGCCTGCTCCGCCATTCAATATGATCATGGCTGATCCTCTATCTCAATACCATATTCCTCCTCTCTCCTCATACCCCTTGACACCTTTTGTGTCTAGAAATCTATCTATCTCCTCCTTAAATATATTCAGTGACTTGTTCTCCACAGCCTTCTGTGGTAGAGAATTCCACAGGTTCACCACCCTCTGAGTGAAGAAATTTCTCCTCATCTCAGTCCTAAATGTTCTACCCTGAGACTGTGACCCCTTGTTCTAGACCCCCCCAGCCAGGGGAAACATCCTCCCTGCATCCAGTCTGTCTAGCCCTGTCAGAATTTTATACATTTCAATGAGACCCTCTCATTCTTCTAAACTCTAGTGAATACAGGCCTAGTCGACCCAATCTCTCCTCATACGACAGTCCTGCCATCCCAGGAATCAGTCTGGTGAACCTTCGCTGCACTCCCTCTATGGCAAGTATATCCTTTCTTAAGTAAGGAAACCAAAACTGCACACACTACTCCAGGTGTGGTCTCACCAAGGCCCTGTATAACTGTAGTAAGACATCCTTGCTCCTGTACTCAAATCCTCTTGCAATGAAGGCCAACATACCATTTGCCTTCCTAACTGCTTGCTGCACCTGCATGTTTGCTTTCAGTGACTGGTGTACAAGGACACCCAGGTCCCTTTGTACATCAACATTTCCCAATCTATCACCATTTAAATAATACTCTGCCTTTCTGTTTTTCCTACCGAAGCAGATAACTTCACATTTATCCACATTATACTGCATCTGCCATGTATTTGCCCATTCACTCAACTTGTCTAAATTGCCTTGAAGCCTCTTTGCATCCTTCTCACAACTCACAATCCCACCTAGTTTTGTGTCGTCAGCAAACTTGGAAATATTACATTTGGTTCCCTCATCCAAATCATCCAAGTGCGGTACCCCACTAGTCACCGCCTGCTAACCCGAAAAAGACCCATTTGTTCCTACTCTCTGTTTCCTGTCTGTTAACCAATTTTCAATCCATGCCAGTACATTACCCCCAATCCCATGTGCTTTAATTTTGCACACTATCCTCTTATGTGGGACTTTATCAAAGGCCTTCTGAAAATCCAAATATACCACATGCATTGGTTCTCCCTTATCTATTCTACCAGTTACATCCTCAAAAAAAACTCCAGTAGGTTTGTCAAACACGATTTCCCTTTCATAAATCCATGTTGACTTTGTCTAATCCTGTTGATATTTTCTAAGTGTCCTGTTATCACATCCTTTATAATAGACTCTAGCATTTTCCCTACTACTGATGTTAGGCTAACCGGTCTGTAGTTCCCTGTTTTCTCTCTCCCTCCTTTTTTAAATAGTGGGGTTACGTTTGCCACCCTCCAATCTGCAGGAACAGTTCCATAATCTATAGAATTTTGGAAGATGACAACCAATGCATCCACTATTTCCATGGCTACCTCTTTTAGTACTCTGGAATGCAGAATATCAGACCCTGGGGATTTATCGGCTTTCAATCCCATTAATTTCTCCAGCACTATTTTTTTATTAATACTAATTTCCTTTAATTCCTCCTTCACACTAGACCCTTGGTTCCCTAGCATTTCTGGGAAGTTATCTGTGTCCTCTTCCGTGAAGACAGAACCAAAGTATTTGTTTAATTGCTGTGCCATTTCCTTGTTTCCCATTATAAATTCCCCTGTTTCTGACTGTAAGGGACCTACATTTGTCTTCACTTTTTTTCTTTTTACCTACTTGTAGAAGCTTTTACAATCCACTTTTATGTTCCTTGCAAGTTTACTCTCATACTCTCTTTTTCCCCTCTTAATCAATCTCTTGGTCCTTTTTTGCTGAACTCTAAACTGCTCCCAATCCTCAGGCTTGCTACTTTTTCTGGATACTTTATATGACTCCTCTTTGGATCGAATACTATCCATAATTTCTTTTGTTAACCATGGTTGACCGCTTTTCCTTTTGTGTTTTTGCGCCAGAAAGGAATGTATAACTGTTGCAATTCATGCATTCGTTCCTTAAATGTTAACCATTGCCTATCCATGCCTTTTAATGAAGCTCCCCAATCTATCAGAGCCAACTCACTCCTCATACCATCATGGTTTCCTTTGTTTAGATTTAGGACCCTAGTTTCGGATTGGACTTCTTCACTTTCCATCTTAATGAAGAATTCTATCATATTATGGTCACTCTTCCCTAAAGGACCCCACACAACAAGATTATTAATTAACCCCTTCTCATTGCACAATACCCAATCTAGGATAGCCTGTTCCTTAGTTGGCTCCTTAACGTACTGGTCTAAAAAACCATCTCGTACACACTCCAGGAATTCATCCTCCACAGTATTATTGCTAATTTGGTTTGGCCAGTCTATATGTAGATTAAAGTCACCATGATTACTGTAGTACCCTTGTTACATGCATCTCTAATTTCCTGTTTGATGCCATCCCCTACATACCACTCCTGTTTGGAGGCCTATAGACAACTCCCACCAATGTTTTCTGCCCCTTGGTGCTTCTTTGCTCCACCCAGACTGATTCTACATCTTGATTTTCTGAGCCAATATCCTTTCTCACTATTGCTCTGATTTCATCCTTTACTAACAAGAGGGTCCTCTCTATGTTCTTTCAGTTTTCTGATACCCACAGCAATATATTGGATTCGGTTGGAAGAAACCACAGTTACCATTGGCTAAGAAAATCCTGCTTCTCTGACATTCTAGTCTTAAACATCAATTACCCCCATCAAATTACAGCCAGCAGGCCAGATATGCTGGAGCAATTTGTAAAATTCTTAGTTGATAGCATGGCTTCTCAGGTGACCAGCTTGAGCAGAGGTTTGTAACGTGCCTGTTGAAATCACTCAAAATTGGAAAAGCCTCATACTTTAAGGTTCACACGCTGCCCACTCCAAGATGTTCACCTGCTGTGACATGACATTCCAATTATCTCTGTGTACAGCAGCTGTCTGGCTTACTACTTGTTGGCAGAAAGTCGACGCCAATCACTACAAAGTGCAAATTCAAGAAAAGTACCTAAAAGGTTGAGGCATTTGTTCATCGTATAACTGCTGTTTAGGTTTTAAATTTGATTCTGAACCAGCCGATGTCCCTATGTGACTGTAACTTTCTTTCAAAACTTTTTGCCGTCTCTGTTTCAGTAAGAGGTTTAGGTTTTGGTCGATGCACCGTATTTTGTTTTGCATCGGGTAAATCACTTAACAGACCGCACCTGTCATTTTTACTGAAGTTTTGAGTTTTGCATATCTCGGGCTATGATGACAGTGAAGTTTTACCTGCCACCTCATGTCTCTCCCATTTAAAGGCCAATTCATTAAATATATTCAAGAAGGAGTTGGATATATTTCTGAAGGCTAAAGGGATCAAGGGATATGGAGAGAAGGCAGGGACAGGGTACTGAATTTGGATGATCAGCCATGATCTCATTGAATGGCGGAGCAGGCTCGAGGGGCCGAATGGCCTACTCCTGCTCCTATCTTCTATGTTTCTAAAGGTATTGTTGTATTTTTGTATAGAATGACATAGAATGTATAGCACAGAAACTCCACACGAGGCTCCTCCTATAGCTAACCCTATCGGCATAACCTTCTACTCCTTTCTCCCTCGTGTTTATCTAGCATCCAATGTTTCCTTTAAGCTGCGTGGGCGTGCAGCGCTCCAGGGGTCTCGCACAGCCGGCTTGCCGGCTTTTAAGTAGAAAAACTGCGCATACGCAGTATTTTGAAAAGGTCACGCAGCTCATTAAAGGGGCCACGTGGCCCCCCCCCCCCAAAAAAAAAATTACAGGGGACATTGCTAGCATCCCCTTAAATGCATTGCATATTTACTGTACAGTGCTTTAGCTTGTACCTGGAAAAAAGTAGGAGTACTGAGAAAAACAAACAACTGTTGCCTGTGGGAACAAAATCTGAATTAAGCCCATCACCAAGCTGAGAAACAGCTACTTGCATAATAGAATTTATCTTCTATTATTCCCTAGCCCTACGGTAATCAATTGTGAAGAATAGTCATTCTACTTATGCTCTGACTGCTGGTAGACTAGCATAAAGTTTTCTCTTACTTGTAAGCCCGCTGCTTGTAACAGCTTACCCGCGTCCACCAAGTATTTTGGCGCCTTGATGCTGCAAGCAGATGTGAGCTTGCGCTCGCTCTAACGTCTGCTCCATTTTCTCTCTCGGCGAGCGCTATCTGTGCGCGCTCACCCTCAATCGTGCCGCCTTGAGCGATTGATATCTCTTTCTCTCCCCGTATGCACGCGATCTCTGCCGCAAGCTCGTGTTTTTATATTTTCTGTGTTACATTGTCATGGGAGCCTTTGCTGCCAGAGAAATGCGGTTATCGTTCAGATCAAGGCCTTGCAAACAATGGAGCAGGGAATATAATTTAACTAAAGTGGCATCTTGAGGTAGACAATGGAAAATCTTCACTACATATCAAGGTTAATTATTTTCTGAAGAATGGGTAAGTTCCAAATCTATGGTGGTTGATCTAGCAGTACTTCAATGAACTCGTCATCTGGGAATGACGATATGCTCCACGTGCCATGAGCAGGTGGACAAGCCCATTGTAAATGACAGCAATATGCCTTACTGTTGGTGATGACGTATGCACTATAAATAAATTGGCTAATTTAATTCTCCGCGCCCCCTCACCCACCCAGTATACACTTTTCTGTCCACTATGCAGTTTCCTGCGTCATCCACCTTTGCGACTTTGAGTGAGGCTGCCAACTGAGAGGCGTTTGTGCTGAACTTGCGGGGCAATGTGCTTTTGGATTGAAGTCCACTAGAAACTGGGCGGAGACTGTCAGCAAACTCATTTCATTTTAGACCCTATAAAGAAGATTCTTTCATCCCACCAGTCCGAGTTGGATTGGAGCCCCCCCCCCCATCCTAGAAGTAGAAAGGACAAGTGACTTAACCCACTGTAACTCAATTACTCCCAAAATACTGAATCCTTCACATCAAAAAATATTGAAAGTAATAATTGTGAGGAATATTGTTTCCTTTTTGCTAGTACAGGAAACTTTCGTTTAACCGGAGGTTAAAAGTCCGGAAAGCTCTATCTACCGGCAAAATTCAGGAGCCGTTTTCTATAAGTTTTTTTTTTTACTTCTCGTTGCTTTTTTTCCCCCCCAGTCAGGCTCTGCAAGGTCTGCAGCTAAGCAACAGCTTCAGCTAGAGACGCTTGCAGCTGCAGCCGACTGTTTTGAAGCTGTTGCTGAGCAACAGGGTTTGTTGATTCACACGGAGCTGAAAAGCTCTGTATGTTTTAACATTGCCGCTGGTTTATATGGCAGTTTTGATCTAACGGCACCAGCTCGGTCCTGTCGGTGCCGGATACCAGAAAGTTTCCTGTACCTTCATATGAAACTTAAAAGGAGCCTTTCAATGACCTTGACCAGCTCTGAAATTTTATTTCTAGTGCAAAAGCAAAATACTGCGGATGCTGGAAATTGGAAATAAAAAAAGAAAATGCTGGAAATACTCAGCAGGCCAGGCAACATCTGTGGAGAGAGAAACAGAGTTAACGTTTCAGGTTGATGATGCTTCGTCAGGCCTGACCCATTAATGATGCTTTTAAATAATAACCCTCACTATTGTGAAAATGAAGGAAGGGGGTGGACGAGAGTAGCTGAACAAAGGAAATAAATCTTAACGTTAGGTGCTGTTAATGTTAACCGAAGCAGCTTCGTTCGTATTTTGCATTTTTTCCTTGCATTTTGCCTCTATTCTAGTTTAATGAAAAGAAATGTATTAACCCTGGGACTGTTGCAATTAAAGTGTACGCTTGCAAGTTACATTTTTGTTGATTCCTATTATGTTTTTTTCATTCCCTTACAGTTTGTGCAGAAGCATTCAACCCAGATGATGACGAGGAAGATACAGAACCCAGGGTAAGAACTTCAGTTGGGACAGCTTAGTTAATACAGGAAACTCTTCATTATCCGGCACCGACGGGACCGGCGTGGTGCCGGTTTATCAAAAAGTCCGGATTACAGAGAGGTATAGTTAAAAGGTACGAGAGCGCCGTACACAGCAACAAATCCAGGCTTCCCTGTTGCTTAGCAACAGGTGCAGGAACCCCGGCCACAGACCAAGCGTCCCTGTTGCTTAGCAACAGTTGCAGGAACCCCGTTACACGGCCACAGATCCAGGAACGGCCACTAATATGAAGTAAAACTTACCTGAACCTACTCCTGAATTTTGTCGGTTAACAGAGATTTCCGGTTATTTAGGTGCCGGTAAATCGAGAGTTTCCTGTAAATATGGAATCTGTAAATCGCAATAACTTTAAACTCCATTAATATTTTTTTCCCCACTCGGTTCCTAATTTGCACTCTGGCATTTGCAGAAAAGGGAGTGAAATTTAAATGAAAGAATCATGCTTGGGCAGTCCCTGGTGCCCTTCTACTGGGGTGGTCTGGGTCTCGGCCATGTCCTCTTGGCTGCAGGCCAGATAGATAAAGAAATGTGCAAGAGGAGCAAACTTGCTCAAACACCCCCGCTAAAAAATAAAGCAAGAATCGGTTTGCTTAGCAACCAAAAAATGTTTTCAGAGTCTTATGACTTTGCATGTAATCTTGATTTGCTACATTGGAAACGGTAGAGGATTGCTGTTTTAAAAAACGCTTTTGAATGGGAAACTGATGCATCACTATTGTGATTAAGAGGCGATTCTTTGAGTTCAAAATTTTGACGGGCTCAGTATGTCCTGGCAGAATCACCAAAATTGCTGGCATGTAATTTTAATGAGCCAGGACAATAGCATGCGGATTTTTAATGAACTACTCTAGTCAAGTCATTCTCTAAGTGCGGTAGGTGTGATTGATTTATTTTTGCTGGGGCTGAGTCAGGCAGACACAGTACTAAAGCAATTTTGAAACTATTAATTAATGCAGCATAATGTTTATATAACTTTTTGACAAATTACAAAAAAGGTTTCATTAAAGAAATTGAGCTGTTGACCTATTTGAGATTTCTAAATGCATCATTTAATCATTTTGGAAGCCGAAAATCCCCCAAGTGCAAGAAGTTTAAAAACATATTGAGGAATTGGCAGGAAAATATCTAGCATGGCTTTTATTTTACTTTTGTGTTTCCGGTTTTACTTTCATATTTTCTGTTCAGTACTAAATGTTGTATCTGTGTTGGAAAGATGTCATCTGAGCCTTTGTGTGTTCTGTATGTTTTGTTTATTAAAGCATTGATTGAATGTAAATTGGGCACTAGAGAGTAATGTTTCCAGTTAGCTCCCACCCATTGTTTTAGTCTAAAGAATTATTGTTGCTTTAGGGATAAAGGGATTGGGAACATAATTGATTAGTGGAAACACTGGTGAGCCACACTGCCAATTAGCTGTTTTGCAGAGTAGACTTCCTGCAATGATTGTGCAGCTCCACTCCTTCTGCCTCTTCCATGAAAGCTTCTGTCTTGTTCTTGTGAAATTGATTTTCTACCAACGAGTTGGACGCAGGAGATGTATGTGACACCACACAAGGTCGGGTCAGCACTGAGCTGTGTGAATTATTGTTAGCTAAGCTTAAATTTAAAGGGTTGTTTACAGTCTCATCCCCAAACTCATAAGGACTGTCAAAGAAGTCTTTTGTAGAGACACTCTGGTCGCGATTTTGCCGGTGCTCAAAGGCGGGTTTTGAGGCGGGTCGGGAGTTAAAATCCAAATGATTGACGGCGGGTTGCGAACCTGCTGCCATCCTGCCTCCACGCAACTTTACAAAGTGTTGGGTCTGCGAGTCCCGATCAGACCCGACACCAAACGGCGGGAGAGGCACTTAAGGCAGTTAACAGCTTGCTAACTGCCTAGATAATTCAATTTTTACAGGCTCTTCCCATTTTACTACATTTTCAGTGTGTTGCCCGTTGTGCGATAAACACGCCAGCTGTTTGTGCCGGGTTCAGCAACTCGCTCAATTGTTGACAGCTGCTCCTGCAGCCTAAAAGCTGACCTGTAACATGGCTGACTGTCAGATGGCAGAACCTTTTGTTTTGAGGTTTTGTTACACATTTTGCAGGTCTATTGAGCTTGTAAGTGTTTAAGCCGAGATCCATATGTACTGTGACCTCCTTGGAAAGCCCTCTCCCCAATTGACTGAGCGCTTATAACATCTATTCATCAACTGAGATATATACCAGCCTAATGGGAACCATTTATACCCTCTCATCCTGGTCCTCCGAATCGGAGGAAGAGCAGCTGCGGCAACAGCAGCACCAACAACAGGAGCGCCAACCTTCTCCTCAGCCACCTGATGTTGCAGAGGGCGTCAGCGCAGGGCTGCAGGGTGCCGCAGGAGATACCCCGAACACAGGGTTTACAGGCTGAGGATGAGCTTCCTCACCATGAGTGAGCAGCAGTGCCAAAGGAGGCCGAGACATCTGCGAGAGGTAGTCGCTGACACCTGCACAATGGAGCCCAGAGGAGCAGGTGGACGCTACTTACCGGTGGCTGTCAAAGTCACCATCACATTCAACTTCTTTGCTTCGGGGTCCTTCCAGGGATCCGCAGTAGACATCAGCGGCATCTCCCAGTCGGCCGCACACACTTTCATCATGCAGGCTGCCAATGCCCTCTTTGCAAAGTCGCATAATTACATCCACTTTTCCACGGATGAAGCGAGTGTAATTGCGCGTGTGGTTGGCTTTGCAAATATGGCAGGTTTCCCAAGGGTTCAGGGTGTCGTAGACTGCACACGTGGCCATTAGGGCACCCCATCACAACCCAGCTGTATTTGTCAATCACAAGGGCTTCCACTCCCTTAACGTCCAGCTGGTGTGTAACCACAGGAAGAACATTATGCATGTTTGCGCCAAGTTCCCTGGCCATTGCCATGACTCATTCATCCTGCAGCAGACGACAGTGCCTCAGCTCTTCAATCCGCCAACCCAACTTTCCGGATGGCTACTTGGAGACGAGGGCTACCCCCTGAAAACGTGGCTAATGACACCGATGAGGAGGCCATCAAATGAAGCTGAGGAGTGGTACAATGTGAGCCACATTTTCACCAGGCTGATACCTGGGATGGCAGGAATGACGTATGAGGAGAGATTGTGTCGATTGGGCTTATACTCACTGGAGTTTAGAAGATTGAGAGGGGATCTCATCGAAACCTATAAAATTCTGTCAGGCCTGGACAGACTAGATGCTGGAAGGATGTTCCCGATGGTCGGGGAGTCCAGAACCAGGGGTCATAGTCTAAGGATAAGGGGTAAGCCATTTAGGACTGAGATGAGGAGGAATTTCTTCACCCAGAGAGTGGTGAACCTGTGGAATTCTCTGCCACAGAAGGCAATTGAGGCCAATTCATTAAATATATTCAAGAAAGAGTTGGATATATTTCTTAAGGCTAAAGGGATCAAGGGATATGGGGAGAAGGCAGGGACAGGGTTCTGAATTTGAATGATCAGCCATGATCTCATTGAATGGCGGAGCAGGCTCGAAGGGCCGAATGGCCTACCCCTGCTCCTATCTTCTATGATTCTATCATAGAGCAAGCCATCGCTTGCTCAAAATGTGATCCCGATGCCTCGACAGATCTGGTGGAGCCCTACAGTACGCACCAGCCAGGGTCTCCAGAATCATTGTGGTCTGCTGTGCCCTGCACAACATCGCACGGCAGTGTAGCTTAGCGCTGCCTGAGGAACAAGTGGCTTAGCACACAGCCTCCTCGGAAGAGGAGGAGGAGGTGGAGGAGGAGGCGGCAGCAGCTGAGGGACACCTTGTGGAGGCAGATGTGCCAATTCCAACAGCACGCGACCACATTGCTGGCCGTGAGGCAAGGGATACACTAATCAATACCAGATTTGCCTAACTTTTCCATGTGCCAGCCACATGTGGTTGATGCGTAATGAATGTCTGGCCGACCTTCTTAACACACCATACAGCATCTACAATAAACTGTGGTTTCCTATCACTCTCACCAGCATCATTACAGATGAAATGCGCCCTGACCCCTCGCTGTGCAACTTCCATTTCTGAGCTCACATAGGCCAACCTTTGCATCTTTGCCATCACATTTCTTTAATACATTTAAAATCACGATGACAAATGTTACTTTTGTATGAGATCAAAACACCCAAGTGACTACCTTTGTGACTATTTGTGTGTTAACTTTCTCTTACGCATGTTTCTACGTGGTGCTTCCCCTGTGGCTTCAGCAGATGTAGAGGCACCTTGCTCACTTCTATGCTGCGCCTGCTTAGACGCCTTTGGCAGGCATCCTCTGGGTTTGGGAGCCTGGGAGGGCTCCGCAACAGTCTGCTCCTCCTGCGGCTGTGCAGGGGCTGAGACAGCCATCTTAGTTGGCTGAGGAATTTGCGGCTCTGACCGAGGGCTCCGCAGTGGCATGGGCGTGTGAGCGCTTGGAGAGGAGCCCACACTTCCTTGTTGTGGACCACCAACATCCCTCTCGTGGGTCCACCCGCACTTCACTGCTAGCAAGTGTCCGGAGAGCACCTTGCTGCACATCAGTGGGGACATGAGTACCTGTCTCTGTACTGACAGTTCTCATAACGGGGACGTTCATGTACCTCTGGCTCCTTTCCTCAATAGATGCCCATTTACCTTCCATAGCAGACCATCTATTTAGAAGAGTCACCATGTTCATTTGAGTGTTGCAATTTATGCCCTCCATGGAGGTTGCCATTCTTTCCATGGCGGGACCTACATTCGCCATTGTGTGCACCAGGGCATTGCTCATGTTTGAGATGGACTCCTCCATTCTCTGCACACTCGCAGTTACCGTGAATGCAAACCCTGTCAGAGACTCCTGCACTTGTTGCTGAAGTTCCGGCACCGCTCTCTTTCTGGATGGCCCCAGAGGCACATCTACATTCAGCTGAGGAGAGCTAGGAGCGTCCTTTGGCCTCTGACGAGGAATTTTCACTGCTGTCGCTGTCTCCACAATCTGCTGATGCTCACTTGTGAGCTGTGATACACCAAGTGACAATACTACTCTATGTCGCGAATGACCCACCAAGGTGTGTGTATCTGCACTGGTGCTGGCTGCGCTGATTTCTGGTGACGCTGCTCCCTCAGAGGCTGCAGATTCCTCTGAGAAGTCATCCGGCTCTTCCTCCTGGACAGTGAGGAGGGGTTGGGGGGGTGGGGCTCGCGATGGTCCTGTGGGGGAGTAAAGGCATGAGTTAGACTTGTGATATTTAGGTAGCAGTCACATCCTATTGTGCAGATGATCAGAAGTCAATCTCGATGAACATCAGATGCCATCTCAGTGACTCATGAAATCTAAATGAGAGGGTTGCAACTCTATTGTGTCACCAGTTTGCTCTACTGCGCCTGTCTCTCCGTCCCCCGGTTCCAGCTCCTTTGCACCTCCGACGATGTCGAGAGCAGCCTCCTCAGCGTTTGTTAAATGCACCATTGAAGGTGGGCCTCTTCCTGACCTGTCCCTCTCCCTCTTATTTGTGGGCTCTCTTTTCCTGCAATGAGACACAAGTGGAGTTTCAGCGAGATTGATGGAGTGAGTGTAAAGACTCCATAACATGGATGCTTAGAGGGAAACAAAGATGGAGTGAGGTGCCAGCACCAAGGCGCCTCCCTGTGCGTTGTTAGTTGTTGTCATTGCATAACAGTGAGAGCGAATGTGAGGGGTGCAGAGTAGGAAGGTACATAGAGAGAGGGATAGTTAAGGGTGTAAGGGTAAGTCGGGATGTGGAGGAGTAGGTTGACAATGCAGAGTGCTGATGATGAGAAGCGATGGGAAGTGGATTGAAGGTAAGTGTGATGTTATGCTCACTTTTGCTGAGCGTAGCAGATCATTGAACCTTTTTCAGCACTGCACCCAGGTGCGTGAACACAACAACCTGGCGTTGACCTCCTCAGCAATTTGCAGCCAGGGCTGCCTTTGTGCTGAGGAGGCTTCCTCCGGCCATTGGGAAGGAACAGAACCTCCCTGCCCCCTCTTACTGCCTCCACAAGAGCATGGAGGGAGTCGTCATCAAATCGAGGCGCAGCCTTTGCTCTTGCAACAGTCATCTTCCAAAGACCAGTTATCAGGACCATCAGAAGGGAAATGAAATGCAAAGGCTACTTGGGCCCCTTAAAAGCACCTGAATCGAAGACGTCAGCAGAGGTGAGCAGCCACTGATTGGGCCGGGTAGCGCGCACGGCGGGCTTGATAAGCCCAGTTAAATTAAAATCGTTATTTCGGAGCAGCTGAAACCGGCAGCGGGACCAGAACCCAACGACCAGCCAACCCGATTCCAACCCAACTCTGCTGGGAAAATCACGGCCTCTGACTTCAAAGGCAGTTCAACCAGCACCAAGTGCAGAAAAATATAAAACCTCTAGCAAATTAACGTTTAGACTTGTTTAGCAGAAGTTTGGTCAGATAACCTTGAATCACCTTTTACCCATGCGTGCTCGCATGCAAAAATTCAGAAACCTAAAATCTTTAAGTACTGTATTGCCTCTGGTTTACTGTACAACTAAACCAGCAGCTTGGGCATTCTATTAGAATTTATACTTTATAGTGCCTTTCACATAGCAAAAGGTGCTTTACAGGACGGAAAGAGAGGTGGATTGTGTAGTGAAGTGACTGCCATCAAAAATAGCTGAATATAAAATGGAATTTGAGGACCATAAAGGAGAACAGTGATAAATATTATTGAACACATTGGGGGAATTATTTGGTTGGTTAGCGCCTCCAGGGGGCACTAGCAACTTAGCGCCCGAACGCAGCGATTTTAGTACCGCTCGCAAAATTGACCTGTCGTTTTGCGGTGGCACTAAACACTACCGCCGCGATCTCCTGTGCCCACAGATCGAGATGTCATGCAAGCGTGTAGCGCCCCGGACCGGAAATTGATTCTAGCCCCCTGCCTTAGTGCCTGCCGCTAGGAACGGCAGGTAGAGGGGGACGTTTTGAAGTCGGGAAGGGGCTGGGGGAGCGCTATTTTAATGGCGTGCGCTTCCTGCTTTTTCTTGTCGGCAAAATTTTTGGCATACGCAGATTGAGAGGGAGAGAGATGTCTGGAGAGATTTAATGCTGTCCTAAGGAGTTTTGGTCCTGAGCACCACTTTTCAGGTTCCTATTTATCTGAGCTTCATATTTACCACGTTTAGAAGATTTTAAATAGGGGCTGTACTAACTCGGGGTGTCGTCCTTCAGCTTCACCTTCGGCAGCGGCAAAGGCGCAGAAAGAGAGTGGCAAGCATGGCCAGAGGGAGGAGGGCCAACAGGCCTCTGCACAGGAGACCTTACCCTCCCAGGGTAGAAACATAGAAAACACAGAAAAATAGGAGCAGGAGTCGGCCATTCGGCCCTTCGAGCCTGCTCCGCCATTCAATATGATCATGGCTGATCCTCTATCTCAATACCATATTCCTGCTCTCTCCCCATACCCCTTGATGCCTTTTGTGTCTAGAAATCTATCTATCTCCTTCTTAAATATATTCAGTGACTTGGCCTCCACAGCCTTCTGTGGTAGAGAACTCCACAGGTTCGCCACCCTCTGAGTGAAGAAATTTCTCCTCATCTCAGTCCTAAATGTCCTACCCCGTATCCTGAGACTGTGACCATTCCTTCCTCCCTCGTGTGTTTATCTAACTTCCCCTTAAATGCATCTATGCCATTCGCCTCAACCACTCCCTGTGATAGCGAGTTCACATTCTAACTACTCTGAGTAAAGAAGTTTCTCCTGAATTCCCTTTTGGATTTATTAGTGATTATCTTATATTGATGGCCCCTAGTTCTGGTTTCCCCCGCAAATGGTAACATCTTCTCTACGTCTACCCTTTCAAACCCTTTCGTAATCTTAAAGATCTCCATCAGGTCACCACTGAGTCTTCTCTTTTCTAGAGTAAAGAGCCCCAGCCTGTTGAATCTTTGCTGATAGGTATTCTGGGAGCAATTCTCCTTTAGTCATTTGTCTGAGGAGCAGTGTTTCCGAAGGCTGCGCTTCAGCAAGGAGGTGGTCGCTGAGCTCTGCCACCTCCTACAACCAGATCTTCAGCCTCAGCTCAGGACCAGGACGTCCCTGTCGGTGGCACTGAAGGTGACGGTGGTCCTGAATTTCTATGCCAGCAGCTCCTTCCAGGCTTCAACTGGGGACACAGCGAATATCTCCCAGTTCGCTGTCCATTGGTGCATCCGGGAGGTCACAAATGCTCTGTGCAAAAGGTGAAGGCAGTATATCTCTTTCCCTATGACCCGGGACAAACAGTGTGAACGCGCGTGTGGCTTCGCTAGGATAGTAGGCTCCCCCGTGGTTCAGGGCACCATTGACTGCATGGCATTGCGGGCACCTCATGAAAATGCAGAGGTGTTCCGAAACCGCAAGGGCTTCCACTCTCTGAATGTCCACTTGATCTGTGACCACAGACGGCGCATCCTCGCCGTCAATGCCCGCTATCCTGGCAGCAGCCACGATGCTTTCATCCTGTGCCAGACTGGTGTCCCAGACCTCTTCCAACCACTGCGTCAGCCTCGTGGCTGTCTCCTCGGGGACAAGGGTTATCCACTCTGCACCTGGCTGATGACACCGCTCCATAACCCCAACACTCCTACTGAGCTCTAATACAATGAGAGCCATAGCGCCACCAGGAAACTCAGAGCAGACGATCGGCGTCTTGAAACAACGGTTCCGGTGTCTTGACCACTCTGGAGGAACCCTGCAGTACTCTCCTGAGCGAGTCTTGCTTTTCATTGTTGTGTGCAACTTGCAATTCTGAGGACCCAGCCATTGCCACCAGGGATTGGTGCACCACCTCAGGAGGAGGAGGAGGAGTCGGCGGATGAAGAGGAGGATCAGCAGCACCAACGTGGGAGGTTGGCACACAATGTTGCCTCTGCAAGGGCTGTCCGTGAAATGCTAATAAGGCACCGCTTCTAACAAATGACAGAGAAGATGGCTTCTGGGATGAAGCAGCACATCATCGCAAGCATCCCACAGCCTCTATTGCCGGGCAAAGCTCCAATGAGTCAAATCAGCAAAGTTATAAAGTTCCAATAATTTTTTTAATTTATATTACAAACTGTGTCTTATTTATTCAGGACAAACAATTGAAAACAAACACAACCATTCATAAACTAACAAAACTCGTTCTTACCGCATCGAGATAAGCGTCAAAACAGTAAACAAATATATTAAGATGAACATCAAACTTTCCCACAAACATCCCCTCCATTTATTACATAATTTTTACTTTTCGGCCTTCGAGGGTGGTCTCCATCCCCTGCGCACTTCCCCCTTCCCACCCTACTGCTCCTCCGTAATGTGCCTGCAGCACGGCTGGCAGAAGGCTGCTGAATGTTGGATCCAGAGACTGGAGATGGCCTTGAAGGAGGCCCTCGACCAGCTCTGGGCCTGGAGGGCCCGGCTGCAGACTGCACCAACCCTGCATGGGCGGCAGCAGTCTGGGCTGGCTGTGTTACAGGCCGTGGCAAGTGCAGTGGGGAAGTGGCAGTGGTGGGAGCAGGAATGCTGTTATCCTGAGATAGGACAGCACCTTCCTGCTCGACTGAGACACTGCCACTCCCGCGGGGCAGTACTTCAGCATCCGGAGCAATCTGTTCGAGCACAGATTGCTGGCCTGCTGCAATACTTTGAGATCCCCGGTGGATTGTGGGTGACCCAGCGAGGATGGCAGCAGCGCTTGTGTGACATCAATCTGAGACTGCATGACAGCAGTCTGAGACTGGATGGCACCAGCCAATGACTCGATTGCAGCACTAAGCCGTTGCATTGCATCGGCCTGTGCTGCAATAGATCCTGCCACCTCGCCTATTACACGCGGCATGGGCTCTGGTTCCCCACGGTCTCCCTGCAATTCAACCATCCTCTGCAACGTGGCAAGGATGGGTTCAAGGGCTTGCGCACAGATGACAGCTGTGCTGGCAGCGGACTCCCCCATGCTGCTAACCAGTGCATCAATGCTGTCAGGCACCCTTGCCATTTCACCCATGAGCTCTGTATGCATGCTCATCGCCTGCATATTCATGGCCGCGATGTCGAGGTCCTCATTCGAGTCCTGTGCTAGCAGAACTCGTGCGTGTACTCGCCCTCTGGGGAGATGGCCTCCGAGCTTCTCTTTCCCCATGGCGTTGCTGCAGCCCGCTGGGTCCCGGAGCTTCACCCGCATCAGATGCTAACCCCATGCTCCCCTTCTGGGAACGCGTGACCCCAGTGTTGGAAGTGTCACCCTCTGGAGACGCAGGCAGTGAGGCTCCGGCTTCCTTCTCCTCCTCTGGCGCGTCGCTGCCACTGGCAGGCTGAGGGACTGGCTGGTCAGCTGGTGGTTCACTATCTGAAAGCATAAAGGTACAAGAGTGGCTCTAGCGTGAGGGCAGGAAGGGAGCAAGGACTGGAGACAGTTAATTAGATTGTGTTAAAGGCTGATGTTGTGAGGGGCAAGTGGTATGAGGGAGGAGAGAAAGCTGATGAACGTACCACTGCTGTCTCCAAGGGGGTCGACCTCTCCATCGGCCATGGCGCCTACTACCTGGCTCGCAATGGGTCTGTGGACTCTCTCCTCCAATTCAGTGAGGGGTGTAGCTCCGTCTGTCGTCCTCCCGTCGGCTGGGTCTCTCGCCGGTTATGTGAAAGCTTGGCCTGCAAGAAAAAGGACAGCGTGTGAGTGAGTGTGCAGCCAGGTGTTTGGCAGATGTGCCTACCATAGTTGAATAGTCGTAAATGTCTGCAAGGTGTGGGATGTGCATGTGAGTTTTATGAGGTGTTGAGCATTTGGGTATATACACCGTCTGGGCACAGAGTGAAGTTGAGATGGTGGGATGTAGAGGTATTGAAAAACAGGCACTCGCCCTGACCACCCGAGTGAGGTCATTGAACTTTTTACGATACTATGCAAGTGTCCTCTGCACCAGGCTCCGCGATGACGCATGCTGGGCTACCTCCCTCCAGACTCTCCTAAACTCGCGGGGCAATGGCTTCCTGCCACTCTGGAAAGAGCACTGTCCGTCGCCGTTCAACTGCGCCAACCATAGCCACCAATGCCGAGCTCTCTCCCTGGGCCTCTGAGTATCCATCACTCGTTTCAGCTGAGTCGGTGTTTGCAGGCTGAGGTTCAAAGCTGCAATGAGCAAGGTGTGGCTGGGCAGCAAGATGGACCCTCCCCTTTAAGAACTGGATGGTGCCAGTCTGTCTGAGTTCCAGGGGAATTGACATCGCCTGAGCTTCAGTAGCGTTCTGAGGTAGCGTCTCGCTCCCCGACGTTAGCACCTTAAGAGAGGTGTGTAGCGCCTCATTTAGCGCTCCAATCACCTCCAGGGGCGATGGAAACGAATTTTGCGGTCGGTGGCGATAATTAGCGCCGGGCGCTAAACTTTGCACCCGGCCGATATTAGCACCCTAAAATGAGCGATACCCTATTTTCCCCCCATTATATACCTGAAGATTGCAGTGAGGGCAAAGTGTACATTCAGAACAGAAGTGGGTTTAAATCTGAAAGCTTCAGGCTCAAAATTAAAAAAAAAATGAAAATCTGAAATAAAAACAGCAAATTCCGGCAATACATCGCAGGTCAGTCAACCGACTAACCTTTCAGGTAGAGGCCAATCATCCGAACGCATGTATTTCCGGCTTTTAATTTAGCCTCAGGCTAGAATCAGCTCACAATGTCAAGACATAGTTTAATTTCTTGGTCTTTTCCTCAGTCTATAGCAGTGATTTTTTTTTGTTTTAAGTATTTATCACTTTTTCATGTAACAAGTTTAAAAAAGAAATTAACCTGTCTGTTGTGTCCAAGCTGAAAAGGTACCAATATAATGCCACTCTACCTACCTGAATTCTGACTGGAATACCATTAATCATTCCACTAAAAGGAAGATCTTCTGTTTCAGTCAGGTTCCTGCTTAGATTCATTACAGGAATGGGAATCATACATCCTGAAATTCTTATGGCTGCTGTCAAAGAATACTTAATTCTGTCCACGGCACCATTTTCTGGTCCGTAGGGCTCTAATGGGCACTGCTACCTGACACCATTGTAATTAATAGGCTACATATCAACTAAGGTCCAAAAGCTTACCCTGTTAACAAGTCAACTGGCACCTTGATTGGGATGCCAAGCAAACATATTGGGCTTGAATTTCCAAGCCCCTTGGAGGAGGGAGTGGTGGGAAAATTGCAGAATCGGGGGGCAGGAACCCATCCCGCCTCCGTGCCAATGTCCCAGGAGGCGGGTACCCGACCTGTGCTGGGAGCCGCCTCCCTGAGGCGGGAAGGGGATTAGTGCCAATTAACTGCCTGTTAACAGGCAGTTTTTTGCCTAATCCCTATTTTTGGTCCCGAAGTGTGGGCTTCCCGATGGCTCCGAACCACGCCAAGTTAGCGAGGCGGGCCGTCGGTCTGCAGGGGTCGGAGGGGTCGAGATGTCCGTTGTGCAGGTGAGTGATGGGTGCATGTGTGCAGAGGTAAGTGTGTGAGGTAAGTGTAAAGTGTTTTAATACGTTTTACTTACCTTTACTTTCTCCTGCAGGCTTCCTTCCTTCAGTTCTCGGGAGTCCCTCAGCTCACCGGCACAGAAAGCAGAATGGCCGCTGAACTGTCAAAAGCTGCAGCCTCTGCTTTCTGGTCTGGAGAGATCTCTAACTGAGTCTGAGTAGAAGGACTCAAGTTAGAAGACAGATTGTCAGTGTTTGACAGCTTCACAGAGCTGTCAAATGCTGATTTTTCATCTGTCAAAAGCTCTTGACAGATGAAATGTCAATCGCTGACGTCACCAGTAACCAGGTGTCCCTTAATTGGCCTGCTGAGCCCGCTGGGCAGGCTTAACAAGGTCAATCAAGGGAAAATAGCGTGGGTTGGCCACAAGTCGATGGAGGCGGGACTACACCCCAAAAAGTGGGAGTCCTGCCTCCAAAAGCTCCCCATTGACAAAATCCAGCCCATTGGGCCAGAAATTGTGAACGGGGCTTGCAGCCCCGTTTTTGCACTTACCCCGCGCTCCTGCCGATCAGCTCCAGGGACGCCTGCACTTGCTGAAACAGAAAGAAGAATCCCGGGCAGCGTATGACATCACGCCGCCCAGGAGTGCAGCCAGCGCGAAGCCAGGAGCGTGCAGTGCAAGTGAGACACGCCCCTTGAGGTCTCAGTTTCACTGGACACGCCCCCAATGTTTCTGTCAAGCTGCTAAGCATTTTTACATGCAAAGCAGCAGTTTAAATAGGTTTTTGGAAGTTTTTTCTGAAGATTTTGGTAACTTTTATAAACTTTTTTAAAATGTTTACATTATTTTGAGTAATCTGAAGTAGTTTTAAAGAGAATTAAAGCAATTTAAAGACTTTTAAAAGCCCTAAAAGAATTTTTTAAATTCCATTTATTTATTTAGCAATGTCGTCGTCATACGTGTCTTCACACTGTTCCCTTTGGGGAACTGTATGAAGTGGTGGAAGGATTTATGGCCATGATTAACGCTCATTCCGTGACCGTAACCATCTTTGAACCAGCCATTAGGGCGGTTAGTCCTATGGCGGGAGGGTTTTACGGGCTCCCACAAGCTATACAAGGAGGGGGGGCCACCCACACCCACGGACGCAAATATCCCACTGGATGTCAACCCAGAATTTAGAGCCAGAGCTCCGACTCCACTTGCCGGGACTGTCTGGAGCGGGGTTCGAAACCCTACCCTGATCTGGCCCAGCGGCGGGGATCCTACCGCTATGACAAAGGCCCAATCCGATTAGCAACGTGAAATGGCAGCATAGGGCTCCAGTCACGGGGAGGGAAAAGGCGCAGGAAACGTATGGGTGTCACCTTTTGTGCGGAGTGGGCCTTTTGCGTAGCAGTAAGCATCCCCGCCGCTGGGCCAGAAGGAGTAGGGTTTTGAACCCCACTCCAGACAGTCCCGGCAAGTGGAGTCGGAGCTCCAACTTTAAATTCTGGGTGGACATCCAGCGGGATACTTGCGTCCGTGGGTGTTGGTGGCCCCCCCCCCCCTCAGATGGGTTGTGGGAGCCCGTAAAACCCTCCCGCCATAGGACTAACCACCCTAATGGCTGGTTCAAAGATGGTTACGGTCACGGAATGAGCGTTAATCACGGCCATAAATCCTTCCACCACTTCATACAGTTCCCCAAAGGGAACAGTGTGAGGATACGTATGATGATGACCTCTTGCGCAATGCACCTCCTTGGACCCTCAGTCGCAGATGCGAGGGGGCAAGTCGTGCAATTGTTAAATTTTTCATTTTATTGACATGTAAAATGTTGGCCCAGTAATTCCCTTCCAAATGCGTGAGTACGGTCGGGGTACCTACGCATCTGGCTGGATGAAATGCCGGTTTTCAGCATGCACAGTGCATGTGGGGAAAACCAGCATTTCCTGTCCTCTGAACGAAGGGGTTCAGAGGCAGAACGCGTGCGACTGCACAGGCAGCGCGTGCGCAGTATAATTCGCCGCTTTCATTAATGCTTTCAGTGAGGTCAAGTCATTACAACTTACACATGAAAAAAGCATGGGTACAGTTGCTCCAGAGGCTGCGGAGGAAGATATTTCTTATCGTGGAGCTTCTGAAAGTATGTTTGTCTGTATATATTCCTTTGCGTGTTATGTATATATTCCTTTACTTATGTGTATGAATGTATTATTTAATTATGACTTTCAGAGAAAGTAACTTATTGGAAAATCATAATTAAAAATATACATTCATACACATTAGTAAAGGAATATAAAACATACATACATATACGTAAAGGAATATATGTGGACATACATACATACATAACTCATTCTCACATTCCATTCACACAGCCACAATTGCTCCTTCTACCTACCGTTCTGAAAACCCTTTTATAAAAAAAAAAATGTAAACTTTAAAACTTACTTAAAATTTCTTAAAATAACTTCCCTCCCTTTCCCAAACAAAAATATTGCATTTCAGAAGCTCCACGATAAAATATATCTTCCTCCGCAGCCAATGAACAACTTTACACTTGCTTTTTTCAAGTGTAACTTCTAAGGACTTACCCTCACTGAATCCATCATTGAAATCCACAAAGTTCACTGCGCAAGCGCTGCCTGTGCAGTCGCACGCGCTGTGAATAGACCTCGGGTCTGGAAATGCCGGCGTTCCCCGCATGCGCTGTTCCTGCTGAACGCCGGCATTTCCAACGGCCAGATGCGTGAGTACCCCGACCGTACTCACGCTTCTGGCCGCAAATTTCTGGCCCAAGGTGTTCAGTTGAATAACAAACTCAAATATGTCTTTAATCCACTTCTGTATCTCCCTGTTTGCAGCATCAAACCGAAAAATCACACAGGAAATCAGCCTTCTTAACTCTGCTCTTCACATTACACATTAACTCTTGCTCTTCGTATGGACTATGCTGCGATCTTGTGAACATGCCCATAACAAACTTTTTTTTAAAAGCAACCATTTTTGATTGAAGGTGCTGAGTGAAATGAAGCATTTACATGTATTAATAACTCACACTTCAGGTCAAGAGGAAACAGAGGAGAAAAACCAATTAGAGGGAGGAGGAGAATTTGGTCTCACTCCCCACCCCATCTGCCTGTCAGATATTGACAGTCCTGGATACAGCACCGTGCTCCTTCTTCGGTGCTCTCCAGTGAGAGAAAAGCAAGGGAATGCCATTGGTAGATAATACTATTCTACTGTGACAATCGTCCTCGAACTCGACCCGAAGTGTGAGTTGTTAATACATGTAAATGCTTCATTTCACTCAGCATCTTCAATCACAAATAGCTTTTTTTTTAATGTTTAAGGGCATGTTCACAAGATCACAGCTTAGTCTATATGATTTACCCTTCCATTCTTTTAACTATCTACAATACCTCTGAGATCTCCCCTTCAGACACCACCTTTCCAGGGTGAAAAGTTCAAGTTCCTCCGGTCTTTCCTCATAGACTTTTGTCACTTGGCGTTGAGTCTTGAGGCTCTTCTCCATACTGTCTCTAGCACTTGAATGTCTCTCCCTTGCATCTCTGCCACTGGGACTAGATAGTAGTACTGAAGATGTGGTCTGGCCAGAGTCCTATACAGTTTGGACCCGATTTTTGTTTGACTTGCATTCTGCTGTTTTCTCTTAGCTTTGTTTCTGCTGCTGTGCTTTGGTTGGACATGTTGAGTGTTGAGACAGGGAAGGTATCTAGGTCTGTTGGTGTCACCCGTAGTTATTTCAACACCATTCATGGAGCATGTGTTGTCACTTCTCTGTGCACTAGTTCCAGTTTTCAGCATTCAATTTCATCTGCCCACTTGCATATTTTGTTTAACTCATTTGCAAGCTTTGAGCTGCCTATTCCAGTTCCACTGCCCTTGCTAGTTTGATATATTTTGCAAATTTGCCTACTTTGTATTGTGTTTCTGAATCCAAATCAGAAATGTAAATTAGAAATTTAGTAGGTCTCAACATTTAGTCCTGGAACACTCCATTCACTGCTTCCCCTGACAAAACTCCTGTAATGAGTGCCTGTTGTTTCTTACCCTTTAGCCAACTTCTATTCATTCCCATGAATTGCCCTGAATCACTACAACTTTGAGTTTAATTAACAGCCTTTCGTATGGAACTTGGTCAAATGCCTTTTGAAAGTTTAGGAACACCATGTCAGGCTTTCCACAGTCCACTTGGGATGTTACTTCCTTGGAAAAATTGAGAAGGTTGGTCATGCAAGATCTTCCCCTTCTGTGTCTGTTCACTGCTGTTTATGAAGTTACTGTTGTTTAGATTATCAGTTTATTCCTGATAATCAGTTCCCTTATTTTACTGGAAGTAAATATTTTACCTGAGTCTGTTTATTTCCCTTTTTGAATATGGGCACCTCCCCAGTGTCCAGTTCTCCCCTCGTAATAAATGTCAGGACCTCACAAATCTCTTTCCCGGTCTCTGTTGGCACTCTGAGATAAATACCATTTAACCCTTATGATTTATTAGTTTTAGCATCTGAAGAACTTCCATATCATTTATATCAAAGTCATTGATTTTACTTGGGTTATCTCTGGGAAGGGCATGTGGTCAACGTTCCTGCTAAGTCTGGAGGTCTGCGCAGGCTGCTCACCGGTTTTTATATGTAAGCAACCGCGCCTGTGCGGAAATTTGAATGGGCCGCGCAGCCAATTAAAGTGACCGCGCATGAAAAAAAATTAGAGGGAACATTGCATGTTTTCACATCTTCCCTTGTGACTACTTGGAGGAAGTAATCAGAATATTTATTATCTTGTGTTTGCTTCCTCTCCCAATTCACGCCTGTTTATATCTTTTAGGGTTTTAACCTTTCTGCCCTCTTACTGTTGTAGTATTGATTTTTTTTTTACTATTGTGTTTCACCTCCACTGCTGTGATTTTTTTTGTAGGTTATCTGCCCCTTTGAAAACCTCATCTTGTATATCTAAATAAATGGAAAAACTAGATACTGAGCTTATTCATATCACTCTCTGGTTTTTTTTGTATCTGTGTTTCCAGTATGTATTTCCATATAAGTTGGGGTGTCTTTACTGCTTTGTTCCAGAGGTTGGAGCCCTAAATCCAGATTTAGACCTTGACTTTAGCGTCTAAATACAGGAAACTCTTTATTATCCGGCACCAACGGGACCGGCGTGGTGCCGGTTTATCAAAAAGTCCGGATTACAGAGATATAGTTAAAAGGTACGAGAGCTCCGTACACAGCAACAAATCCAGGCTTCCCTGTTGCTTAGCAACATGTGCAGGAACTCTGGCCACAGACCAAGCGTCCCTGTTGCTTAGCAACAAGTGCAGGAACCCCAGTTACACAGCCACAGATCCAGGAACTGCCACTAATATGAAGTAAAACTTAACTGAACCTAGTCCTGAATTTTGCCGGTTAACAGAGGTTTCCGGTTATTTAGGTGCCGGTTAAAAGAGAGTTTCCTGTAAAGCACAAACCCTGAAGTTATAGGGTAAAGTAATCCATTGGTTAAGTGCTTTGGGACATCCTGAGGATGTACGGTGCTGCAGAAATGCAGATTCCATTGTTCTCTTTTTCTTTATTTATGCACCCTTATTTGCATTTATTACTTTCCTAAAAATTATTGCTCCTTTTGTTTCAGGTTGTTTACCCAAAGACAGATGATCAGCGAGCTAGATTACAGCAAGCCTGTAAGGATATCGTTCTGTTCAAAAGTCTTGACCAGGTAAGTTAATCATAATTTATCATGGCTTACCTTGGGTTTTTTGCGCTGGTCTGCGCTGTGAGTAAATCTCAGCTGTTTATCCCTATATAATTTTGAGGGTATTTGAGATATTTTCAAGTGTTGCACATGGGATGTGCTGATTGCACAACAGACTGGTGTGCAGATCACGGGCTGAGACACTTGAGCTTGAATTGAGACTTAGCTACTGAAGCATTCCCCCCCACCCCAGATGGAAATATGTCAAACTTGACTATGTTGGGTGTACTTTGAGGCACTTCAACAATGAGAGAAGGGGAAATTGGTAGTGTTCCACTTTGGGTTGCACTTCTCTAGTCTCCCAGCGCTAGCTGCTCGGTGGCTTTCATTAACGGTATGAAAATGTACACAGTCATATGCTCATCCTTTCAGCTGTAGCTTGGAGTATGTGGAAGAGAAAATTGTGTATTTCACACTTACATTTTTGATTGGTGAAGCTATACATGATCTAAAACAGAGCTACTGCAAGGGAAGAAAAGCGTTTGCTAGATCCAGTAATACGAAATGAAACTGAGCAGATAACCATATACATAAATGATTTGGAGGTATGGTGTTGAAATTTGCATATGATACTAAATTGGGGGGTATAGCTAATAATGTGGAGGACAGCATTAAAGTACAGAAGACATAAACAGGTTGCAGAGTAGACGGATAACTGGCAAATTAAATTCAATATAGCAAAGTGTGAGGTAGGGAGAATGAGGAGGCCACTTATTCTATGGAAGATAAGAAATTAGGTAGAGGAACAAAGAGATCTGGGTACACAGATAAATAAATAGCTAAAAGTAGCAACGCAAGCTGATAAGGCCATAAACAGTGCATACAAAATACTGGGGTAAGCCATTTAGGACAGAGATGAGGAGGAATTTCTTCACCCAGAGAGTGGTGAACCTGTGGAATTCTCTACCACAGAAGGCAGTAGAGGCCAATTCATTAAATATATTCAAGAAGGAGTTGGATATATTTCTTAAGGCTAAAGGGATCAAGGGATATGGGGAGAAGGCGGGGAGAAGGCAGGGACAGGGTACTGAATGTGGATGATCAGCCGTGATTGCATTGAATGGCGGAGCAGGCTCGAGGGGCCGAATGGCCTACTCCTGCTCCTATCTTCTATGTTTACTGGGGTTCATTTCCAGAGGAATAGAATACAAAAGCAGAGATGTAATGTTATATTTATATAGAACCTTGGTTAGACCACACTCTTAGTACTGTGTGCAGTTCTGGTCTCCATATGACAAAAAGGGGAGGAAAGAACAAAAGGGAAGGTCTATCATCGGGTGGAAGGCAGGAGAGATTAAATGACAAAAGGATGGTGCAAGGCAAAAGGAGATGGTAATGGGACAAGTAAAGATGCCATAATGACTCTTGTGATTTGGGTACTTGAGTAAGAACAGAAAATACTATGGGGCAGTAATTCCTCCCCAAACGCGTGAGTACGGAAGGGGTACTCACGCGTCTGGCCGGAGGAAATGCCGGATTTCCGCATGCACAGCGCATGCGCTGAAAACCGGCATTTCCTCTCCTCTAACCCAAGAGTTGAAGAGGCTAGCGCATGCACTGTAGGGGGCAGCGCGTGCGTCTTGGATTTCCTCAGTTTTGGGGGATTTGCGCATGTCTAAAGGCCTCTGGTCTTTACGCTTGTAAAAAGCACACGTAAGTATTTATTTTTACAGGTAAGTGGTGTTTTAGTGTAATTTAGAATTTTTTTTTCCACAGGTTTATTATTTTAAAGAATCTACAATAAGGTAAGTTTAGTTTTAGACCCTTTTTATTAAAAATGTATTTTTTTCAAAAAAAAAATTATTGTTTAAATTATTTTTTTTAACTTATTTATACTTAATTTAATGATTGGGATGTTTTTTAAATTTTTATTTAAAGTTTAAATAGTGTTTTGGGCCCCCGTAGTTTTCATGAGTTTGACAGTTCTTACTCTCAAACCCATGAATGAACCTTCCCCTCCCCTGATTGGCTGCACAGTGCTCACCTGATCCCAGCCGGCACATCGCACTAACTACGCCGCTGGATCAGGTAAGCACTGCGCGCCGACATCTGAACCGGGCCTGTGACAGGAAATGCAAGCAGGCCCGGGCTTCAGATGTCAGAGCGCAGGGTGAGTGCAGATCGGGGGCTTGCACGCGCGGCAAGCCCCCGACACCAAGTTCTGGGCCAATATCTGGGATAGGAAAAGGAGGCACTGCATCAGGGCCTGTGTTTCTTTCCTATCCCTCCCCTGCCATAGTCATTTATTTATATTGTATTGTAACTTCAAGTCTCTTATCTTCACATTTATTCCTATTGAATTTGTCTACTTCTCACGATGATGGCTAAACACCATACCAGTATGCTTGAATGAAACCACGGGAGGTGTGTGTGGGAGGGTGCGAGTGTGCACGGGAGGATTTTATCTGGTTCAACTGGCGGCAGTGATTTTTCTTTGGTTGTTGCTGTAACTGCCCTCATAAAATCACATCATAAAATCACATCGTTATGACATGGGATGATTTTATCAGGAAGGAGGAAGCTTCTGGAAGTAATTCTGTTCCCTAAACGGGGGCAGGATGTCGCAATCATATAAAAAGTGCCAAAAAAACAAGACCAGCTTTCATTTTTGTGACTGAAAAGAAATAAATCTGCAGAGATTACGCGTTGTGTTTAGTTGGGAAAATGAGATCCCCACTGCATTTAAAACTGACGCACTACTAGATGCAATCTTTTTGACCATTCTGCAGACATGGTTTGATATCTTGGTTATGGATGAAGACGATCTGTTTCAGACTTGGTTTATGTGCAACTTCTAGTTTGTGTTTGTCAGAAAGCGCTAGCATTACGTTGTAGTTTCCAGAAGAGCAGCGGTATCGAGTAATTACTAACACGAGGCGTAATCTTGCGTATGCAATTTGTGTGATTATGAAGTTGGATTTCTGACTGATTAATAATAATTATCTTTTGGAATATCGATCCAGGGTTGTAAAGTACATTACGACCAAGATTATAATGACAAAGATTTCTTAACAGTGAATTGCAGAATCTTTGCAGAGAAGCATATAAAACATTTAAGTCAATTGTCTGTTTTAGAGATAATTAGTTGTGTCCATGCACGTCGATATAATTTATTCATCTTGGGCTAGAAGTGTCATTTAGATAAATGTTTTCATATACTGACATTGATATTGTAAATACCTTTTTACAGTTTCAACTGTAGGACTTGATCGTAAGTGCGCTGTTTTAAGGCAGTGAAAACACCAAGCTGCTAAAAATCTTAAGAAAGCAAAATAATTTTATTTATATAATTTCTGTCTTGCTCTTTGTCCCTTATTCCTTACCCCTTGAAAGCATTGATGCTCTGGTGGCCCATTGTTGAACAAGTACCCTCTGGTACCTAACCAAAATGGTCAATTCTTTCCTTATGTACCCTCCGTAGACTTGAGCTCATCCAAAACTCTGCTGTCCATATCCTAAGTCACACCAAGTCCCATTCACCCTTCACCCCTGTGCTCGCTGACCTGCACTGGCTTATTGAAACTTATAAAATTCTAACAGGACTGGACAGACTGGATGCAGGAAGGATGTTCCTGATGGCGGGGGAGTCCAGAACCAGGGGTCACAGTCTAAGGATAAGGGGTAGGCCATTTAGGACAGAGATGAGGAGGAATTTCTTCACCCAGAGAGTGGTGAACCTGTGGAATTCTCTGCCACACAAGGCAGTTGAGGCCAATTCATTAAATATATTCAAGAAGGCGTTGGATATATTTCTTAAGGCTAAAGGGATCAAGGGATATGGGGAGAAAGCAGGGACCGGGTACTGAATTTGGATGATCAGCCATGATCTCATTGAATGGCGGAGCAGGCTCGAGGGGCCGAATGGCCTACTCCTGTTCCTATCTTCTATGTTTCTATGGTCCGGCAATGCCTCAATTTAAAACATTTTCATCCTAGTTTTCAAATAGTCTCCACAGTCCCTATCTCTGTCACTTCCTCCAGCCCTACAACCCTCTGAGATCACTGCGCTCCTCCAATTTGGCCACTTGGCAGCCCCGATTTTAATTGCTCCGCCATTGGCGACCGTGCCTTCAGCTGCTTGGACCCTAAGCTCTGGAATTCCCTCCCGAAACATCTCCGCAACGGCAGGCAAGCTATTAAATCCATGAAAGGCATCACTGTCACACGAATACATAGTTTCCAGGGATTTCTGGATAGAGATTGGGAGTGGGTACCACGCTGATCTTTTTTCTCTCATTCCCAATCCAGAATTTCTGAGGCAAATTGCAGCTCCCTCTTAGCTGCTGTGACTGAGAGTGGGAATCGAAACTTGGACCTACCTGGTCCGCATGGCTCGGCTACTTGCCTCTAAACTAGCTCAGCCACTGGGGATAGGATGTTATTTTTTTTAAACTGAAATTGGAGTGCACAATTTGTTTTTATCTTTTTGTTTTACACTTTGCTAAGTGAGAATGCTGTGTTTAATTGTGTAGAAATTCTTTCTGGTCCTCTGCCCACTCTTTTTTATTCGTTCACGGAATGTGGGCGTCACTGGCAAGGCCAGCATTTATTGCCCATCCCTAATTGCCCTTGAGAAGGTGGTGGTGAGCCGCCTTCCTGAACCACTGCAGTCTGTGTGGTGAAGGTGCTCCCACAGTGCTGTTAGGGATGAGTTCCAGGATTTTGACCCATCGACTATGCAGGAACGGCGATATATTTCCAAGTCAGGACGGTGTGTGACTTGGAGGGGAACTTGCAGGCGATGGTGTTCCCATGCGCCTGCTGCTCTTGTCCTTCTAGGTGGTAGAGGTCGCGGGTTTGGGAGGTGCTGTTGAAGAAGCCTTGGCGAGTTGCTGCAGTGCATCTTGTAGATGGTACACACTGCAGCCACGGTGCGCCGGTGGTGGAGGGGGTGAATGCTTAAGGTGGTGGATGAGGTGCCAATCAAGCGGGCTGCTTTATCCTGAATGGTGTCGAGCTTCCTGAGTGTTGTTGGAGCTGCACTCATCCAGGCAAGTGGAGAGTATTCCATCACACTCCTGACTTGTGCCTTGTAGATGGTGGAAAGGCTTTAGGGAGTCGGGAGGTGAGACACTTGCTGCAGAATACCCAGCCTCTGACCTGCTCTTGTAGCCACAGTATTTATGTGGCTGGTCCAGTTAAGTTTTTGGTCAACTAATATACAGGAAACTTTGGTTTATCCGGAGGTTATATGTCTGGAATACTCGATCTAACGGCAAAAATCAGGAGCCGTTTTCTATATGTTTTTTAGTTCTAGTTGCTTTTTTTTTTCCCAGTCAAGCACTGCAAGGTCTGTAGCTATAGCAACAGCTTTAACTACAGACGCTTGCAGCTGCAGCCGACTGTTTTGAAGCTGTTGCTAAGCAACAGGGTTTGTTGATTCACACGGAGCTTCTCAGTTTCGTATGTTTAAACATTAACTCTGGTATGTCCGGCACTTTTGATGTTACGGCACCAGCTCGGTCCCGTCGGTGCCGGATATCAAAGTTTCCTGTAGTATGCATTCTCCTTACAGCAGCTAAATTTTGTGAACCAATTAGCTGACAGCAGATTTTGTGGAATAGAAGATTGGATGGTTTAGCTTTGCATATTCAGCAAAACTCCGTATTGAAAATTTTCGGTTGAGTTTTCTTGCATCTGCAAGCAGGCTCTATTAAGCTAGGCTAAGTTGTTGCAAGGCGTGTACGTTAAGTGGATTAATACAGTTTTTATTTCAAGGTGTTCAGTAATTTACCCAAGGTCACATTACTGACAAATTTATTTTGTCAATGAGTGACTTGTTGGAAACAATGGGAGCATTATGTTCATTAACGTCGCTGACTCTTTCATGTGGGCTCCTTAAACAACATACGCTCCCATTATTTTCACTGAGATATAACAGGAGGATGTCATGATTCAGTGTCGCTTTACACACGTTTTAAAGATTTGTACTAGAGATTGTAGTATGCAAAGATCCCTTTCTGATATAAAAGTTTCATAAAACACTTGGGCTGCAATTTTAAGAAAAAATATGAAACAGTTCTTTGAAATTTAGTGCAGAAAACTAGCAAAAAATAAAACTTTGTGCCTTGTGCTGACTTTGTAGCAGGAAGGACCTACTGATCCCTAATTCACCTAAACCTCTTTTTGTGCTGTTTACATCAGCAAAAATGTTGGCATGACTCTGCTGTGTGGAATTTATCGAAACCTATTCAGAATAAGATTCCTACTCCTGATTTGTCAGGATCTTGGTTTGCGTATTTGAACTGGAAATAAAAGTGATAGTTGTTGAGTCTGTGCTTTCAAATGTAGTTATGCTGAATAACTGGACACAGACTACAGAAATACTTAAACAGGTCTTTAGTAACTGAGGGTCAGGGCTGAACTGGAATACACTTTGCTCCACAGGGTTTATATACCGGTGTGGTCACCACCGGTACTACAATGTACAGGAGCCATCAAAAAGTAGTCCATCACCTTAAGGTATCCTCTTAAGGTGGTACAGGTTACATACACTACAATAGTATTTGCAGAAAACGTTTGTTGCAATTTTATCAATGCACCTATTGATACCTACAAATCTATATGGTGCCTGCATTATAGAACTGGGATTTAAGGCCATTTATTGTTTCTCATGCTTTACAAGAGGGCTGAGGGGTTTCGTGGGGCTGAATGTGATACGGCAGCATTGGAGGATGTTGTTTGCATTTAGAGTAGATTTTTAAAAAAGTTTACTTTTGGCTCTGAATAGATTGATATAATTGATCCTTTAGCGACCTAGAAAGACGTGTATTCTTCAAGCCCCTTATCGCACCATTGAATTATGAAAGCACATTGACTAAACATCTCAATAGCAGTGAGATAATTGACCAGTTCTGGGGCATCAATTGAGGGAGTATCGTTAGCTAGAACACTGGGAGATACCCGGCCTTCTTTGAATAATGCCAGGATGGCAGTTGGCAAGATTACCTGTAAACATCTGACATTCTCTGACTATATAAGCTGTGTCTTTATGCATTTCTCCACTTCACCTGACGAAGGGTGTGTGACAGCCATGCAGAGAGAAAAAAGTGGAAGACATAAAGCATGCCACAAAGGTGAGAAAGAAGCAGAGGCAGTTATAGGAAGAGGTAACATTTTTCCAGAACAATGCCATGGAAGATGAACTATATTATAATACATTGTGTGTTGCATGGTACAATGTGACTGTCATTATAAAATGGCTTGTTTCCAACTTTTCCATGAGCAACACAATGGGAGATCTAAATATTCTCTTTTTCCCCCCTCTTTCTCTCTCTGCCTGTCTGTCTCCCAAGACTTAAATGATGGGATAGAAAGCCACATACCCAAGTTTGCCGATGACATAAAGATAGGCGGCATCGTAAGCAGTGTAGATGGAAGCATAAAAATACAAGAGATATTAATAGATTAAGTGAATGGTCAAAACTGTGGCAAATGTGAGGTTATCCACTTTGGACATAAAAAGGATAAAACAGAGTACTTTCTAAATCTCTCTCTTAGGCAGTCCCTTGGAACCGAGGATGACTTGCTTCCACACTAAAATGAGTTCTCAGGTGACTGATGAGTCCAATGCGGGACCTACAGTCTCTGTCACAGGTGGGGCAGACGGTGGTTGAAGGGGCGGGTGGGTGGGGTGCTTGGGTTGACATGCGCTCCTTCTGTTGTTTGCGCTTGGCTTCCGCTTGCTCCCGACGAAGAGACTCGAGGTGTTTGGCACCTTCCCGGATACTTCTCCTCCACTTTGTGCGGTCTTGGGCCAGGGATTCCCAGGTGTCGGTGGGGATGCTGCACTTTTTCAAGGAGGCTTTGCGGGTGTCCTTGAAGCGTTTCCACTTTCTAAATGGTGAAAAGCTAGAAACAGTGGTGGTCCAAAGAGACTTGAAGGCCCATGTACATAGATTATTAAAATGTCATGAACGGGTACAGAATATAATCAAAAAGGCTAATGGAATGCTGGTTTTTATATCTAGAGGACTAGAATACAAGAGGGTAGAAGTTATACTACAGCTATACTATACAAAGTCCTGGTTAGACCCCACCTGGAGTACTGTGAGCAGTTCTGGGCACCACACCTTAGGTAGGATATACAGGAAACTTTCTGGTATCCGGCACCGACGGGACCGAGCTGGTGCCGTTAGATCAAAACTGCCGTAGAAACCAGCGCTAATGTTAAAACATACGGAGCTCAGAGCTCCGTGTGAAGCAACAAACCCTGTTGCTTAGCAACAGCTTCAAAACAGTCGGCGCAGCTTGCAAGCGTCTAGCTGAAGCTGTTGCTTAGCTACACAGACGCTTGCAGAGCCAGGACTGGAGAAAAGAAGCAACGAAAAGAAAGAAAATGATCTGAACTGACTCCTGAATTTTGCCGGTAGATAGAGCTTTCCGGACATTTAACCTCCGGATAAACGAAAGTTTCCTGTATTGGCCTTGGAGGCAGTGCAGCGTAGATTTGCCAGACTGATACCTGGATTCCAAGGGTTAAATTACAAGGAGAGATTACACTAACTAGGGTTGCATTCCCTGGAATTTAGAAGATTAAGGGGTGATTTGATCGAATGTTTCAAGATATTACAGGGAACTGATAGGGTAGATAGAGATAAACTATTTTTGATGGTTGGGGAGTCGAGGACTAGGGGGCATAGCCTAAAAATTAGAGCCAGGCCTTTCAGGAGTGAAGTTAGGAAACACTTCTACACACAAAGGGTGGTGGAAGTTTGGAATTCTCTTCCGCAAATGGCAATTGATGTTAGATCAGTTCATTTTAATTCTGAGATTGATAGCTTTTTGTTAACCAAAGGTGTTAAAGAATATGGAGTTAGGTCACAGATCAGCCATGATCTCATTGAATGGCGGAACAGGCTCGAGGGGCTAAATGGCCTATTTCCATTCCTATGTAACAAGTCTGTGCATCTGTGTTGCATTCCACAGAGGCACAATCTTTAGCATCCAAAATAAAATCCAGTTTTGATAGATTTTTATGATACAGAATCAGTCATTTACAAACGGGTATACTTAACCTCAGTGAGCTCAAGAATTCACAAACCGCTATATTTACCTGGACTTGCCTATTTAGACTGCTTTCCCACAGCGAGTACTTGAGAAAGTGCCCTTCAGTGGGACAGGCCAGTTTAGACACCGTTCCTTCTTTGCAGCTAACCGTCGCAATCGTGCTCTAAACCAGATTACCCGTCGGTAACCTAAGGAGATTTGCTAAAAGAAGCGCAGGCTAGCTCGCTCTAACTGGATGTTACGATCATGTCACGACACTGATGATGTCATCGGGCTGCGGTGTTTAATCTAAAGTAGGTGCCTGCCTGTCCGTAGTGCAACCCACCAACTTGGAAAGTTGGCGAAGATAAAATGGTGCCAGGCGGGAACGCAATGACCTCAGCCGGTGTAGACTCGGCCTAATCTTAACCCCTCCCAATTAGCATTCTCGCTGGGTGAGGTGGGTTAAAATCAAGGCTCTCGGATGCTGTATTCCTGAGATTGAACAAAACAAGCGCCAACATGATAACCCTTTGTAGGGGTTCTGTGAACTACTCCAAATGCAAGCATGTAAACATTGGTTTCACTCTCTGCTACTTAGACTTCTGTGCAAACATACACAGAAACTGTGTCATCACCATAGAAATGCCAAACTTGATTGTTGATTACCATGTCAGCTGTCCACAGATCAATGCAACAGTGCAGTCAAACACTTGGAAACGTGATTGTGGAGACACTGCGGGATGATGCCTCAATGTTGGTTTTCGCTGTGTGGAGGAGGGGAATAGTGTATTGTTACACAGGATATACAGCACAGAAACAGGCCATTCGGCCCAACCAGTCCGTGCCGGCGTTTATGCCCCACTCGAGCCTCCTCCCGTCTTTCCTCATCTAACTCTGTCAGCGTGACCCTCTATTCCCTTCTCCCTCATATACTTGTCCAGCCTCCCCTTAAATGCATCTATACTTTTTCGCTTCAACCACTCCCTGTTACACCTGTATTGAAATTAAATTGATGCATTGAGTAGATTGACACCGGGGGTGCATGTGCTAATCTGAACTAAAGAGAAAAGGCCGGAAAATCAGTGTTGGCCAGAACTTGAAGGAAAAAAAATGTTTTAATGAAAACTGCTGATGCTTTGCATTTCTTCCAAGAATATTTGTGAGAAGCAAGTGTAAATTTTAATGTCGGCAAAGTCGGAGTTTCAATTGGTTTGTACAACAGAGAGTAACTGGAGAGAGAAAAGGTTAATTTCATCTGGAATCACACACCATAAGATCATCCTTTAACTTATTGTCGCTGTGCATGTGCCAATATTCCCATTAACTGAGTAATAAATTTCCCTGGTAATTTTCATAAAATGTATGTGTAAATATTACAGGAATTGAAATGCTGAATACTGCAAAGTAGAATTAAGCAAATATCTAAACCACAAGGCCTCCTCAGTGCTGAACTCCCTTCTCACTAACTTCCTGTTTCACATTGGGTCTCGATCTCCCTTCAGCCTGACCTTCATTGGCTTCCTGTCCCCCTAATGCTGTGAGGAGGATACTGAGAAACTCCAGTATGATTTGGACAGGTTGGGTGATTGGGCAGATGCATGGCAGATGCAATATAACGTGGATAAATGCGAGGTTATCCACTTTGGTGTCAAAAACAGAGGCAGACTATTATCTGAATAGCAATAGATTGGGAGAAGGGGAAGTGCAACGAGACCTGGGTGTCCTTGTGCACCAGTCGCTGAAGGTAAGCATGCAGGTGCTGCAGGCGGTGAAGAAGGCAAATGGTATGTTGGCCTTCATAGCGAGAGGGTTTGAGTACAGGAGCAAGGATGTCCTGCTGCAGTTGTACAGGGCCTTGGTGAGACCACACCTGGAGTATTGTGTGCAGTTTTGGTCGCCTTATCTGAGGAAGGATGTTCTTGCCATGGAGGGAGTGCAGCGAAGATTCACAAGGCTGATCCCTGGGATGGCAGGAATGACGTATGGGGAGAGATTGGGTCGATTGGGCTTATACTCGCTGGAGTTTAGAAGAATGAGAGGGGATCTCATTGAAACTTATAAAATTCTAACAGGACTAGACAGACTAGATGCAGGAAGGATGTTCCCGATGGTCGGAGAGTCCAGAACCAGGGGTCACAGTCTAAGGATAAGGGGTATGCCATTTAGGACAGAGATGAGGAAGAATTTCTTCACCCAGAGAGTGGTGAACCTGTGGAATTCTCTACCACAGAAGGCAGTTGAGGCCAAGTCCTTAAATATATTCAAGAAGGAGTTAGATATATTTCTTAGAGCTAAAGGGATCAAGGGATATGGGGAGAAAGCAGGGACCGGGTACTGAGTTTGGATGATCAGCCATGATCGCATTGAATGGCGGAGCAGGCTCGAGGGGCCGAATGGCCTACTCCTGCTCCTATCTTCTATGTTTCTATTCAAAATCCTCATCCTCAGTGGGTAGCACTCTCACCTCGGAGCCAGAAGGTTATGGGTTCGAGTCCCACTCCAGAGACTTGAGCAGAAAAAATCTAGGCTGACACTCCAGTGCAGTGCTCAGGGAGTTCTGCACTGTCTGATGTCCCGTCTTTCGGATGAGACGTTAAACCGAGGCCTTGTCTGCCCTCAGGTGGATGTATAAGATCCCATGGCACTATTTCGAAGAGGAGCAGTGGAATTATCCCCGGTGTCCTGGCCAATATTTATCCCTCCATCAACATCAGTAAAAAAACAGATTATCTGTCATTATCACATTGCTGTTTGTGGGAGCTTGCTGTGCGCAATTGGTTGCCGCGTTTCCTACATCACAACAGTGACTACACTTCAAATGTAAATTGGCTGTAAATGCTTTGGGATGTCCTGAGGTCGTGAAAGGTGCTATATAAATCCAAGGCCCGTAATTTGCAATCGGAGGCTTCCTGCGTGCGGATACCTCCTATCGGAAAAAAATCTACGCATTTACCTGAGGGCTCCCGAGGTCCAGACACTTCCGATGCTGGGCCTCTCCACAGTCGAAATGCGCGGGGCCCATGTATCCCAGGGGCGCATGCAGTTTGCAAGCGTCCCTGGGATCACGTGGGCCAGGCCAGCCAATAGGAGAAGGGAATCTCTGTTCATACTTTTGACAGATAGACCCTTTGGGTCTAACTTTTAGTGGGGAATTTAACAACGTACCTACTGTGGAAGAGCCAAAGTTTTCATCAGTTTCTCTGATTACCGGCTCTGTGGGGAGTGGGGGCACAGCACAGCCTGTGCCAGAACTGTCGATGACAGACTGCAACTTCAGGATTTCTGCATGCACCAAATCCCGAAGTTGTGGTCAGTTTCTAAGGCGGAATGGCGGCGAATGCTGCCAGTTCGCTGTCATCCCGGCCACAAATCCCGGGCCATAATATTTCGACATTTCTATCTCTCCACACCAGCAAGCATGCAACCTCCTCCAATGCTGCTGTATAACCACTCTATAGGGCAAGGGTGCATGTGCTAATGGTACAAGTTGAGGGTCAGAAATTGAGGGTGTTTGCTCCTTCCTCAACACACATCCCCACAGGCACTATCGTTGGAGGCCGCGAGATGAAAGAAAGAGCTTTTATTTCTGTAGCACCTTTCACATGTTCACAATGTTCAAAGGCACTTCTCAGCCAACAAAGTGCTTTTGATATGTAGTCACTGTTGTTATGTAGGCAAACTTGATAGCTGTTTTTGCACAACAAGGTCCTCCAAGCAGCAGTGAGATAAATGCAAAATTAATCTGTTTTGGTAGTATTGGTTGAGGCATACATGTTGGCTAGGACACACAAGAATTTATTTGCTCTTTGAATAGTACCATAGGATCCTTTATATCCACCTGAGCTAGCAGACAGGGTCTCGGTTTCTTGACATCCAAAAGATCCATCAAAGCAGCACTCCTTCAGTCAGCCCAGCTCATGTGCTGAAGTCTCTGGAGTGGGTCTTGCTGCCACAACCTCCTGAATTGGACGCAATCCTTTAAATGACGCAGGTGGCTTAGTATGTTATCTAACAATGAACTTAAGAAATAGGTCAAACAAAAGTGAAATACTGTGGATGCTGGAAATCTGAAATAAAAACGATATGAAAATGGAACGACAGCTGCCTTGGAGTTCTAAGATACCAGCGAGGTCCTGTAGTTTCCAATAAAGAAAAACTAAGTCCACATTACCTGTTAAGCTAGCTTGAGTGAATCAGCAGCAACCTGGTATTTCTCAAATCTATCAAACAGTGTCCAATGCATGGTGTTTAGCAGGTGAGATTGTTGTATTGCTTTGCTTTTTAGTAATATATATTTTATTTGATCCTTTTTAACTCCTGTGGTTAAAGAGACACGACCTGTTCTCCTTGGACCAAGAAGGCTAAGAGCAGATTTCATAGAGGTGTTTAAAATCATGAAGGATTTAGATAGAGTAAATAAAGAGAAACTGTTTCCAATGGCTGAAGGGCTGATAATGAGAGGGCACAGATTTAAAGTGATTGGCAAAAGAACCAGAGGCGACGTGAGGAAAAACTTTTCTATGCAACGGGTAAATGTACTGACTTAAGAAAACTACCAGGCACTTGGTCTAAGCGTTAAACAAAGCTTTAATCAACTGTTTTACAACATGGAGGTCTAGTTGTGTCCTTCACTAGTTCCTGTTAAGAATGTCCTGCGCAAGCTGGGCCCGTGCCCGAGTATTTATACTCTCCCTGGACAGAGCCACCCGCAGGCCACTCAGTATTCTTTCATAAGTCTTTCTTTCATGAATGACTGACTGATTCATGTCATGTACTACCTAATAGGGCGGTGGATACAGATTCAATAGTAGCCTTCAAAAGGGAATTGGATAAATACTTGAAGGAGAAAAAATTTCAGGGATATGGGGAAAGAGCGGGGGACCGGGACTAACTGGATTGCTCTTCGAAAGAGCCGGCGTAGGCTCGATGGGCCGAATGGCCTCCTTCAGTGCTGTAGTGTTCTATGATTCTACGTGGTATAAGAGAAATATGTGAGCATGTTCTGGAAACGGTATTTAATGAAACCGAGGTGTCAGAAATGCAAGTTTTCTGCGTATGAGGTGGGGAGTTGAAGTTATATCAATCTAAAAAGCAATTGAGTCGTTCACCTTTGCAGTGCTTGATTTAGGCTTCTTGGTCAGAGTTTTACAAAGTGAGATGTGGTTCGTGTGCTACTCCGCAAAGTGACAGGGACGTAGCTTCTCAACAATTTCCCGTGTGATGAATTTGTGAACTCAGCTGGGATATCCAGCAGCTGTTAAATTACATAGAAACATAGAAGATAGGAGCAGGAGTAGGCCATTCGGCCCCTCGAGCCTGTTCCGCCATTCAACGCGATCATGGCTGATCATCCAAATTCAGTACCCGGTCCCTGCTTTCTCTCCATACCCCTTGACCCCTTTAGCCTTAAGAAATATATCCAACTGCTTCTTGAATATATTTAATGAATTGGCCTCTACTGCCTTCTGTGGTGGTAAATTCCACAGGTTCACCACTCTCTGGGTGAAGAAATTCCTCTTCATTTCTGTCCTAAATGGCCTACCCCTTATCCTTAGACTGTGACCCCTGGTTCTGGAATCCCGACCATCGGGAACATCCTTCCTGCATCTCGTCTGTCTAGTCCTGTCAGAATTTTATAAGTTTCAATGAGATCCCCTCTCATTCTTCTAAACTCCAGCGAGTATAAGCCCAATCGACCCAATCTCTCCTCATACGTCATTCCTGCCACCCCAGGTATCAGCCTGGTGAATCTTCGCTGAACTCCCTCCATGACAAGAACATCCTTCCTCAGATAAGGCGACCAAAACTGCACACAATACTCAAGATGTGGTCTCACCAAGGCCCTGTACAACTGCAGCAAGACATCCTTGCTCCTGTACTCGAATCCTCTCGCTACAAAGGCCAACATACCATTTGCCTTCTTCAAATGCCAAGTGTTTTCCAGGAGAGTGGAAAAGTCTTGCAGGCCTTCTAGTTGTCCATACAGGGACACATTGATGAAGGACTGGTGACTGGCTGCACACTCAGCGTATAGTGGGCGGGAGTAAGTAACGGTGGAAGACACTAATGCTGTCCATAGGATTCTTGCTTGAAAGTTTATGTTCCTGGAAAATTTAGAAATTCCCTTTGGTTATCAGAACATGCAGAGGTGCATATACTCCAACTGGTGCAGTGTTTAGCTTGAACAATGTGAAGCGCATTATGTTAGCAACATTTTAATTGTACTTTTTTCCTTGGAGCGGAGAAGGTTAAGGGGAGATTTATTAGAGGTGTTCAAAATCATGATGGATTTTGATAGAGTAAATAAGGAGAAACTGTTTCCAGTGGCAGAAGGGTCGGTAACCAGAGGACACAGAGTTAAGGTCATTGGCAAAAGAAGCAGAGGGAGTTGAGATTTTTTTTTTACATTGAGTTGTTATGATCTGGATTGCACTGCCTCAAAGGGTGATGGAAGCAGATTCAATAGTAACTTTCAAGTAAATACTTGAAGGGGAAAATTTGCAGGGCTATGGGGATAGGATGGGGGGTGGGGGGGCGCGGTGGGACTAATTAAACAGCTCTCTCAAAGAGCCAGCACAGGCGCGATGGGCTGAATGGCTTCCTTCTGTGCTGTATGATTCTATGATTTTTTTTTCCCTATTAGGAATTGTCATTTAATCATAGTTCATAAGTCAAAAATGTCAAATATTTAAGTATCAATTAGTAATTACTTAAATAAGGCAAAGGATTTTCATTTCAGTGGAATCCCCACCTGAGACACTTAACAGAAGCTAGTGTAATTAACACGTCTGACTTCACTGCTTTTTTTAAAATGGAATTTTGTGCTAAGGGATGCTGTTGAAAAGTCTAAAGTTATGAAGCTTGCAGCCAAATCTAGAAAAAGTAGAGAATTGGTTTTTGCTTTCTTGAGCTGACAAAAATCTTGTTGCTTTAAATACCAGACCTGTATGTGGAAATAAATATACAAAGACTTGGAAAATCGGGGCTGAATTTGTTAGAACAATGCAGATTACAGGCCGATATGTTAGAAGTGCTTAAAATTATGAAATGATGGGCCAAGGTAGATAGAAGTACAGAAAACTTTCTTTTAACCGGCACCTAAATATCTGGAAAAATCTCTCAACTGGCAAAATTCAGGAGTAGGTTCAGGTAAGTTTTATTATATATTAGTGGCTGTGTAACCGGGGTTCCTGCACCTGTGGCCGTGCAACAGGGACTCCTGGATCTGCGGCCGTGTAACCGGGGTTCCTGCAGAAGTGCCGTGTAACCGGGGCTCCTGCACCTGTGGCCGTGTACGGGGCTCTCGGACCTTGGTAAGTATACCTCTCTGTAATCCGGACTTTTTGATCAACCGGCACCACGCCGGTCCTGTCGGTGCTGGATAAAAAAGTGTTTCCTGTACACTGTTTCCAGTATTTGAGGGGGTCACAGATATGAGACTAAATGTAAGAAATTTAGAACAGAGAGCAAGAGAAACTTCTTTCCACAGAGTATTTTCAGGCTGTGGAATTTGCTTCCAGGGTTAGTGGTTGAGGCGAAGCTATGTCAATAATCACGATTAGGTTGGATAGGTGGATGAAGGAAAAGGTATGAAGGAATATGTAACCTCTGTGTATTTGTATTTCTAATTCATGCCACCATGCGGTTTACAAGTATCTATTTTAATTGTATTTGTGATTGTAAATAAGAATGTATCAGGTGCACAAGTACAAACTCTCGTTTCATCTGATTTTATTTTCATTCTATGACAAGGTTGCACTGTGCCGGATTAGACAGATTGGATGAATTATTTGGTGTTGGTTAAAATTAGACCCATCTCAGTGGTGAGTTTTGCTTGTATGTTGATTCTGTTGGAGTACCCTTGGGAACGACTTGGGGTCTTATGTGGCCTGCTGTCAATTTTATCCCCTCTCCATCGGAAAAATTGTCTGGCTTAACTAGGTCAATTTTGAATCTGAAGGTTCATTACAGTGAAATGGTCTGCTTATTTGTAGAGTAGACCAGAGCCTAATACTGTTGGCCGCATTCGTTAACCAATGCTTAATACATTCGTATGGCATTCCTTTCTCCACTATTTTAATGGCGATGTTAACCCAATTAAAATAATTGAGTTAATGTACATCATACAAACTTATCTTAACCAAACTGGCTGGGGGTCGTAAATAGTAAAACAGCAGCTTGCATTTATGCAGTGCTTTTAATAAAGGAAAAACATCCTAAGAAAGGATCCCAAATGAATATCCTCCTCCTTCTATCCTCTCCCATATTATTCCCTGGGCAAGAAGCCAGAAATGTGGTTGCCTGTTGGACTCTGCAAGTAAATCGATGCAATAAGAAGGAGGTAAAGAAGCTGGTGCTTGGGTTAACCCACTCTTCATTTCTTCTGCAATTTGGAGGGGGGGGGCGGGGTGGCTGCTGGTGCTGGCGCTTTTGTTAATTGTGTACCTTGAGTGATATAGTGGATTGGTCCTCTTGCATACAAAGGCAGCGTGTTGTTTTTACCTATGAGTTTTCATGTGACTTCCTGACTGAGCTGTTGGGGAGGGGCCAAGCAGAGGACATGAGCTTCCCCACATGTTGGGGAAAAATGGAGGTTGAGTCACCCTGGGCAGCTTGCACTGATTCCATAGTGACCAGCTTTAGACTGTTGGCTTACAAAGGCTGTACGGTACAGCGAGATTTTTTTTTTAAAGGGAGAAAATTAGGACGCAAGCTCTGTAGCAGTCTTTGTGTTTTCGCCAAGATATACTGCTTCAAAATTGGAGCCTCCATGTGCCTGTGTCTGGCAGAGGAATGCAGATTTTAATCTGTGATTGGAGTGGCCTGGCACACCAGTGACAGGTTAATGGGAGGATTTAATTTTCCATTTCAGTGTTATATGAGGTGTTTTATGAGACTGTCGAAGTTGGTTTAGTTTTCATGAGACTGTAGAAGTTGGTTTCGTCTGCGTGGATTGATGCTGATATGAAACAGTCTGTGGTAAACTGCAACCACTGTTTATTGGTCTCTATCTTTAATATGGCTAGAACTTTCGACTTCTTTAAATTAACATTCTTGGTTTGTATATATTTTTATCCGGAGCATTTTGTCCGTTTTTTAATGAAAACCAATGGCCCTTTGAGAACTTTGACCTTAAGATGGAGAAGAACAAAACTTCCTGCAAATTAAATGCTGGTTTGGCAAAAAAAACGAATGTTCGTAAGGCTGAACAAATGCCCCCAAATTTCCACAGATTCACATCAAGTTCAATGGCATGGCTGACTTTTCACAAAAAAAAATTAAAGCAGATGCCAAGAATCCAAATGTTACTCAAATGTGCAGTCCCACTTTGCATGCTTTGTGAGTTTAACTACAAACCAGGGAAGGAGAAAAATAAGATAAAAACAGAGGAAAGCAAAGCGAGTGATCTATGAAGCATGAGCTAAACAGGAAATTGATTAAGAGCAGATCAGAAGGAAAAGGAATGAATGAATAAAATTGTCAGATGGATAGAGGTAGGTTTGAGATGTACATATGTAAATTAGAAAGTATATTCTAAATAAACCCTGAGTGAGAGGCACAAATTGCTATGATGGGTGGGTCTGACATAAAAGCTTGAAGAGACATGGCTTGGGCTAATGCAGAACTGGGAGCTAAACATTCCTAGTTACAAAATATTCTGGGAGGAAAGAATTGGAAAAAAGGGAGGATGGGTGGCAGTATCCAAGTTACCATTGCAACACCAGCAAGTGAGCATGATATAGGGATGGTGCAAAAGTGGAATCTATTTGGTTAGAGTTAAACGATAAGAAGAAAGCTGATACTGTTTCAGAAATTTGTTATGGATTCCAGAACAGTGGAAAGGAAATGGAGGCAATAAAATATAGACATGTTATAAAATATGTGGAAATAATAGGGCCATAAAATGGGTAACTTCAATTATCCTTGGATAATATGTAATGCAAGCAAGAAAAAGGGGAGGGGTTTCTACAATGCTTCTAGGACTACTTTCTCGATCATCGTGCCTTTAGCCCAACAAAGAAAGGAGCAGTGCTGTATCTTGTTCAACAACATGAAGTGAGGTAAGTAAGGGTGGGGAAATAGTCAGGGAACAGTGGCCTAACATCATTAGGTTTTGATGTAAAAATTGAAAAAGAGAGGGAATGTGGAAAGGTTAAGGTAATTGAGTGGGGTGGGGGGAAGAAACCAATTTCAACAAGTCAAAGGGGAACTTTCCCATAAAGTGAGACGGAAAATTGGCAGGTAGGACAAGCAAGGCTGAGACGAGAGATTAAAAGGAGAGTTCGAGGCATATGACAAATCTAGGGCTAATGGTACAAAAGAACATTGAAGGAAGAAGAACAAAAAATCATTGGAAAAGCTGAAGGTACGTGATGGGCAGGCAACATGAAGAAAAATATTTAAGGATTTTATAAACATGCAGAAGAATGGTTAAAGGAAGGGTCGGGCCAATTAGAGAGAGAAAAAGGACATTGTGTGGAGGATTACTTGTGGCGTGGTAGAGATATTAAATGTACACCCAACTGTGTCCAGCCTTCAGCCCCCCATTCATCACGATACTTTTTGCAGCTATCGATCTACTCAATCACTCCCTCACCTCCGCCTTTAATTCGCTTTTACCCCGTTAAAAACCCTTAACTCTCTCCCGCATTGGTCGTTCACTCTGGTATGGCCCCCATCTTCTCGCACTCAAGTCCAAGGGGCACAGACTTCAATGTATCTGGCGCATAACTGGTTAAGCCACCAAATGCCAGATCTGGCTGGACCTCATCAAGCACTATTGGGCCAATGTTCCCTTCAAATTTTTTTGGGTGTGCGGCCCCTTTAATGGGTTGTGTGGCCCATTCAAAATACCGCGCATGCGCGCTTTTTTATTTCCCAAATAAGTGCCCATCCTTCCTGCAACTCCATGTTTGAATTTCTCTAATCAGATTTCCAACCCTACCACAACACTGAAATGGCCCGAATCAAAGTCACACATGACTGTAACCGTGCTGCGCTGTCTCTCCTTGTTCGTCTCGAGTTCTCTGCAGCCTTTGACACGGTTGACCATACCAACCTCCTCCAATGCCACTCCTCCATTGTCCAACCGAGTGTGACTACCCTCGCTTGGTTCCACTCTTAACTATCTAATTGTAGCCAAAACATCTCCAGCAATGGCTTCTCTTCCCACCCCACACCGTTACCTTTGGAGCCCTCCAAGGATTTATCATTGGCTCCTTCTTCATCCTCATCTACATACTGCCCCCCGGCAACATCATCTAAAAACATGGAGTCAGGTTTCACATGTACGCTGATAACACCCAGCTCTACCTCTCCACTACCTCTCTTGACCCCTCCATGGCCTCTGTGTTGCCAGCCTACTTGTTGCTCCAACTCTAGGTTCTTTTATATCCCACACTTTTTGTCTCACCATTGGATGGGTCTTCAGCCAATCTACGCCCTAAGCTCTGAATCTCTCTCTCTCTCCTCTATCCCCTTTCCCATCCTGTCCCCACTAAAACTTACTGTTTGACCAAGTGTTAAATCCACCCCTATTATTATCACTTCTTTGGCTCGTTGTTAATTTCCATCTGACTACACCTCTGTGAAGACTCTTGGGATGCTTTTCCATGTTGAAGGTGCTATATAAATGCAAGTTGTTTCCACAGAAGATGGTGACAGTGAGAATGAAAGGGTACAAGAGGATGGGGTGGAGCAATTAGATAGGTTAACTGTGGGTAAGGAAGGAGTACCTGGAAAAAGTGGTGTATTTGGATTTTCAGAAGGCTTTCGATAAGGTGCCACACAAGAGGTTATTAAACAAAATTAGGACTCATGGGATTGGAGGTAATATACTAGCATGGATTGAGGATTGGTTAACGGACAGAAAACAAGAGAGTAGGGATGAACGGGTCATTTTCGGGTTGGCAGACTGTAACTAGTGGGGTACCGCAAGGATCTGTGCTTGGGCCTCAGCTATTCACAATCTACATCAGTGATTTGGATGAGGGGACCAAGTAATATATCCAAGTTTGCTGATGACACAAAGCTAGGTGGGAATGTAAGTTGTGAGGAGGTTGCAAAGAGGCTTCAAGGGGACAGGCTAAGTGAGTGGGCAAGGACATGGCAAATGGAATATAATGTAGAGAAATGTGAAGGTATCCACTTTGGTAGGAAAAATAGAAAAGCCGAGTTTTTTAAATGGTGAGAGATTGTGAAGTGTTGGTGTTCAGAGGTAAGAAGTCACACAACACCAGGTTATAGTCCAACAGCTTTATTTGAAATCACAAGCTTCCGGAGCGCTGCTCCTTCGTCAGGTGAAGTGGAGAGATGCATAAAGACACAGCTTATATAGTCAGAGAATAATGTCAAATGTTTACAGGTAATCTTTCTAACTGCCATTTATCACACCTCGACAGAGAGATAATCAAAGGTGTGAATGGTGTCCAAACAGGTCAGTCAGGAAAACATTACATCAAAGAACAATGAGGTGGGGTCACAAGGGGTCAAATGTTGCTGATGCTGGGGTCTGTATGGAAAAACAAAAAAACAGACAAAAAACTTTTTTTTTGCTGGAAATCACAGCAGGTCCAGCCGCATCTGTGTAGAGAGAACAAGCCAACGACGACTCGAGTCTGGATGACCCTACGTCAGGTGGGGTTATATGTAGCGTGACATGAGCCCAAGGTCCCAGTTGAGGCCGTCCTCATGGGTGCGGAACTTGGGTATCAGTTTCTGCTCGACAATTTTGCGTTGTCGTGTGTCTCGAAGGCCGCCTTGGAGAATGCTTACCTGAAGATTGGAGGCTGAATGTCCTTGACTGCTGAAGTGTTCCCCGACTGGGAGGGAACACTCCTGCCTGGCGATTGTTGCGCGGTGTCCGTTCATCCGTTGTCGCAGTGTCTGCATGGTCTCGCCGATGTACCATGCTCCAGGGCATTCTTTCCTGCAACGTATGAGGTAGACAACGTTGGCCGAGTCACATGAGTATGTACCATGTACCTGGTGGGTGGTGTCCTCACGTGTGATGATGGTATCTGCGTTGATGATCTGGCATGTCTTGCAGAGGTTGCTGTGCCAGGGTTGTGTGGTGTCGTGGTCGTTCTCCTGAAAGCTGGGTAATTTGCTGCGAACGATGGTCTGTTTGAGGTTAGGCGGCTGTTTGAAGGCGAGTAGTGGAGGCGTGGGGATGGCCTTAGCGAGGTGTTCGTCGTCATCGATGACGTGTTGAAGGCTGCGAAGAACATGGCATAGTTTCTCCGCTCCGGGGAAGTACTGGACGACGAAGGGTATTCTGTTGGTTGTGTCCCGTGTTTGTCTTCTGAGGAGGTCTATGCGATTTTTCGCTGTGGCCCGTTGGAGCTGTCGATCGACGAGTCGAGCGTCATATCCCGTTCTTACGAGGGTGTCTTTCAGCGTCTGTAGGTGTCCATCGCGTTCCTCCTCGTCTGAGCAGATCCTGTGTATTCGCAGGGCTTGTCCATAGGGGATGGCTTCTTTAACGTGGTTAGGGTGGAAGCTGGAGAAGTGGAGCATCGTGAGGTTGTCCGTGGGCTTGCGGTAGAGTGAAGTGCTGAGGTGTCCGTCTTTGATGGAGATTCGTGTGTCCAAGAATGAAACCGATTCTGAGGAGTAGTCCATGGTGAGTTTGATGGTGGGATGGAACTTGTTGATGTTATCGTGTAGTCTTTTCAGTGATGCTTCGCCATGGGTCCATAGGAAGAAAATGTCGTCGATGTGTCTGGTGTATAGCGTTGGTTGGAGGTCCTGTGCAGTGAAGAAGTCTTGCTCGAACTTGTGCATGAAGATGTTGGCGTATTGGGGTGCGAATTTGGTCCCCATGGCTGTTCCGTGTGTTTGGGTAAAGAACTGGTTGTCGAAGGTGAAGACGTTGTGGTCAAGGATGAAGCGGATGAGTTGTAGGATGGCGTCTGGAGATTGGCTGTTGTTGGTGTTGAGTACTGAGGCTGTCGCAGCGATGCCGTCATCGTGGGGGATACTGGTGTAGAGTGCCGAGACGTCCATCGTGGCGCGGAGTGTTCCTGGTTCAACTGGTCCATGGGTGCTGAGTTTCTGTAAGAAGTCTGTGGTGTCGCGACAGAAGCTGGGGGTTCCCTGTACGATGGGTTTCAGGATGCCCTTGACAGAGGGACCTGGGTGTCCTTGTAAAACAAATAATATGTATAATGATCTGGACTTGCATATAATTATTACAATATCAAAATTTGCAGTTACAGAGATAATTGGTTAACTCTGAAGAGGATTATTTTGGGAGAAACAGACGTGGAAGAATAGTTGAAAAAGAAAAATTTGAGAGGCTATGGGAAAGGGCAGCGGGATGGGACTGAATGGATAGCTCTTTGAGAGCTGGTGGAGGGGAGATGGATGGAAACGGCAAGTTAGATGAGTGACCAGTTAATCTGTTGTTTACTGTGGTGTTGGTTGAGAGAGGAGTGTTGGTCACAGCAATGATGGAACTCCCTGCTGTTCTTTGAAAGGCTTCTTCAACAATACAGCACTCCCTCAGCACTGCATTGAAGTGCCACCTTAGATTATATGCTGCAGTGGGGCTTAACCCCACAATCTCTGTTGGAGGCAAGTGCTACCAATTGTAGCCACCTTTAACTGTTGTAGTTCGGTGTGAGGTAATTCTGTTTCTCAACAGTTACGTAGGATATACGGCACAGAAACAGGCCATTCGGCCCAACATAGAAACATAGAAGATAGGAGCAGGAGTAGGCCATTCGGCCCCTCGAGCCTGCTCCGCCATTCAATGCGATCATGGCTGATCATCCAAATTCAGTACCCTGTCCCTGCTTTCTCCCCATACCCCTTGATCCCTTTAGCCTTAAGAAATATATCTAACTCCTTCTTGAATATATTTAATGATTTGGCCTCTACTGCCTTCTGTGGTAGAGAATTCCACAGGTTCACCACTCTCTGGGTGAAGAAATTCCTCCTCATTTCTGTCCTAAATGGCCTACCCCTTATCCTTAGACTGTGACCCCTGGTTCTGGACTCCCCGACCATCGGGAACATCCTTCCTGCATCTAGTCTGTCCAGTCCTGTCAGAATTTTATAAGTACCAATGAGATCCCTCTCATTCTTCTAAACTCCAGCGAGTACAAGCCCAATCGTCCCAATCTCTCCTCATACGTCATTCCTGCCATCCCAGGTATCAGCCTGGTGAATCTTCGCTGCACTCCCTCCATGGCAAGAACATCCTTCCTCAGATAAGGTGGCCAAAACTGCACACAATACTCAAGGTGTGGTCTCACCAAGGCCCTGTACAACTGCAGCAAGACATCCTTGTTCCTGTACTCAAACCCTCTCGCTACGAAGGCCAACATACCATTTGCCTTCTTAACCGCCTGCTGCACCTGCATGCTTACCTTCAGCGACTGGTGCACAAGGACACCCAGGTCTCGTTGCACTTCCCCTTCTCCCAATCTGTTGCCATTCAGATAATAATCTGCCTTCCTGTTTTTGCCACCAAAGTGGATAACCTCACATTTATCCACGTTATATTGCATCTGCCATGCTTTGGCCCAATCACCCAACCTGTCCAAATCATCCTGGAGTTTCTCGGCATCCTCCTCACAGCACACACGCCCACCCAGCTTTGTGTCGTCTGCAAATTTGGAGATATTACATCTAGTTCCCTTGTCTAGATCATTAATATATATTGTGAACAGCTGGGGTCCAAGGACCGATCCCTGCGATACCCCACGAGTCACTGCCTGCCACTCGGAAAAAGACCCGTCTATTGCAACTCTTCGCTTTCTGTCTGCCAACCAATTCTCTATCCAAGTCAATACCTTGCCCCCAATCCCATGTGCCTTAACTTTACACGCTAATCTCTTATGCGGGACCTTATCAAAAGCCTTCTGAAAGTCCAAATACACCACTCCATGCCAGTGTTTATGCTCCACACGAGCCTCCTCCCGTCTTTTCTCATCTAAATCTATCAGCATAACCCTCTGTTCCCTTTCCCCTCGCGTGCTTGTCTAGCCTCCCCTTAAATGTATCTACACTATTCGCTTCAAACCCACCCTGTGGTAGCGAGTTCCACATTCTCACCACCCTTTGGGTAAAGAGGTTTCTTCTGAGTTCCCTATTGGATTTCTTGGTGACTCTTATATTGATGGCCTCTAGTTATGCTTTTCCCCACAAGTTCTGCCATGTATTTCCTTAGACTTGCCTTTCTATTAGAGGTGAGATTTCTAATTAATTTCTGAAGCTCTATGAAGTTAATTGCAGGAGTGATCTTGCTTATGCTAAATACTTCTGTACTTTTCTGCACAATTGTTTTTTTTTACTCCTTTTTGCAGGCTTCCCCATGATTCATTCTCCAGCTGTCAGCAGCCTATGGTGTGCAAAGGCCATGCAAGTTAAATTACTTGTACTTTTTATTCACCGGCTGAAAAGGGTTCTAAATTAGTACCGATTGATACTTGCTTAGACAGGTTGTTCATGACCATTATGAGAAAATGTCAGCGTCCGCCTATATTCTACCACTTAATGGTACATTCGTGCACCAAGGTACTCGACTATCCCAGCATAATTACTGAAGTGGAATATTTAGTCCATTGCAATAAGAAGCACCTGCCTAGCAGCTGCATCTCTCTGTCTAAATTAAACTTGTACTGTAGTATGCTTTATTTCCCCCCCCCCCCCACTGATGGCTTCTGCTGAAAAGGACAAACGGTGCCAAATGTGCAGTGGGTTGTGTGGCCTATTAACATTCATGATGATATAAGTAATTATGTTCGAACGCCGTAAAAGTTCTGCAGACTTGATCTTGAGGGCTGATGTAACTTGACATCCACCACAGGCGGAAATAATTCCTCTACGGAAACTGTCATCTTCGATTTGATTAGCGGAAATGCAGAGAATGCACATTGTTTGTCAGTTTTTCCCAGTGTAAAATAGATCCCAATTGAAAAATGAATATTCTTAGCTACTTTTTAGGTTTGTTACAAATTTACCATTATCAGTGATGCAGAAAATTCATATAAGGAAACTGCTCTTTTGGTCAAGCAATGTTTTAAATGGTGGGAGATTGGGAAATGTTGGTGTTCAGAGGGACCTGGGTGTCCTTGTACACGAATCACTGAAAGTTAACATGCAGGTGTGGTAAACCACTGTCGTTCACTGTGTTCACTATTGTTGTTGTTGTTGTTGTCGTTCACTCTTGTTTCACTGTTATACCTGACTATGCCTCAGCTGACTCCGCCCTTGGCTACCTGGTATAAGGATGGCTGCACGGCAGCTCTCTGCCATTTGGTCGTCCACTAGAGGCATAGTCCTGATCTGTTTGTAGTTGCATTCAGTAGTTAATAAAAGCCTGTTGTTCTGAACTCTACTCAGCCTTTTATTAGAATCGATAGCGCATCAGCAGGTACAGCAAGCAATTAGGAAAGCAAATGGTATGTTGGCCTTTATTACAAGAGGATTTGAGTATAAGAGTAAAGACGTCTTACTGCAATTATATAGGGCCCTGGTGAGACCACACCTGGAGTATTGTGTACAGTTTTGGTCTCCTTACCTAAGGAAGGATATACTTGCCATAGAGGGAGTGCAATGAAGGTTCACCAGACTGGTTCCTGGGATGGGGGGGATTGTCCTATGAGGAGAGATTGAGTAGACTAGGCCTATATTCTCTAGAAGTTAGCAGAATGAGAGGTGATCTCATTGAAACATACAAAATTCTTACAGGGCTTGACAGGGTAGATGCAGGGAGGATGTTTCCCCTGGCTGGGGAGTCTAGAACCAGGGGTCACAGTCTCAGAATAAGGAGTCGGCTATTTAGGACTGAGATGAGGAGAAATGTCTTCACTCGGAGGGTGGTGAATCTTTGGAATTCTCTGCCCCAGAGGGCTGTGGAGGCTCAGTCATTGAGTAGATTCAAGACAGAGATCGATAGATTTTTGGATATTAAGGAATCAAGGGATGTGGGGATAGTTCAGGAAAGTGGAGATGAGGTAGAAGGTCAGCCATGATCTTATTGAATGGCAGAGCAGGCTCGAAGGACCAAATGGCCTACTCCTGCTCCTATTTCTTATATTCTTATGTACTCTTTCTGGTGTCTCTGTCTGTCTGCAAGCCACTAACAGTTTTTTGGCTGTTGGCTATGCGCACCAGAGACATTTTTCTTAATTGTATTTGGCAATTTTCTGTTCTAATTCTTTAATGTTCAGTTCATAATAGAAAAGGAGCAGTTATTGTTACTTTAAACGTGAAACTTTCCTGAAATAAAGCTTTGGGAATTCAATGTCCAGTTTGTTTCCAAGAAAAAAACTCTCAATTCCTTCTACGTGAAGTCAGAGAAACCTGCTGTTAAGTGCTGGGAAATTCTGCCATTTGCTTGTGGCCATAATGCAGAGGTGTGGTTGGTTAACTCCCTTCAACTGGGCTGATGGCTGCAACTGGATACAGGAAACTTTCGATTTACCGGCACCTAAATAACCGGAAAAATTCAGGAGTAGGTTTATACTTCATATTACTTGCCTTCATCGATCTGTTGCTGTGCAAGGGTGTGGCTGTTGCTAAGCTACAGAGACGCTTGGAACTTGTGGCCATTGTTCTGAACATGTTGCTAAGCAACAGGGTTTGTTGCTTTATACGGAGCTCTCCGCTCTCCCTATCTTTTACTATAGCGCTCGGTTATCCGGAATTTTTGATGAACCGGCACCACGTCGGTCCCGTCCGTGCCGGATAAAAAAAGTTTCCTGTAGTTTATTCCTTGACTTCTGAGCCAGGTTAAGGTTTTGAAGTACAGGAAACTCACTTTTAACCGGCACCTAAATAACCGGAAATCTCTGTTAACCGGCAAAATTCAGGAGTAGGTTCAGGTAAGTTTTACTTCATATTAGTGGCAGTTCCTGGATCTGTGGCTGTGTAACTGGGGTTCCTGCACCTGTTGCTAAGCAACAGGGACGCTTGGTCTGTGGCCGGAGTTCCTGCACATGTTGCTAAGCAACAGGGAAGCCTGGATTTGTTGCTGTGTACGGAGCTCTCGTACCTTTTAACTGTACCTCTCTGTAATCCAGACTTTTTGATAAACCGGCACCACGCTGGTCCCATCGGTGCCGGATAAAAAAGAGTTTCCTGTAAAAGCAAAATACTGAAAGACACACATGATATTTGGTAAATATCCCCATGTTATTGTAAATTATGTAAAGTTGTGACGTTTTCACCTCATTTTGAGCATTGAAAATGTCAGTTGTTGAGAAAAAGACAAGTTTGATATTTTTTCCCCCAAAGATGTGATTTGGTTTATCATCTTTTTTGGTAGTTCGCCTGACTGGCAATTCAGGATTGGCGGTTTTCATTAATCCTTAGTAGTATCTCTTGGCAGTATTCTGGCTGCTTTCCTTGCTTTGGATTTACTTCTTCAGTTCTAATTGCCGCTGCTCTATTTTGAGCTAATCGACAAAGTGTGACAGGAAGTAAGTGACACGGAGATCGAGCTATGTGCAAGACCTAATAAATGGATGGAATGTGCATGAAGGTCTGTGCTGATTGAATTTTCAAAGTTTGTTACAATCATAATGCAATGTAACCATACACACATTTGCTTTAAAATAATTGTTGTTTTGAATACCTCTTCAAGTTTGAATGGTGTTTAACAATGGAACATTACACCAATGCACTAAATGATCTTTGCCACCAGAAGGTTTGAGTACTGGCACAGTATTGGGTAAAAATCCATAATCTCTTTCATCCTACCAAAAACTGCCACTTTATCATGGTGTCTAAACTACATTTGTTATGGTTTATTTTCACTTATAGATGAAGGAGGATAGACAAAATGGGGGCATTTCAAAAAGGAGAGAAGGGGAATACAAGCTTTTTAAAATTAAAAAAATTGTACCAACTGATGGTGCCCCATTATTTTTAACAGGAACAAATATATGAAATCCTTGATGCAATGTTCGAGAGGAAAGTTCAGCCTTCAGAGCACGTCATTGACCAAAATGATGATGGAGACAATTTCTATGTAATTGAACGGTAAGGAATTTAACCCCTGTAATGGTGCTGAGTTTCTCTTTTATACTTACTATTTTATAGTATCCTTGTGTAAATGAAGAAACCCCTTTGATGTTGGATGGATTTCACCAGAATGTTATAACTGAAGACTAATGTACATATAAAACAATGAGATCCTTGTTAATACATTGTTTAAAAAATGATTGCTTTCCAGGTTAGTAAAATTTAGTTAATGGTTAACTTTGAAGTCTAACTACTGACCTTTCACTTTTAACCAGTTAACATTACAGCTTGTATTTTTGAGAAGGAAAAATGGCCTTTATTGACGTGGGCGTTTTTTTAACCTCATTGTCTTTAGTCCTGAAGATTAAGTATTGTATCTGTCCTTGAGCACTCTGAATGCTTGCTTCAGCACTGCACTAAGTTTAACGTTATTCTACAAAATCGCAGTAACATGACTGGATGTTTATTTTAAAAAAAACCACAAGTGTCTTAATAAAAAAGGATCACTTGCGTGTTGCTGCCTTTGATTGGTATGTTGCCTGTGTCGAGGAAAACTGGATATAAGGCAGCTGTGAACTCCTGGAGCCATTTACACTGTATACCGGCAAATGTAACTATGCTGCATTATAGGCAACGAGCCGCATTTCTCCTAGTTTGTTCAGTGGTTGCATTTAAGTAGGAGTGTTGGTCATGGCATCTGGGAGCGAGCAAGTCGAAACACATTATCCCTTTAAGAATTTTGCCCCATGCACATCCATCTCAATTAGGTCCTCTCCTTCCATTCTGTTGTCTGAGACCTTGTTATGGACTCTACTGTAGTGTTTCTGCTGTTGATATTTGCAACTGACTAGCTTTATTGCTGTAATAGTAGAGTTAGTTTCAGATTCATATTTCAGTGTCTCATTACTTGTGCTCAAAACTCTTTAAGAGCTACCTGGTCCAAGGAACTAGGAGCACCTCTTTCTCAGGCTTAAAATATAATATAAATCTATCCATTATATATTTGATTTGGTAGATGGGGCACCATATTGCATTGCAAAACTTGTTAGACCTGTAGGTCAAGCTGCGAGTTTAAGCTGTGTGACAGTCGAGCAGCTGTGAGGTGGTGTAACAAGAGAGCCTAACGCTTGTAGATGGAGCTGTGAGCTAACATTACGTGACAGCCTGACTCCTTATCGTTGCTTGTATAGAAATTAAGAAATCTATCTCTGTAGTTCACAACTAATCATAGCCTGCATAGAAAGGGCAAATTCAGGGCTTCCTGAAAATCCATAAAATTGCACTTCCTTTAAAGCAATTAAAAACTGGGCCATTTCATAATTAGCTCCTTAATAAACTTCCAGAAACTTGGGGCTAGTGTGACCTGCCTCCAGCTGAATTATTTTTGTTGTCCCACCATTGATGGTGTTTCTCGATTTCTTCCCCCGAGGCACAATGTGCAATCCCTTCCCCAACACTGATTCCACCCCCTCTTGTACTGCTTCCAGCACGCCCCTTCTCCACTCTTTTCTCCCCCCCCGCCCCCCCCAAGCTGATTTGGTTTTCTTGCTTTCCTCTTCTTCCTCCCTAGTTGAAGTAGTTTTAATGCTGCTCCTCCCTCCCGAGGAGTTTGTTTTCCCACTCTCTCTTTACTCCCTACAGTGTGTTTATTCCCCCCCCCCCCCCCCCCCGGACCTGTGGAGGGAGCCCTCCTGAGGTACTTCCTGCTCTGAGATATTGTTTACATCCTGCTCCACTTATTCCCCACCCCAACCTTCTCACCCTGCCTGACCTGAAGATTGCATTTGGTTGTGACTCCCTGTTTGACAAGCCATGGGAGCCTGACTAGCAGTATATTTATTAAAAAAATGAGGAATACAGGAGACTTCGAGATATCCGGCACCCACGGGACCGAGTTGCTGCCGTTCTATCCAAACTTCCGGATAGACCAGCGTTTATGTTGTCAGATACGAAGGTTTTCATCTCCGTATCTGACAACAAACACTGTTGCTCAGCAACAGCTTGTAAACACTCGGCCGTGGTTTGGAAGCGTCTCTGAAGCTGTTGCTAAGCTACAGAGACGCTTTCCAGAGCCTGCCTGTGAAAAGAATGCTAGGAGAAGAAAAAAAACCTACCCAAAATGGCTGCTGATTCCTGCCGTTCGATCGAAGTTTCCGGACATACAACCTCCGGATAAACCAAAGTTTCCTGTAGCTTACAAAGCAACAAGGCATACTGCATTGAAGAGTCACAATAATGTTCTATACCAAGTGCTTGGTTTATGAATTTCCACTTAACACACAAGATGTAATCCTCTCTTGAAAAACAGTTGTACATTTTTGTTACTTATAATGCATATTGCATGAAGATGATTTACTGAGTAACATTGTAGGGTTGGAAGAAGATGCTTTGGTGGCAGAGAAGTTAAGAAAACTGTAAAGTTGTTCAGATCATCAGTTAGACCTACCACTATTTAAACACAGTTGAAAAGGAAATGCATATATATGTCTATATGTAATGACTCATTCAGAAGTGATATAAAGTTTTATTTCACAATTCAGCACCATAACATAAACTGCTGTGCATTTATTACATTTATTCAGCACTTTTTTTAATTTTTGTCTGTCACTTGCTGTTGCCTTACAATAAATTTGAATGCTCAGCCAACTTGAGGGAAATATTTTTCTGAGGTTAACACACATGATATGATAGCTAATTGTAAGATCTACGTAGTGCTGATTTAAATGTCTTTAATAACGGAACGGAATTTACGGTCAGCGTCGAAACAAAGACGCTTGCCGCTGGCCCCAAATAAAGCTACCCGCAGAGATCTTGCGATCTCTGGCGAGAAGTTTGCCTTTTCCGACACGTAAGTGACTTCAGTGCAGTATAGTGGGGATTTCCTAGCGTGAACTGCTGTGACATTAACAAGCTGTCTAAGCAGCCAATCACATTGCAGAATTCTAACAGACAGGGAAGCAGGAAATGAGAACCTGCTTTTATCCTGACTTTTAAATTTTTTTTTACAGAGAGCAAAATAAAGATTGGGGCTCTAACATGGGGATAAGGTAGAAGCTGAAATATCATGAACAAACATTTTAAAAAAAATTAAGTTTCTTAAAAATAATTTTTATCAGCATGAATAAATTTGACACTCCACAAAATTAAAATTAGTTTTTCAGGGCCATACCGTTTGTTTAGCAAGTCAATACGCTGTTAAAACCCCAGTTACACCTAATCCAACAAGGCCTAACTTTTAATGGGGTATTTAGCAGCGATATTATCGTGGAAAAGCCCAAGATTCTGTCAGTTTCCCTGATTACACTGATTGCCGGGGTGGGGGGGGGGTGCACTGCCAATGTTGGTGCATTGAATGACTGATCACAACTTCTAGATTTCCACGTTTAGATGCACATGCGCTACATCCTGATGTTCCAATGGGGGTAATAACGGTGAGCGCTATTGGTTCGCCGTTATTACCCACCGCAAATTCCAGCCCAACATTTCAACAGGCTACTTTTTTTCCCCGCTGGCTTTTGTGACTGAGGATAAAATTCTTGCATGCAGAACTGCACTAAACCAAATCAATCAGAAGTTACACACTTCACAAAAAGTGAGCGACAGTTATCTATTAAAAATCCCAACAGACAAGAAGCACTGACTTATAGAAAGAAGGAGTTACATTTTTATAGTGTCTTCTAGATCTCAAAAACTTCTCAAAGTACTTCACATACATTGGATTATTCTGAAGTGCAATAATTGTTTTTTGGTAAATGGTGCAGACATCTTGCAAACAGCGCAGAAATCGGATGAACGACCAGATTAGCTGGTTTCTTTTTGGTGATAATGTTGGATGGGCACCTGGAAAATGCTCTGTTTTTACAAATATTGCTATGGGTAAAAGCACAGGCAGATGGGATTTTAGTTTTACATGCAATCCAAAAAGATTGGCTGCTCCAACAATGCCGCACACCCTCCGCACTGTGCGAAGCGTCAGCTTGGGTTATTAGCTTATTTAATTCTTCTTTTATAGTAGAGAGCTGTTTCCAAAAACCGCTCTAAATTTTCAGGTTTGCCTTCCTGATGAAATTGTTCCGTCAAGACGCTTTTCCTAACGAGCAGAAACAATGATGGGCTATGTCAGTCTGGCCGCCTCCCGCATTCTTCTATTTCAACTGAAGTGCTTTTTCCCCCCCCCAGGTGGACACACTGGTTATTGGTGCTGTGGCTCATGCAACCCTCAATAAAATGGTTAAAGTGTAAATAGAAACTGAGGTTATAACTATTAGGGAAGACTGAACAGGTTGGGGCTCTTTTCTCTAGAAAAGAGATGGCTGAGGGGTGACCTGATAGAGGTCTTTAAAATTACAAAGGGGCTTGATAGGGTAGACGTAGAGAAGATGTTTCCACTTGTGGGGGAGACCAGAACAGGGGCCATAAATATAAAATAAAAACAGAAAATGCTGGAGAAACGCAGCAGGTCAGGCAGTATCTGTGAAGAGAGAAACAGAGTTAATGTTTCAGGTCGATGACCCTTCGTCAGAACTGGAAAAAAGCAGGAAATGGAACAGATTTTTAAGCAAGTGTAGGGGCTGGGAAAGGGGGGAGGGGATGAAAGAACAAAAGGGAAGGTCTGTGATAGGATAGAAAGCAGGAGAGATTAAGAGACATTAAAAGATATTCAAGGCAAAAGGAGATGGTAATGGGACAGGTTAAGAAACAAAGGATGGCTCTAGATAAAGTGTAAATTGCGCTGGCAGAATGAAAGACAGCTGCCCTGTGGGGGAGAAGAAAAAAAGACACGCACAAAAAGTGTGGATAAAAATATATATATATTTTTTTTATATATAACTCTATGTTGAGTCCGGAAGGCTGTAAAGTGCCTAATCGGAAGATGAGGTGCTGTTCCTCGAGCTTAAGCTGAGCTTCCGTGGAACAATGCAAGGGGCCGAGGACGGTGAGGTCTGAGTGGGAGTGGAGCAGTGAATTAAAATGACAGGTGACCAGAAGCTCGGGGTCCCCCTTACGGATTGAACGGAGGTGTTCCGCAAAGCGGTCACCCAATCTGCGTTTGGTCTCCCCAAAGTAGAGGAGACTGCATCGTGAGCAGCGAATACAGCATACTAAATTGCAAGAAGTACAAGTAAATCGCTGTTTCATCTGGAAGGGGTGTTTGGGGCCGTGGGAAGGGGGGAGGGATAAGGGCATGTGTTGCATCTCCTGCGCTTGCACGGGAAGGTACCGGGCGAAGGGGAAGGGGTGTTGGGGATGATGGCGGATTGGACTAGGGTGTCGCAGAGGGAGGTGGCGGAAATGGCGGAGGATGATACGTTGAATGTGGAGGCTGGTGGGGTGAAAGGTGAGGACAAGGGGAACTCTGTCGTGGTTCCGGAAGGAAGGGGCAGGGATGAGGGCAGAAGTGCGGGAGATGGAAGGGACACGGTCAAGGGCCGTGTCAACCACTGTAGAGGGGAATCCTCGGTTGAGGAAAAAGGAAGACATGTCAGAAGCACTGGTATGGAAGGTGGCATCGTCAGAGCAGATGTGGCGGAGACTGAGAAACTGGGAGAATGGAATAGAGTCCTTACAGGAGGCGGGGTTGGAGGAAGTGTCGTCCAGGTAGCTGTGGGAGTCAGTGGGCTTGTAGTGAATGTTTGTCAGTATCCTATCCCCAGAGATGGAGACGGAGAAGTCGAGCAAGGGAAGGGAAGATTCGGAGATGGACCATGTGAAGGTGAGGGAAGGGTGGAAATTGGAAGCAAAGTGAATGAAATTATCTAGTTCAAATCAAATCAAATCAAATCAACTTTTATTGTCATTGTTAGTGCACAAGTGCAGTACAACGAAATGTAGGCTTGCGGCGAGAGCAGGAAACGGCACCGATACAGTCATCAATGTACCGGAAAAAGAGGTGAGGGAGGGAACTTGAGTAGGACTGGAACAAAGAGTGTTCCACATATCCCACGAAAAGGCAGGCATAGCTAGGACCCATGCAGGTTCCCATAGCGACACCTTTGATTTGGAGGAAGTGAGTGGAGTCAAAGGAGAAGTTGTTCAGTATGAGAACAAGTTCAGCCTGGCGGAGGAGGGTGGTGGTGGATGGGGACTGGTTAGGCCTCTGTTCAAGGAAGAAGCGGCGCGCCCTCAGGCCATCCTGGTGGGGGATGGAGGTGTAGAGGGATTGTACGTCCATAGTGAAAAGGAGGCGATTGGGGCCTGGAAACTGTTAAAGTGGCGGAGGGCGTCGGAAGAGTTGCGGATGTAGGTGGGAAGAGACTGAACAAGCGTAGGAAAAATAGAGTCGAGATAGGAAGAGATAAGTTCCGTGGGGCATGAACAGGCTGAAACGATGGGTCTACCAAGGCAGTCCTGTTTGTGGATCTTGGGAAGGAGGTAGAAGTGGGCTGTGCGGGGTTGGGGAACTGAGGTTGGCAGCCGTGGGGGGGGGGGGGGGGAAGATCTCCAGAGATGAGGTCAGCGACAGTCTTGGAAACGGTGGCTTGATGTTCGGTGGTGGGGTCATGGTCCAGGTGGAGGTAGGAGGAGGTGTCGGAGAGTTGACGTTCAGCTTCCGCTAGGTAGAGGTCGGTTTGTCAAACAACAACAGCACCACCCTTGTCAGCGGGTTTAATGACAATGTCGGGGTTGGATCTGAGAGAATGGAGTGCTGCAAGTTCAGAGGGAGGTAGGTTGGAGTGAGTGAGGGGAGCAGAGAAATGGAGACGGCCGCCTGCCACCTTCCCTTTAATTAGTGCCACCCCGGCCGCAGGTAGGCCCCCCTGACCCCATCGAACATGGCGTCCGGCGGTAAGTCAGGGGGTGCTACCGAAGATCGCGGCTGGGGTTCTGCGCACGGTGATGATGTCATCGCCGGTGGCGTAGCGCTGCAGGGTGCTAACTGTTACCGCTGCCGCTAAATTTCGCGGGAGGTGCTGGCGGTGCCTCGCTCGGGCGCTAGTTGGTTTACGCCCCGTTAGCGCCCTCTTAAGGCGCTAACTGGAGGTGCAAAGCAACCGAATTTTTAGGCCAGTGTATCTAACCATCAACTACTATACATACAACATGCTGACACATTTGCAGTTTTAAAAAAAACTTATCAAAATATTTTTAAATAGGCTAGTTTTATACTATTTTATGCAAGACCCAGTAAGACCTTCAAAATTATTTATATTTCTGTATGGACAAGAAATTGCGGGGTGTTGAGGTGGGGGGGGGCGTGGGTGGTGGTTGCTTCAGGGCTAGTGGGCACATCATATTTTACTGGAAAAATGAACTGCTTCTACAGTGCAAGACTTCCAGCAATCCCTTTTCATCTAAAAAAATGTTACTAGCAGCAAATGGGAATCAAATCCTGTGTTGATTATACAATTGTTTTCGACTATATAATCAAAGAATCATACAGCACAGAAGGAGGCCATTCGGCCCATTGTGCCTGTGCCAGCTGTTTGGTAGATGTATCCGATTAGTCCCGCTCCCTCGCTCTTTCCCTGTAGCCCTGCCCTGCAGATTTTTTCCCTTCAAGTATTTATCCAATTCCCTTTTGAAAGTTACTGCTGAATCTGCTTGCACCAACCTTTCGGGCAGTGCATTCCCGATCACAACTTGGGTTTAATCACAGAAATCCCACAGTGCAGATAGAGGCCATTTCGGCCCATCGAGCCTGCACCGACACATATCCCACCCGATCCCCGTAACCCCTACACCAACACATATCCCACCCTATCCCCGTAACCCCACGAATTTAATCCCCCTAACACTAAGGGTCAATTTATCATAGCCAATCAACCTTAACCGCACATCTTTGGACTGTGGGAGGAAACCGGAGCACCCAGAGGAAACCCACGCAAACACGGGGAGAATGTGCAAACTCCACACAGACAGTCACCCGAGGCCGGATTCGAACCCGGGTCCCTGGCGCTGTGAGGCAACAGTGCTAACCACTATGCCACCGTGCTGTAAGGTGTTGGGCCTGTAGTCGTATTTCAAATGCAAATCTCTAAACAGGACGTAGCTGCATCTGTTTCACTGACAGTAAATTGGCTAGGAACATAAACTGTATCGCTGGTAATGTATTTTATGAATTGATTTTTAAAATCTCATTATATAATTTATTCATTCACGGGATGTGGCCGGCAAGACCAGCATTTATTGCCCATCCTTAATTGCCCTCGAGAAGGTGGTGGTGAGCCATCTTGTTGAATACAACTGAGTGGATTCAGAGGGCAGGTAAGAGTCAACCACATTGCTGTGGGTCTGGAGTCACATATCGGCCAGACCGGGTAAGGACGGCAGATTTCCTTCCCTGAAGGACATTCGTGAACCAGTTGGGTTTTTACGACAATCCGATAGTTTCATGGTCACCATTACTGATACTAGCTTTTTATTCCAGATTTATTTAATTAATTGAATTTAAATTCCCCAGCTGCCGTGGTGGGATTTGAACTCATGTCTCTGGATCATTAGTCCAGGCCTCTGGATTACTAGTCCAGTAACAGATGTTACCATACCTCAAAAAAAAACGCTCCTTGTGTTACTCCTTGGCTGAACAAGTGTCACGAGGAAAGGTTAACGCTGCTCGCCCAGTTTCCATTTGCAAAATATAAACAATGAGAATATTCCGAGCTGTAACATTTTGGAAATATGTGGCTGATGAGACACAGTACACTTTTTACATGGAGTTGAAAGTAGGCGTTCCTTCATCGTCGCTGGGTCAAAATCCTGGAACTCCCTCCTGAACAGCACTGTGGGAACACCTTCACCACACGGACTGCAGCGCTTCAAGAAGGTGGCTCTCCACCACCTTCTTGAGGGCAATTAGGGATGGGCAATAAATGCCGGCCTTGCCAGCGATGCCCACATCTCATAAATGAATTTTTTCAAAGTATGTATCTGGAAGCAGAGTCAACAATAACTTTCAAAAGGGAATTGGATAAAAACTTAAAGGGAAAAAATTTGTAGGGCTATGGGGAAAGGGCAGGGGAGCGGGACTAATTGGAGAGCTCTTTAAAGGAGCCGGCACAGGCATGATGGGCTGAACGGCCTCCTGTGATGGGCTGAACGGCCTCCTGTGCTGTATCATGATACTATTACAAGTTGAGAGCGAATCAATTTGAACCTAGTTGAGAAGAATTGTATCCCTATTCTTCAAGGGTGAAACCTCTCTATAATCACTAATCTATCGAGCTGTTTCACTTTTGCTAATAAGTTTCACCTTCAGTGCTGTCGAACTGATGCCGACTTGAAGTGGAGTGGGCGTAGGACAGATAATGTATTTTGCCTCTGTCGAAGTACATCGGGTCATGTGCAATTTGAAAATAGTGTGTCAGGTCTGATTTAATGAGGCTGGTGACAAGTACATGCTGAGCTATAAACATTTGCCAAGAGTGCGGGTGTTTTGAATTATGATTTTGAAACTTCAAGAGATCTTAAATTCATCAAAACTATAAGAATGCGTTGGACTAATGCCATAATCCATGCCCTCTTGAGTTTTATACTCTACAGTGTATTAGTATATCCAGCATTTAATACCGAACCTGGGAGTCTTTTACTTATCAACGTACATTGTTTATGTTCTTCCTCTGGAAGTGATTTCTCTAAAGGGGCTCAAATAACCAATGTTTCGCTGGGAAGTGCACTGTAAATTCTTAGAATTTTCTATTCTACGTTATTGATGGTTGAGTCATCTTGGATCGATCTTCACTTTTCCACGAAGGCATCAAGTTCTTCACAGCCACTCTTGTCAAGCGCCTACAGTATACCCTACATATTGCACCAGTAACATTTTTAAGAAAAATCCATTTGCTGTGGGCAGATACCTTTTTGAGAAGCAATTCAATTTTTAAAAAAAAAGCATTTCTTCAGTATTAGAAGTTCAGTTTCTTAACCATTCACAATAATTCAGAATTGCTTCAGACTTTTTTTCTTATCGAAGACACTCCTGGGAGGTTTGTTTTAAGCGTATTACGTTCCTACAATGTAAAACTGGTGAGCTGTTTAGTACAGTCTATGGAAGGAAGCTGGCGACAATTTTAAAATGGAGCTGTGCCCTTCTGGGAATATTATAAATGTATAGATATGTTGTAGAAATAGTCACCCCCCTTGCTTTATTTGGTTAAACCCTGATTCAAACTATTCAACCATTTTCTTGATTTCTGTCGTAGCGTTGAGATTTTTTCCTGTATGGAGCTGATACCGATTCAATGAGTTAATGGATATGGCCATTTCCCAGTAAATTGAAAACTCAGCCATCGTGTAGATGAGTGGTGTCAAGCAGCCATTTGTCTTGCACTGTCATTTTCATTGGGAGTGTTCCTTTTATGGTTAGACTAAGCAGCAATTCCTGGAAGAGTTTAGGCTACTGGAAGATACTGGCTGTGCTTGGAAGTACTGGCTGTGCTTGGAAGTACTGTCTGCCTGTCTGGATTTATGCTTTTAAGAATCTAAGAGTAATGGCCCGGAATTTGCAATGGGTGATATCAGTGAACCAACAGCGTTTGCTGTTATTACCCCTTTGAAACTGAAGTTGCGGTCAGTCATTCAGTGCTCTGACACTGGCTGCACTGTGGTTTCTCCCCACCCCCCAGTGCAACTGACACAAAGGTGGGCTTTTCTGTGGTAATATCTCATTAAAAGTTAGACCTTGTTGGATTAGGTGTAACTGGGATTTTAACGACGTATTGACTGCTAAATAAATGTTGTGGCCCTGAAAAACTAATTTTAATTTTGTGGAGTGTCACTTTATTAAAAAAAAATACAGGAAACTTTGTGCTATCCGGAGGTGAGCTATCCGGCAATCTGGAGCCACCGGCAAAAATCAGCAGCCGTTTTTTATTCTTTTTGTTTGTATTTTTTGCTTTTTTTGAACAGTCAAGCTGTGCAAGGTCTGTAGCTATAGCAACAGCTTCAGCTACAGAGCTTTAGGGCCACACCCGAGTGTTTAGAAGCTGTTGCTAAGCAACAGTGTTTGTTGTCAAATACGGAGATAAGAATCTCCGTACCTCTCAACATTAACTCTGGAGAGTACGGAAGTTTTGAGGCAATGGCAGCAGCTCGGTCCCGTGGGTGCCGGATAGCACAAGGTTTCCTGTATATATATTTTAAAGTTTGTTCATCTTTATTTTATGTTTACCTTTTCCCCATGTGAGAGCCGCAATCTTTTGAAATCGAGGCATGGCTTAACCGGGAGCCAGTGTAGGTCAGCGAACACTGGTGATGGATGAACGGGACTTGGTATGAGTTAGTAAAAGAGCAGCAGCGTTTTGGATGACCTCAAGTTTAGGGAGGGTAGAGCGTGGGACGTCGGCCAGGAGTGCGTTGGAATAGTCAAGTCTAGAGGTAACTAACACGTGGGTGAGGGTTTCAGCAGCATATGAGCTGGGGCAGGGGCGAAGTGGGGCGATGCCCCGGAGGTGGAAATAGGCGGTCTTGGTGATGGCACGGATCTGGGTAAAATATGACATCAAGATTGCGAACAGTGTGGTTCAGCCTCAGACAGTTGCAGTGAGAGGGATGGAGTCAGTGGCTTGGGAGCAGAGTTTGTGGTGGAAATTTCTGCTCATCCAGTACTGGCTATCGGGCAAGCACCAGAGAGGGTACAGAGGTGATTTACGAGGATGTTGCCAGGACTGGAGAATTTTAGCTATGAGAAAAGATTGGATAGGCTGGGGTTGTTTTCTTTGGAACAGAGGAGGCTGAGGGGAGATTTAATTGAGGTGTATAAAATTATGAGGGGCCTAGATAGAGTGGATAGGAAGGACCTATTTCCTTTAGCAGGGAGGTCAGGGGGCATAGATTTAAAGTAATTGGTAGAAGGATTAGATTGGAGTTGAGAGCATTTTTCACCCAGAGGGTGGTGGGGGTCTGGAACTCCTAGCCTGAAAGGGTGGTAGAGGCAGAAACCCTCATCGCATTTACTTGGATATGCAACTGAAGTGCCGTAACCCACAGGGCTATGGACCCAGAGCTGGAAAGTAGAATTAGGCTGGATACCAATGTTCCCTCTAATTTTGTTTGTACTGAGTGGAACACACACTCCTTTGAGCGTGACCTTTTCGTCCGTGAGCAAATTTTACAACCACTACTGTTACAACAACCACTTAAAAGCATATATGCAGTATTGCCACCTTACCATCTCAAAACATGAGACAAGGCTCTATACATAACTCCTCTGCTTCTGAAATGAACCCCATGTTTTATTTGCATTTTTATGGCTTTTTTAACTTGCGTTGCTACTTTCAATGATTTGTGAATCTATACCCCTCGATCCCTTTGCACCTCTACCCCATTTAGACTCTTACTTTCCAAGGATTAGGTAGCCTCCTTATTCCTCCTGCCAAAATGCATCACCTCACACTTATCTATATTGAAATTCATTTGTCATTTACACGCCCATTCTACAAGTTTGTTTATTGTAGAATTAATTAAAAGCTTTTAGTTCGTCATGTACAAACTCTATTTAGAAAAAAATACTTGGTCAGAAATGACTGGGATATAGAAGAACTGCATAATAATGCATTAACACTTCAGAAACGTCACTCAGTTACACAGTTATGTATCAACAAACAATCCAAAAGCCCAAGGTGAGCTGAAAGAGGCATATCTATTCGTGCAATTAGTATTAATTTTAAAGTTTTCAATGTATTAGCCCGTCCTTCCTGTCACTATAGCAATGGCTGCACAAGCAGCAGGAGCAGCGGCTTTCCTATGGCGCTGACATGCTGGACGTCCACATAAGTAATTAGAATATTAATCACAATGCAACCAGACAACCAACAACTATAAATGTAGTTCTTTAGTTCACAGTATTAAAAAGAATTGAACAAAAACAGGTATCCGTATTTCCAACTTCAATCACTTCCGTTAATAAACATTGTCTTCTTGAACCAGCACACGCCCCCCACGTAACACGTCAGAAATGCAGCACCTAGTCACAAGTGCAGAAAAATACACACACAATTTGCATCACCGAATTAAAAACAAAAAGCTCTCGCCCCCCCTCGCTCTCGCCTCGCTCTCGCCCCCCCTCGCTCTCGCCCCCCCCTCGCTCGCCCCCCCCTCGCTCTCGCCCCCCCCTCGCTCTCGCCCCCCCCTCGCTCTCGCCCCCCCCTCGCTCTCGCCCCCCCCTCGCTCTCGCCCCCCCCTCGCTCTCGCCCCCCCTCGCTCTCGCCCCCCCCTCGCTCTCGCCCCCCCCTCGCTCTCGCCCCCCCTCGCTCTCGCCCCCCCTCGCTCTCGCCCCCCCTCGCTCTCGCCCCCCCTCGCTCTCGCCCCCCCTCGCTCTCGCCCCCCCCTCGCTCTCGCCCCCCCCTCGCTCTCGCCCCCCCTCGCTCTCGCCCCCCCTCGCTCTCGCCCCCCCTCGCTCTCGCCCCCCCCTCGCTCTCGCCCCCCCCTCGCTCTCGCCCCCCCCTCGCTCTCGCCCCCCCCTCGCTCTCGCCCCCCCCTCGCTCTCGCCCCCCCCTCGCCGCCCCCCCCTCGCCCTCGTCCTCGCCCTCGCCCCCCCCTCGCCCTCGCCCCCCCCTCGCCCTCGCCTCGCTCTCGCCCCCCCTCGCTCTCGCCCCCCCCTACCACTTCCCCCCCCCAGCCTTTCTCTCTCTCTCTCTCTCTCTCTCTCTCTCTCTCTCTCTTTTCCCCCCCCCCCCTCCTTTCGACCCTCGCTCTTCAACCCTCCCCACCCCAACAGATTCAGTCATCTTGTTGCAAAGCGTGGCCTGTACTGTTGGCTGCGAAGGAGGGGTACTGAGCATCCGCGCCTTCGGCAAAACCGCACATGTTCAGAAGGTGATCGGGTGCGCTGCGTAGCTCCGTGATCATGTGCGGCTACGGCAAAACCACGCATGCGCAGAAGAGGATTGCGTACGCAGATGGACGCAAAGTCGTTGCTGCGGCAATTCATTTCAACTGCACGACAGCACGCCGATTAGTGCGTGGGCGCACAGCCGCGCACCTTCGAGGGATCGGTGCTGGATAGCTCTTTTTCGGCTGGCACAGGCACGATGGGCCGAATGACGGCCTTCTCCGCCAAAAATTTCTACGACTCTACAAGCAGTCTGACTATTTAGAGACGGTGGCAGGATGGAGAGGTGGTGGTGAGGTAGAGCTGGGTGTCGTCAGCGTACATGTAGAAGCTGATGATGTGTTTTTGGATGATGTCACTGAGGGGCAGCATGTAGATAAGAAATATCAATATACTTCATTTGTAGATTCCACACTCTAATAAAACCTTATTGATGCCAAAGATACGAAACTATAGCTTTGGTATCCAGAGTTATTTTTGTTGTCATTTAGGCAGATGAAGATAAAGTAAGGTTATGCATATTGGAATAGTACAAGTAAAATGTATTAACAATGATAGGACCTGTAAAACGATTTGGGTGAGATTATTAACCATCCATTGAAAGTGGCTGGTCGGTGTGAAGCTGTTGTCCATAATGCACCAGGATACACCTTTAGGGCATTTGACTGTAAATAGAAACAAATAATTCAGACGTTAGATCAGTGGTGAGTTTTGGGTATCCTATCCTCAAAAGGACATTGCTTTATTGAAGAAAATTCACCATCCTGACTTGGAAATCTATCGCCGTTCCTTCATCGTCACTGGATGTAAATCCTGGAACTCCCTCCCTAACAGCACTGTGGGAGCAGCTTCACCACACGGACTGCAGTGGTTCAAGAAGGCAGTTCACCACCACCTTCTCGAAGGCGATTAGGAATGGGCAATAAATGCTGGCCTTGCCAGCGACACCCACATCCCAGGAATGAATTTTTTTAAATGATTCTGTGATTTGGGGCTTTAAATGGTGAAGATCTGAGCTTGCTTTCCGTGAAAGAGATTGAGAGCAAATGATCTATTTTTTAACCGGCTGAAAGGAATGGATAACGTGGATGCAAGCCGGTTATTTAATTTAAAATCTATTGTACAACTAGAGGTCATGTGATGAAAACTAATGACCATCACACAAGACGAAGATGAGAAGGAATTCTTCTCTTAGGCAGTCCCTCGGAACTGAGGATGATTTGCTCCCACATTAAAAATGAGCTCGCAGGTGGCTGATTAGTCCAATGCAGGACCTACAGTCTCTGTCACAGGTGGGGCAGACGGTGGTTAAAGGGGCGGGTGGGTGGGGTGCTTGGGTTGACATGCGCTGCTTGCGCTTGGCTTCCGCTTGCTCCCGGCGAAGAGACTCGAGGTGTTCGGCGCCTTCCCGGATGCTTCTCCTCCACTTTGTGCGGTCTTGGGCCAGGGATTCCCAGGTGTCGGTGGGGATGTTGCACTTTTTCAAGGAGGCTTTGAGGGTGTCCTTGAAGTGTTTCCTCTGCCCACCTGGGGCTCTCTTGCCGTGCCGGAGCTCCGAGTAGAGCGCTTGTTTTGGGAGTCTCGTATCAGGCACGCGGACAATGTGACCCGTCCATCGGAGCTGATTGAGCGTGGTCAGAGCTTCGATGCTGGGGATGTTGGCCTGAGCAAGAACACTGACATTGGTGCGCCTATCCTACCAATGGATTTGCAGGATCTTGCGGAGGCAGCGTTGGTGGTACCTCTCCAGTGCTTTGAGGTGCCTGCTGTACATGGTCCATGTCTCTGAGGCGTACAGCAGGGCAGGTATCACTGCTGCTCTGTAGACCATGAGCTTAGTGCCGGGTTTGAGGTCCTGGTCTTCAAACACACTCTCTTCTTCAGGCGACCGAAGGCTGCACTGGCACACTGAAGGCGGTGTTGGACTTCGTCGTCGACGTCTGCCCTTGTTGACAGTAAGCTCTCGAGGTATGGAAAGTGGTCCACGTTGTCCAAGGCCTTGTCATGGATTTTGATAATCGGGGGGCAGCACTGTGTGGCGGGGGCAGGAATGAGAAGGAATGGTTGTCCTACAGAGTGCTGGACATATGCAATAGACTCCCAGCTGAAACAGTTAATGCTGTGTTGGCTGAAACCTTCGGCTTGATTAATATCTGGTTAGGATTAGAATCGAAGGTTATAAGAATTAATATAGATAGTGATAATCAAGTGCGGTGTGGAACATGAATGTTCCCGAGCTGCTGAGACCTTGAAGGTGTCGAGCCAAGGAGCACGATCGATAAAGAACGTGTAATGTCAAATGCAACAGTTAGATAGGTAATGGAGCAATCTGATGTATTTAACAATACAATAAAAGCTAATTTGGAGTGCTCAAGATTACAAGACAGTAATCTTATCTTGCGTTCAGTTAACTTATCTTGAGAACTGTCATGGCTTGATGTCATTTAAAGTTTTTCACTGGGTTACTGCTTGTAAGCATGTAATGTACAAGGGTTTTTCCACTTTGCAATGAGATGAAAGTGATCGTATAATTCAACATTAATTCAACTAATCTGATTCTGACGGATAGGGACACGAGACCCTCTCATTTTGGGCTTTACACCATGTGGGGTGCAACTCCGTTGTGGCTTCAAACCGGATTTAAGAAGTGTTTGGTAGGGTGGGCGGAGTACTTTACAAAAATTAAGCAGATTTTGTGTGTGATGTTTTCGAAAAGGTGGATGCTACTGCATCAATAAAATGCAAAAATTTACCAGCCAGGGAGTGGAGGCCCTGTGCATGCATTTAAACAAACCAGTACAGAGCTCTCTCCTGCCTGTGGGAGTTTGATTTCCGTTATACAATATGAATAAGGTCCTGCTGGCTGCCAATAATTTTTGTAGCCATGTCAATCTCACACTGGCATCATAGTTTAACCGTAACCTTTGATTAAATCCTTTAGATCTGTTGCAAAATGCATCTTACTGTCCTGCAAAACCCTTATTCTAGGATTATCTTAATTTAAGCAGGTTAAAACAAAACAAGTCACATTATTTGAAGTAGAATGTCAAAATATCTCCGTTACGGTGGCCATAGAGGACTGACAGTTGATACTAACAAGATAGAAAATTGCATTGAGAAACTCAGTACTGAATTAAATAAGACTGCTTATAATGTGCAATTAAAAAGTTGAATATATTGTAATATTATGTTTAAGTTCAAATATCATTGATAAACTGTTCCTACTTTGCTTGCATTTGACCTCATGGACTTTGTAATGTATTCAGTATTTAATAAAATAATCCACACCTTTAAAGCACTTCTGGTGAAGAAAGGAGCAAGAGTATTATCTACTCTGCACTATACTTCAAATCATAATGGGATGACTGGATAACTCTTGCTGTTCACATATAGACTGATCAGCATCCCATGCACAGGTCCAGTTGAACCTTCACTGATAGTTCTGGACTACAATAAAAGTTGGTGCTTACCCTTCTTAGGCAGTCCCTCGGAACCGAGGATGACTTGCTTCCACATTAAAAATGAGTTCTCAGGTGACTGATGAGTCCAATGCGGGACCTACAGTCTCTGCCACAGGTGGGGCAGATGGTGGTTGAAGGGGTGGGTGGGTGGGGTGCTTGGGTTCACATGCGCTCCTTGCACTTGGCTTCCGGCGAAGAGACTCGAGGTGTTTGGCGCCTTCCCGGATGCTTCTCCTCCACCTTGTGCGGTCTTGGGCCAGGGATTTCCAGGTGTCGGTGGGGATGTTCCACTTTTTCAAGGAGGCTTTGAGGGTGTCCTTGAAGTGTTTTCTCTGCCCACCTGGGGCTCTCTTGCCGTGTCGGAGCTCCGAGTAGAGCGCTTGTTTTGGGAGTCTCGTATCAGGCATGCGGACAATGTGACCCGTCCATCGGAGATGATCGAGCGTTGTCAAAGCTTCGATGCTGGGGATGTTGGCCTGAGCGAGAACAATGGATTTGCAAGATCTTGCGGAGGCAGCGTTGGTGGTACCTCTCCAGTGCTTTGAGGTGCCTTGGGAGCCTACTGTCAACAAGGGCAGACGTCGATGATGAAGTCCAACAGCGCTTTCAGTGTGCCAGTGCAGCCTTTGGTCGCCTGAGGAAGAAAGTTTTTGAAGACCAGGAGCTCGCACCCGGCACCAAGCTCATGGTCTACAGAGCAGCAGTGATACTCGCCCTCCTGTATGCCTCAGAGACATGGTGCTTACCTCCAGTGTGATAGCTGTGGTGAACTTGAATCTGAAGTGCTGTCAGTTTGCCGCAGTGGCTCAAGAAGGTGGCCCATCACAACCTCAAAGCAACTAGCGATGGGCAATAAATGTGGCCTTGCCAGTGTTGCCCACATCCTGAAAACAAGTAACAAAAGTAGTCATTTATTTTATTATTTAGGCTGTAGCTGATAGCAAGTGCACAGTTATCCTGCCATCATCTGCACCTCTCCAATATAAAAACTTTTTGGGAGCCACAATGCTCTCCATTTTAATGATTTGAATGTTTTTAAAAGATGTTCCTTCTCTAACCATAGTCCTTTTATTCGAAGTTTGGGGGAAAAAAACATTCTAAGCAACAATCGATTCATTAGTGGTTAGGATTTTGAACTGCAATGTCACTTCAGGTCAAAGAAAAAAGTCCCTGTCTGACAAATAAAATGCCTGGTGGTGAAAGGTCATGCCGATCATTTTAGCCATCATTTGAACTGTGAACTTGAATAGTGAAAAGTCAGCAGTAAATCATTGCTGGGGGTAACACTTGCACCAAATATTCTTTGTTCCCAGCAATTTCTCCGACATGAAGCTCCCATTTCCTGCAAGGTCCTAATAAAATCATGTAGCCCACTCTTACTTGGTGTACTTGCTCAGAGTAGAGGAAAATGCACAATGACCAGTTCTGGATAAACAACATCACCTGACTTAAAGGCTTTTGTAGTCTTGTGCGATTCCTGATTGACCACTTTAGCCACTGAGCAAAGCTTCTTGGAGCAAACGTACCAGCACACCAAGGTGCCAGAACTACTGCTGGCACCAGAGCAGCACAAATTCTGTGCCCACCCTTCACAGAAATCCTCAACTCTTGACAGCTCTGTGCGATTGGAATGTAGGATGGCACAATTGGAAATACTATCGTGTTTAGCTGTTCCACTAGCACTGGACGCAAACCCTAGGCTTATCCGACAAGCTCAAACTGCACAAGGAGATGAATCATTGCTGAAGTTTTCAAATTTGCTTTGTTGATGAAAATTCATTGAAAACATCAATAACCGTATGTTATGTGACAGTTTTAAAAAAAACTTCGTTTCCTGTTTACATTTGAGAAATTTCTAGACAGCCCATTGCAAAACTGAATAATCTGCTCTAAAATAAGATGGGTAGCAACCAATGTTCCCTCTAAATTTTTTTTGGGCAGTGTGGCCCCTTTAACTGACTGTGCAGCCCATTCAAAATTCCTCGTGTGTGTGTGTGTGGTTTTGCCATTTAAAAGCCAGCGAGCCGGCTGTGCATGACCTCCAGAGTGCCATGTGGCCGTGCAACTTAGAGGGAACATTGGTAGTAACTCTTGTCTAATCTACAAGAAGAACACTTTATATTAAAAAAAATGTAAGGACAAAAAAAAGCGATCAATGCTCGGCCCTCTAATACACTAAGGGGGAGAAATTGGGTGAGTAGCGCCACCTGTTAGCGCCTAAAGAGGCAGTCAGTGGCTGTAGCGCCACTGGCTGTGCCTCCCGTGATATTCAGCAGGGGCGCTAATGGTGGCGTTAGGCATTTGCGCTGCGCCGCCACCGATTACATCATCGGTGTGCGCAGCGCCCCGTTCGCGATATTTGGTAGCGAACACCGCAGTTGCGCCGTTTGCTACCCGCGCCCGGTTCACGGGGCCTTACTGTGCCGGCAGCGGCGCAAGTTAAGGTGGAGGTGCGGGGCAGCCGCCTGCCAGCACCTCCGTCCCCGGCCTCCTAACCCCCCCCCCCCCCCCGCGGCATTGCCGGCTGTTTCCCGAGAGCCCGGCACTTCTCTTTGGTGCCGGGCTCCTTTGCCGGCACTCGCGAGCGGGGATCGCGCTGTTGCAGGCACCTCCCCCTTAACAGTGGGAGGAAGGCCTGCAGTACCGCAGCGTGTGGCGCTGCGGCAAGTTGCGCTGCGATATTCAGTTTCAGCGCCCTAAGAGGGACGCGGAGCGCCTCGAGCCTCGCCCCGTGTCCCTCGAGGGGCAATGAAACTGAATACCTGACGATCGCTAAAGCCTCAAACGCTGCGCTAAATCCTGCGCTCAGGCGACTTTTGCGCCACTTTGGCGCCCCAACCCAATTTCTAGGCCTAACTCTCCTAACAACTGAATTTTGAACTCAAGTGATGATTTTATCTCTACTGCCTGGTCTGGAAGATCATTACAAAAATTCTTCCAAACTGACACTCAAATAATTGTGTCTGATTGTTTTTACCATTTGGAACAATTTGCTTGGGCTAGTATTGGTAAGTTCCATTGCCTTGTGTGATTGTGAAATGCTTCTGCTTTAGTTGGGAAGGCAACTGGACACAAATGAGTACTTAGCCCTTTGAAATACTGTATGCTGTTATTGTTTACTCGAAAGAGTTTCAGTTAAAATAACCCATTGCAGAATTAACCATACTTAAAATGGATGTACAGCTGTGTCCCAACGAGACCATTATAATCAACCTTTTTTATTTTTTGTTCTATTTGTGGATGCTTTTAGAACCTGCTTTAATGGTATTTATTCACATTTGATGTTTACTCCTGGGCCTGCATGGCCAGGTAAATATAATTTGAGTACTGTAAATGATTGTGTCTGTCTCCCACTTTCGATTTTCTCTCATTGTCTTTCTCTTGAAAGACTGATTTACACTAGGCAGGAGGGTCCCAAACGTTTTTTGTTGCGTCCTCTTTTGGAAATTCACGCCCCATACACACCACCAGCCCCCTCCCTCACCTCGGCTTTTTAAGGAACAGTGTGGATGAAATCAGTCTTCTGCAGTAGCACAAAACGGGACACAGTCTCAGGATAAGGGGTTGATCATTTAGGACTGAGATGAGGAGAAATCTCTTCACGCAGAGAGTTGTGAATCTTTGGAATTCTCTACCCCAGAGGGCTGTGGATGCTGAATCGTTGAGTATATTCAGGACAGAGATCGATAGATTGTTGGCTACTAAGGAAAGCAAAGGGATTGTGCGGGAAAGTGGAGTTGAGGTCGAAGATCAGCCGTGATCTGATTGAATGGCGGCGCAGGCTCAAGGGGCCGAATGACCTGTTCCTGCTCTTTTTTTTTATCATGTTCTAATGTTAGCAAATCGTCAGCCCGTTTTACAACGCGCACAGTTTTCTCTTCCTTTTGTGGTCAACGGCCTCCCGGCCCGGTATGAGGCCATTTAGTGCTGCTGCTTGGACTAATTTCAGCACCCGTCCCTGTATTTTTGCATAGAACAAGAGGATTTTATTTTCTCCGGCTAAAATAATATATTGCTCAAGACAGAAAGCAACATAAGGTAGCACAGTACCAGTCCGATACAAATGAATAAACTTGAACATAAAAGAACACTTGATGACTCATCCTTATCTCTAAGTAAGATGAGCCTGTTTGCTAGCTCACAATTTGTGGAATCTCGGTTTCATTTCAGTGAGTTTCAACCGCAAATCAGTCTCTACATTCAAGCTGCTTCTGTATTTGTTTTTGGTTCCAATAAGTGAAGAAAACCCCATTTCCGACAGATACATTGAGGCAAAGTGGGCGAGCATTTCAACGGCTGTTGGAGACTCTCTTTCAATTGAGAGCCAGAACTGATCAAGGAGCATGACTTAAAAACAAAGTCACCAGCACCATCTTTTAGACTCGCAGCAATCTCGGCCTTTGCAATGAAGTCCTCTGAAAACGGATTTCGAACCCAGGCGAAATCCTGCAATTCATTTGCTCCTCTTTCAGGAAAATATATGCTGAATTTAGGAACATGGGAAGGAAAGTTTTGTGCAAAGCCGAGACACACGCTCCAGAATTACGTTTTCTACTTCTAGGACTGATGTTCTGCAGTCCATAATAACAGAAGATAATGTTGACGATGTAGTTACATTGTCTTGTAGCATATAGCTCTACTCCATAGCAAAAAGTTTTTTTTGGAAAGGTTCAACTTTATTGTGCAGGATGAAAATGATGCTATTCTTACCTTGCAAAGAAAGGTTAAGTTCGTTGAGCCTGTCAAATATGTTGGCCAAATTGCCCAGTAAAACACGGAAGCGCTAGTGGACGGAATGATGGTGCAGTGGTGATTCAGAGTCGATCAAAAACATGTGGTGGCACTCCGAGTTCACGGATACTTGCCGAAACTTTACCAAGAGGCAGCCATTGAACTTCTTCGATTAACGTCATCTGTACTTTCAGTTGAAAGAGCTTCAGTTTGAAAAATCCCTTGTGGTTTATCTTTGAGGGCAGGATGTTTGGTCTCCCAAGTGGCATTTTCATTGGCTTGGTTTCATGCTATCACCACATTACGGCCGACGGGTTTCAGCAAAAACCAGGAAATGTGAACCCCAAGTGGTATTTTTCTTTTGCCTGGCTCTACTTGTTTCTTCCACGAGATCAACATCCTTGACTTTGTGCTTCAATAAACCAAACCTTTCCTTCACAGTTATTGAGCACCAAACGCCGCAGTCATGTCTGTCATATAGCACGCGGTGGCTAGGGGTCGCTGGGGTTCTTAGTGCCACTGATTTCAGATTAGTGTTCCATCAATTCAGTCGAAGATCATCTGTGCTGGGAGCAAACTTATAATATTGTGCAAAGATGCTGCTTACCTGGTGGGTGCCTGCAGCTGCCACCAATGCAGCCTTACCCTACCTTCCCACTTTACTAGGTAGACTGGCAATCAGAAATCTGATCGATCTTTAAATTTTAGAGAAACTAAGCAAATTTAAGTTTAAAATTCAAAGCAAAAAAAGTATACACCGATTCAGCCCTGCACAGGTCGATCGCGGCCCAGCGTAGAATGTTTGAATTCCCGCTGATTTCCCAAAGTTGGATCAATCGGAGGTGTTTTCGGTGCATAGTAACCGATTGTCGCAGTTGAGATCGAGAGTTGGTCTGGCTATCTTTTTGGAAAGTCAGCTATCCAATTGTGGACCATTGTCCCAGTTCTGCTAATGAAGGTTTTAACCCCACAGAAGAAATGGCCTTCATATTTGGAGTGTGTTAGTTTGCAGCATGTTGCTCTTTGGAATGATCCTACACAAAAAAAAAAAGAACTGCACTTATATAGTTCCTGGTCATGTCCCAAAGTGCTTCACAGCCAATTAATTAATTACTTTTAAGTGTAATCAGTGTTGTTTTGCAGGTAAATACAGCAGCCACTTTGCTGTTTGTGGGATCTTACTGTGTACAATGAGATAAATGTTTCGGATAGAGTTGTTTGAGGGATAAATGTTGGCCAGGGCACCAAGAGAGCTCCTCAAATAGTATCCGGGAACTTTTACGTCCACCTGAACAGCCAGACTTGGTTTAATGTCTCATCCAAAAGGCTATATGGCTGACCATGCAGCACTCTCTCAGTATCGTACTAAACTCGGGTCCTGGAGTGGGGCTTGAACCCATGATCTTGTGACTCAGAGGTACGAATGCTGCCACTGAGGCCATGCTGACATTGAATCTAACTGACTGACTGTAATTGTGTTACAGTCTAATGGTGTTTGCAGGCTGTAAATTTCTGGCAATCAACTGCAACATTAATACTCAAAACGTTTTGGTTACTTGATCGCTGTTGGTCTTTCACTGAAGGTATCATCACTCATCAGCTGCACTGAGTGCCTAACCATCGATGACATAACATCTATGAGATCTGGTGCTGTCAAAATAATAGAGTGCAACCCCTTGAAAACTGCTTCCACAGTACAAAACTTATAAAAATAGGGAATGCACAAGTGTGGTTAAAAGGCAGTATTTGGGATTGCGATGATGGCTATAATCCACTTGAGTTTTGCACTTTAAGATTTGACATTATTTGAGCCCTTTGGTAAGATTACAGTCTGATCCTCATCCATATGCAATTATTCTATAACTGGAGAATGAAGAAGTCAATCTTATTCAAAGGAGTAGGTCTGCAACTAGAAACCCTGCCTTGTAGAATTAAGTAATTAGTCGGTCTACAGAGCAGTAGTGATACCTGCCCTGCTGTATGCCTCAGAGACATGGACCATGTACAGCAGGCACCTCAAAGCACTGGAAAGGTACCACCAAAGCTGCCTCTGCAAGATCCTGCAAATCCATTGACAGGACAGGCGCACCAACCTCAGTGTTCTCGCTCAGGCCAACATCCCCAGTATCAAAGCTCTGACCACGCTCGATCAGCTCCGATGGACAGGCCACATTATCCTCATGCCTGATACGAGAGTCCCAAAACAAGCGCTCTACTCGGAGCTACAACATGGCAAGAGAGCCCCAGGTGGACAGAGGAAACGCTTCAAGGACACCCTCAAAGCCTCCTTGAAAAAGTGCAACATCCCCACCAACACCTGGGAATCCCTGGCCCAAGACCGCACAAAGTGGAGGAGAAGCATCCGGGAAGGCGCCGAACACCTCGAGTCTCTTTGCTGGGAGCAAGCGGAAGCCAAGTGCAAACAGTGGAAGGAGCGCACGTCAACCCAAGCACCCCACCCACCCGCCCCTTCAACCACCGTCTGCCCCACCTGTGACAGAGACTGTAGGACCCACATTGGACTCATCAGTCATCTGAGAACTCATTTTTAGTGTGGAAGCAAGTCATCCTCGGTTCCCAGGGACTGCCTAAGAAGGAAAATTGTCTGCAGCTTGATGTCGTAATGGAGTCTCTCAAATCAACAAAGCAAATTCTGAGCATTTCCTAGTCATCAACAATGTTCACTAATTTTGTTTGGCGCCATGCGGCCCCTTCAAAATACCGCGCCTGCACTGTTTTTTGTATTGAAAAGCCGGCTGCGCGGGATCCCTGGAGCGCCGCGCAGCTTGCAGGGAACATTAGTCACCAACCCATGTTTGTGTAGTTGAGGGCGTAATAGTAAAACTGCAGCGTTTGATGGCTGCAGCCTTAACCGGAGGAATCGTGGATCGTTTGTTATGCCCCTCATATAGTTATACAGCACAGAAAGAGGCCCTTCGGCCCATCGTGTCCGCGCCGGCCATCAAGCCCTGTCTATTCTAATCCCATTTTCCAGCACTTGGTCAGTAGCCTTGTATGCTATGGCTTTTCAAGTGCTCATCTAAATGCTTCTTGAATGTTTTGAGAGTTCCTGCCTCTACCACCCTTTCAGGCAGTGAGTTCCAGATTCCAACCACCCTCTGGGTGAAAAAGATTTTCCTCAAATCCCCTCTAAACCCCCTGCCCCTTAACTTGAAATTATGCCCCCTGGTTATTGACCCCTCTACTAAGGGGAAAAGTTCCTTTCTATCTACCCTATCTATGCCCCTCATAATTTTGTACACCTCAATCAGGTCCCCCCTCAGCCTTCTCTGCTCTAAGGAAAACAACCCCAGCCTGTCCAGTCTCTCTTCATAGCTGAAACGCTCCAGCCCAGGTAACATCCTGGTGAATCTCCTCTGCACCCTCTCCAATGCAATCACATCCTTCCTATAGTGTGGCGACCAGAACTGCACACAGTATTCCAGCTGTGGCCTAACTAGCGTTTTGTACAGCACCATCATAACCTCCCTGCTCTTATATTCTATGCCTTGGCTAATGAAGGCAAGTATCCCATATGCCTTTTTAACCACCTTATCTACCTGTACTGCTGCCTTCAGGGATCTATGTACATGCACACCAAGGTCCCTCTGATCCTCTGTCCTTCCTAGGGTCCTTCCCTTGCCTTGTTAGTCCTCCCAAAATGCATCACCTCACACTTTTCAGGGTTAAATTCCATTTGCCATTGTTCTGCCCATCTAACTAACCCATCTATATCGTCCTGTAGCCTGAGGCTTCCCTCCTCGCTATTTACCACCCCACCAATTTTCGTGTCATCTGCGAACTTACTGATCATACCTCCTACATTCATATCTAAATCATTAATGTACACTACAAACAGCAAAGGACCCAGCACCGAACCCTGTGGTACACCACTAGACACAGGCTTCCAGTCATAAAAACAACCTTCGACCATCTCCCTCTGCTTCCTGCCACTAAGCCAACTTTGGATCCAATGTGCCAATTGCCCTGGGCTCTTACCTTCTTGACCAGTCTCCCATGCGGGACTTTGTCAAAAGCTTTACTGAAGTCCATGTAGACTACATCAACTGCACTACCCTCATCCACACACCTAGTCACCCCCTTGAAAAATTCAATCAAATTGGTTAGACACGATCTCCCCCTGACAAAGCCATGCTGACTATCCCTGATTAATCCCTGCCTCTCCCAAGTGGAGATTAATTCTGTCCCTCAGAATTTTTTCCAATAATTTCCTACCACTGATGTTAGGCTCATTGGCCTGTAATTCCCTGGTTTACCCCTACTACCCTTCTTGAATAATGGTACTGCGTTAGCTGTCCTCTAGCACCTCCCCTGTGGCCAGAGAGGTTCTGAAATTTGTGTCAGAGCCCCTGCAATCTCCTCCCTTGCCTCACACAGCAGCCTGGGATACATCTCGTCTGGGCCTGGGGATTTATCCACTTTTAGGCCCGCTAAAACCGCTAGTACTAATTTGTTCAAGTATATCCCCATCCCCCTGCCTGATTTCTATGCCTACATTGTCCTTCTCCATAGTGAACACAAATGCAAAATATTCATTTAAAACCTCACCTACATCTTCCGGCTCTACACACACATTGCAACTTTGGTCCCTAATGGGCCCTACTCTTTCCCTGGTTATCCTCTTGCCCTTAATATACTTATAAAACACCTTGAGATTTTCCTTTATTTTGCCCGCCAGTGTTTTTTCATGCCCCCTCTTCGCTCTCCTAATTTCTTTTTTAAGTATCCCCCTGCACTTTCTATACTCCGTTAGGGCTTTTGCTGTTTTTAGTCCTTTGTATCTGCCAAAAGCCTCCCTTTTTTTTCCCTAATCCATTCTTGTATATCCCTTGACATCCAGGGTTCCCTGGGCTTGTTGGTCCCACCCTTGACCTTTACGGGAACATAGTGCCATTGTACTCTCTCTATTTCCTTTCTGAAAGACTCCCACTGCTCTGATGTGGATTTTCCTACAAGTAGCTGATCCCAGTCGACTTTGGCCAGATCCTGCCTTATATTAAAATCGGCCTTCCCCCAATTTAGAACCTTATTTCCGGTCCATCTTTGTCCTTTTCCATGACTACCTTAAATCTCACCGAATTATGGTCACTGTCACCAAAATGCTCTCCTACTGACACTCCTACCACTTGCCCGGCTACATTCCCTAGAATTTGGTCCAGTACCGCCCCCTCTCTTGTAGGACTTTCTACATGCTGGCTCAAAAAGCTCTCCTGGATGCACTTTAAGAATTCTACACCCTCTAAGCCTTTCACACTCTGACTATCCCAGTTAATATTGGGGAAGTTGAAATCCCCTACTATTATTACCCTATTACTTTTATACTTCTCTGAGATTTGCCTACATATCTGTTCCTCTATCTCCCCCTGACTGTTTGGGGGCCTATAGTACACTCCCAGCAAAGTGCTTGCCCCCTTTTTGTTTTTAAGTTCTACCCATATGGCTTCATTAGAGAAATCCGCTAAGATATCATCCCTCCTTACAGCAGTAATTGACTCCTTGATTAATATTGCGACACCCCCTCTTTTACACCCCCTCTGTCTCACCTGAAGATTCTATACCCCAGAATATTGAGCTGCCAGTCCTGCCCCTCCCTCAACCATGTCTCTGTGATAGCAACAATATCATACTCCCATGTGTTCATCAACACCTTCAATTCATCTGCCTTACTCGCAAGACTCCTTGCATTAAAATAAATGCCATCCAGCCTTGCCATACTCCCTTGTGCTGTTACATATTTGCTCTGTCTTCCAGGCTGACTTGTTTTTTCCTCTATATTTGGCTGTGCATCACCCCCTACCATAGTTCCACTCCGTATCCCATCCCCCTGCCAAGTTAGTTTAAACCCCCCCTCCCCACTACAGTACTAGCAAACCTCCCCGCAAGGATGTTGGTCCCGTTCCGGTTCAGGTGCAACCCGTCCGACTTGTACAGGTCCCACCTCCCCCAGAAGCAGACCCAGTGATCCAGGAAACTAAAACCCTCCCTCCTGCACCAACTCTTTAGCCATGCATTCATCTGCTCTATCCTCCTATTCCTATACTCACTAGCACGTGGCACCGGGAGTAATCCAGAGATTACAACCTTTGAGGTCCTGCTTTTTAATCTGCTGCCTAGCTCCCTAAATTCTTGTTGCAAGACCTCATCCCTCTTTCTCCCTATGTCGTTGGTACCAATGTGAACCACGACCTCTGACTGTTTGCCCTCCCCCTTCAGAATGCCCTGCAGCTGTTCAGTGACATCCTTGACCCTGGCACCAGGGAGGCAACATACTATCCTGGAGTCACGTCTGCAGCCACAGCAACGTCTATCTGTTCCCCTATCACTATTGCTCTCCCCCTCTATTTCCTCCCCTCCTGTGCAGCTGAGCCACTCGTAGTGCCACGGACTTGGCTCTTGCTACATTCCCCTGAGAAACCATCACCCCCAGCAGTATCCAAAACGGAAAATCTGTCGGAGAGGGAGATGGACCCAGGGGACTCCTGCACTATATTCATAGTTCTTTTACTCTGTCTGGCGGTCACTCATTTCCTGTCTGCCTGTGCACTCTTTACCTGCGGTGTGACCACCTCGTTAAACGTGCTATCCATAAAGATCTCAGCTTCGCGGATGCTCCACAGTGACTCCAGCTGAAGCCCCAGCTCCGAAACGCGGATTTCGAGTAGCTGCAGCTGGAGACACTTCCTGCACACGTGTTCGCCCTGGACACCGAAAGTGTCCCTGACTTCCCACATTGCACAGGAGGAGCTCTCCAAGCTGCCCTGCCATGTTCTACCCTTAATTTACTCCCTTTACTTCCAAGAATATTAAATACACTAGGGACCTTACTTCCCTTTAAACACTACTTACTCTAAACTGGAGACCTTACTTTTTACTTTAACTATTGGACTGTAGAAATACTCACCAGGTCCTACTTGCCAATCCGCTCCTTCTCTGGTTTTGACGTCACTTTAGCGGTTTCGCAGTTGTTGTTGTTTGACTGCTCCCGCTCTCGGACTCTTTCCTTGGTGTAAAGTAAGAACCAATTCCCAACTCGCAGCACTCTGTTTAAACTGCACTTTTATTGTTCTCCAGATGCGGATGGGGGGTGTCACAGAGCCGAACTCCCGCTGGTTCTCTGTCCCCTCTTGTGCAGCTTTTTAGCTCCTGCTCTCCTGGAAGCTGACAAAGATAGAAAAAGAAAGGAACAGCTCCCTCCGTGAACTCCCTCACTCACCAAACTCGCAGCTTAACACTCTGTTCCGACCTGCACTCCGTGACAAACTACACTCTAGCCTCTGATCACTTAATTGTCATAGCTGGCTCTATCCAGTTTGCTTGCTATTTCAACTTAAAACAGCTGATCGACCGTTCGAATTGGGCTCGCTCCTGCAGTGCAGTAGAGTAGTAGAAACTTGGCCGCACCCAGTTCTGCTGTTGTTCTCTTTATCCATATTTTCAAGTGCGAGTTGCTACCCAGTCCCACGTTCTCAATATCTTGGCAGTCAGTTGCAAAGCAACGTTGGCAGTGGCTTTGGGAATGTGTTCCCTATTTACCTTACAAGTTAGGGGATTGATGCATAACATGAATGAAGTGTGTCTTTGAGAGATCGTTTCCATCTTTAAAAAAAGAAATCCTTTCTAACAGTAAATACAGTAAAATAAATGATGCTATGTTGAAATCAAAACTCAATACACTATTTCCTTTTCCAAATCTTAAGAATATAAACCAACAACAAGAAAAGGGCATGAATTCCCATTCGAAATCGCTATGCTTTTTCCTAACCCCCTCCCCCCATGTGAATTGCTTACCTCCCTCATTCTTCCATTCCTCCTACAGTCTTAAGAATTTTAACCCAAGCTTGTCCTCACCTAATCACTACATCCTGGCTCCCTTTCCTCAGCCACCGTTCTTCTCGCTTTCAAAAACCCCCTCGTGCAAAAAACCAACCCTCAACCCATCCATTCTCTGCAACTGCTGCCCCATCGCTGATCTCCCTCGCGACACCAAGACTGCTCCAGGCAAAGTCAGGAATTATATCCTCTGCGACTGTGGTGCATTTTCCATCCTTGACCTCCCGTAACATTCGAGTACGCACCATCCTTCTCCAACGCCTATCCTCCGTTGTTCAGCAATGGCTTCTCATCCCGCCTTTGAGAGGAGATTTGATCGAGGTGCTCAAAATCATGAGGGGTCTCGACAGAGTAGATAGAGAGAAACTGTTCCCATTGGCGGAAGGATCGAGAACCAGAGGACACAGATTCAAGGTGATTGGCAAAAGAACCAAAGGCAACATGAGGAACAACTTTTTTACGCAGCGAGGGGTTAGGATCTGGAATGCACTGCCTGAAAGGGTGGTGGAGGCAGACTCAATCACAGCTTTCAATAGGGAATTGGACAAGTACCTGAAGGAGAAAAAAAATTGCAGCGCTACAGGGAAAAGGCAGGGGAGTGGGACTAGCTGAAGTACTCTTGCAGAGAGCCGGCACGGGCTCGATGGGCCGTAAGGCCTCCTTCTGTGCTGTAACCATTCTATGATTCTTTGTGCCGCCACCTCTGAATTACCCCAGTGTTCGATCTTTGACCCCCTCCTCCTCTTCAGCTACAGGCTGATACCCGCTCCTTCACTTCTCTCGACCCTATGACTACAGTGCTCTGACTGCCTGTCTGATATCAAGTCATGGACGAGGAACAGCTTGCTCCAACTGAACATCAGGGAGACTGAAGTCCTTGTTTTCAGCCCTTGCTGCAAACTCCATTACCTCTTCCTCTCCGGCCACTTACTTCGGCTGAACTAGACCATGGTACCTTGTTGAACTTCACACTCTGCATCCTATCCAATGTCAAGACTGCTTATTTCCATATCTGAATCATTGCCAGCTTCTAACCCTTCCACCTCTGAAACCCTTATCCATTGCTTTTGATTTGATTTCTCTTGTATTCGCCACACTGGCCTCCCATCCTCCGTAAACTCCAAAAGACAGCTGTCTGGATCCCCCTCACTGGCTGCCAACATTAAATTTAAAATCTTAATTCTTGTCTTCAGGTATCTCCATGGCCTGGCCTCACTCAAGTTTCATCTTCTCCTCCATGCTTCGGTTCTCCAACTCTGGCTTTCTGTGCACTCCCCCCCCATCTCTGTTCATCCAAATGCTGGTGGTAGAGACTTCAGTTCCTTCAGCTCCACTCTGGATCTCTCTATCCCTAAGCCTTTTTTTCTATATCTTTAAAAAAAAACACCTTCTCAAATCCAATCTTACCAACCAAACTTTTGGTGAGCCCCCCCCCTCCACCTTCCTAATGTCTCCCTCATGTCTCGATGGCGGGGGAGTCCAGAACCAGGGGTCACAGTCTAAGGATAAGGGCTAAGCCATTTAGGACTGAGATGAGGAGGAATTTCTTCACCCAGAGAGTGGTGAACCTGTGGAATTCTCTACCGCACAAGGCAGTTGAGGCCAATTCATTAAATATATTCAAGAAGGAGTTGGATATATTTCTTAAGGCTAAGGGGATCAAGGGATATGGGGAGAAAGCAGGGACAGGGTACTGAGTTTGGATGATCAGCCATGATCTCATTGAATGGCGGAGCAGGCTCGAGGGGCCGAATGGCCTACTCCTGCTCCGATCTTCTATGTTTCTATGTATGTTCCTTATCTATTCCAATTTTTTCTCCCCGCTCCCTAAAGTGCATTTGGATATTTTCTAGGTTAAATGTGTTACATAAGCGCAAGTTGGTGTTTTGTCTTGTATTTATTTCAGCCCCAGTGTTCCTCATCACAGTGGGTTCTGGTTTTAAGCGTTTTGAGGAAAATAAAAGCCGCAGCGAATCACAATAGTGGAGTTTTGATTAAGTTTACAGTTAATTCTTTGCTCAGTTGTGCAAGATTTCCCCATAAGTGTTTGACTGTGAATGACACTCGTGAAGCGGGAAAAGGAACACATTTGGCCAATTAGCCGTCACCTCATTAAAATGGCATGAGTCTGTCAAACTGGAAGTGAGGAGAGCAGCTTTCCTTTTTGCAAACCGTTGCCGATGCGCACAACAGCTAATGTAAAATTCCAATTTGAGTAAAGGTGTTATCTTTTAGTTTCCAAGAGCAGTGTTAAAGACAGCTGCTCCTCAGTTAATGCTGCCTTTATGCTACTAAATTGTCAGTGACGTCAAGAGCAGTCTGTGCTGACCTTGTAGTATGAATAACTCTCCAAGTTCTGAAGTTGGAGACAATGACAACCTTCTGGAATGGGGGTTTTCACTCATTTCCTCTGACCTAAGTCGGATTGTGTGAAACCTTGGCATCCTGTTTGATCCTGAGCGGAGCTTCACATCTATTCATTAACAAGTCTGCTTATTCCACCTCCACAGCATTGCCTGCCTCTGACCCTGTTTTAGCCTCTCCATTTGCTGAAACCGTTCCCCCTTTGCCTTCTGTCACCTCCAGACTCGATTTCTTTAAAGTGCACCTCGCTGTCTTCCCACAATCCATAATTGGCACAGGAGGAGGTCAATCGGCACTTTGTGACTGTACCAGCTCTTTGAAAGAGCTATTCAATTAGTCCCACTCCCCCTTGCTCTTTCCCGACTGATCAAAAAACTCAGCCATCTGTATCCTTTCCGGCGGTGGCAAGCGTCAACAGTTAGTGTCGTTGGCACGAAGTTCAGGTCTGCTATCTGCCGTGCTGGGGCCCGGTCGCAGTCGAGCTGACCGCCCCACTTGTCCATATAGGCCAGCAGTGCATTTTCTACACTGCTGGCTTGTATAGACCCTTAAGCAGTGCTGGGGAAGACCTGCAGTCACATTGCACAATTTGCTGCTGCTGTGCATGCGTAAGATTCACACCCGTTGTTGCCAAATCTGTTGTCCTGTATAAAGCGGATAGATTCGGCACCGCAGAAACCAGTATAATTACTGGACTTAAAAGCACCTCTATTAATATAAAACTGGTCTAAGTGTTAATTGCACAACAGTTCTTGCTGCCTTGGAAGTTTTATATTATATTATTCTCCCCTTTAAGTTTACCACATCTTGCTTTACTGTAAAAAGGATGAATGGCAACCCATTTCTTATGTAAGAAATCACACAACACCAGGTTATAGTCCAACAGCTTTATTTGAAATCACAAGCTTTCGGAGCGCTGCTCCTTCGTCAGGTGAAGTGGAGAGATGCATAACAACACAGCTTATATAGTCAGAGAATAATGTCAGATGTTTACAGGTAATCTTTCTAACTGCCATTTATCACGCCTCGGCAGAGAGATAATCACAGCAATCAAAGGTGTAAATGATGTCCAAACAGGTCAGTCAGGAAAACATTACATCAAAGAACAATGAGGTGGGGTCACAAGGGGTCAAATGTTGCAGATGCTGGAGTCTGTATGAAAAACAGAAAAAGACAAAAAACATTTTTTTGCTGGAAATCACAGCAGGTCTCCACTTCACCTGATGAAGGAGCAGTGTTCCGAAAGCTTGTGATTTCAAATAAAGCTGTTGGACTATAACCTGGTGTTGTGTGATTTCTTACATTTGTCCACCCCAGTCCAACACCGACATCTCCACACCATGGCAACCCATTTCTTGACATTGCACCCAGGGCAAATAATGTTTGTGATCAGAAACTGCTGCCTCCACAACTTTTAACGCAAAATTGCAGTTCTCGGGTAGCAAATTGCACTCCACACAGTAACTCGAGAGATGTTCAGGCTGATTCACCCTGTCCAAATCACTTGCTCCTACCTGTGTCACTTTGTGCTGAAAATTAAAAGGTGAGAAGAACAGTTCAGGCTTGTTGACTTGCTGACTTTTTAATGCAACTTTCTTTCCTGAAGCCACCTTTCGTCAGATGTTTGTCTTGCATATTATTTCTCACCATTCTTTCGCTAAAAGCAAACAAAGTTCTAGGCTACAGCTTTGAATCCTCGTTCAATTTATTAATTTGCATTGTAAACCGCTTTTATAGATGTCAGCTTAAATTTTACATACACTTTTCTGTATTCGGCTTGCTGGGACTTTACACTTGGATCGTTACACTTTAGGTGTTGTTACATTGGTGCAGTATCAACGGACTTCACAATCATTGCACTTAAACGAGAGATTGGAAATGCATATTGCAGGTAGTAAAGGCTCTCTGTCTGTCTGCTTGCCTGGACCAGCAAAAGGGTTTCCAGCTTGACAAATGTCAGGTCTGCACTAAATATTCTCTGATTCAGCGTCACCGGTTACTCCTGTAAGTAGACCCAGCATCCCCTATGATTTTTACCTACCAATATCTAGTCACAAGTTGGAGTGAGCAGGGGGCCGTAATAATACGACCCCTCCATTGTGCATGCTGGAATCCATGATCTTGTGCGTGTGTTTCTCCTATTTTCCGGAAGGGAGACTGGTGAGCAGTCTGGCGCGATGAGGCCAATTGTAAACCAACAAACTGGTTTATATTACACAAAATACAATACTGAACAGAATATAATTTTCATTGAAACTCGGTCTTTTTACTGTCACCCCTTGGAACATCAAAAATGATAAATCATGCAAACTTGGTTCTTTATATGGGCCTCGGTTCACTTTACAAGTCAGTACTCGCAGAAGTGCCTGGCACTAACTTTAGGGGGAAGAGAAGTTATTTGCCTCTCTGACTGTTTCAAATTCAAAACTACCTGCAGACTGTCTTTTCCACGGAGACATGAATAAATAAAGCTGATTTCTGACCACCTTCCAGCTCTGTGTTGAGGATTGGCTTCTTGATCTGCCAATCAAAAATACTATCTCAAATCAGAACCACCCCGGCCAAACATGGCACCTCTAATGCCTGTTCAGCTAAGACCCTTGCTGTGTCCAATGAAGGGAAGCCATTGCAACATTACAAGCGCAAATGTATGAAATATAGTAACAAACCCCATTGTCTCAAACTGGTATGGTATGCGAGAAGCACAGTGCAGTTAGCCATTTCATCTGGCTGCATCTAATGGGCCTAATCAACATTCCCAGATAACTTTTGTGTTATGAGTTAACCGCTTGGGGGTTGTATTTAGTTCAAAAGCAACATCATCATATAAATTGATTCATAATTACTCCTAGTCCAAAGTCTTGAAAAATGACAATAGATCTTCATTCATTTTGTTCAATTTCAAATTTAGCAAAGATTGAATAAAAGGAAAAATGAAAAGATGGCAAGAAATTAAACAAAATTGATGAAGCACAGCAGTCTGAGGTTAAGAAACGAGATGAAGAGATTCAGAAGAAATACATTTGTACAGCAAAGTTAATTGTCATGGAGAATCCTAACTCGGTTAACATTTTTCTCATGAGCAACACCCTACAAGATTAATTAATGAGGATCAATATCTGCAGTAGATTTTCTGCCCCCAATGGTGAATCTTGAGAAGATGCACAATTCTGCTCACTCTCCCTATACCCACCACCTTCAAACGTGCCACAACAAGTGTGCTGATATAAACTAAAATAAAGATTCTTTTGTTTAAAGAGTATTCAGCTGGCCCTGACTGGCAGTGCAGTGTTTATTTGAACTTGACTTGCTGGAGGGCTTGGGGCATACTCGATTTGTGTATGGCCCTCATGAAGCAGACCATTATTACATAAATCCTGAAGTCTAAGAGCTGAAAAATGATGTTTTAACCCATAGACTACTGGAAATTCCACCCTCCTTGAACCAGCCAATTTTCAAAGTTTTCAGCTCACATTCTATGATACTGAAACAAGGCCCAACATTACTGTGATAAAAGCTAGTTCAATGCCAGGCGTAATTTTAGTATTTCAAATACTAGAGTAAGAATTTTAAAAATGAAGTTTCGGCACTCTAGCCCAATTGCCCTTCCTCCTCCCTCCCATTCTCTCCTCTTCCCTGCACCTCTTCTGTTTTGAATATGATAAATGTGTGTGTATATCAAATACATCGTATCACAGAAACCCCACAGTGCAGATAGAGGCCATTTCGGCCCATCGAGCCTGCACCGACACATATCCCACCCTATCCCTGTAACCCCACGCATTTAATCCCCCTAATACTAAGGGTCAATTTATCATAGCCAATCAACCTAACCTACACATCTTTGGACTGTGGGAGGAAACCGGAGCACCCGGAGAAAACCCACGCAAACACGGGGAGAATGTGCAAACTCCACACAGACAGTCGGCCAAGGCCGGATTCGAACCCGGGTCCCTGGCGCTGTGAGGCAACAGTGCTAACCACTATGCCACCGTGCTGCCCGCGTAGTCTATCAATATTTTATCTTTCCGGTCTCTTAAATATACACGTGCATGTGTCTCTCTCTTTCTCCCTTAGGCAGTTCCTTGGAACCGAGGACGACTTGCTTCCACATTAAAGATGAGTTCGCAGGTGACTGAGAGTCCAATGCGGGACCTACAGTCTCTGTCTCAGGTGGGGCAGACGGTGGTTGAAGGGGCGGGTGGGTGAGGTGCTTGGGTTGACATGCGCTCCTTGCGCTTGGCTTCCGCTTGCTCCCGGCGAAGAGACTCGAGGTGTTTGGCACCTTCCCGGATGCTTCTCCACCTTGTGCGGTCTTGGACCAGGGATTCCCAGGTGTCGGTGGGGATGTTGCACTTTTTCAAGGAGGCTTTGAGAGTATCCTTGAAGCGTTTCCTCTGCCCACCTGGGGCTCTCTTGCCATGTCGGAGCTCCGAGTAGAGCGCTTGTTTTGGGAGTCTCGTATCGGGCATGCGGACAATGTGACCCGTCCATCGGAGCTGATTGAGCGTGGTCAGAGCTTCGATGCTGGGGATGTTGGCCTGAGCAAGAACACTGACGTTGGTGCGCCTATCCTGCTAATGGATTTGCAGGATCTTGCGGAGGCAGCTTTGGTGGTACCTCTCCGGTGCTTTGAGGTGCCTGCTGTACATGGTCCATGTCTCTGAGGCATACAGGAGGGCGGGTATCACTGCTGCTCTGTAGACCGTGAGCTTGGTGCCGGGTTTGAGGCCCTGGTCCACACACCACACACCACACACACGTATCCAGGTATAAATACTACTTGTGCACGTTTAATCCATTTGTTTATTCTTTGATTTATGAGGTGAAATTTCATACCCCTTAGTGACATAACAGTATACTCTATTATTATGATGTACCTTTCTTCTGGAGAGCATGTTCAAAGTTGCTTCCTTCCTCAAGTTGAGTATTTCAAATGGCCATGATTCTGTCTTGCTATACATTTAGAACAGGCTCACTGAACTAGTTAGGTTTGGGTCAATAATGAGAGAGGTTAATGCTAACATTTAATCCAAACAGACTCCTTGAACAGCAAAGATGAGACTAATATTTTCAGACAGTTCTGCTTGAAGACTTGTTTTATAGGGGCACGGTAGCATTGTGGTTATGTTACTGGACTAGCTATCTGAGGCCAGGACTAATAATCCCGAGACGAGAGTTCAAATCCCACCACAGCAGCTGGGGGAATTTAAATGCAGTTAATTAAATAAATCTGGAATTAAAAAGCTAGTACAGGAAACTTTGCTTTATCCGGAGGTTAACTGTCCGGAATGCTCGATCCACCGGCAAAATTCAGGAGTCGGTTCAGTAAGTTTTTTTTTTCGTTGCTTTTTTTTCACCAGTCAGGCTCTGCAAGGTCTAGCTAAAGCTGTTGCTTAGCTACAGAGACGCTTGCAAGCTACGGCCGACTGTTTAGAAGCTGTTGCTAAGCAACAGGGCTTGTTGCTAGATACGGAGCTCAAAAGCTTCCGTATGTTTCAACATTAGCGCTGGTTTGTCCGGCAGTTTTGATGGGACAGCAACAGCTCGGTCCCGTCGGTGCCGGATATCACAAAGTTCCCTGTATCAGTAATGGTGACCATGAAACTACCGGATTGTCTTAAAAAACCCAACTGGTTCACTAATGTCCTTCAGGGAAGGAAACCAGCCATTCTTACCCGGTCTGGCCTATATGTGACTCCAGACCCACAGCAATGTGGTTGACTCTTAACTGCCCTCTGAAATGGCCCAGCGAGCCCCTCAGTTGTACCAAACCGTTATGATAAAGTCAGCACTGTGGGAGTACCTTCACCACACGGACTGCAGCGGTTCAAGAAGGAGGCTCACCACCACCTTCTCGGGAGCAATTGGGGATGGGCAGTAAATGTCGGCCTTGTCAGTGACGCCCACATCCCAGGAACAAATACATTTTTAAAAATTAGCAAAACTCTGCATGATCGTAACCCCATAATTCTGTACAATTACTTTTTACTTTCTTGCATTATCTTTGCCCCGCTGACTGTTGTTTTGCCTTTTCCTCCTTCATCTGCCAATGGCTGGGGTATGGTGCCATGGCTATTGACCAATACCTCGTCCAAATCACCAAATGTATGGGCCGATACTGGGTATACAATGTTCAGCCTCTCCCCACAAGCACATGCAGTGAGGCTCCTATGACTAACAGCATCTGAGATTCGTTAACTCAGCGCAGTGGCGATTGAATTTGGGACTTTCCTGCTGTGGATGGCCCTGATCCACATTAAGACATTGAACTGACCAACTGAGTCGCTGGAAGAGCCTCCGCAATAATTTAATCGGTGATTTTAGCGAACCCCAGTGAAACACATGGTATCTATCGTCATTGGTCTACTATCTGCAAAACGTTAGCTAATGTTGCACTGTTAGTAAAAAGGGCTTCTCACAAAGTTTTGAATGTTTTGAAACTTTATTTAAGGCATGAAATATGCAAGATCTGAGTTTGCCAAAACTCTCAAACTTTTTCTCTTGAATCTCTCCTGACAGAGGTACATATGATATTTATGTAATGAAAGACGGGCAGCCTCTACTCGTTGGCAAATACGACAATCATGGCAGCTTCGGTGAGCTGGCACTGATGTACAACACTCCGAGAGCTGCTACTATTGTTGCTACCACAGAAGGAGCCCTCTGGGGCCTGGTAAGTAACGCTGTGTTATGGTCAAGGATTCAGAAAATGGCCCTCATTAGAAGTTAAAGATATATCTATTTACACGTGTGTATATTTATGATGGTCTGCCTAGTTCAGTTATTATTGAAAGCACAATGTGTCTCTGATCCTCTGAAATTGTGCTTCTATTATTCACTCACTTTTATCAAGAATTGAATTTTGCAAATTATGTTCTTTAGGGTGGTGGATACAGAGTCAATAGAAGCCTTCAAAAGGGAATTGGATAAATACTTGAAGGAGAGAGAATTGCAGGGATATGGGGAAAGAGCAAGGGGGAGTGGGACTAACTGGATTGCTCTTCGAAAGAGCCAGCGCAGACTCGATGGGCCGAATGGCCTCCTTCTATGCTGTACTATTCTATGATTTAAAAGAAACCTCGTTGCTAAAGTAAATATAGAGGTACATCTCCCTGTGCATTACTCACAGCTCAAGGATGAGGCTGAGCGTATTGTGATCGATGGTGGTGCTGAAGCAGGCTAGGGTGGGGTGTTAGCCGCAGGGTGTGGGTCGAGGCGCATCAGACATTCAGAGAGGTGTTTGGTGGCAGGGGGGGCGGCGGGTGGTGGAGGTCTGGCTTGTAACATGAGCGAGGAGCATATTGGAACCAAAGGTGGTGACAGTGAAATAAAAAGGGAAACTGCAAATAAAACAGAAATATGGAAATAAAAACACAAAATGCTGACTATACACAGCAGGGCAGTCAGTCCAAAGCAGCATAATCCGTCTGGTCAGACAGCATCTGTGGATAGAGAAGCAGAGTTAACGTTTCAGATCGCTGACCTTTCGTCAGATGAAAAAACAGACTCTCTTTCTCTCTCCACAGATGCTGCCCGACCTGCTGAGTGTTTCCAGCATTTTCTGATTTTATTTCAGATTTCCAGCATCCGCAGTATTTTGCTTTTATAATAACTCGTTGTCTTATCTATCCAGACGCTGACTGACCTGTGTATTTTCATCATTTTCTGTTCTTTTATTTCTGGTAGTGATGGGATTGGTAAGGTGGAGGGGCTAGTAAGGAACGAGCTGCCAGGTCAGGTGTTTAAGGCATTGCTGAACATGCCGGGAGGTGTTACAGAGCTAAATTAGGAGTTTGGTTTTACATCTTTGTTAGGCTGTCTGTCGAGATTGAAGCAGGGAACTAACATGGCAGCTGAACGCGAACAATTTGTTGCCCCATTCTCTCGCTTAGTTGTTTTTGTGAAATATAATTAGAAGCGGTCGTGGAAGGAAAATACGAAACAGCATTATGATATCCATCAGATAGTAGAAACACTGAACTGATCTGAAAACTCGGACACGAGTGTACAGACACACACACAATGGACACAAAAAATGTCTTACTGGGTTATAATAAGATTGCTCTGCTACTGCGACTGTTCCTTGATTTTATTGCTTACCAGTTGAGTGGTTAGAGGGAAAATATTTGCAGTCAGGCTTAAAATGCTTACAGCCATATGTAATGTCTGTAACAAAGTGTCAGTGAAATGTAAGTATGCTCCCCATTCTGCCAACCCACAAGGTGCCATGGCTTTTGCCCGTACTCTTGCGCAACACCGCAAAAATATATCTTTGCTGTAACTAACCAAGCTGCAAGTAATTGAAATGCCAGTTTTCGGGCTTCTTCCCTTTAAACTGGCTTTCGCTTTTTTTTTTGACAAGGTAGCCATTTTAGGATATAACGCTAAAGTTGCCATATAACTTCAGAGTTGGGTTCTGACCTGATGCCAGACGGGAGCAGTTTGAAGCCCCATGGAGAAAGTAGCCTCACACCGCTCGTGTTTGACAACCAGTGGAGTATAACTGCAGTGTGGCATCAAACTTGGTCTACAAATTACACAGGGAATGCTTTGGACCTCCTGGACACTTGAACAGTGCTTTTTTTAACATGCACCAAGGCCGGATACACGCACCTACGCTCTCAATAGATTTCAATCTTAACGACTGGGAGCAGAGCCTGGACGTGCAGAGCTCTGTCTGTGTTCTGATGGTATGGATCAGGTACTGTTGGCAGTGATTGACCGCGGCAGTATAACTCTGCCCCATCATACATTCCCAATGCTGACTGTGAGATTTAGAAAAACGTTTATGAACTAGGTGGGGCACTAATCTATGCAAACGTTTTACCTCGCACGGTACTGTTATTGTGCTGTAGAGTCTGGATCACTAAATCTGGCTTCTTTATACAGTACTTCGTTTCCCATTCAAATAAGATTGACAGCTTTGATGGAAGCTGGAAATCCACTCCTACACCGCCACCTGCTGGACCTTCGGAAGTATTGTACCAACTAATTTTGATTTGCGCTCTTTGCTGAAAGCACAGGAAGGACACCCAGAGGGTTACTACAAACCTTTTGAAATACAAATGTTTATGCCTTTTTTTTAATCTTATAATATTGTTAAGGCTGGGGGGAAGAGATTGTGTTTCCAAGAGCCTTTCATCAGGAGATTGTTCCCACCCTCTAAACACAGACATGCTTCTACACCTTTTAATATCGGAATGCAATAGAGAGAGCGAGGGATTTCATCAGACTTGGACATAAACGCAAAATCCGACCCGTTCGCAGGTGTCTGCAAGAAGATGTGTATCTAATCTGTCTAGACACACATCACTGAATACATAGAGGAAAACTTGGCAGATGTATTGCAGTTTTGGACTTGCACAAACAATTCAAACCAGCTCGCAAATGCCCTTTATGTACTCAACAAATACCTGAAATTGTATAAAGAATATACTGGATAAATGTCTGTGTATGTGTGTGTGTGTGTTGGTATTTGCACGTGTGATTATGCGTGTTGTGCGTGTATACCTGGTTAAATTACCACGCCTTTTATCACTGAATTCAACATTTCATAGATTTCTCTGCATTATGATGCATTTGTCACCTCCAGGCTCAGTTATTCCAGTGCTTTCATTGCTGGCTCAGAATTCCTTTTTCTAAAGCCTATCGGTGAAGCACCTGAATACAAAGTGCTTCATAACATTTCGAAAATATACAAGAAAAGTAGAATAATTAACAGGGCAAGAAAGACTTACATTTTTACGAAATCTTCTCTCTTCTCTAAAACTCCAACAAAGCTCTTTGTGCAATGAAATGCTTTTGGAGTGCAGTCAATTGCTTTTGAATAAATGGAAGGAACTGGAAAAAAAGAGTCACAACATCCCCTTTTACTTAACGTAGAATGAATGTAGCTGTTGGTGTACAATGTACAGCCTGAATACATGCCACTGAAAGGGTGCATTACAGAAAAATGTAGATGTTTTCATGATTAGGAGCGTATGGTAGCAAAATAGCACTTTTTCACTGTGAGGCTTTGTCACTTTTTTTGTTACTGTGACATTTTATTACTTCTGAATTCAATTGTTTTACTAAAACAATTCTATCAGTCACTCACTGAAAAACCCTCGTTGTGGCCAGTTGCAGACAGCCTTGCACCTACGTACTCTCACCACGTATAATTAGAATACTCTCTTCAATCGCCCATGGCATTACATGTGCGGGTTGAAGACCAAGTGTAGTCTTCAGCTGAAGTAGATTGGGGACAATCAGACCAAGATGTGCAGGCATAACTTCGTTCCCATTTTCCAGTCATACATTCTGCCCTTATTTTTATTAAAAAATTCCGTTGCCAAATTTATAATGGGAACTGCTTATTTAAGCTTGTCATCATGTTGTAATGGCAGCTCCCTGCCACTGGTGATGCTGCAGCGCCTCCACTGGTAGGAGGGCTTAACAAAGCGTGACAAGTTTACATCGGCAGTTTCCATTATAAGTGTTAATCAAGGAAAAGGTTGACAAGAAGTGCACGCAGAGAGAAGATTTGTACGAAATTACTGGGCCGTGTCCTGTGGTGTTGCACATGTGGAATCGACAACAAGTATAGTCTAAGGTCGCCTTATCCGAGGAAGGATGTTCTTGCCATGGAGGGAGTGCAGCGAAGATTCACCAGACTGATATCTGGGATGGCAGGAATGACGTATGAGGGGAAATTGGGTCGATTGGGCTTATATTCGCTGGAGTTTAGAAGAATGAGAGGAGATCTCATTGAAACTAATAAAATTCTAACCGGACTAGATGCAGGAAGGATGTTCCCGATGGTGGGGGAGTCCAGAACCAGGGGCCACAGTCTAAAGATAAGGGGTAAGCCATTTAGGACAGAGATGAGGAGGAATTTCTTCACCCAGAGAGTGGTGAACCTGTGGAATTCTCTACCACAGAAGGCAGTTGAGGCCAATTCATTAAATATATTCAAGAAGGAGTTGGATATATTTCTTAAGGCTAAAGGGATCAAGGGATATGGGGAGAAGGCAGGGACAGGGTACTGAATTTGGATGATCAGCCATGATCTCATTAAATGGCGGAACAGGCTCGAGGGGCCGAATGGCCTACTCCTGCTCCTATCTTCTATGTTTCTAAGGTGAAGCCAGGTTGGAGGGTGAGGGAGAATTGGACCAGAATTGGCCAAGCAGATACAATTTGCTTCCCATTTTAAAGTAATACATTCTGTCCTTGTTTCTATACAATACTTTGATGATATTATTTATAGTTAACTAAAAATACTTGTACTTGCAGCAATTTGGGAAGCCAAGAAGTAGAGTTGACGAGAGGATAGGTATTTCGCTGCAGTACAGACCTAAGAGCTGGGAGATGCAAAACTGAGGTCCTGTAGTGCCGCCATTGGCTGAATGGTGTAACTACAGCATGACCAATCTCGACATAGGAATTTATAATCGAAAAAGTTGACACAAAAGTGATTTTTTTTAAATGACGACAGAAAATGAGGTTGTGTCGTGCACACAGACATAAGGGGGGAGAAATTCGGTGGAGCCGCAAACGGGGCGCCAAGCTCGCCTGGGCGCCGGAATTAGCGCAGCGATCGGAGCAGTTGCGACCACCGGAAATTCAGCTTGAACGCCCCAAGAGGGACACAGGGCGAGGCTCGAGGCGCTCCGCATCCCTCTTAGAGCGCTGAAACTGAATATCGCAGCGCAACGTACCGCAGCGCCACACGCTGCGGCACGGCGCGCTGCGGTACTGCAGGCCTTCCTCCCGTTCTTAAGGGGGAGGGGCCTGCACCAGCGCGATCGGAGATCGTGAGTGCCGGCAAAAGAGCCCGGCACCGAGGAGAAGTGCCGGGCTCTCGGAAAACGGCCGGCACTGCCGCGGGGGGAGATCAGGAGGCCGGGGACGGAGGTGCTGGCAGGCGGCCGCCGAAAAAAACGGCCGCCCCGCACCTCCACCTTAATTTGCACCACTGCCGCCACAGGTAGGCCCCGTGAACCGGGCGCGATTTGCGAACGGCGCTACAGAGGCGGGCGCTACCGAATATCGGATCGGGGTGGTAGCGGGGTGCTGCGCACACCGATGACATCATCGGTTGCGGCGCAGCGCAACAGGTTAACGCCGCCATTAGTGCCCCTGCTAAAAATCCCGGGAGGCGTGGCCAGTGGCGCTAAAGCCACTGAGTGCCCTCTTTAGGCGCTAACTGGTGGCGCAGCCCACCGAATTTCTAGGCCAAGATCTTTAATACATTATAGTAGATCTCTAGTGGCGTTGATAGTGGTGAGTCCAAAGATTCTCTGTTTTAAAACCATAAAGGTGTTTATGCCATGTCGGAGACAAATCAAAGCCACTGGTTTACAGTGACTGAATAAGTCAAATGCCATTAAAATTTACTGGTACTTTGAAAATTGAATTTCACAACTGTGTCCATTATATTTTATATATATATATACTAGCTGGGGGCAGCCCGGCTTTGCCAGGGCTGTTTTGGGCCGGGCGGTTTAAATCGACTGCCAGGCTTTTGGGCCCTGTCTGTGTCCCTTTGTGAATCTGCTGCCGGGCAACATTTCTACCTTTTTTAATACCTTGAAAGATGAAAGTGAAAGTACTTATAAAACGTTTTTGGTAAATCTTATGTTATTTTTAAAAGAGATACTAACTTTTTCAAAGCTGGATGATCAAAGTAGTTTGAGCTGGAAGCTGAAGTAATGGCAGTGAAACAATGGCTGCCACATCCCCGAGATGAAAACGATTAGTCCCGCCCACACACACAACCATCAGGGGACCGTACTGTAGGATTGGTCAATCGTGACGGCACAGGATTGGTCGAACCTTGACGTCAGTCAATCAATGCTAAGTAGCAGATAATGAGTTTAATTTTGAAGGTTTTTTGCATAAGGCGCGAACAATTTTCGTCCGACCGAAAAGTAAATACGCTTACGAGCGTCCCGGAAGCGTAAGCTTTCTTCGGAGGTAACGCGCGCGTAGGTACGCCGTATAACTTTCGAGCGCATAGCCGGACAGACGCACACCCGAGGACAGACAGATCGATTCCTTTATATATATATATATAGATATATATGTGTGTGTGTGTGTTTTCCTTTACTTACATGTATTTTATTTTTAATCCCTTATTATTTTAATGAAAGAAACAGCTTTCATTTATATAGTGCCATTAACATCCTCAAACATACTGAAGTTCTTTATAGCTAATGACTCACATCGTTAGCTCTTTCAAAGATATATATTGATAAACCTGAGATCGATAGATTCTTGGGTACTAAAGGAATCGAGGGATATTGGGATAGGGTGGGAAAGTGGAGCTGAGGTCGAAGTTCAGCCATAAAGAAAGAAATGAAGAGAAAAAGATAGAAAAAAGAGCAGAGAGAAAGAAAGAGAAGGAAGAAAAGAAACTCGTTGCCACGTGGAGTGGTTGAGGCGAATAGCGTAGATGCATTTAAGGGGAAGCTAGATAAACACACGAGGGAGAAAGGAATAGAAGGATATGCTGATAGGGTGAGGTGAAGTAGGGTGGGAAGGCGGCTCATGTGGGGCATAAACACTGGCATGGACCAGTTGGGCTGAATGGCCTGTTTCTGCGCCGTAAATTCTAGGTAAAATTATTTTTCAAGTGTAGTTGCTGTTGTTTTATAAGCAAATACAGCAACCAATTTGTCCCACAAATAGCAATGAGATGAATGACCAGTTAATCTGTGTTTGGTGGTGTTGGTTGAGGGATAAACATTGACTAGGAGAACACTTCTGTTCTACTTTAATTAGTACCAATGGATTTTATGTCCACTGGAGCAAATAAATAGGGCCTGAGTTTTAATATTTCACCCGAAAGACAGCACCTCTTGCGTGCAGGGTTAAGGTTGGACTTGAATCCACGATCCTCAGACTCCAAAGTGAGAGTGTTGCCACTGAGCCGAGGCTGAACAATGCTGAGAATACACAGCAAGATTAACAACATCATCTTGTATGTATATTGTGCTGTTAATGTAGAAGAACATCAGAAATGCGCTTCACAGAGGCATAGTTGGTCAATAATGGATGCTGAGTCAAAGACGGGGATATTAGGATGGGTGACCAAAAGCTTGGTCAGAGGTTGGTTTTAATGTATCTACAGTATTAAAGGAGAGGGAAGTGAAGAAGCAAAGGGGTTTCAGAAGGGGGCCCTAGTGTGTGGGGTCTAGATGGCTAAAGACACGGCTGTCAATAATGTGATGAAGGGAGGGAGAATGTACAAAAGGCCAGAGTCAGAGGAACAAATAGTTCATGTGGCGGGGGAGGGGGCGGGTGTTGGAGGAGGTTAGAGATAAGAAGGGCAATGCCATGAAGATACTTAAATGGATGAAGATTTTAAATTGGAGGTGTTGGGGAACCAGAAGCCAAAGTAGGTCTCAAAGAAAGCAAGAAGAGGGATGATGGATGAGTGGGACCTGGTGCAGGATAGGGACCTGCAGCAGGATAGGATACGGGCAGCATTGTTGTAGATGAGCTGAAGTTTGCAGAGGTTGGAGATGGGAGACTGGGCAGGAGAGCAATGGAATAGTTGAGAAAGACAGGTTCAGTGGCATAAGAAATAGGAGCAGGAATCGACCATTTGGCCCCTCGAGCCTACTCTGCCATTCAATAAGATCATGGCTGATCTTCTACCTCATCTCCACTTTCCCGCCCGATCCCCATATCCCTTGATTCCCTTAGTGCCCAAAATTCTATCTCCGTCTTGAATATACTCAATGACTGAGCATTCACAGCCCTCTGGGGTAGAGAATTCCAAAGATTCACAACCCTCTGAGTGAAGAAATTTCTCCTCATCTCAGTCCTAAATGGCCAACAGCAAATAGGCTAAGGCAGTGATGGAGGCTGGAGATATTATGAAGGTGGTCTTTGTGATATAGTATACAAGGTTGGGAGCTCCGCTCAGGGTCATATAGGGAACCTGGATTGCGAACAGTCTAGGTCAACCTGAGACAATGGCTGGGGAATAGGATGGAATTAGCGGCAGAAGTATGGAGTCTGTGGTGAGAGACAAAGACGATATATTCACACTATCTAATGTTTAACTGTAGGAAATTTCTGCTCCTCCATAACTGGATAACACAGAGGCAGTGGAGGGGTCAAGAGACTTGGTGGAGAGGTAGAGCTGGGTGTCATCACTGTACATGTTGAAGCTGACTCCATGTCTGGATGATTTCGCCAAGGGGAAGCATGTAGATGAGGAAGAGGTGGGGGCCAAGGACAGATACTTGGGACTCTGGAAGCAACAGTGTCAGGGTGGGAAGAGAAGCCACTACTGGAGATGTGCTGGCTGCAATCAGATAGATAAAAGTGGAACCGAGCAAGGGTAATCTTACTTAGCTGGACAATGGAGGAAAGGCTTTGGCAAAGAATGTGTCAAAGGCTGTGGAGAGGTCAAGGAGTGGCGATGCACCACAGTTGCAGTCAGAGAATGTAATTTGTGGCTTTCATCCAGGCCATTTCAGAGCTGTGGCAGTGATGGAAACCTGATTGGAGAGATTCAAACATTTGTTTTGGAGGCAACAACATGTACAAGAACTTTGGAGAGGAAAGGAAGGTTTGAGATCTGGTGGTAGTTTGCAAGGACAGAGAGGGTTGAGGGTATATTTTGCGGAGGGGCTGATAATAGCAGTTTTGAAAAAGAGAGGGACAGTATCGGGCGACGGATCCATTTTCAATGTCGGCTAGCATAGGGACCAGGAAGGGTCGTTGGATTAGTGGGAGTGGGTCTCGTGGCCAGAAACAACCTCAGGGAGAGAATAAGGGGAGCTGAGAGAAAGACGTGGGTTCAGGGCTAGGACAAGAGGGAGCCCTAGGCTTGAAGAGGGAAAGCAGCAGAGGCAACTGAAGCAATGGTCTCAATCTTAGTAACACAATAGTCCACAATAACGCACAAATTGGATGTAGATATCTTCTATTTAGCAGTACTTGGGAAGATGAATGGGGTTTAGCTGCGCGATGGCGTTCCAGGGCTTTGTTAACACTGGGGAGTGGCGATAGGAGGAGGAATCCTGGAGTGTAAAGGGGAGGCAGTGTGTTGCTGGAATGTGGCAGCATGGCGGGGTTGGGGGGCAGGGTGGTTCCTGTTGATCTAGCATCACTGTGGAGGGGCAACCTAAGGTTTTGTGGAACTCTGGAAGGCAAAGCTGGGGATTTAATGCACAAAACTTCATTGAGGCAAAAATTGGACAGACGTGGTTAAGGGTCAGGGAAAGGGAGCTCAGCCGTGATCAAATTAAATGGCGGAACAGGCTCGAGGAGCTGAATGGCCTACTCCTGGAATCATAGAATGATACAGCACAGAAGGAGGCCATTCAGCCCAACGTGCCTGTTCTGGCTCTTTGAAAGGGCTGTCCAATTAGCCCCATTCACTTACTCTTTCCCCATAGCCCTGCAATTTTATCCCCTACATGGTGCACCCTTCTTGCATCTTCCCCTTTCGTGAGGATGTCACAGGAGAAGCTCTGAAAATCTAAATGAGCCTCGGCATTAATCCAGATGGGGAAACCAGCACCTAACTAACAGGTTTACAGAAGCAGGTTAGTGCAAGGAAAGAGGGAAATAAGGCTGTTTGAATTCTAAATGTATTCAAATAAGAATTTTACTGCAGAATTTATTTTATAATCCCGTGACAATAAGTCAATTTAGATAAATGTACAGAACTGTTTACAGGAAACTTTCGATTAACCGGCACCTAAATAACCGGAAATGTCGGTTAACCAGCAAAATTCAGGAGTAGGTTCAGGTAACTTTTATTACATGCCTTCCTCCATGTGTTGCTGTGCAAGGGTGTGGCTGCAGCTGTTGCTAAGCTACAGAGACGCTTGCAACTTGTGGCCATTGTTTTGAACCTGTTGCTAAGCAACAGGGTTTGTTGCTTTATCAAATCAAATCAAAATCAAATCAAATCAACTTTTATTGTCATTGTTAGTGCACAAGTGCAGTACAACGAAATGTAGGCTTGCGGCTCCCGAGAGTGTACATTTAGATTAAGACATTTAAACATTCAGCTCCGTATCTTTTACTATAACGTTTGGTTATCCGGAATTTTTGATGAACCGGCACCACGTCGGTCCCGTCCGTGCCAGATTAAAAAAAAGTTTCCTGTATTTTAAGTCACAGCAACAGTAAAGCTATTATAAGGCGATGAAAGGAAAAAGCTGCTGCAGTCCTCAGATAGTTAAACTGAATCGAATCAATGACCGAAAAATAAAATGCCCTTCCTTTGCAATATTTCCTTATAAATCAAGGGAAGGGATAAGTATTTCGCTTGACAAAGGAGCAAAGTTTCACAAGTTATTTTTATGCTATCTTGGAAATAATCCAAATTTTATTTAAAGAGACAGTAGGTCCTGAAACTCCTGAACCTGGCCGGCTCATCAGAGGTGCAGTTGGGCGGGTGGAGGTGGAGTTTGGGGCAGGACCCAGTTCCACCAAGACTCCACCCCTTTTTGTTTACAACAGCAACAACTTGTATTTGTATCGCGCCTTTAACGTAGCCTTTGACACCGAGCCAAATAAGGAAATACTGGGACAGAGAGGTAGGTTTTAAGGAGCGTCTTAAAGGAGGAAAGAAAGGCGGAGAGGGTTTAAGAAGGGAATTCCAGAGCTTAAGGCCCAGGCAGCTGAAGGCACGGCCGCCAATGGTGGAGCGATGAAAATAGGGGATGCGCAAGAGCGCCGAGATCTCAGAGGGTTGTAGGGCTGGAGGAGAATCCCAAGTTCCTAATTTTGGTGTTTGTTTTGACGGTAGAAATTTATCAATGATCTCGGTAGAAAAGTAAGTGGAAAGCTGACTTTTATTTTACAGGCATTTGGCGTCTGGTTCACAGTCCTGAATTTTCTGCGCTGCCCATTTAAAAGCTGCTGAAAGCTGGACAGGTGGCAACCCTAATGAGACTCAAGTTATTCATGCCAAGAAAGAACCGGGAGAATTTTAAATAGTGATATATTTCATAGTGCAAAAATAAGGGCACCAGCCTCTAGTACACAACCGTGCTGCTGTCTTTTCTTGTGCATACAGACAAAGAAAAAAAACGGTTATTTGAGATGTCTGGAACCTGTAATCTGAAGTATTCATGTCCTTTAAACATGTGGCGCTTTCTCTTGGTTTAGATTTCCATCGGTTCATTTCCCTGTCCTTCTTTGCAGGATCGTGTTACGTTTCGACGAATCATTGTGAAAAACAATGCAAAAAAGAGGAGGGCGTATGAAGCATTCATTGAATCAGTACCCCTGTTGAAATCCCTGGAGGTACAGTTGTTTTCCTTTCATTTTACAGAACTAAGAGCAGCAACAACACCAGCTTGCATTTATATCGCGCCTTTAACTTAGTAAAACGTCCCAAGGCACTTCACAGGAGCGTTCTCAGACAAAATGTGACACCGCACCACGTAAGGCGACCAAAAGCTTGGCCAAAGAGGTAGGTTTTAAGGAGCATCTTAAAGGAGGAGGAGTGCCGAGGCAGAGAGGTTTAGGAAAACAATTTCAGAGCCTGCGGCCCGGGCAGTTGAAGGCACATCCGCCAATGATGGAGTGATGAAAATCGGGGATGCACAAGAGACTAGAATTGGAGGAGAGCAGAGGGCTGTTAACCAATGTTCCTGACATGAATCTCGTCATTCATGTGGAAATGACTTATGAAATAATACCGGGTGGCCTGCTGGTGGCGCTATCCAGGGAGAGTATAAATACTCGGGCATGGGCCCAGCTTGCTCAGGACATTCTTTAACAGGAACTAGTGAAGGACACAACTAGATCTCCATGTTGAAAAACAGTTGATTAAAGCCTTGTTTAACACTTGGACCAAGTGCCTAGTAGTTTTCTTACGTCAGTTCCCACTTATTTTTTCTTGTAATAACAAGAGAAAATGCTGGAAACACTCAGCAGGTCAGGCAGCATCCGTGGAGAGAGAAACAGAGTTAAAGTTTCAGGTCTTTTTCCAGTTCTGACGAAGGGTCACAGATGTGAAATGATAACTCTGTTTCTCTCTGCCTGACCTGCTGAGTGTTTCCAGCATTTTCTGCATCTAGCATCGTCAAAAGAGGAAGGGAGGAAGTTTAGGATGGGACGGCAGGGTGGGGGTTGCAACCATGAACAGAATCCACAGATAGTTGGAATCAGCAGTGCAACACTTAGTGTTCATAATGAAGTGATTGTCCCAAGTAATTTGCAGAAATAATGTCGGGTAAGAAAAACCTACCAGAAGGCCCTATTGTTGGGCAGCTTTCTCGCTTTAAACCTGCACTACACTGCTGTTAAGGGAATATATTCTGTTATAGTTCTTTGGAAGACGAGAAAGATTTATGTGAGAACTTCCATTGCAAATGCTGCATCAGTATTTAACATTTTATTTTTCTTCATGTTTTCTTTCACTGTGAAAAGCATTGTGGATTTGGTTTTGTGCAAGGGAAGGTTTCCACTGGTTAGCAAAGACATTATTCAGATCAGAAAAAGAATACATAAACATAAATTAAAACGTGGTACAGGAAACTCTTTTTTTACCCGGGACCGGCGTGGTGCCGGTTGATCAAAAAGTCCGGATTACAGAGAGGTATACTTACTAAGGTACGAGAGCCCCGTACACGGCCACAGATCCAGGCGTCCATGTTGCATGGCAACAGGTGCAGGAACCCCGGTTACACGGCCACAGACCCAGGAACCCCAGTTACATGGCCACTAATATGAAGTAAAACTTACCTGAACCTACTCCTGAATTTTGCCGGTTAAGAGAGATTTCCGGTTATTTAGGTGCCGGTAAAAAGAGAGTTTCCTGTAGTCACTGTAGCATTATAGACTATTTTGTTCCCTTCGTTCCAGCCTGTACTGTACCCAACTCTGCTTACCACAGCTGAGATGGGCAGGCAGCTAAACGTTCCCCCAAACTTTGCTTGTGTTCTGCCAGGTGGTGGACGCCAGAATGCAACATGAGGTGAAATCATCTAATCAGATAACCAAAATGGGCTGTTCTCTTTTTTTTTATAGATGTGGGGGTTGCAGTTTCACAGTCTTTTTGTTTTCTTAAAAAATTCCTTATGCTCTAAACACCTCACACAGTCTCTTGATGCTGCACCTGGCGGTTCAAGAGATTGACATTTCTTGGCTGGGGGGCCGAATTGACCAACCACATTTGTCGAGGATTTGCACCTTCCTTTACTGTCCAGGGAAAAAAATGAGCTGCACCAATAGCATGAGGCTGACACTCCCAGTGCAATACTGAGGGAGCGCTGCACTGTCGGATGTGCCGTCTTTCAGCTGAGACGTTAATCCGAGGCCACATCCGCCCTCTCAGGTGGACGTAAAAGCTCACACAACACTATTTCGAAGAAGAGCAGGGGAGTTATCCCCGGTGTCCTGGCCAATATTTTTCCCTCAACCAACATCACGTTACAATGATGTTTGTGGGTGGCTTGCTGTGCATAAAGTAGCTGCCGCATATCCTACATTACAACAGCGACTGCACTTCAAAGCCTACGTCATTGGTTGTAAATCACTTTGGGACGTCCTGAGGTTGTGAAAGGCGCTATAGAAATGCAAGTCCTTTTATACCCCCAATGTTACTCTACAGCAGCTGCTTGAAGGTGTGTGCGTGTCACCTCAGCCTTTCCCCAATTTCAATAAACCCACATTGAACAGTGCCTTACCATACCATTTACTTTTTCTATGTTTTGGATGTCTATAAAATAATGGGGTTGGGGGGGGGGGGGGGGATTCGCTAGTGACCATTTTGGGTTGCTAACATCGCCTGGGGCGCTAAATTTAACGCCCGACGAAAAATAGCGCCGGCGATCGGTAAATTCAGTTTTAGCGCCCCAAGAGGGAGGTGGGGCGCTAATTCAAGCGCTCCACTGCCTTCTTAGAACGCTAACCCCGAATATCGGGGCGGTGCGTTCTGCAGCGCTGCGCACTGGGCCACGTAGCGCTGCCGCAGGGAAGGGCTCCTCCCCTCATTAAAAGGGTGGGCCCAGGCCCACAACTCTACGGGGCCCTACCTGGACCACCGGGGAGCGGGGACACGAGGAGTGCCGGGCTGCCAGATCGCGGCACGGACCCTGCGTTCAAAGACGCAACGGGCCGCGACAAGTAAGTCGGCTGATTTTCTTTTTCCCCGCCCCCCTCCCCTTTACTTATCGCCCCGCAAGCCTCCTGCCGCTCTGTTCCCACCCCCTGAATCGGTCGCTGTCATCGCCCGGCGCAGATTCAGGGGGCGCCGGCCCATTTTGCAGGCGGGGTGAAAACGGGGTGCTGCGCACGGTGATGACATCGTCATCGCCTGCATAGTGGAGCGGGGCGCTACTGGTTACCGCCGCAGCTAAACTCCCGCTGAATTTAACCCCGTTAGCGCCCCCCGGGGGACTCTAACAAGAGGCGCAAATGCACCAAATTTCTAGCCCTAGGTCCTTTAGACTGATATTAAAAGCTTCTTTTACTCTTGTGGTTCAAATGGTGCTAATAAAACCACCCAACCTCTGGATGTGATATTTAAACCTATCTTAATAATTACATTGTAATAATATCCAAATTATATGTTTTCCATTTAACTGCACGTTGCCATTTACGTTGAATTTTACTAGCATTCTCGGCAATAACTATTTGTGTTTCAGATTTCAGAAAGAATGAAGATTGTTGATGTAATAGGAGAGAGATCGTATCGTAACAATGAACTTATCATTGCACAGGTCAGTAGTTGGTTCACCCAGAAACAAATCAGATTTATTACATGTTTGGGATGCAGCCTCTTTGGCTTTTTTTTTGGAACAACTTGAGTAAGTAACTTCCAAACTCCAGGTTAAATGACTTCATTTTGTTTTTTTTATTTATTCTCTGCCGATTTTCTCATTTTGGAAGGTGTTCTTGCTAGAGTACAGTACCACAGACACCAGTTGCCCTCCACTCCCTGCATACAAGTAGCCATTCTTCATACGTGAGCCTGGAGGGTGAGTGTGTGAGTAGGCTATTCAACTGCAGGGGCAGCACAACAATAACAACTTGTATTTATATACAGTAAACTCTCGTTTAAACGGCACCTAATTATCCGGAATTCACTAATAACCGGCAAAATTGATACTCAGAAAACAACACCTCAATAACCGTAAATGTTGCCAAGTCCGAGTCTCCCGCGGTGGCTGAGTTGGTCAGTGAGGGTAGTTCTCCAAACCGCCACTACTTGGCATCTTGGCGCTGTCGGAAGTCTCTCAGAACACCGTTTGTTAAAAATAGCCTCGGTAGATATACCTCTCCGTTATCCGGAATTTTTAATCAACTGGCACCATCCCGGTCCCGTTGGTGCCGGATACGAAAGAGTTTACTGTAGCACCTTTTAATGTAGTAAAACATCCCAAGGTGTGTCACAGGAGTGTCATAAAACAAAATTTGACACTGAGCCGCAAGGAGATATTGGGGCAAGTGACCAAAAGCTTGGTCAAAGAGGTAGGTTTTAAGGAACGTCTTAAAGGAGGAAAGAGGTAGGGAGGGAATTCCAGAGCTTGGGGCCTTGGCAGCTGAAGGCACGGCCACCAATGGTTGAGCGATTAAAATGAGGGATGCTCAAGAGGCCAGAATTCGAGGAGCGCAGATATCTTGGGGTTTGTGGGGCTGGAGATTACAGAGATGGGGAGGGGCGAGGCCATGGAGGGATTTGAAAACAAGGATGGGAATTTTAAAATGAAGACATTGTTTAACCGGGAGCCAATCTAGGTCGGCACAGCCGACCCTGATCTAATCCTCATCTAATGGCTGCGCATGAACACTTCTAGTTGGGAGTCACTTGATGCTGATCGGGTGCAGCAACTCTGGCTCGTTTTCCCATCCCTTATCCGGGAGTGCTGAGATCAATTGTAGGGCCTGGCCGAGATCAGCTAACTCCGCAGAGACAGTAAATCGGACCTGGACTCTTCCTGTTTGGTATGGCCCAGCTGCTCACTACCTAATAAACTGCTGAGGTACCGGGGATAAGCAACTTTCAAACTAAAGGTTCCATAACCCAGCTGTTTAATATATGGGTAACACAAAGCCGATGCTGATTTTTGCATTTTATTTATTATTCATTGTCGGGATGTGGGCGTCTCTGGCAAGGCTGGCATTTATTGCCAGTTCCTGAGAAGTTAGTGATGCAACCGAGTGGCTTGTTAGTACAATCATCAGCAGAAAGAGAAGTTTATTCTTCTGAATATCTTGGTTCTTCAAGCTACAGCAGTTAAGTGAATGTACATTACAAGATTTGAGTAATTGTACAGTGCTACCCTTAATGCAACAAATTACTATTCAGTTATAATTTTGAAACCTGAAAAATCTCTTCATTATTTCACAGGGAGATAAAGCAGACTGTTTCTTCATTGTAGAATCAGGTGAAGTGAAGATCATGCTCAAGAGCAAGGTGAGCAATTTAATTGGCACAAGTAGAGAACAAGTGATCATATACTACAGATACAAAAGCACAATACTGTGGATGCTGAAAATACCCAGCCGGTCAGGCAGTACCTGTGGAGAGAGAAACAGAGTTAACATTTCAGGTCGATGACCTTTCATCAGAACTGGAAGAAGTTAGAGATTTAATTGTTTTCAAGCAAGTGCAGAGTCAGGGAAAATGGATGGATGGGTGTGAGAAAGAACAGAGTAAGGTCTGCGATAGGGTGAAGGGCAGGAGTGATTAAATGACAGAAAGGATGATGGTGCAAGGCAAAAGTGAGTGGTAATGGGACAAGTAAAGAAACAAAAGATGGGACCAAAGAAGTTGTAAATGGTTACAACAGAACCATTACCAGCATCTGCTGTCCAAGAAAATGGGAGTGGTGGTTATGATCTGAAATTGTTGAACTCAAATGTTGAGTCCGGAAGGCTGTAAAGTGCCTAATCGAAAGCTGAGATGCTGTTCCTCGAGCTTCATTGGAACACTATCAGAGGCTGAGGGCAGAGTGGAATGGAGAATTAAAGTGGCAAGCGACCGGAGGCTTGGTCACGCTTATGGACTGAACAGAGGTGTTCCGCAAAGCGGTCACCCAATCTGCATATGGTCTCCCCAATGTAGAGGAGACCGCATCGTGAGCAGCGAATACAGTATACTAGATTGCAAGAAGTACAAGTAAATCACTGTTTCACCTGGAAGGAGTGTTTGGGGCCCTGGATGGTGGGAAGGGAGGAGATGATAGGGCAGGTGTTACATCTTCTGCGCTTGCACGGGAATGGGGAGTGGGGAGAGCGTGTTCAGGCTGATGGAAGAGTGGACCAGGGTGTCGTGGAGGGAGTGATCTCTTCGGACTGCTGAAAGGGGAAGGGAAGGTGTGTTTGGTGGTGGCATCACGCTGGAGGTGCTGTAAATGGCAGAGGATGATCCATTGAATGTGGAGGCTGGTGGGGTGAAAGGTGAGGACAAGAGGGAGGGGAAAGGGTGAGGGCAGAAGTGCGGGAATTGGGACGGACACAGTCAAGAGCCCCGTCAACCATGGTGGAAGGGAATCCTCAGTTGAAGAAAAAGGAAGACCCTATTGGAAGCACTGGTGTGAAAGCCTGCATTGTCAGAACAAATGAGACGGGGAGAATGGAATAGAGTCCTTGCAGGAAGCGGGGTGGGAGGAAGTGTAGTCAAGGTAGCTGTGCGAGTCGTGAGCTTTATATTAGATATTGGTGGACAGCTTATTCTCAGAAATGGAGATAGAGAAGTAGAGGAAGGAAAGGATCGGAGATGGATGAGAGAGGGGTGGAAATTAGAAGCAACATTGATGACATTTTCCAGTTCGGAGCGAGAGCAGGGAGTGGCACCAATACAGTCATCAATGTACTGGAAAAAGAGGTGAGGAAGTGGCCTTGAGTAGGACTGGAACAAAGAATGTTCCACTTACCTCATGAAAAGGCAGGCATACAGCTCGGACCCATACGGGTTCCCATAGCAACACCTTTTATTTGGAGGAAGGGAGTGGAGTTAAAGGAGAAGCTGTTCAATGCAAGAACAAATTCAGCCAGGCGTAAGAGTGGTGGTGGTGGATGGTGTTGAATCCGTGTGTTAATGGAGACACGGAATGCAGGAGTTGATTTAACAAGTGTTTACTGAACAAAGTCTGGAGGTGAACTAACTATACAAGACGCTATACAGGCTTATATACCCGAGTGGTCACTACCGGTACTACAGTACACAGGGGCTTCAAAAAAACATAGTTCCTCTTAAAGGTACATCCACTACAATTCCTCCCCTTTTAGATAAATAGTACATAACATTTTAAGGAATCATTAATTAACATGTTTACAAGAACAATAATCTACACATTTGCTGAAGTTAATCAATTACAAATTCAGTCTCTTTGGAGGCTTCCTGACTCGGTCCGGATAACGCCTCGGTGGTGTAGTAGGTTTCGGTGGTGTAGTAGGTTCTTTTGGCAAGGTCGATTCGGCTTGAATGCCAGTGTCGGGTTCATCTGGTTCCAGTATCACCGGATCGGAGGTAGATACTATGGGTATCTCTGCTTCATCATTAAGCGTATAGAGTTGTGGTGTAGGTTGTCCCTTTTCGGATGACTCTATGATCTGGTCAGCATGGCGCCTTATTATGCTTTCTCCAATGTCCACGGTATACATCAGCGGTCCTAGTGGTGGAGCGTTTTGGACCTTCTGGCATCCTAGGCAGCTCTTGGTCATTTCTTCGATGTCTCCATCGATACCTGGCCACCACACAAACGCTCTGGCTAAGTTCTTCATTTTCACTCCACCTAGATGCCCCTCGTGAAGCTCCTTTAGCACTTTATCCTGGAGTTTGGGTGGAATCACCACTCTGGATCCACACATCAAGGTTCCTCGGCATACTGACAGCTGTTCTCTTCTTTGCGAGAATGCTGGCAACAGTGGTTCGCCATGTGCTGGCCATCCCTTCGCCGTTAAATCGTAGACTCGTGAGAGAGTCGGGTCATTTCTCGTTTCCTTTTCAAAGGTAGAATTTGTCACTGGTAGACATTCCACTATGGTCGAGTGGAACATCTCCACTGGGTCCACTGTAGGTGCCTCTTCTACCGTTGGCAACGGTAGGCGCGATAAACCGTCAGCATTCCCATGCTGTTTTGTTCCTTTGTATTCTAAGTCATATTGGTGTGCCCCTAGGAAAAGGGACCACCTCTGTAGCCTTTGCGCTGTCATAATGGGAACGCCCTTTTTAGGGTTGAATATGGAGATGAGGGGTTGATGGTCAGTCAACAAGGTAAATTTTTGTCCGTGTAGGTAATGGTTGAATTTCTTCACCCCCCACACCAGGCTGAGTGCCTCCCTGTCGATCTGGGCATAGTTACGCTCAGCTGAGTTCAATGAGCGTGACGCAAAAGCTATCGGCCGCTCCGAGCCATCGGGGAATCTATGCGATAATACCGCTCCCACGCCGTAAGGGGATGCATCGCACGCCAGTCTGATTGGCAGTGATGGGTTGTAATGAGCCAACACTTCCTTGGACGTGATCAAACCTTTGCATTTATGGAAGGCACATTTACAGTCTTCGCTCCATTTCCAAATTACTCCCGTTTGTAGCAGTGCGTTAAGAGGGTGCAGAACCGTTGACAAGTTCGGTAAAAATTTATGATAGTAATTTATTAATCCCAGGAACGACCTTAATTGTGAGACATTTTCAGGTGCTGGGGCTTTTACGACCACTTCAATTTTTTCAGGTGACTTATGCAACCCTTCTTCGTTAATGACATGGCCACAATATGATATTTGTTTCTGGAAAAATTCGCACTTGGGGCGATTTGCTCGTAGGCCCCGCTATCTCAGCCTCGTCAGCACCTGCTCCAAATTGGCAAGGTGCTCGTTGTCGTTTTCTCCTGTTACAAGGATGTCGTCTAGGTAGCATTGAGTCCCCGGAATCCCTTGCAGGACTTGCTCCATAGCTGGAGCTGATGCCACTCCGAAAACCAGTCGATTGTACTGGTACAGGCCTTTGTGTGTATTTATCGTGAGATACTTTTTAGAGGCCTCCTCAACCTCCATCTGTAGATATGCCTGTGCCAAGTCAATTTTGGTGAAACCTTTCCCTCCGGATAGTGAGGCGAAAATATCTTCTATCCTCGGAAGAGGATACTGTACCGTGTGAAGAACCGGGTTTACAGTCACCTTGAAGTCCCCACAGATGCGAATTTTTCTCTGTTCTTCAGATTTATCATTATTCAACGTTTTATTCATGACCGGGACGATGGGTGTTGCCCACTCGCTCCAATCTACCTTGGATAACACGCCTGCTTTTTCTAAATTCTCCAGCTCTGCCTCGACTGCTGGACGAATTGCGTATGGCACCGGCCTTGCCTTAAAAAACTTGGGAATTGCCGCATCTTCCACTTTTATTGAGGCGGTGGCGCCTTTCAGGGTTCCTAGTTCCTGTTGAAACACTTCTTTGGCGTTAGCCAAGATTTCTTTTAATCGTCCAGGTATGACGTCATCATCATTTTTTCTCTTACAGGTCACCGTCAGTGCCTGAATGGAGTGCCAGTCTAAACGTATCTTTCTGATCCATTCACGTCCCAACAACGGTGGACCACCATCTTGCAGAACTTATAAATACAACTTCTGTATTTCCTTGCCGTTGTATACAACAGGCACCCTTATTTTCCCTCTGGGGTATACTTTCTGCCCCGTATATGTCTTCAAGATAATGGATGTGTCTTTCAAAGGTATATGCGGAAATAGCCGCTCGTAATCCCGTCGACTTATGACGGTCAGAGCTGATCCTGTATCTAGCTCCATTTTAACTGGGGACCCCGCTATCGTGAGGGTAACCCAAATGGTCTGGTAATCTTCTTTGGCAATTACATTATGTAATTTGAGACAGCTTTGTCTCTTGTTTCCGGAGTCGCTATCGCTCTTCTGGTCTTCGGAGCTACTGTCCGTCATCATTTGTACCTTTCTGTACTTTTCCTTATTGACCTTTTTACTGTCAGCGGATTTTTTTCCAGATCGGCATACACGTGCAATGTGTCCCATCTTTCCGCATTGCCTGCATGCTTTGTCCTTGAACTAGCAGTCCCTCTGGTCATGGGTGGATCTGCCGCAGCGATAACATCTCTTGAAACCCCGTGTCATTTCATGGGTGCCGAAGTCCTGTGGCTTTTGCTGTATCTCTGCAGCTCCTCTTGCTGCTGCTTCGTATGATACAGCCACACTGAAAGCCTTGCCCAGTGTCAAATCTTTCTCAGAAAGTAGTCTTTTCTGTGTTCCTTCGCTTAGGAGACCGCAGACGAATTTGTCTCGTAGAGAATCTGTCAGTCCTGCCCCGAATTGGCAGTGCTTTGACAGCTTTCGTAATTCGGTGAGGTAATCAGCGTTACTTTCATTCTTGTGCTGATTCCTCCTGAAGAATTTGAATCGTTCCGCTATCAGCAGCGGTGTTGGGTTTAAGTGCTCCTGTAGGGCATCAACAATCTCCTTAAAATTCTTGTCCATCGGTTTGGCTGGAGTGATCAAGTTTCGTAACAGCCCGTATGTCCTTGCGCCCATCAGATTTAGAAGTACCGATGCCTTTTTATCATCCGCTACTTCATTCGCCTTGCAATATACCTCCACTCTTTCCATATATGTGGTCCAATCCTCTATATCACTATCGAAAGCAGTAATATTGCCAGCCTTAGGCATCCTGAAAATCAAAAATGGCGCCTCCCGCGCTTTTCCTTCTTCCCTGCCAAGTCAAGATGGCGCTTCCCGCCGCTGCTGCCAACGCTGTTCTCCGCGGTTCCCGTTGCGACCTGCAGCTTTTCGCAGTATTTCTATTTTTAAATTTTTTTTATTTACACATATATTTTATACAGTTTCTCCGTCACTTGGAGAATCGTTCCCGTCGGACCCTCTGGGACTTTCCCCTCCCTCTGCTCGGTCAGAACGCTGACCTGCTTTGCAGCGCCGGCCGTCTCCTGAGTGCTCCACCCTCTGTCTCTGTTTGCTTTTGCTTTCCGACTCGCTGATCGGCCCCACTGCAGAGCCACCCGATCGAGCCCCAGCCCGCCGCCCAGGAAGGATCAGTGCACTACCTGCCACCAGCCCGTTTAGCTGGTGAAACCACAGTCTTTTTTTTCTTCGACCTTCGTCTGAGGAATCGATCTCCTTGAGGTGCTGCCGAATTGCAGGTAAGTTCATTTCTAACTCGTCGCCACTGTTGAATCCGTGTGTTAATGGAGACACGGAATGCAGGAGTTGATTTAACAAGTGTTTACTGAACAAAGTCTGGAGGTGAACTAACTATACAAGACACTATACAGGCTTATATACCCGAGTGGTCACTACCGGTACTACAGTACACAGGGGCTTCAAAAAAACATAGTTCCTCTTAAAGGTACATACACTACAGATGGGGACTGGCTGGGCCTCTGTTCAAGGAAGGAGCGCAGAGCCTACCAACCGTTCTGGTGGGGGATGGAGGTATAGAGGGACTGAGCATCCGTGATGAAAGGGAGAAGGTTCAAGCCAGGAAACTGGAAATGGTTAAAGTGGCGGAGGGTGTCAGAAGAGTCGTGGATGTAGGCCGGAAGCGACTGGACAAGGGGTGACAAAATAGAGTGGAGATAGGAGAAAATAAGTTCCGTGGGGCAGGAACAAGCTGAAACAATGGGTCTACCTGGGAAGTCCTGTTTGTGGATCTTAGGAAGGAGATAGAAGCGGGCTGTGCAGGGTTGGGGGACTCAGGTTGGAGACCGTGGGGGAGGAAGATCTCCAGAGGAGGTGAGGTCAGTGACGAACTGGGAAACCATGGCTTGATGTTCGGCGGTGCAATCATCTTCCGGGGGTGGAGGGGTAGGAGCAGATGTTGTAGAGTTGCCAAACAACATTAGCGCCACCCTTGTCAGCAGGTTTAATGATGTCAGGGTTAGACCCGAGAGAATGCTGCAAGTTTGGAGGGAGATAGATTAGAGTGAGTGAGGGGAATAGAGAAATTGAGACAGCCGAAGTCACAATGGCAGTTCTCAATGAAAAGATCAAGAGAGGGTAAAAGGCCAGATGGAGGCGTCCACGTGGAACGGGAATTCTGAAGACAGGAAAAATGGTCTGCTGTGCGGGCGGTGGGGGGGGGAGGTCTCCTGAGCCAAGAAGTGGAGGCGTAAGGGGATGAAGCTGAGGCCTTTGCTGCTGAGGACTGATTGTTCGGGGTCAGAGAGGGGAAGGTCAGAGGGGATAGTGAAAACACGTCAAAGGTGAGATTGGAAGAAGGGATGGGGTCAGAGGAAAGTGAAGGGGAAGGAGGATCAGGAGGGGCGTTGGTATCTAAAGAGTTGTTGCCGTTTGCGGCCCTTGACCCATGAAGGGAAGAAAAAAAGTTTTTTTGTTAAAGTGCCGGATGAAGCAAAGGATGAAATGGAACTGTGGACCAGGGCAGTTGTAAAATAGTGAGTCGGTGCTGCTGAAGAGAGGTCGAGAGTGTGCATGCTGTAGATGGATGGTTTGCTGCTCTGTCAGTATTTCTACAATTACGCTTCAACAAAAAAGTGATCTCGTAACAACTTAGCGTTAAGCACAACTTTGCTCGAATGCATTCTGTGATGGATCGGTAGACCGCAGGAATGTGCTCATGATTTGCCTCGAGGGTGGTGAGATTTCCCCTGCAGTAAGTGCAACAAAATTGTAAACATATTACAAAAAGGAATTCTTTCCTCATGATGAGTTGCTGAATTTGGTTATGCTGTTGGGGCACAGTGAGTTACCCATCTCTCTCATGCTACCCAGCGTTATGCTTGAGCAAAAGACCCAAGTATAAGCTGCCCTCCTGATCGCCTTTACAGTAACAATAACTTGCATTTATATAATGCCGTTAACGTAGCAAAATGTCCCAAGGCACTTCACAGAAGCTTAAAAGAAAAATAGGCGCGGAGGGCCTTACAGGAAACTCTTTATTATCCGGCACCAACGGGACCGGCGTGGTGCCAGTTTATCAAAAAGTCCGGATTACAGAGAGATATAGTTAAAAAGGTACGAGAGCTCCGTACACTGCAACAAATCCAGGCTTCCCTGTTGCTTAGCAACATGTGCAGGAACTCCGGCCACAGACCAAGCGTCCCTGTTGCTTAGCAACAAGTGCACGAACCCCGGTTACACAGCCACAGATCCAGGAACTGCCACTAATATGAAGTAAAACTTACCTGAACCTACTCCTGAATTTTGCTGGTTAACAGAGGTTTCCGGTTATTTAGGTGCCGGTTAAAAGAGAGTTTCCCGTACATAGACTGGGGGGGCTGAGGCATTGGGGAGGTTCATACGCCAATTTTCCTTCACAGTTTGTTTTCAGTGAGGGCTTGATGTGCGATAGGAAACGGGCAACAGAGTTTTGGATGAGCTGACATTTATAGAGTGTGGGAGGCCGACCAGCTGGGCATTGGAGTAATCAATAGAATGAGCAAGGTTTTCAGCGTCGGATAGGTTGAGGTGGAGTCGGACAATGTGATGGAAGTCTTTGTGACGGATAAACTATGGGGTCGGAAACTCAGCTTGGGGGGTCAAACAGGATGCCATGGTTACCAACAGTTCGGTTCAACCTGACATAGTGACTCAAGTGGAGGATGGAATCGGTGATGAGGATACAGAGTTTGTAGAAGGGATCGAAGACGACCACTCCAGTGTTTAGCTGGAGGAAATTACGGATCATCCAAGACTTCATGTTGGGCGTGCAGTCTGACAGCACAAAGGGGAGGGGGGAAGAGGGTGGTGGTGTAGGGGTACAGCTGGGTATCACCAGCGTTACGTGTAGAACCAAATGAGGGCAGGACCAGCTGGACAATGGGTGAGATTGAAAGAGGATGGTGTGGTCTATCTTGTAGAACACTGCAGAAGTTAGGACCATTTCAGTGTTGTGGGAGGGGTGGAAACCTGATTGGAGGGATTCAAACGCAGTTGCGGGAGAAATGGGCGAAGATGCGAGAAGCAGCAACACCTTTGAGGTCTTTGGAGAGGAAAGGGAGATTGCAGATGAAGCAGCAGTTAGCAAGGACAGAGGGACCGAAGCTGGGTTTTTTGAGGGGTAGAATGACCGCAGCTTTGAAAGGGAGAAGGACGTTCCAAGTCCTGTTGAAGCTGCCTCCTCTGCTTTTTAAAAAAAAAAATATTGGGAGATAGAAACTGAGATTAAGGAAATTCCAGAAGTCTGGAACAAAAATAGATCATTCTACTGGCATTCGCAGATGAACAGCATCTGAATGAGAAAGGCAGGTTAATGTTGGGGTGGGACAGATGGTGATGGGCCATGTGAGAAATGTTGACCTGACTTTGTTTTTCTGATGTTGGCCAATTCTGCTGTGCATTTGCAGCGTTTTCTGTTTCTGTTCACTGAAGCCGTGCTTCCTTATTCATTGTGAATGTAGCTTACTGCTTTATCCCAAGAATCAGAACGCATCAGCGAACTTTTATAATTTACCCAAAGCAAAAGCCAACTCTTTTTATTGGCCAATACATTGATGCCACTCTTGTAGTTTCCATGGACAGTTTGCAAAAACTAGGATTGTGCTTTTAGGATTTGGCTTTGGATGGTTGAACTTTGTTTTATGGTATCTGAATATTCAAATTCAACATTGGAGATCTATTTGGTGCAGGGCTGGGAAACCATATGAATTAAAATTAGGGTATGGGCCCTCCAAAGCTGAAGTCTTGAGTGCACGTTCCTTCAGAGTATCCTTGTATAGTACAATATTTCAGTGCTTTTTTCAACCTGTCTTGATTCAAACTGACTGTGTGTTTGGGTACATTAGGTAATGTAGAAATAATCTGCTGTCTGTTTTTCCCCCAGACACTGGCAGATCAAGAAGACAATGCAGAGGTAGAGATTGCCAGATGTGTCAAGGGGCAGTATTTTGGAGAGTTAGCACTGGTTACTAACAAGCCCAGAGCGGCTACAGCGTATGCTGTTGGAGATGTCAAGTGCTTAGGCAAGTATTCTTTACCTTACACTTTAACTTGTTGCTGTTACGTGCAGTAGGAACAAGTTTCCCTTCAAAAATACCTTTTATTCATTCCAATTGTTTTTTGCGATGGATGTCTGTGTTTGGTGATTGGATGTTTTCCGTCTTGCGCTCCCAAATCTAATAATGTTGTGGACTCACTATCACGTTCCCAAGGGGATCCACAGACACCAGTTTAAAGGTCTGTACAATTGAGATGGTGGAACATAGGTGATACTGTAAGACCATGATTTACAATATATTAGGTTACTGGGACATGTACTGTTTACTTCATAGTAGCTATCTATTATCTATATATATAAAGCGGCTCTTCTGTCTGTCCCGATGTCTGTCTGTCCGTTCTCTATACGTTTGAAAGTTACAGAGCGTACCGACGCGCACGTAGCCTCAAAAGAAAGCTTACGATTCCGGACCGGTCATAGGCGTATTTACGTTTCGGCCGGACAAAAATCCCGCCCGCGGTATCCCAAAAACGTTCAGCGTTCTGCTCATTAGCATCTCATTAGCGACCGTGTGACGTCGAGGTCCACCAATCGGACGGCGGGTTCCTTCCTACAGTTGAGTGTCGAGTGACTCGACGATCGACCAATCCTACGCTTCGGTGACCTGACCGGTCGACCAATCGGTGCGTGTGTGGGCGGGCCTTATCCTTCTGAACCGAGGTGAGTGGCCACCATCTTGATTTTTCACAATTTTTTCCCCCACACTTTCTGTGTGTTAGGGAACTAAGGTAAATATTTTAATGATGTGTTAGGGAATTAAATAACAATTTAATAGGGGGGGGAGAGCCTCGGGAAATCGCGGGGGGGGGGGGGAGAGCCTCGGGAAATCGCGGGGGGGGGGGAGAGCCTCGGGAAATCGCTGGGGGGGGAGAGCCTCGGGAAATCGCGGGGGGGGGGGGGAGAGCCTCGGGAAATCGCGGGGGGGGGGGAGAGCCTCGGTAAATCGCGGGGGGGGTGGCGAGCCTCGGGAAATCGCGGGGGGCTCGCGCCGCCCGCACTGACCGCGCATGCGCCGCCCGCCCGCCCACAGCGGCCGTCCATCAGCTGCGCGATACGCGGGGGACCTCAGCTCCGGACCTCAGGCGCTAGGCAGGGGAAGGGGCCGGAGAGAGGGACAGAGGGGAGTGGGGGAGGGAGGGAGACAGGGGAGGGAGAGGAGAGGAGGGGAGGGAGAGGAGGGGAGGGGAGGGAGGGATAGGACAGGGAGAGGACATGACAGGGAGAGGGGGGACACACAGGGGCAGGGAGACCAAGCACCCCAAAATTGCCCTCGCAACGCGGGGCTCCCCAGCTAGTTATATATATAAAAGGATAGTGGTGTCCGTCCGTCTGTCCGTCATTCTAGAGCGTACCTACACATATGTTATATCAAAAGAAAGCTGATGATCAAGGGAGTGTCATAGGCGTATTTACTTTTTGGTCAGACAAAAATTGTTCGGAAAGTATACAAAAAACGTTCAAAAATCCGCTCATTAGCGGTTGACCAATCCTACCGCTCATTAGCGTTGAGTGACGTGATGGTTGACCAATCCTACAGTTCAGTGACCTGATGGTTGACCAATCGGTGCGTCACGGGCGGGACCTAATCCTGCAGCCTCCCGAAACGTTGCCGCCATTTTTTCCCCTGCTTTTACCAGCTGCGGCGGCCCGCCGGAGCGGGGAGGTGAGTTGGGTCACTCGGGCCGATGGGGTCACTCGGGCCGGGCCTGACAACCGCTCAGCCCGAGACACAGAGCGGGGGAGCAGCAGCGGCCAGCCGTCAACCGCACGGCCCGAGACAGAGCGGGGGAGTGGCAGCGGCCGGCCGTCAACCGCGCGGCCCTCTGAACTGCCCTGGCAACGCCGGGCCCCCCCAGCTAGTATATGACACTTGAACAAATAATCTTGGCTGATATTTCAGTGCTGTCCTGAAAGTGTTTCATTTTAAGGATCTGCAGATTGCCCAGGAGAAAGATTGAGACACTGTTCCTGAAGCTTGCTTTGACCTTTTTTCCCCATTCATGTCTCCTCTGTGTTTTTGATCTCCTATGTTGTTCTAAACAAGCTTGTATGCAAAATATTTTATAGTCGAATAAATAAGCTTGTTAAAGGTTTTAAACAATTGTTTTTTTTGTTTGCCTCCTCTTTGCAGTGATGGATATTCAAGCATTTGAAAGATTGTTAGGCCCTTGCATGGAAATCATGAAGAGAAATATAGTGAATTATGAAGAACAACTTGTCTCCTTGTTTGGTACCAGTTTGGACTTGGTGAATCCTGGTATATAGGCACGTTCTTATCCAGTGCCTTCTCAGTTTGATGAAAACAAAATATCCACACACACAAAAAAAACTCCCCACAGAAAACGCAGTAAATGGGCAAAGCAGCATTTTCTGCCTCTTTCCATCCCGTGGGGCAACCACCATGTGATGATGAAATACATTACTGCCCAGTCAGGGATGGGAAAATGTGTGGCATATGTTCTATTTTTTTTTGTTATCTGCCTTCTTGGGTTTAAAAGCATATTCTGTATCTTGGGTTGTTTTTTTTTCCAAAAAAAAACACAAAAAAAATGTTGATTTATGAATTATCAAACTGAACCGCAAAGACAAATACTAAATGTAATTTTTGATAAGATGAAATGAACAGATTCAGTGTTTCTTTGTTACTTATATAAGTAGGTGACCGGTTATTGCCAAAAAAAAACAAAAAAAAAAGTATGATTGTTGTGATACTTTGAAAAGTATCTGGGTAGGTTTTAATGTTTCATATAAAACCGGCTTCTTTAAAGCTCCCTAAATTGTGTTAAATGTAGACCACAAGAGCTGCTTCAAATCAAGGGGTTTCCAAAATGAAAAGTTGTGCATCTATAGTGGGTATTCAGCATGGTACAAATCCGCAGTATGAAACAATCTCGAGGTCCAGTGACAAGTGATGGTCTTTCAGAACAAGGAATGGGGGGGAAGAAACATTGCCAATTTGCACAATTACAGCTGTATGGCTGGTCTCCAGTTCGTTGCCCTGTGCGGTTAACTTAACAGCATAGACACCCTGGAACAAGAGTGCCGTTCCTATCTACATGCGTCCAGTGTTTCTGTTAAAACCTGTCAACAGATGTCCTTTACTGTAACTTTTTTTCTTTTTTTTGTTGTTGAGGTTTTGCAGTGGGCTCGGGTCGAAGCGTGCATTTTTTTCAACAAATGAGTCTTCTCAAGTGCATAGGAGCACTGGTTATCTGGTACACCTTGTGCATGTTACTTGTGGCCACCGTAGCTAGCAGGTTGAGTTATTATACAGTGTCTACAAGCAAAAGCAAGGTCAAGAATTTTGTGCTTTTGTTCCTTTGCTTCCATTTTGTTGCTTAATATTTGTCTCCTTTTTTTCCCCCCCCATCCCTTCCCCAATGCCTCCTGCATCCGTATAATGTTCAGGTGAGGAGGGGTGAAGAGTTTTCAGCTCACCAGACAGGTGTTCAAGAATTGGCACACTTGAGTGATGGGCAAGAAGTATCTCTGCCCAGTTACTTTCCCTACCTGCTCTCGTCTCCATTCCCCCCCCCCACCCCCAACCCAGACCAATCCTTGACCTACTTGCACCCCTTCAGGGTTGTGTTGGGTAGATTAGTTGAGGTTAGTATTTGAGCTCTCATATCCCCTAACTGAGAGAGCTCAGTTCTCGTCTAGTTATCCGAGAGCCATGGTATGATTAAGTGTACTTATTAGGAAAGGTTATTGAGGATTTGATGTGTGACCAGATTCTTTGAGAGCCCTGTCCCACAATACAGATGTACCTGCAGTCATCGAATCATGAGGGTGTTGTTGGCCTTAGTCTGGGAATTTTTTTAATTAATGTGGTGTAACTAGTTACAATAAAGTGATTACAGCCACCATTTTATCCAGGACCAAATGATTCCTCCAAACTTCTCAAGTTGAGAAGTTCCTGGGTCCTAAGGTATAGAAAAATTTGATTAAGGTCACTTTTTATGTTTAGTGTATATTTCCTTCCATAAACCTGTGGTTCACCCTTCAATAAATCTAACAATATAATCATTTTGAGTTTTTCTTACTGGGCCACAGTAATGGTAGATGCAGTTGGCCACTGTCTGTGCAGAAATACTGGTAAAAGATACAAGAAGCTGTTGTGAAAATTCACCAAACTTTTATTACAACAGTTTCTTGGATGCCTAATTACTCAGCAAGTAGTTGGTTTGTCAGGACAGTCCTGGGTTTAATTCTCCCGTCTTGTGTTGAATTAGTTCATCTGAGCCAGTTTGCTGTTGGTGATCAGTAAAGGCCTCAGCACCCCTGGGTTGGGTAGAGGAGACTGGCTATTGTTCCCACTCTTGATCACTATCCTGCTGAGAATTGGACATCGGGTGAGGGCAGGGTCATGCTTGACGGGGGGGGGGGGGGGGGGTCAAATATCCTGTTGGCATTCACTGCTGAGACTCGTGCATGAAGAATCGCCACAAGAGTGAGGTACAGAAGGGCAACTGGTGCCTGTGGGACCAGACCCCATCAAGGAGTCGATACCTTCAAGTGAGGCAGGGGAGAAAATTGGCAGGAGAAGATGGAAGGAAATTAAAGGTTTCTTTGACATGAGCGAGCTTGCTTTAGTAATTACTAATTTTTAGTTTTGTGCTAATTTGAGTTCTTATCATTTCACTAAGGTGTGCACCTGCTGTATTTGCTGCTAGATTTAACAATAGTGGGCTGATAATGCGGTCCTGATGGAGCAACGCCAGGACTCCAGCGCATCATGCGCTGGTCATGCCCGAGAGCCAAGTGCTACCCTCAGTGGATAATGCAAGGTCAGCTAACTAGTGCTGTTTTTTTTTTTAAAAGCATGTTGTGCATGCTGCACTAGGAGATTTCTGGCATTAGCAGCTCATAATGGGCTGCTGGTGGTTTGAAGGTACCATTCTTTGTCGGGAGATGGTCAGCACCAGCATCAAAGTGGCCTTTTAAGGCCAAAGTCGGTTAGCAAGGTGGCCCTGTTGGACCACCTAGGAGGAATAAATTCCAGGTAGAGTAACAAGTGTTGAGCAACTTACAGTGCTGTTGATGCACTCCAGCTACAAGTCCCTTAAATAATATCCAGGGCCGCAATAAGCCTTGCATATGGTGTGTGTGTGTGCAGGTTGAGAATGCCAACAGCATGTGTCTGCAGCATTTTGCCTTCTGACCTCAGCACCCAGTATTACGGTGGCAGGCAGCACTGCAGTGCTTGACGTCGCACTCTCCCACTTGTCCCGTTCTGCTCGACTTTTGATGCACCGTTCTACCTGGGACCACTTCGGTTTTGGTATTGTATGGAAAATCGGGTTTCCATCCACCATCAGTGTGTGTGCTCTTTGTGACGAGAATTACAAGCTTTACCTTAATTTGAGCTCATTGCACGGTTCAGCCTGCTTTACTTTAATTTTTACAACTTATAACACACAATTGACAGCCTGACATTCTGACCTCAAAAAGAAGAGAACAGAGAGATACTGGTTAATTTTGCTGCGTGTTACATTGAAGGGGCTATAACATTAGAGTTTATTTAGATCTTAACTACATATTGAGTGACATTCCAACAGAGCTCTGAAGTTAGAGGAGGAAAAGAAGGCTATTCTGACGACAGTTAGTTTACTTAAAAGAGAAACTGTTTGGTGACTTAGATCCTTTCCAATTTTTTTTATATGGCTGCACAACGGGTTGGCTGCTGCCTGCCCCACTTTTTCCTGCCACCTTCTGTAGTTCTGACTCCTGAGGTATATTTTCAGAGGCACCGGAATCACTGCGGTACCTTGCCTAAGCGAGCCCGGACTGTGAGTTCTGATAGGCTCGTGTGCTGTGGAATGCATCACAGCAGAGCCCGATCCTGTCGTTGCCCAATTGTCCAGACGCGCGCACCTTCTGACGGGAATTATTACTACTCAACAACGATGACAACTTGGGCGGAAACCCTGCCTACTCTTTTTTTTGTTTCCACCCTCTAACCCAGTGGCACCAAGTCCAGTTGTAGCATCGCAGCGGATCTCTCTCCAGAGAACTTACGTACATTTTATACTATAGCAGTCTCTGGTGGTGAAGCTCACTGGCTGAGAATAAATCTAAAGTACAGAACCCAGCAGGCAAATTGTACAGGAAACTTTTTTTTATCCGGCCTCGACGGGACCAACGTGGTGCCGGTTGACCAAAAAGTCCGGATTACAGAGAGGTATACTTACCAAGGTACGAGAGCCCTGTACACAGCACTTGTGCAGGAGTCCCGGTTACACGGCCACAGATCCAGGAGTCCCTGTTGCACGGCCACAGGTGCAAGAGCCCTGGTTACATGGCCACAGGTGTAAGAGCCCTGGTTACACGGCCACAGGTGCAAGAGCCCTGGTTACACGGCCACAGGTGCAAGAGCCCTGGTTACACGGCCACAGATCCAGGAACCCCGGTTACACAGCCACTAATATATAGTAAAACTTACCTGAACCTACTCCTGAATTTTGCCGGTTAAGAGAGATTTCTGGATATTTAAGTGCCGGTTAAAACAGAGTTTCCTGTACTCTGATTATACCTGCAACATTGGTAAGATCTAGTGTCGCTCACACTGTACAGTTCTTTGTGTATCATATAGGGACTTTCCTGATCATATACCCAATGTATTTCTAATCATATTAGTGCATTGGCAGTGATGTTGAACACAGTCAGTTAGCCTAGTGGCCAAAGCCTGCAACATTGTGACAGGTGACACTGCAGAACTGAATGGGAAATGTTGACATAGTAGTTTACAATAGTAAATGTGACTAGTTACAGTAAGGTTTGTAGACTGGATGTCCGTTGCCCCACGCACTCCATTACCATTTAAGCTGTATTTCCTTTTCCTGTTCTTACTAACCAAAAATACATTGCTTCGTACTTTTCAAAATTCATCTTCATCTGCTACCTTCACTTCCCCATCCTGCTAGCCTATCGATGTGCTCCTACACTTTTCAGACTGTTTGGCATGGTTGGCAATTTGACGTCATCAGCAAATTTCAGTATTATTCCCTCAATTGCCAAGGCCAGGTCATGTAACTATATAGTAACTAAGAGCAATCCCAACATCGCTCCCTGTGGAACACCACTAATCACATCTATGCTTTCTGCCCTCAACCATATCTCTGTCCATGAATCATTCCACTTGATTCTATGTACCATTATCTTTGCCATAAGCCACTTATGAGCTACCTTGCTAAATGCTTTTTTGAAATCCATAGTGCTCGATACACAGCATTTCCTTTATCCTCACTGTTCTTCAAAGAGTTCTATAGGATTGGTGAAGCATTGAGCTGCCTTTTAGAAATTGGTATTGACTGGCCCTGATTAACATGTTTTTCTGAGTGTTTAGTCATTTCATCCCATGCTCTAGATGTTGGCTGCCACAACATCAATAATTGCCTTGAAAGATATTGTCAGCGAAAAGGCCCTAAAACTGAATAAACCACACCAATGAACATCAGTCTGTGGTGCAAACATTATTTTTAAATTACTAACATGATCCGAAGCATTTAATCTCTTTTTTACTTTGACTGTTTTCGTCCCGGGCTTTGCTGTCATGCTTTAAGGCTGCCAATCCCTCGTGAGTTTACTGTCTTGTTATCACTCTTAGGTTATCGATTATTTTTATCCAACATCATCTGGATATGTGTTAATTTGGTGGGAAGGGGGCAGGGAAAAGAGGGACTTGTGTGTTGATTGCAGTGTTTTTGTATTAAAATCTCGCACTTCATGTAAATAAATAAACTGGCCGTTTCATTTCACTAGTGGACTATTTGATTACTAGAGTTGACCGACTGCAGAGGACGTTTCATGTTTCGCTGTGACTGAAAATGGTAGCTCCATGTATAACCCGTGTATTACTGCTCATACTGTTCCAGTGCTGTAACCGTGTATTACAGAGCCGGAACATAGGAACAGGAGTGGGCCATTCAGCCCCTCGAGAGCCTGTTCCGCCATTCAATTAGGTCATGGCTGATCTGAAATACGCATCAGATCAGTCAGCCTCTGAAAGAGAAAAGGCAGAGGTTAACACTTGGGATAGAACGCTTCATCGGAGTAGTCCCGCTGAAAGGCCTGCGCTGAATCCTGTTAACCTCCGACTTTCTGACTGCATTGTGCGTTTCGAGTATTGCTTCAAATCTTGTATTTTACTGGTTCTGCTGTTTTCAGCAGGTGATGCATTCCATGGAGAGTAAAGCCAAGCGTATACCATGCAGTGATAAGCCGACAGACCGCAGCCTTGAGCAGACTCCAAACGTCATTTGTTCCTAATATGCAGTTTAGTTTTTTTTTATTGTTTCGGCCTCTTCGGAGCTTTTCCCATTGGAGTTTGTTACTGCCACTTTATGGCTGCTGCATTTTAGAATATACCTCCGCACCATGCTGGGGAAGAGCTTTACAACATAATGATGTTAGACCAGAGTCTTAGTAGGGGTCGGCATCACAGTAAGAGAAGGTTGTTACTGAGAAATAATAACCCTCTGTTTTATAGAGGTACAACACTCCTGTATATATTATATGTATTTAAATGGCTGTTGCACAGTATTGTGCCCTGTATGGATGTAGGGGTTAATAGTTTAAAAAAAACATGGGACACACCATCCATGGAATGCTGCCTCTGCTGTGTTGCTTGCACAAGCCTTCCTGATGGTTCAAATAAACAGGAAGTGTTCTCGAATTTTGAACCTTGTACAGTACCACATTATTGTACTCTGTGGCATAGAAATCACCTTCACCCTTCTCCCAAAGAGGAAACAAAATGATTGCAGTTTAGAAATGTAAACTGGGGTGGCCTGGCTATTTGTAATGTTAATGTAACAAGTGGGCCACTTTTTTAAAAACAAAATGCAGTGGTCAATATGATTTCCGACCCTGACCATCTGACGTTCTTTTGGAATGGTGGCTGCCATATCATTACCTTTTGGAAAAGGGAAGTTCCGGTGTGGTTGGCTACTGTTGGGGGGGACGGGGAGGTTAAATTCCAACCCCACCCCATCTCCCCTCAAAAAAAAAAAAAAAAAAATTCCTACTTTGCATGTAATGCTCTGTTGTGTGTCCGCCGGGATTTCAGGTATCCATGTTTATGACGTCCAGTAGTTCTGCTACTGGGACCTGCAGGCCTGTGGGAAGGTTCTTGACCTTCCGCTCCAAGCATTGACCTCGCTCTAGCCAAGGAATGATTTCTGTACAGTCAAAGCAATGACCTCCTTTTCCTTCTGAAGCCCTCCTCTTATCCCCCCCATTTTATTATTTTTGAAAACAAAAGATTGTCCTTTACTAAGACTATTCAATTGAAAATAAAAAAAATGAAATTCTACAAGTGTTGTGTTCTCATTTCGGTGACTTTGTTTCGTTAATAATAAAACTGATTTGCTTTTGTGCATGAATCAAGGCTCTTGCCACTTTTATTTAAAAAAATCTGTTTTAAAATCACTTATCCTTGGCAATTATATAATGGCAATTGTCATTGTGATGTATTGGCCCAAAGCTCGCTGGAAAAATAACAACGTTATTAATGAGCAAATCAGCCAGCAAGTTCAGGGTTTTAAGAGATACACCATGAGGTGCAAATCTCCAGAACTTGCTGGTCAATTTAAGAACATAAGAAATAGGAGCAGGAGTAGGCCATTTGGCCCTTCGAGCCTGCTCCGCCATTCAATAAGATCATGGCTGATCATCTACCTCATCACCACTTTCCTGCACTATCCCCGTATTCCTTGATTCCCTTAATATTCAAAAATCTATCGATCTCTGTCTTGAATATACTCAACGACTGAGCCTCCACAGCCCTCTGGGGTAGAGAATTCCAAAGATTCACTACCCTCTGAGTGAAGACATTTTTCCTCCTCTCAGTCCTAAATGGCCGACCCCTTATTCTGAGACTGTAACCCCTGGTTCTAGACTCCCCAGTCAGGGGAAACATCCTCCCTGCATTTACCCTGTCGAGCCCTGTAAGAATTTTGTATGTTTCAATGAGATCACCTCTCATTCTTCTAAACTCTAGTGAATATAGGCCTAGTCTACTCAATCTCTCCTCATAGGACAATCCCCCCATCCCAGGAACCAGTCTGGTGAACCTTCATTGCACTCCCTCTATGGCAAGTATATCCTTCCTTAGGTAAGGAGACCAAAACTGTCCACAATACTCCAGGAGTGGTCTCACCAGGGCCCTATATAATTGCAGTAAGACGTCTTTACTCTTATACTCAAATCCTCATGTAATAAAGGCCAACATACCATTTGCTTGCTGTACCTGCCTGTTAACTTTTGTGATTCGTGTACAAGGACACCCAGGTCCCTCTGAACACCAACATTTCCCAATCTCTCACCATTTAAAAGATACTCTGTTTTCTATTTTTCCTACCTTCACATTTCTCCACATTATATTCCATTTGTCATGCTCTTGCCCACTCACTTAGCCTGTCTATATCCCCTTGAAGCCTCCTTGCATCCTCCTCACAACTTACATTCCCACCCAGCTTTGTATCATCAGCAAACTTGGATTTGGTCCCCTCATCCAAATCATTGATGTAGATTGTGACTAGCTGAGGCCCAAACACTGATCCTTGCGGTACCCCACTAGTTACAGCCTGCCAACCGGAAAATGACCTGTTTATTCCTACTCTCTCTCTTCTGTCCATTAACCAATCCTCAATCCATGCTAGTATATTACCCCAATCCCATGAGCTCTAATTTTGTTTAATAACCTCTTGTGTGGCACCTTATCGAATGCCTTCTAAAAATCCAAATGCACCACATCCACTGGTTCCCCCTTATCTATTCTGCTAGTTACAACCTCAAAAAATTCTAACAGATTTGTCAAACATGGATTTCCCTTTCATAAATCCGTGTTGACTCTGCCCAATCCTATTATTGTTTTCTAAGTGCCCTGTTACCATGTCCTTAATAATAGATTCTAACATTTTCCCTGATACTGCTGTCAGGCTATAACTGGTCTGTAGTTCCCCGTTTTCTCTCTTCCCTCTCTTAAATAGTGGGGTTACATTTGCCACCTTCCAATCTGCAGGAACTGTTTGAGAATCTATGGAATTTTGGAAAATGACAACCAGTGCATCCACTATCTCTATAGCCACCTCTTTCAAAACCCTAGGATGTAGACCATCAGATCCAGGGGATTTATCAGCTTTCAGTCCCATTAATTTCTCCAGTACTATTTTTTTTTACTAATAATTTCTTTCAGTTCCTCATTCTCGCTAGAGTCTTGGTTCTCCACTATTTCCGGGAAGTTTTTTGCGTCTTCTTCCGTGAAGTATTTGTTTAATTTCTCTGTCATTTCCTTACTTCCCATTATAATTTCTCCTGTCTCAGCCTGTAAGGGACCCACATTTACTTTTGCTAATCTTTACGCCGCTGCACCATTTGCTTCGCACAAATGGCGTCTCGCCCTTAGCCTCGCCGTTATTTTTAAGAACTGGCTGATTTGCTGGATTTTCACTGCCTATGAAACTCGCTGCAGAAGAGTAAGGCTGCTGATTAAAAGCTTAAGTACCCTTTTAATGACATGATGATAATTGTTAATTGAGTGCCAAGCAACCTTTCTGGTCCAGAAAGGGAACAATTTAAGCTGTTCAACCTCATTCCTACGTGTAGTCAGACTTTAAAAATGTCTGATTTAAAAAAAGGTTTTGCTTTTTCTCTTGTCTTTTTTACTCTTAATTCTGTCTTTTTTACTCTTAATTCTTTCTTGCTTGCTTTCCTTGCTTTCTTTTCTTCCTTCCCTCTCTTCCTCCCCACCCCCCCCCCCCTAATTCACCCTCCTCTGTCGTTCCTCTGTTTCTTTCTCAACCCTTAAATCTCACTGTTGGTCTCACCGTTCAACGGCCCAGATGCCCCGTTGTCCTCGCTTCGCCACGCCGTTATCCGCTTGCAATTCCAGCAAGCTGCACCACAGAAAACTTACGAGCTGCAGGGTGCAGGAAAAAGTCTATGGCGCGCTATTGGAGGCCCCGCTCCATCGAGATTTGGCCCATTGTGTAGTCACTTTGCAGACCAGTCTTGGGTTGTTAATTTTAGAAATGACAAATACTCTGGGAAGCGGGAGGGGAAGGCCTGAAACAGTTTGAAGGATTAACAAAGAAAAAAAAAGAAAGAATAATCCTTGATCTGCATCATGCTAGTGTTCCTGCTCCAATGTTAGCTGCTGAAATAGGCATTGCAAGTTGTGAGCCCCCGTGAATAGGAATACTTGTAAAGTTTTGTCGTCTTCTTCCTTTAAATAACCTGAATAAGTATTATATGTCCTTTTACAGACATTGATGTCGCCTTTTGAACAATGAAAGACTTGCATTTCTAGCAGCTCCCTGTTTGAATCCCTCCAATCGAGTATCTGTTTCTCCCACAGCACCAAAACAGCTGTAACCCAAGCTGTGAAAGCCATTTACTGTGACTGATGCATTATCTCTCCTCAATGACGAGCCTTTGAAATGATCAACCACACCATCCGCCTCCAAGACCTTCTCTATTCAGCTTGCCCTCACTTGGTTCCCCTCTTCCTTATCCAATTGTAAGAGTCCCTCAAGGATTCATCCTTGACCACCTCCTCTTTCCTTTTGTTTAAACTATGTAAGAATAGCAATAGACTGGTGGTTCTTTTCCTCTGGAATGTGTTGCCAGCTGGTGCGGTGGGTGCTGATTCTCCAAGCCTTCAAGAGGGAACTGGACCGGTTCCTGACTAGGGCAGAGATTGCATCATATAGAAGGTGTCTTTATAAATAACACTTGGTCCATGTGATTTCCTGGACATCTGAGGAGGTCAGAGAGGAATTTTCCAGAGTATTTTTTCCCCGTATTGGTCCTGTTTTTGTTTTGCCTCTTCCAGGAGATTACATGACTGAGAGAGGTTGTGAAGGAATAAGCCATATAACCTATCTAGAAAAATACACTATCTTGTGAAAGAATTCTGGCCTTACTAAAACATGACAAACTGGGTTTGCAAATTTAGAAACCTAACTATGAAATAGCTATGAGAGAATTCTGGCTACTGAGATAAGACAGTTGTTGACCCTGAATAAATAACCTTATTGAAACAGAAGATGCATGGCTCTGACAAGCTGACCTTTTGGGAACGAAACAATGGTTCACCCTGGATAAGGTGTTTTAATTTAAACTTCATAAAGATGGCACATAAGATGAGGAACATTTGCCCTCGTAAAGATGACAAAATAAAGAACACCTGCCATTCACACCGTTTTTATATGGTCAACCCAGAACACCTAGAGATGAGACAAGATTCTGGCTGATGTGGCAGTAAGAGTTGCAGGGGTCGGCAGAAAGATGAATAGAGATAATTAACTTGCATCAGCAGAAATCCTTAAAGGAAATACCACTGGAAAAGGGTATAAATATTGAACTCTCAAATGGGATATCAGACTCGCTTTAATCGGGTAAAGCGATTCTCGGCTACAGAGGCGGCTCTGTAGTCTACCACTCTTTGTACCTCAGGGATCAAAGGTATTTGATATTGATGGATATCCTGTATAAGAAGCCTTTAAGGACTGTAATACTGTAGCGGTTACGATTTAAAAGTAAGATTCTCTGTTAAAAGGATAGTATTTTTTCTCTTTTTAGAACTGTTAATGTTGCGATTGACTGATTCACCAACAGTAAATTGCATGTCGGATCGTTAATAAATCTCTATATATTTTTAGAATTGTCTCAAGTCTTCTGTATCAAAAACTCGCGAACTCAATCTCTGTACACTCTTTGGTGAAGAGTTGCAGAATTCTGAGGGAGTTTTCCGGACCCTCGTAATATCCAGGATGTAACAGTCTAGCTAAACTTATTAAAAGTGCTATCTGGAGGACGGTAACATTCTCAGGTTGTTCCTTTCCTTTAGGGAGAGATAGTCCAGACCTTTAGACCCAATTAAGCGTCTTTAGGATTCGGCTACCTCAAACTTTAGTTGAAAGTGAACGTCTGAGAAATATACCTGATCCGGGGTAGCCCTAAAGGGGCTGGGACTAGTAAATATCCCTTCAAGGTGGGGTTGGGCAGAATTGTTTAGTCATGGTGCTCCGGCCATCAGGGTGTGGGGCAGGCTTGATGGACCAGCTGGTCTTTTCCTGCCCATCAATTTCGTGTGTTCAACATGTTGCCCTTTGGTGACATCACCCACAGCCACACAAGTCAGTTTCCAAATGTACACTGATGCCATGCAGCTCCATCTCCCTGGACCCTCTCCCTAGCCTCTCTGCTGTCTGACGTGCAGTCTTGGATCAGCCATAATTTCCTCCAGCTAAACGTTGGGATGATTATTGGCAACACCTTCACCACAAACTCCATGCAATCGCCGCTGACTCCTTGGCCACTTTCTCAGGCTCAACCAAACTATTTGCAGCCTTAGCTTCCTCTTGGATCTAAAGCTGAGCTTCCAACGTCTTCATCACAAAGCCCGCCTACTTCCACCTCCATCTGGAATTTCCTCCTAAGAACCCTCTGCCTCTCTGCCACCCCTTCTCCTTCAACACCCTCTTTACATCCTACCTCTTTGATCAAGCATTTGGTCACCCCTCCAATCTTTCTTTCGTTGGCCCAGCATTCATTTTTTTCCTTGCGCCTCTTTGAAGCACCTTGGGCTATTTTTCTATGTTAAAAGCTGCTACCAGAAACCTGGTAGTACAGGACTAAAATTCAGTGTTGAATACCCGCGAGGGTGATGATGCCTCGGGGGAGTGCAGTCAGAAGCAAATACATGGTTCCGTGTGAGACTCGGCTGCACAGTGGGGTACGAGGAAGCGTAGAAATGCCGTTCTAGGGGTTTGATAGTTGGGGATAGACAGGCATTTGTGCAACAGCAGTTTAGAGTTCTGCAAAAAAGCGATTGATTAAGAGGGGAAAAATAGAGTATGAGAGTAAACTTTCAAGGAACATAAAAGTGGATTGTAAAAGCTTCTACAAGTATGTAAAAAGAAAAAGATTAGTGAAGACAAATGTAGGTCCCTTACAGTCAGAAACGGGAGAATTTATAATGGGGAACAAGGAAATGGCAGAGCAGTTAAACAAATACTTTGGTTCTGTCTTCACGGAAGAGGACACAAATAACTTGCCAGAAATGCTAGGGGACCAAGGGTCTAGTGAAAAGGAGGAATTAAAGGAAATGAGTATTAGTAAAAAAAATAGTGCTGGAGAAATTAATGGGACTGAAAGCTGATAAATCCCCAGGGTCTGATAATCTGCATCCCAGAGTACTAAAAGAGGTAGCCATGGAAATAGTGGATGCATTGGTTGTCATCTTCCAAAATTCTATAGATTATGGAACAGTTCTTGCAGATTGGAAGGTGGCAAATGTAACCCCGCTATTTAAAAAAGTTTGGAGAGAGAAAAAGGAACAACAGACCAGTTAGCCTAACATCAGTAGTAGGGAAAATGCTAGCGTCTATTATAAAGGATGCGATAACAGGACACTTAGAAAATATCAACGGGATTAAACAAAGTCAACATGGATTTATGAAAGTGAAATCGTGTTTGACAAACCTACTAGAGTTTTTTGAGTGTAACTGGTAGAATAGACAAGGGAGAACCAGTGGATGTGGTGTATTTGGATTTTCAGAAGGCCTTTGATAAAGTCCCATATAAGAGGTTAGTGTGAAAAATTAAAGCACATGGGATTGGGGGTAATATACTGGCATGGATTGAAAATTGGTTAACAGACAGGAAACAGAGTAGGAAGAAATGGGTCTTTTTTGGGGTGGCAGGCGGTGACTAGTGAGGTACCGCAGGGATCAGTGCTTGGGCCCCAGCTATTAATATATATCAATAATTTGGATGAGGGAACCAATTGTAATATTTCCAAGTTTGCTGATGACACAAAACTAGGTTGGGTTGTGAGGAGGATGCAAAGAGGCTTCAAGGGGATATAGACAAGTTGAATGAGTGGGCAAATACATGGCAGATGCAGTATAACATGGATAAATGTGAAGTTATCCACTTCAGTAGGCAAAACAGAAAGGCAGAGTATTGTTTAAGTGGTGATAGATTGGGAAATGTTGATGTACAAAAGGACCTGGGTGTCCTTGTACACCAGTCACTAAAAGCAAACATGCAGGTGCAGCAAGCAGTTAGGAAGGCAAATGGTATGTTGGCCTTCATTGCAAGTGGATTTGAGTACAGGAGCAAGGATGTCTTACTACAGTTATACAGGGCCTTGGTGAGACCACACCTGGAGTACTGTGTGCAGTTTTGGTCTTACCTAAGAAAGGATATACTTGCCATAGAGGAAGTGCAGTGAAGGTTCACCAGACTAATTCCTGGGATGGCAGGACTGTCATATAAGGAGAGATTGGGTCGACTAGGCCTGTATTCACTAGAGTTTAGAAGAATGAGAGGGGATCTCATGGAAACGTATAAAATTCTGACAGGGCTAGACAGACTGGATGCAGGGAGGATGTTTCCCCTGGCTGGGGGTTCTAGAACGAGGGGTCACAGTCTCAGGATATGGGGTAGGACATTTAGGACTGAGATGAGGAGAAATGTCTTAACTCTGAGGGTGGTGAACCTGTGGAATTCTCTACCACAGAAGGCCGTGGAGGCCAAGTCACTGAATATATTTAAGAAGGAGATAGATAGATTTCTAGACACAAAAGGCATCAAGGGGTATGGGGAGAGAGCAGGAATTGAGAGAGGATCAGCCATGATCATATTGAATGGCGGAGCAGGCTCGAAGGGCCGAATGGCCTACTCCTGCTCCTATTTTTCTACATTTCTGTGAGAGCCCCAAATGGTGCGTTGCCTCTCTGGTGCAAGGGTAAAGGATATCGTTGAATGGGTGCAAGACATTCTGCGAGGGGAAGGGGAGCAGCCAGAAGTCATGGTTTATGTTGGAACCAATAACCTACGTAGGAAAAGGGTTGCGGTCCTACAGGCAGAGTTTCAGGAGCTAGGGAAAAGATTAAAGAACAGGACCTCAAAGGTGGTAATCTCTGGATTACTCCCTGTGCCACGTGCGAGTGAGTATAGAAACAGGAAGATAGGGCAGGTGAATGTATGGCTGGAGAAGTGATGCAGGAGGGAAGGCTTCAGATTCATGGGGCATTGGGACCAGTTCTGGAGCAGGAGGGACCTGTACAAGATGGGTTGCACCTGAACAGGGCTGGGACCAATGTCCTCGCGGGGAGGTTAACTCGTGCTGTGAGGGAGGGTTTAAACTAATTTGGCAGGGGGAGGGGAACCAGGATGTAACAGCAGAGAGGAAAGAAGGTGTATAGAAAACTAGGAGGGGCATACAGCAATAGAATGAAGAATTGTGTAGAAAGAGCATGAATTAGATAGAGGAAAAAAGCCAAGCTGATTAGCATAGTGTTAGACTGCATGTGTGTTAATGTGAGGAGCGTCACAAACAGGTTACTGAGCTGCAGGCACAAGTTGCCACATGGGGTTATGATATAGTGGCTATAACAGCCCCGGCTTAAACATGGGCAGGAATGGGAATTAAACGTTCCTGACTCCAATATATTCATAAGGGATAGGGAGGGGAAAAAGTAGAGTAGGGGGTGGTGGTGGCAGTATTGATCAAGAATAATACAGTTCTACAGAGGGATAATATACCAGAGGGTTCAAAGACTGAATCTATTAGAGTTAAGGAACAGAAAAGGAGCTGGTAACATTGCTGGGTGTTTACTATAGACCCCCAAATAGTGAGAAGGAGGCAGAGGAGCAAATCTGTAGGCACATTTCAGAGAAATGTAAAAATAATAGAGCATTAAAAGTCAGGGACTTTAACTACCAGAATATAGACTGTGGGGAAAGAAAGACTTGAAAGTCTTGCATTTATATAGCGCCACCGGACGTCCCAAAGCACTTTACAGCCAATGAAGTACTTTTGAAGTGGAGTCACTGTTGTAATGTGGGAAACGTGGCAGCCAGTTTGCCCATATGACCCAAGCTTGGGATACTGCAACTTTAGCATGTTTGTTTCTTTTTTTAATCTTGTTCTTGGGATGCGGCAACACTGCAACGCAGTATTTAGAACCTGAGGGCATTAGGAGTCACTCCTGTAATGTGGGACTGGAGTCGGGCGTAGGCCAGACTGGATGAGGGACATGAATCAACGAGTTGGGTTTTTACAACAATCCGGCAGTTTTCACGGTTATTTTCTGGTGTTTTGAAATGGGTTTAGAGTACTGATGAGAAAGTATTTTATTGTATTCAGTATGCTGTTATTCCTGCTTCTGTTTAATATCATTTCTGAATAAATGGAGATTCATTTTAACCAGAGATAGATGGACTGCAATATACATAAGAATTAGGAGCAGGAGTTGGCCATACAGCCCCTCGAGCCTGCTCCGCCATACAATAAGATCATGGCTGAACTTCGACCTCAACTCCAGTTTCCTGCCCGATCCCCATATCCTTTGATTTCCCCTAGAGTCCAAAAATCTGTCAGCCTTGAATATACTCAATGATTCAGCATCCACAGCCCTGTGGGGCAGAGAATTCCAAAGATTCACAACTCTCTGACTGAAGAAATTCCTCCTCATCTCAAAATGGCCGACCCCTTATCCTGAGACCAGGACCTAGTTCTAGACTCTCCAGCCAGGGGGAAACAACCTCTCAGCATCTACCCTGTCAATCCCCCTCAGAATCTTATATGTTTCAATGAGATCACCTCTCATTCTCCTAAACTCCAGAGAGTATAGGCCCAATCTACACAATCTCTCCTCATAGGACAACCCTCTCATCCCAGGGATCAATCCAGTGAACCTTTGTTGCACCGTCTCTAAGGCAAGTATGTCCTTTCTCAGATAAGGAGACCAAAACTGTGCACAGTACTCCAGGTGTGGTCTCACCAAAGCCCTGTACAATTGTAGCAAGGCTTCCTTACTCTTGTACTCCAATCCTCTTGCAATAAAGGCCAACATGCCATTTGCCTTCCAAACTGCTTGCTGTTACCTGCATGCTAGCGCTCTACCAGTTCTGGAGGGACCATGAGTTCTGCTGGTAACCCATATTACGTCCAGTGTACACACCAACAGTAAAGGGGGTTGTTCCACCTGAGCACACTGCCCCTGAACTACTTTGTGCATAAGGGTGTGCGGAGCTTGCCTACAAGTCCAAAGTATCATAACATGTGTAAGTGGATGGTCAACATTTCGAGCTCCTATCCATCAAAATTCTTGTCTTCCTTTGGCTCGCATCCACATATCATATTTCAATTAGTGCGTTCTTCTCGGCTGTTGCTTTTCTCCACCAGCGCTGCGATATTTAAATGGCATCACTTCCCCCCTGACTACGCTCCAGTCTCCTGCCGCTGATTTTAAATCTCTCCCCCCGTATCGGAGTTGCAGGGGCTCGTTTTCCAATTTTACATCGACGGCAGCGACCCTGAACTAAAACTGGGAGGGAAAGCTGCCATTGAAATATCACAGTGCTGAAGGAGCGGAGGGGAGAAGCTGTTGACAGTAATGTCCTGATGTGATGCTCTCTCTGAGACGGCTGTCTTTGCCCTGCTTGGAGAGTGGGGGGGGGGGAACATGAGCGAGCATAGAGGCACCTGCTCCTAGCCCATAATAGAGAGATCAATGTCTTGCTTTGCATGTGGGTGTATATGTAAAATTAACCTACATGTTTTCAGTGTCAAAGGAGGAAAATAAGATTTCCCATTTTGATTTTCCACCCATTTAGTATCCACATTGAGCATATTTACTGATTTGCCACGTAAGGTGTGTACGTTAAGCAGCACCTCGATTTTAAAATTCTCTTCCTTGTTTTCAAATCCCTTCATGGCCTCGCCCCTCCCTATCTCTGTAATCTCCTTCAGCCCCGCAACCCTCCCCTCCCCCCCCCCCCCACCCCCAGATATCTGCGCTCCTCTAATTCTGGCCTCTTGAGCATCCCCCGATTTTAATCACTCAACCATTGGCGGCCGTGCCTTCAGCTGTCGAGGCCCTAAGCTCTGGAATTCCCTCCCTAAACCTCTCTACACACTCTCTCCTCCCTTTAAGACACTCCTTAAAACCTACCTCTTTGACCAAGCTTTTGGTCACCTGTCCTAATATCTCCTCATGTGGCTCGGTGTCAAATTGTGTTTGATAATCGCTCCTGTGAAGCGCCTCGGGACATTTTACTGTGTTAAAGGCGCTGTATAAATACAAGTTGTTGTTGTTGTTCTACATAGTATTTGCATAGAAACATAGAAGATAGGAGCAGGAGTAGGCCATTCGGCCCCTCGAGCCTGCTCCGCCATTCAATGAGATCATGGCTGATCATCCAAATTCAGTACCCTGTCCCTGCTTTCTCCCCATATCCCTTGATCCCTTAGCCTTAAGAAATATATCCAACTCCTTGAATATATTTAATGAATTGACCTCAACTGTCTTTTGTGGTAGAGAATTCCACAGGTTCACCACTCTCTGGGTGAAGAAATTCCTCCTCATCTCTGTCCTAAATGGCTTACACCTTATCCTTAGACTGTGACCCCTGGTTCTGGACTACCCCGCCATCGGGAACATCCTTCCTGCCTCTAGTCTGTCCAGTCCTGTCAGAATTTTATAAGTTTCAATGAGATCCCCTCTCATTCTTCTAAACTCCAGCGAATACAAGCCCAATCGACCCAATCTCTCTTCATACGTCATTCCTGCCATCCCAGGTATCAGCCTGGTGAATCTTCGCTGCACTCCTTCCATGGCAAGAACATCCTTCCTCAGATAAGGCGACCAAAACTGCACACAATACTCAAGATGTGGTCTCACCAAGACCCTGTACAACTGCAGCAAGACATCCTTGCGCCTGTACTCGAATCCTCTCGCTACGAAGGCCAACATACCATTTATAGCACAGCAACAGGCCATTTGGCCCCAGGTGGGCAGAGGAAACACTTCAAGGACACCCTCAAAGCCTCCTTGAAAAAGTGTAACATCCCCACCGACACCTGGGAATCCCTGGCCCAAGACCGCACAAAGTGGAGGAGAAGCATCCGGGAAGGTGCCGAACACCTCGAGTCTCTTCGCTGGGAGCAAGCGGAAGCCAAGCGCAGGCAGCGCAAGGAGCGCACGTCAACCCAAGCACCCCACCCACTCGCCCCTTCAACCACCGTCTGCCCCACCTGTGACAGAGACTGTAGGTCCCGCATTGGACTCATCAGTCACCTGAGAACTCATTTTTAATGTGGAAGCAAGTCATCCTCGGTTCCCGAGGGACTGCCTAAGAAGAAGATATAAATACAAGTTGTTGTTGTTGTTCTACATATTATTTACAGCACAGAAACAGGCCATTCAGCCCAACCGGTCTGTGCCCACATTAATGCCCCACACGCGATTCCTCCCAATCTATTTACTGCGTCTCACCCTATCGGCATACCCTCCATTCCTTTCTCCCTCATGTATTTACCAGCTTCCCTTAAATGCATCTATACTAGTGTAATTTGCACTTGTGCCCACAAGATGTCACTGCCTCACGCACAATGGGGTTTCATTCACTCTTTCGCACCAAATTGCTGTTCAACGTGTTTTTTTTAAATGTCGTCACATTATAACCAGCACCGTTTTTTGGGTAACATTGTTCTCGTCAAGGTGAAAGTGTTGGCACTGATGAATGGAATGCTTTCCATTTTAGGGCACCTCATGTGCGCATCGAGCACTCCCAGGTCAGTTACAGTGCAGTTAAGGTACAGAGAGTAAAGGTCCTTTTACTGTGCACCAACAGTGTACTTAAGTCCAAATACGGGAGAGGGCCCCAACTGCACCAGTATATGTGCCATCTTGTTGCCTCTGAATATGATTTTTAATACTGAATTGCAAGCTATTTTAGTTCTAAGCATTTTAACAGCAGGAATAACTCCGAGGTAACACATGGTTTTTGTAACATTCGCTTTCTGTTGAACATTACTTAATTCTAATATATTTTAGTTCAGCGTATTGGTTGAGTCTTTCAGTGACATTACTGACTTGCAGTCACTTGGTTACTCACTATTTAATCTGTGGCGGTGGGATATTAAATTGAAATCCAAATGACACTGATGGAGTTAAATTACCTCGACGGTGCTTTTAAAAGTTCAAAGTGAAATAAATTCGAGCCGCCTCTGTCAAGTTCGTAGGGGGGCTGTGAATTCATAGAAGTAATTATACGGTGCGATTCACAAGTCTGTCACACTGTGTTGAAACCATCGCATTACCTTCCACTCCAGCTTGTTCGGTTCCAGGAAGCATTTCGACAATCAAAAGGCTTTTAAAACTTGAGCTTTTCAGGAAGAAAGACGACGCCTTTCACGACCTCAGGATGTCCCCAAGCGCTTTACAGCCAATGAAGTACTTTTTGCAGCGCCGTCACTATTGCAATCTAGGAAACGCGACAGCCAATTTGCGCACAGCAAGCTCCCACTACTACCAATCTGTTAATGACCAGATAATCTGCTTTAGTGATGTTGGTTGAGGGATAAATATTGGCCCAGGACACCGAGGATAATTCCTTCAAAATAGTGCCGAGAGGGCCTCAGCTTAACGTCTCATCCAAAGGACGGCACCTCCAACAGTGCAGCACTCCCTCAGCACTGTCCTGGAGCATTAGCCTAGATTTACAGCTTTGTGTCTCGATTTCTCACATTTTCTTTCCTATTCTGATGGTGACCTGCACTTTGGACCATGGCCCTTTACCTGAGTTTCATAGAATCATTGTATTTTACAGCACGGAAGGAGGCCATTTAGCCCATCGTGCCTGTGCCGGCTCTTTCAAAGAGCGATCCAATTAGTCCCGCTCTTTCCCCACAGCCCTGCAAATCTTTCCTTTACAAGATTATATCCAATTCCCTTTTGAAAGTTACTATTGAATCTGCTTCCACTGCCCTTTCAGGTGGCGCATTCCAGATCACAACAACTCGCTGCGTAAAAAAATTCTCCTCATCTCCCCTCTGGCCCTTTTGCCAATCACCGTAAACCTGTGCCGCCCTCAGCCAGTGGAAACAGTTTCTCCTTATTTACTCAATCAAAACCCTTCATGATTTTGAACGCCTTTATTAAATCTCCCCTTAACCTTCTGCTTTAAGGAGAGCAACCCCAGCTTCTCTAGTCTTTCCACGTAACTGAAGTCCCTCATCCCTGGTATCATTCTCGTAAATCTCCTCTGCACCCTCTCCAGGGCCTTAACATCCTTCCTAAAGTGTGGTGCCCAGAATTGGAACACAATACTTCAGCTGAGGCCTAACCAGTGATTTATAAAGCTTTGGCATAACTTCCTTTCTCAATTTAAAAATAATGTATTGCATTGTGTCCAATTCTGGGCACCACTAGGAAGGATGTCAAGGCCCTGGAGAGGGTCATAGAGTCATAGAGTAATACAGCACGGATAGAGGCCCTTCGGCCCATCGTGTCCGCGCCGGCCATCAAGCCCTGTCTAATCTAATCCCATATTCCAGCATTTGGCCCGTAGCCTTGTATGCTATGCATTTCAAGTGCTCATCCAAATGCTTCTTAAATGTTGTGAGGGTTTCTGCCTCCACAACCCTTTCAGGCAGTGAGTTCCAGACTCCAACCACCCTCTGGGTGAAAAAGTTATTTCTCAAATCCCCTCTAAACCTCCCGCCCTTTACCTTGAATCTATGCCCCCTAGTTATTGACCCCTCTACTAAGGGAAAAAGCTCCTCAGCATCCATCCTATCTATGCCCCTCATAATTTTGTACACCTCAATCATGTCCCCCCTCAGCCTCCTCTGCTCCAAGGAAAACAAACCCAATCTGCCCAGTCTCTCTTCATAGCTGAAGCGCTCCAGCCCTGGTAACATCCTGGTGAACCTCCTCTGCACCCTCTCTAACGCGATCACATCCTTCCTGTAGTGTGGCGACCAGAACTGCACACAGTATTCCAGCTGTGGCCTAACCAGTGTTTTATACAGCTCCATCATAACCTCCTTGCTCTTATATTCAATGCCTCGGCTAATGAAGGCAAGTATCCCATATGCCTTTTTTACCACCTTATCCACCTGTTCCGCCGCCTTCAGGGATCTGTGTACTTGCACACCCAGATCCCTCTGACCCTCCGTCTTGCCTAGGGTCTTTCCATTCATTGTGTATTCCCTTGCCTTGTTAGTCCCCCCAAAGTGCATCACCTCGCACTTTTCTGGGTTAAATTCCATTTGCCACTGTTCCGCCCATCTGACCAACCCATCTATATCGTCCTGCAGACTGAGGCTACCCTCCTCGCTATTTACCACCCTACCAATTTTTGTATCATCCGCGAACTTACTGATCATACCTTTTACATTCATATCCAAGTCATTAATGTAGACCACAAACAGCAAGGGACCCAGCACCGATCCCTGTGGTACCCCACTGGCCACAGGCTTCCAGTCACAAAAACAACCTTCGACCATCACCCTCTGCCTTCTGCCACTAAGCCAGTTTTGTATCCAATGTGCCAAGGCACCCTGGATTCCATGGGCTCTTACCTTCTTGACCAGTCTCCTGTGCGGGACTTTATCGAAGGCCTTACTGAAATCCATGTATACCACATCCACTGCGTTACCCTCATCCACACACCTAGTCACCCCCTCAAAAAATTCAATCAAATTAGTCAGACATGATCTTCCCTTGACAAAGCCATGTTGACTATCCCTGATTAATCCTTGCCTCTCCAAGTGGAGACAAATTTTGTCCCTCAGGATTTTTTCCAGTAATTTTCCTACCACTGATGTTAGGCTCACTGGCCTGTAGTTCCCCGGTTTTTCCCTACTACCCTTCTTGAATAATGGTACTACATTAACGGTTCTCCAGTCCTCTGGCACATCCCCTGTGGCCAGAGAGGTCCTGAATATATGTGTTAGAGCCCCCGCAGAAGAGATTTACTGGAATGGTCCCAGGGATGAGGGACTTCAGTTATGTGGAGAGACTAGAGAAGCTGGGGTCGTTCTCCTTAGAGCGAGAAGGTTAAGCCGAGATTTAATAACGGTTTTCAAAACTATGAAGGGTTTTGATAAAGTAGACAGGAAGAAACCGTGGCAGAAGGGTCGGTATCCAGAGGACACAGATTTAAGATAACTGGCAAAAGAATCGGGATGGCGGAGAGGGGAGGGGGGGGGGAGATGATGAGAATTTCTTTTACACAGTGTTATGATCTGGAATGCACTGCCTGAATCAGATTTAATAGTAAGCTTCTTAAGGCAATTAGATATATACAGTACGTGAAAGGAAAAGTTTGCCGGGCTATGAGGAAAGAGCGGGGGAGTGGGACTAATTGGAGAGCTCTTACAAAGAGCCGGCACAGGCATGAGGGGGCTAATGTCTTCCATTTGTGCTGTAAGGTGCTATTATTATTGGTGCAGTCACTATGAGCAGTCTGCAAACCAGTTAAAATATACAAGTCATTTGTACTTGATATAAATGTGTTCTTCTCTAGCCTTAAAAGTGACAATGGCCCCTTGAGTTTTCCTCCTCCCCTTATCAGTAAACGTAAGATATCAGAATCTTTCCCATTCTAATAAACTTGCCGAATGGGCATATAATTGACAAATGAATTTCAACACCGATAAAGTGTGAGGTATTACATTTTGGTAAGAAAAATAAGGATGTCACAAATTACTTGCAAAGTAAAAATCTAAATGGGGTAGACAAATGTAAGAAGTCACACGACACCAGGTTATAGTCCAACAGTTTTATTTGAAATCACAAGCTTTCGGAGCGCTGCTCCTTTGTCAGGTGAAGTGGAGTGATGCATAAAGACACAGCTTATATAGTCAGAGAATAATGCCAGATGATTAGAGGTAATCTTTCTAACTGCCATTTATCACACCTCGGGAGAGAGATAATCACAGCAATCAAAGGTGTGAATGGTGTCCAAACAGGTCAGTCAGGAAAACATTACATCAAAGAACAATGAGGTGGGGTCACAAGGGGTCAAATGTTTCAGATGCTGGGGTCTGTATGAAAAACAAAAAACAGACAAAAAAACTTTTTTTTGCTGGAAATCACAGCAGGTCCGGCCGCATCTGTGTAGAGAGAACAAGCCAATGACGACTCGAGCCTGGATGACCCTACGTCAGGTGGGGTTACATGTAGCGTGACATGAACCCAAGATCCCGGTTGAGGCCGTCCTCATGAGTGCGGAACTTGGCTATCAGTTTCTGCTCTACGATTTTGCGTTGTCGTGTGTCTCGAAGGCCGCCTTGGAGAATGCTTACCCAAAGATCGGAGGCTGAATGTCCTTGACTGCTGAAGTGTTCCCCGACTGGGAGGGAACACTCCTGCCTGGCGATTGTTGCACGGTGTCCGTTCATCCGTTGTCGCAGTGTCTGCATAGTCTCGCCGATGTACCATGCTCCGGGGCATCCTTTCCTGCAACGTATGAGGTAGACAACGTTGGTCGAGTCACATGAGTATGTACCATGTACCTGGTGGGTGGTGTCCTCACGTGTGATGATGGTATCTGTGTTGATGATCTGGCATGTCTTGCAGAGGTTGCTGTGGCAGGGTTGTGTGGTGTCGTGGTCGCTGTTCTCCTGAAAGCTGGGTAATTTGCTGCGAACGATGGTCTGTTTGAGGTTAGGCAGCTGTTTGAAGGTGAGTAGTGGAGGCGTGGGGATGGCCTTAGTGAGGTGTTCGTCGTCATCAATGACATGTTGAAGGCTGCGAAGAACATGGCGTAGTTTCTCCGCTCCGGGGAAGTACTGGACGACGAAGGGTACTCTGTTGGTTGTGTCCCGTGTTTGTCTTCTGAGGAGGTCTATGCGATTTTTTGCTGTGGCCCGTCGGAACTGTCGATCGACGAGTCGAGCGTCATATCCCATTCTTACGAGGGCGTCTTTCAGCGTCTGTAGGTGCCCATCGTGTTCCTCCTGGTCTGAGCAGATCCTGTGTATTCGCAGGGCTTGTCCATAGGGGATGGCTTCTTTAACGTGGTTAGGGCGGAAGCTGGAGAAGTGGAGCATCCTGAGGTTGTCCGTGGACTTGCAGTAGACTGAAGTGCTGAGGTGTCCGTCTTTGATGGAGATTCATGCGTCCAAGTATGAAACTGATTCTGAGGAGTAGTCCATGGTGAGTTTGATGGTGGGATGGAACTTGTTGATGTTATCGTGTAGTCTTTTCAGTGATTCTTTGCCGTGGGTCCATAGGAAGAAAATGTCGTCGATGTATCTGGTGTATAGCGTTGGTTGGAGGTCCTGTGCAACAAAGAAGTCTTGCTTGAATTTGTGCATGAAGATGTTGGCGTATTGGGGTGCGAATTTGGTCCCCATGGCTGTTCCGTGTGTTTGGGTAAAGAACTGGTTGTCGAAGGTGAAGACATTGTGGTCAAGGATGAAGCGGATGAGTTGTAGGATGGCGTCTGGAGATTGGCTGTTGTTGGTGTTGAGTACTGAGGCTGTCGCAGCGATGCCGTCATCGTGGGGGATACTGGTGTAGAGTGCCGAGACGTCCATCGTGGCGAGGAGTGTTCCTGGTTCAACTGGTCTGTGGGTGCTGAGTTTCTGTAAGAAGTCTGTAGTGTCGCGACAGAAGCTGGGGGTTCCCTGTACGATGGGTTTCAGGATGCCCTCGACGTATCCAGAGAGGTTCTCAGACAGGGTTCCGTTGCCTGATACAATAGGACGTCCGGGTGTGTTGGCTTTGTGTATCTTTGGGAGGCAGTAGAAGTCTCCCACGCGGGGAGTACATGGGATGAGAGCGCGTAGGATGCTTTGAAGGTCTGGATTGAAGGCCTTGATCAGTCTGTTGAGTTGGCGGGTGTGTTCTTTGCTCGGATCTGCGGGTAACTGCCTGTAGTGTTCCTGGTTGTCCAGTTGTCGGTATGCTTCTTTGCAATAGTCCGTTCTGTTCTGTATGACGATGGCTCCTCCTTTGCCTACTGGTTTGATGACGATGTTGCGGTTGGTCTTGAGAGCGTGGATGGCATTGCGTTGTGCTTGGGCGACATTCTGGACTGTCTTGTGAGTGCGGCTGATGAATCTGGCATTGATGCATCTCCTGACAGCTTGAGCATACATGTCAAGCTTAGGGCAGCGACCCTCCGGAGGGGTCCAATTTGACTCTTCTTCGGTTGCTGCACTGCGGATCCCTCTGTCTGCTGTTCTGGATCATTGGTTGTCTCATTGGATTCGTTGCTGACATCTTGGGATTTGTGGAAGAATTCCCGGAGCCTCATTCTCCTGATGAATTCCTCTGTGTCTGCCGCGAGACCGATGGGGTCCATTTTGGTGGTGGGGCAGAGGAGCAAAGGGATCTCAGAGTGCAAATACACAAATCACTAAAAGTTGCGACACAGGTTAACAAGGCCATAAAAAAAGCAAACCAAGCACTAGGGTTTATTTCTAGAGGGATAGAATTGGAAAAGCAGAGAAATTATGTTAAACTTGTATCGAACCTTGGTTAGACCACACTTGGAGGACTGCATACAGTTCTACTCTCCATATTATAAAAAGGATATAGAGGCACTGGAGAGGATGCAAAAAAGATTTACAAGGATGATACCAGAAATGCGAGGGTATGCCTATCAGGAAAGGATGAACAGGCTGGGTCTCTTCTCTCTTGAGAAAAGAAGGCTGAGGGGTGACCTAATAGAGGCCTTTAAAATTATGAAAGGTTTTGATAGAGTGGATACAGAGAGAATGTTTCCACTTGTGGGGAAGAGCATAACTAGAGGCCATCAATATAAGATAGTCACCAAGAAATCCAATAGGGAATTCAGAAGAAACTTCTTTACCCAGAGAGTGGTGAGAATGTGGAACTCGTTACCACAGGGAGTGGTTGAAGCGAATAGTATAGATGCATTTAAGGGGAGGCTAGACAAGCATATGAGGGAGAAGGGAATAGAGAGTTATGCCGATAGGGTTAGATGAGGAAAGACGGGAGGAGGCTCGAGTGGAGCATAAACGCTGGCATGGACTGGTTGGGCCGAATGGCCTGTTTCTGTGCCGTATGTTCTGTGTAATCCTATGTAATTTTGAAGAGATGTTAACTAAATGAAGAAACTTGTATCTGGAAAATGTTCCCCTCCTGCAGACAGGGACTTGTGTTGAGGTGCGCCTCCTCCAGTGCCCTACCTAAATGGTCATTCATCGTTTATCAGCCAAATGAGTGGTGGCAAGCCATCAAACTTGATTACTAGTCCCAGAGGTGGAGATGCCGGTGTTGGGCTGGGGTGGACAAATGTAAGAAGTCACACAACACCAGGTTATAGTCCAACAGCTTTATTTGAAATCACAAGCTCTCGGAGCGCTGCTCCTTCGTCCAGTGAAGTGAAGAGATGCATATAGACACAGCTTATATAGTCAGAAATTCAGACTTGAGTCGTCGTTGGCTTGTTCTCTCTACACAGATGCGGCCGGACCTGCTGTGATTTCCAGCAAAAAAAGTTTTTTGTTTGTTTTTTTGTTTTTCATACAGACCCCAGCATCTGCAATATTTGACCCCTTGTGACCCCACCTCATTGTTCTTTGATGTAATGTTTTCCTGACTGTCCTGTTTGGACACCATTCACACCTTTGATTGCTGTGATTATCTCTCTGCCGAGGTGTGATAAATGGCAGTTAGAAAGATTACCTGTAATCATCTGGCAGTGTTTTCTGACTATATAATCTGTGTCTATAGGCATCTCTCCACTTCACCTGACGAAGGAGCAGCGCTCCGAAAGCTTGTGATTTCAAATAAAGCTGTTGGACTATAACCTGGTGTTGTGTGACTTTTCACATTAGTCCCAGAGGAGCAGAGGCCAATTTTAACAGCACCAAAGCTGCCTTAACTGGCCAAGGATGAAACCAAGGCGCCTCCTAGTGTGTATGCTTGAGTACTACACTGGACAGTGTACTTGATCGTAGTATCATACAGCACAGAAAGAGGCCATTCACCTCATCGTGCCTGCGCAGGTTCTTTGGTACAGCTATCCAATTACTGCCCCTCCCCTGCTCTTTTCTCCGTAGCCCTGTAATATTTTTCCCTGCAAGTACAAAGCTCTAGACTGACGCTCCACTGCAGTGCTGAGGGAGTGCTGCACTGTTGGAGGTGCCGTCTTTCGGATGAGATGTGGAATGTCTGCCTTCTCAGGTAAAAGATCCCACGGCACTATTTTGAAGAAGAGCAGAGGAGTTCTCCCCAGTGTCCTGGCCAATATTTATCCCTCAATCAACATAACTATAAATAAGATTATCTGGTCATTATCTAATTGCTGTTTTTTGGGAGCTTGCTGTGCGCAAATTGGCTGCCGCATTTCCTACTTCTTCTTAGGCAGTCCCTCGGAACCGAGGATGACTTGCTTCCACATTAAAAATGAGTTCTCAGGTGACTGATGAGTCCAATGTGGGACCTACAGTCTCTGTCACAGGTGGGGCAGACGGTGGTTGAAGGGGCGGGTGGGTGGGTGCTTGGGTTGACGTGCGCTCCTTGCGCTGCCTGCGCTTGGCTTCCACTTGCTCCCGGCGAAGAGACTCGAGGTGTTCGGCGCCATCCCGGATGCTTCTTCTCCACTTTGTGTGGTCTTGGGCCAGGGATTCCCAGGTGTCGGTGGGGATGTTACACTTTTTCAAGGAGGCTTTGAGGGTGTCCTTGAAGCATTTCCTCTGCCCACCTGGGGCTCTCTTGCCGTGCCGGAGCTCCGAGTAGAGCGCTTGTTTTGGGAGTCTCGTATCGGGCATGCAGACAATGTGACCCGTCCATCGGAGCTGATCGAGCGTGGTCAAAGTTTCGATGCTGGGGGTGTTGGCCTGAGCCAGAACACTGACGTTGGTGCGCCTATCCTGCCAATGGATTTGCAGGATCTTGTGGAGGCAGCATTGGTGGTACCTCTCCAGTGCTTTGAGGTGTCTGCTGTACATGGTCCATGTCTCTGAGACATACAACAGGGCGGGTATCACTGCTGCCCTGTAGACCATGAGCTTAGTGCCGGGTTTGAGGTCCTGGTCTTCAAACACTCTCTTCCTCAGGCGACCGAAGGCTGCACTGGCACACTGAAGGTGGTGTTGGACTTCGTTGTCGACGTCTGCCCTTGTTGACGGTAGGCTCCCGAGGTGTTTCCTACACCAGAACAATGACTACACTTCAAAAAAAGTACTTAATTGGTTGTAAATGACTTTGGGAAGTCCAGCAGTCGTGAAAGGCACTGTATAAATGCAAGTCTTTATTTATCCAATTCCCTTTTGAAAGTTACGATTGGATCTGCTTCCAATGCTCTGGAATTCCCTCCCTAAATCTCTTCGCCTTTCTTCCTCTCTTTCCTCGTTTAAGGTATTCCTCAAAACTTTCCTCTTTGACCAAGCTTTTTGTCGTCTGCCTTAATATCTCCTCGTGCGGCTCGGTGTCGAATTCTGTCTGATAACGCTCCTGTGCAGCGCCTTGGGACGTTTTACTATGTTAAAAGCGCTATATAAATGCAAGTTGTTGTTACGCCCCTAATGTTAGTAATCACTAACAAATGAAGGTTAGATGCATTTTGAAGAGCTCTGCTTTATGTTGATATAAATGGAAAAGCATTTGCCCAACTATTTTCCATGAATACTGTCCGCTTGTACAAGAAGGTACAGCAATGTGCTCTTGTTATAGAGTCCGGTTGTGAGATAGCTACGCAGTGTTAATGCTTCCTGTTGGCACCATATCTAACACTTACAAACAGATGCACTTTCCTTCCCATCAATCATCAGTGGATGATTCCCATCTTTCACAAACGCACTCCAGGACAGGCGCCAAACAAACTACCGATATTTACAGTCCGTGATCGCATGCGAAGATCAGCCCCATGGGTGAGGTACCAGAGGGGGACCGCACATGTGCCACCGCAGTCCACCACGAGACTGGTGACTCCACAGGACCCTTCGGTGTGGGATTCCTCGCCCTCGCACCGCTTTCTTATTTATTGAATGCAATTGAAGTGATTTTTTTTTTAATTACTCAACGCAGTGTTGGCATCTCACAGCTCATCTTGCATCAAAGGAAGACCATCTATCACAAACCTAGGAGTGCCAACAGCAACTGTTGTGAAGAGATTATCAATGTGTGCTACTATATCATGGTGTCTCGCTGCTTGCTACTGCCAGTTATAGGGGGTAGGACATGATTTCCCTTATTTTATTTTCTCCTCTTTCCTATTCTCAGGGCACTAACCTATACTGGATTAACACTTGCCAGGTTTAATTATCAGATTCCCCAGTCTGTCGCGGGGATTGACTGAATCCCAATTTCCCATCACCAAGTTTCACCATGGAGTCAATTTGACGCCCCGCGAGGCCTTGGTTCCTACGCACAGAGCCCTTCCCCCCAACTCCACTCCCCCACGGTGGGGCAGATAGTCACTCGTTGGTCATCGGGCAACTGATAAATGTGGGTTCGAGTCCTCACTAAGCAGACTACCTCGGGGGAGGGTCTGGGGTCATTTTCACTTTGGCCGATAGTACAAAGTGGGCGATATCGGATCAGCCGCCCACTGTATCTTCTAAATAATTTTATTAAATGTTGTATATCCTGTGAAAAATGAGTATTTCAAAATTTGCCTCTGCCGTACTCAATTTTATCTGGAAGGCAAACATTACAACTGGCTAGAAAGCACTCCAATTTCAAAATATTTTATTATTGCTTACTAATACTTTCAGCAACTAAATTTAAAAAAACTATTGTGCTATTATACAGCTAAATAACAACTGATGTTACATAAGGGATTAGCATTGTGGGTGTGTGCTAAAAAGTTTCAATACAGATTTGAATGGAGATTTGAATAACTTTTTTTTCTAGACACAAAAGGCATCAAGGGGTATGGGGAGAGAGCGGGAATATGGTATTGAGATAGAGGGTCAGCCATGATCTCATTGAATGGCGGAGCAGACTCGAAGGGCCGAATGGCCGACTCCTGCTCCTAGTTTTCTATGTTTCTATGGAAATCTCCCCCGATTTCAATTTCCATTGATTTCAATCGGAGCGAAAACTCGGGCGAGGTGTTGAACGGGCGGACGATCCATTATCGCCCGTTTTACGCTATCGCCCAAAGTTAAAATTACCCCCACCAGGAATTCCTCCCGAGCAGGATCGTGGTGTGCCGTACCCCATCAAATGTTTCACCAGTTGGAGGTGCAGAGTTTCAGCAGTAAGTGCTTGCCCCTTTACAGTTCAATAGGCTGGGCACCAAACCCTGGTTCACATACCAGACCTCCAGGCGATGGGTTCCAGCAGCTGGTGTCTCGAACTTCAGAAATTCGTCGTCGTTTGGCGGAAGAACCCCTTTCGGGCAGGTTGCAACATGCCAGCCAGCCAGCTTGATGCTCCGTAAGGGTGATCAGTCCGCAAGGGCGACCCCGAGCTTCCGGTCGCCTGTCACTTTAATTCTCCGCTCCACTCCCACTCTGACCTCTCCATCCTCGGCCTCTTACACTGTTCCAACAAAGCTCAACGTAAGCTCGAGGAACAGCACCTCACCTTTCGATTAGGCACTTTACAGCCTTCTGGGCTTAACATCGAGTTCAACAATTTCAGACCATAACCTCGGCCCCCATCTTTTTTTCTCTCTCACATGGCAGCTGTTGATCATTCTGCCATCGCCATTTACACTTCAACTAGACTCATCTTTTTTTCTTAACCTGTCCCATTACCATCTCCTTTTACCTTGCACCATCATCCCTTTTGTCTTTTAATCTCTCCTGCCTTCCATCTGTCGTCTATTGATTGCAAGTTTGACACTAGTCAATACGGTAATGTAATGTGCACTGCATTATGGGAATTACCCGGGAAAGCGGCAGTCAGCCATTTCACCAATAAAGTAAAGATCACAGTTAGAAGCCTGTCTGCCTGACTCTGATTTAATTCAACGTATCTACATGCTTGATTGAACATATTAAAGCATAGATATAACATTGGCGACGAGGATAACGAAAAGAATAATTTTAAATAGGTAGTTGCCCAGGTTTTAGTTAGCTAGGATGGAGAAGACCGGCGTTCAAAATTTTGCTTGCTCCGCCGAGCCAGCCACGTTGGGTCCAAGATGGACGAGGTGGTTAACGTCTTTTGAGCTTTATGCCGACGGCAAAGGACTCATTATCGACGATACCTCTACAGCTGCCATGAAGCAGAGGAGAAGAGCTCTACTTCTACACCTAGCAGGACCAGATGTCCAGGATATCTTTTCGACTCTACCGGACACAGGAGAGCCAGCAGACTACACGGCGGCGGTTAGTGCTTTGAATCACTACTTCGTGCCCCAGGTCAACGCAGCATTTGCTAGACTGACTTTTCATAAGTTGTCCCAGAAGGCAGGTGAGACTGTGCAACAATTTGCCACTCGCTTGCGGCAGGCTGCTAAAGACTGTGCTTTTGGGGGGGATGCGGCTAATCAAATAAGGGACGCTATCCTGAGTAGGTGCACGTCAGCCTATGTGCGGAGGAAATTGCTAGAGGAAGGGCAAGGTCTAACACTCGCCCGCACATTGCAATTGGCCTCACAATGTGAAAACGTCGAGGAGCAGATGTCAGCCATGTCACGTACAGAGAAGGCGGAGACAGATACTGTTCGTCGTGTTACACAGAAAAGAGGGTATTATGTGAAAAGCTCGACAGAGAAACCAAAAGGAAATGGCGATAGGAACGAAAGGAAATGTTATAGATGAGGACACACAGACCACATGGGCAGAGATCTGAAATGCCCAGCACGCGGACAAACGTGTCATAAGTGCAAGGGAAAGGATCATTTCTCCAAAGTATGCCGCACAAAGGATACAAAGAAACACAGTGTGAACAATGTAGAGGAACAAAATGACTTTGCATTGGCTGTTACTGGAAATAACGTGACAGAGAGACTTACCTTTTGTGTGGGGGGAGTAAACCTGAGAATGTTAATTGATTCGGGTGTAACTAATAATGTGATAGATGAGAGTACACGGGAAGGATTAAAGTCAGAACACATTAAGTGTCAGTCACATGTCCCTAAGACAGAGAGAAAGTTATTCTCTTATGCTTCTAGCCGACCACTGTCAGTTAAAGGTGTATTCACATGTGGGATTACAATAGGTAAGAGAACTGAGCAGGCGGAGTTCATTGTGGTTAAAGGCCATGGAGAGCCGTTGCTAGGAAGGGGGAGAGCCATGAAACTGGGAGTTTTAAAAATAGGCGCAGATGTCTCAGCTGTGGTAGATGTAAGACAGCTACTAGAACAGCGGTATCCAAAGATGTTCCAGGGAGTAGGAAGGCTGAACACAAAACAGATCAGTTTGTATATCGACCCACAAGTGAAGCCTGTGGCCCAGCCACTCAGGCGTATACCATTCAACTTAAGGGGGGCAGTAGAAGCCAAAATAAAACAATTGAGGGACATGGACATTATCGAACCTGTAACTGGTCCCACCCCATGGGTAAATCCTGTGGTTATTGTACCAAAAGCGGATAAGGATATAAGGTTATGCCTAGACATGTGACGAGCAAACCAGGCAATAGTGAGGGAACGATATCCAATCCCCACCGTTGATGAGATACTCCAAGGTATGAACGGCTTGATGGTGTTTAGTAAGCTAGACCTGAAATGGGGTTATCACCAGTTAGAACTGACCTCTGAGTCACGAGAAATCACAACGTTTGCAGTACATAACGGAGTATACAGGTACAAGAGGCTGATATTCGGTGTATCTTCAGCTAGTGAGCAATATCAGCACGAGATAGCTAATGCCTTAGCTGGAATAGAGAGTGTTGAAAACATCTCAGACGACATTATCGTGCATGCACACGACCAGGAAATGCACGACAGATGCCTGCACGCTGTCATGACCAGACTAATGGAAAGTGGACTGACACTAAACTCAGAGAAGTGCCAATTCAACATGGACCGATTGATTTTCATGGGAATCCTGTTGTCTGAAAAGGGCATCGGACCAACAGCAGAGAGAGTGCGAGCGGTGGCAGAAGCTCGGGAACCAGAGAATGCTACAGAGGTGAGGAGTTTCTTGGGACTCGTTGGGTACAGTAGCAGATTCATCTCGCAGTTTGCAATGCTATCAGAGCCACTGCGACGCCTGACGAGAAAAGACACACCATTTAAATTTGGATCACAACAGAGACAGTCATTCAGTGCACTCAAGGAAGAGTTGGCCAGAGCCGACACTTTAGCATATTTTGATAAGGACGCACCAACCAAGGTGATAGCAGATGCCAGTCCTGTAGGTTTAGGCACAGTACTAGTCCAGGACCAACAGAGACAAGAGGTGCCAATATGCTATGTAAGTCGTAGTCTAACAGACTGTGAGACGAAATACTCTCAAACAGAGAGAGAGTCTTTAGCTCTTGTATGGGCTTGTGAGAGGCTGCATCCATATGTGTATGGCTGAAAATTTAACTTGGTAACTGACCATAAGCCATTACAAGTGATATACGGCCCACACTCTAAACCCTGTGCCCGTATAGAGAGATGGGTACTTAGATTACAGCCGTACGATTTTAAGGTGATACACATTCCAGGCAAGCAAAACATTGCAGACCCACTGTCACGATTGCTGGGGGAGACAGCAAAACAGGAGAGACATTCTCATGGCTCAGATGAATACGTGAGATTTGTAGCTGTGAGTGCGACACCAAAAGCACTCACTACTAGAGAGGTGGAGGAAGCCTCTGCTACCGACCCAGAGCTGATTGAGGTACGGAAGGCAATCACAAACGGACATTTTGAGAACTGTAAAGCTTATGCAGCAATTGCAAACGAGCTGTGCGTAGTGGGGTACCTAGTTCTTCGGGGAACACGCATCGTGCTACCCACAGTGTTACACGCACGAGCCCTGGTGTTAGCACATGAAGGACACTTGGGAATAGTTGGAACAAAGCAACATCTCAGAACCAAGGTTTGGTGGCCTGGCATGGACAAGGCAGCTGAAAAACACTGTAAAGCATGCCACGGCTGTCAGATAGTAGCCAGACCCGACCCACCTGAACCGTTGAGACCAACACCATTACCGGAGGGACCCTGGCAGGATGTAGCTATAGACTTACTGGGACCCTTGCCATCCAACCACTCCATTCTTGTGTAGTTGATTATTATAGTCGCTACTATGAATACGACATCATGATCTCCACAACAACAGAGAAGGTTATTGATAGTTTAGAGTCAATCTTCAGTCGTCATGGTTTGCCAATCACCTGCAAATCTGATAATGGTCCCCAATTCAGATCTGAATTATTCAAAGAATACTGTGAAAACAACGGGATCAAACACTTGAAAACGACAGCAAAATGGGCTCAGGCTAACGGAGAAGTCGAGCGCCAGAATGCATCGCTGATGAAGAGAATCAGAATTGCTCAGTCAGAAGGACTAGATTGGAAATGTGAACTTAGAAAATATGTGACTGTGTACAGGAGCATTGAACATGCCACAACAGGAAAGAGCCCGGCAGAGCTGCTCTTTAAACGGAAAATGAGAGGAAAGCTGCCAGACATCACAGAGTCGCGCGCAGACATGAAAGTACGTGACCGGGACGCAGAACAAAAAGGCAAGTCCAAACTATACGCAGATGAACAACGGAGAACACAATACTCAGAGGTGGAAGTTGGCGACACGCTGCTGGTACGGCAGGACAAAGTGGACAAGTTCACTACTCCTTTTAATGCCACACCGCACAATGTTTTGAGTAAAACAGGGAGTCAAGTAGTAGTGGAATCTCCAGATGGAGCACGCTACTCGAGAAACACTACGTTTGTGAAGAAATACAGAACCAATGGACCAAAGGAGACACTCCATGAGCAGGAGAAAACACAAGGGACTGAGGACAGTATAGTAGACCCTGACACACATACCACTGTGACACAGGCAATACCCACTGACACCAACATGTCAGACATACCCAATACAGCCAGACCTCAAAGGGTTAAAAGAAAACCCCAAAGACTGTCTGATTATGTCACAACATAAACTGTGCGAGAACTGCATGGGTGATGTTAAATGTTTAAACCTGAGAATTATTTAGTTGTGTGGTAAGACACAAGTTTGTAAAAAGTTTATAAATCAAATAAGTTATGCAGTGTTATTGTAAGCAACTGTTTGTAAACTGCAAGTTTGTTTCCAAGGAAAAGGGGGATGTCGTGTATTGATTGCGAGTTTGACACTAGTCAATACGGTAATGTAATGTGCGAGTTTAACACCAGTTAATACGGTAATGTAATGTGCATTGCATTATGGGAATTACCCGGGCAAGCTGAAGTCAGCCATTTTACCAATAAAGTAAAGATCATAGTTAGAAGCCTGTCTGCCTGACTCTGATTTAATTCAACGTATCTACATGCTTGATTGAACATATTAAAGCATAGATACAACACCATCCTATCACAGACCTTCCCTTTTGTTCTTTCCTCCCCTCCCCCCTTTCCCTGCCCTTGCACTTGCTTAAAAACCTGTTACATCTCCAACTTTTTCCAGTTCTGACGAAGGGTCATTGACCTGAAACGTTAACTCTGTGTGCCTTTCTCTCTCCACAGATGCTGCCTGACCTGCTGAGCATTTCCAGCATTTTCTGTTTTTATTTCCGACTTCCAGAATCCGCAGTATTTTGCTATGGGTAGTTTGATGCTCTAGATGTCCAATTCAATGCTGTGCAGCCTCCCTACCTCCCTCTCTCCTCCTTTAAGACTCCCCTTAAAACCTACCTCTTTATCTCCTTAAGTGGCTCGGTATCAAATTTTGTTTGGTAACGCTCCTGCGAAGTGCCTTGGGCCGTTTTACTATGTTAAATGCACTGTATAAATGCAAGCTGTTGTTGTTTACTCAGCATTACAATGCAGGTCCTTGTGCAAGGGCCTTTGGTAATGAGGTGCCAGCCATCAGGTTGACTTCCTCCTCCAGTTATTGAGAAACAGACCAGGGGCCTCCTCCTACTCTTTGCTATAAATCCAGCTCACAGCTTGTCTTGGATCTTGTACATGTGTCCAAGGAAGACCATCTATCACAAACCTAGAAGCACCAACTGCGACAACTTGCATTTATATAGCGCCTTTATCGTAGGAAAATGTCCCAAGGCGCTTCACAGGAGCGCAATCAGACGGGAATTGACACCGAGCCATAGAAGGAGATATTAGGAGGGGTGACTAAAAGCTTTTTTATTTTTATTTAGTTTTTATTAGTTTCTGGGATGTGGGCGTCGCTGGCAAGGCCAGCATTTATTGCCCATCCCTAATTGCCCTCGAGAAGCTGGTGGTGAGCCGCCTTCTTGAACTGCTGCAGTCCGTGTGGTGATGGTACTCCCACAGTGCTGTTCGGGAGGGAGTTCCAGGATTTTGACCCAGCGACAATGAAGGATCGGCGATATACTTCCAAGTCAGGATGGTGTGTGACTTGGAGGGAAACTTGCAGGTGGTGGTGTTCCCATGCGCCTGCTGCCCTTGTCCTTCTAGGTGGAAGAGGACGCAGGTTTGGGAGGTGCTGCCGAAGAAGCCTTGGTGAGTTGCTGCAGTGCATCTTGTAGATGGTACACACTGCAGCCACGGTGCGCCGGTGGTGGAGGGAGTGAATGTTTAAGGTGGTAGATTGGTTGCCAATCAAGCGGGCTGTTTTGTCCTGGATGGTGTCAAGCTTCTTGAGTGTTGTTGGAGCTGCACTCATCCAGGCAAATCACAGAGGTAGGTTTTAAGGAGGCCCTTAAAGGAAAAGAGATAGCCAGTGAGGTTTAGGGAAAGAATTCCAGAGCTTGGGGACTAGACAGCTGAATGCACGGCTGCCAATGGTGGAGCAAAGGGAGTGGGGGATGCGTAAGAAACCAGAGTTGGAGAAACGCAGAGTTTTCAGAGGGTTGTAGGGCTGGAGGATGTTACAGCGATAGGGAGGAAGCAGTCGCCTTTAAATAGTGCTTCCCCCAGTCCCTTCCCGACTGCAAAACGCTCCCCTCACCCTGTTGTTGCAGGCGGTAAGGCAGGGGGCGCCACTCAATATCCGGTCCAGGGTGCTACCGGGGTGTTGCACCCTCGACTGACGTCACAATCTGTGGGCACAGGAGATCATGGTGGTAGTGTTTAGCGCCACCGCAAAATGTCTGGTCAATTTCGCAAGCGGTGCAAACATCGCCGCGCCCGGGCGCTTGTTGCTTTGCGACCCATTAGTGCCCTAGGGCGCTAACGGGAGGCGCAAAGCAACCGAATTTTTCCCCCTTAGAATTTTAAGAGCTTACTCACTTCCTGGTTCGCTGTCTGTGAGAATTCTGCCTTTTGATTGGCTGCTTAGACAGCCTGTTGACCTCACAGCAGCTCGCGCTAGGGAATCCCCACTACAGTTCGTTGATTTGAATTGAAGGTCGGAAAACCTGAATGTCTCGACGCGGAGATCGCGAGATTCTTATGTCCTTCGGGACCAGCGGTGAACGCCTTCGCTTTGCCACTGACTGCAAATTCTGGGCCATTATTTTTTTTTGTATAACAACAGGTCTGTGAGTTGAAGCTTTATCTGTGACTGAACTCTGTGGAATGCATTACCAGCTCCCCAAATATGCTCTGATCCAAAACTGCACACGACCTAGTTACGTCAGCACCGACCAGGGATTGAACCTTCTCAACTTATAACTACTGACTGTCTCTATTTATATTTTAAAAATTGTCCAATGCATAATCGCTGGAGTTTAGAAGAATGAGAGGGGATCTCATTGAAACTTATAAAATTCTAACAGGACTAGACAGACTAGATGCAGGAAGGATGTTCCCGATGGCCGGGGAGTCCAGAACCAGGGGTCACAGTCTAAGGATAAGGGGTAAGCCATTTAGGACTGAGATGAGGAGGAATTTCTTCACCCAGAGAGTGGTGAACCTGTGGAATTCTCTACCACACAAGGCAGTTGAGGCCAATTCATTAAATATATTCAAGAAGGAGTTAGATATATTTCTTAAGGCTAAAGGGATCAAGGGATATGGGGAGAAAGCAGGGACCGGGTACTGAATTTGGATGATCAGCCATGATCTCATTAAATGGCGGAGCAGGCTCGAGGGGCCGAATGGCCTACTCCTGCTCCTATCTTCTATGTTTCTATCTATGTTTCTAACCCATTTAAATACTTTTTGTCTAGGTGCCATTGAGATCCGGAAAGCGCTGCCTGAAAGGGTGCTGGAAACAGTTTCAATAGTAACTTTCAAAAGGAATTGGATAAATACTTGAAAAGGAAAAAGTTTGCAGTGATACAAAGAAAGAGCTGGGGGGAGTGGGACTAATTGGATAGCTCTAATTGGGTGGGAATGTAAGTTGTGAGGAGGATGCAAGGAGGCTTCAAGGCGATATAGACAGGCTAAGTGTGTGGGCAAGAACATGGCAAGTGGAATATAATGTGGAGAAATGTGAAGTTATCCACTTTGGTAGGAAAAATAGAAAAGCAGATTATTTTTTAAATGGTGAGAGATTGGGAAATGTTGGTGTTCAGAGGGACCTGGGTGTCCTTGTACATGAACCACTGAAAGTTAGCATGCAGGTACAGCAAGCAATTAGGAAATGGTATGTTGGCCTTTATTACAAGAGGATTGGAGTATAAAGACATCTTACTGCAGTTATATAGGGCCCTGGTGAGACCACACCTGGAGTATTGTGTACAGTTTTGGTCTCCTTACCTAAGGAAGGATATACTTGCCATAGAGGGAGTGCAACGAAGGTTCACCAGACTGATTCCTGGGATGGGGGGATTGCCCTATGAGGAGAGATTGAGTAGACTAGGCCTATATTCACTAGAGTTTAGAAGAATGAGAGGTGATCTCATTGAAACATACACAATTCTTACAGGACTTGACAGGGCCGATGCAGGGAGGATGTTTACCCTTGCTGGAGAGTCTAGAACCAGGGGTCACAGTCTCAGAATAAGGGGTCGGCCATTTAGGACTGAGATGAGGAGAAATTTCTTCACTCGGAGGGTGGTGAATCTTTGGAATTCTCTACCCCAGAGGGCTGTGGAGGCTCAGTCGTTGAGTATATTCAAGACAGAGATCGATAGATTTTTGAATATTAAGGGAATCAAGGGATATGGGGATAGTGCAGGAAAGTGGAGATGAGGTAGAAGATCAGCCATGATCTTATTGAATGGCGGAGCAGGATCGAGGGGCCGAATGGCCTACTCCTGTGCTGTATCACTCTCTGATTCTAAGGCTTTCTCATTTTAACTGTTTTTCTTCTACAAGAATGAATCCTTTGCACTTCAGTGAACATCAACTTCAGGAACCTAATGAATCAGCGAACCAACCAGATTAAACTGGAGCAGGTGATAAATTGCAGTCACATTTCATAAACATTATAGACCTGGTTAATGTAAACGGCTAATACCTTCCACATAACAATATATATATTTTAAAAATTTTCACTACAGACTGAAGCCAAGTGCAGCTCAATATTTATTCAAGCTTTTTGTTTGATTATTAAAAACGCAGATTTATCGCCTGTCTAGAAAACCTCATACGTGGGAAAGGTAGGAGTTTATGCTGAGGCTCTCCCGCGATATCTTTAATCTGTCAAAACTCAAGAATTGGCCTGATCCATCAGAAGATGGAGCCGCTGGAAAATCCAAAAGCTTCTGAAATAGGAAGAGAAGATTAAAAACTGCAGCTCGGCGTCTTCAACAGAACTGGCTCTGCTGGGCTGAAAAATCTGTTTCGTATATTGACCAGCATAAACGAGGATATAATGAAACATTTATATAAAGCCTTTCACACTATCGGAATGTCCCAAAGTGCTTTAAGAAAGAAAGAAGTTGCCTTTATATATAGCACCTCAGGACATCCGAGGGTGCTTCACAGCCAACGCAATACTTTTTGAAGTGTGGTCACTGTTGTCGTCTTCTTCTTAGGCAGTCCCTCGGAACCGAGGATGACTTGCTTCCACATTAAAAATGAGTTCTCAGGTGACTGATGAGTCCAATGCGGGACCTACAGTCTCTGTCACAGGTGGGGCAGACGGTTGTTGAAGGGGCGGGTGGGTGGGGTGCTTTGGTTGACGTGCGCTTCCTGCGCTTGGCTTCCGCTTGCTCCCGGCGAAGAGACTCGAGGTGTTCGGCGCCTTCCCGGATGCTTCGCCACTTTGTGCGGTCTTGGGCCAGGGATTCCCAGGTGTCGGTGGGGATGTTGCACTTTTTCAAGGAGGCTTTGAGGGTGTCCTTGAAGCGTTTCCTCTGCCCACCTGGGGCTCTCTTGCTGTGTCAGAGTTCCGAGTAGAGCGCTTGTTTTGGGAGTCTCGTATCGGTCATGCGGACAATGTGATCCGTCCATCGGAGCTGATCGAGCGTGGTCAAAGCTTTGATGCTGGGGATGTTGGCCTGAGCGAGAACACTGACGTTGGTGCGCCTATCCTGCCAATGGATTTGCAGGATCTTGCGGAGGCAGCGTTGGTGGTACCTCTCCAGTGCTTTGAGGTGCCTACTATACATGGTCCATGTCTCTGAGGCATACAGCAGGGTGGGTATCACTGCTGCCCTGTAGATCATGAGCTTAGTGCCGGGTTTGAGGTCCTGGTCTTCAAACACTCTCTTCCTCTGGCGACCGAAGGCTGCACTGGCACACTGAAGGCGCTGTTATAATGTAGGAATCGCAGCATCCAATTTAAGCAAAGCAAGATCCCACAAACAGCACTGTGATAATGACCAGATAATTTTTTTTTTTTGTGATGTTGATTGAGGAATAGCTATTGGCCCCAGGACCCCCTGGGAGAACACCCCCCCGCTCTTCTTCAAAATAGTGCCGTGGGATCTTTTACACATTCATTTCACACACAGCAAATGAATCATTGGCGAGACAATTGGCTAGACAAGCCTCAGCGGTTGTGGTACCTGAGGGATGAACGTTGCTCAGGGCTGCGGGAGAACTCCCCTTCTCTGCTCCAACTTAGCGCCATGGGAGCTTTCACATCAACTTGAGCAAGCGGATGGGGTCTTAGTTTAACGTCCCATTCGAAAGATGGCGCCTCCGGCAATGGGACCACGCCCTCAGCACTGAGCTGGAGTGCCAGCCTAGGTTATGTGCTCAAGTCTCTGGTGTCAGACTTCACCCAGCGACCTTCTCGCTTCGAGGCGAGAGTCACGACTGACATTGTTTAAAATATGATAACTCATTTCATTTCAACAATCTTGATAATTTAACAACTGTTTAATTCAGTCAGTACTCCACTTTATTTCATTCAATCCCCTGACGACATCAGCTCCCTGATTGCCCAAAAGTAATCTCTTAGCACCGGAGAAAAGGCGGGGACAGAACCCTTCGACCTTGTGATTCAGAGTGCTACCACTGAGACACAACTAACGTTGACACGTATACCTAAGAGCCGGAGGCGAGGGGGAGCTGCAGGCATTGGTCAAGTGTTTGAAGCACTCGCTTTTCTTAGATTACAGGGGCCAGATAGTATATCACCGTCTTTCTTTTTCTCTTTCTGTCTTTCGGATGAGACGCCTTCCCCCTCAGGTGGACGTAAAAGATCCCGTGGCACTATTTTGAAGAAGAGCAGGGGAGTTCTCCCCGGTGTCTTGACCAATATTTATCCCTTAACCAACATCACTAAAACAGATGATCTGGTCATTATCACATTGCTGTTTGTGGGAGCTTGCTGTGCGCAAATTGTCTGCCGCTTTTCCTACATTACAACAGTGACCACACTTCAAAAAGTACTTCATTGGCTGGAAAGCGCTTTGGGACGTCCTGAGGGTGTGAAAGGCGCTGTAGAAATGCAAGTCTTTCCTTTTTCCTTAGCTTTTCTTTCTTTAACCAGCATTTTACTTTTTTAAAATTTAAGATACATAACAGTATGTGGCTGAGGAGCACAGCATAGAAATTATTAATAAATAATATAAAAACAGAAAATGCTGGAAACACTCAGCCGGTCAGGCAGCATCTGTGGAGAAAGAAACAAGAGTTAGCGGGGGAGATTTTAACCCGACTCGCTCAGCAGGAACCTGGCGGGCGGGGCAGTTAAAATCGCCCTGGCTCTTACCGGTCTGAAAGCCACCATGTTCGCAACATCTGCAATTTGAATCTTCTCTCCTGAGCAGGCAGCGAGGGCACACGCCCGCCCGGAGTCAACAGGGTCCATCTTTACATCTGTGTGTTGCTGCCCGATGACATCATTGAGACCCGACTGCAATTTTAACTCCAGCCCGAATGGGGAATCCACCTGGAGTTAAAATCAGGGCCGTTTTACCATTTCAGGTCAGTGACCTGTCGTCAGAACTGTCGCTGAGCTACTGAGTATTTCCAGCATTTTCTGTTTTTATTTCAGATTTCCAGCATCTGCAGTATTTTGCTTTTATAGAAATTAATAATTTATCTGCTAACACTTGCTGAATGTCAAATTTGTTTTGTTATTAAAGGGATTCAAACCCCAGTAATCGCTTCATTACTCTAACCATTTAATTACAGGGAATGGCTCGCGTCCTGTTTTTTTTTTGGTATTTTTCTATTTTCTTGGCCGAAGGAATTATTTAAGTTTCTGCGACAACTTTCCCAAATCTTTCTGGAAAAATGACGCTGACTTCATGACGCAAGGTGTTATTAATGTACAAATCGGCCGGCAAGTTCGGGCGAAGCAGAGATATGGTGGGAGTTGCGAATCGCCAGTACTTGCTGGTCGAGTTACGCTGCTCCGCCCTTGGCCTCGCACAGACGGCATCTTGCCCCCACTTCCACGTTATTTATAAGAACCACGTTATTTCCGAGTGGCAGGCAGTGACTAGTGGGGTACCGCAGGGATCGGTGCTAGGACCCCCAGCTATTCACGATATAAATGATCTAGATGAGGGAACTAGATGTAATATCTCCAAATTTGCAGATGACACAAAGCTGGGTGGGCGTGTGTGCTGTGAGGAGGATGCCGAGAATCTCCAATTTGATTTGGACAGGTTGGGTGATTGGGCAGAAACATGGCAGATGCAATATAACGTGGATAAATGCGAGGTTATCCACTTTGGTGGCAAAAACAGGAAGGCAGATTATTATCTGAACGGCAATAGATTGGGAGAAGGGGAAGTGCAACGAGACCTGGGTGTTCTTGTGCACCAGTCACTGAAGGTAAGCATGAAGGTGCAGCAGGCGGTTAAGAAGGCAAATGGTATGTTGGCCTGCATAGCGAGAGGATTCGAGTACAGGAGCAAGGATGTCTTGCTGCAGTTGTACAGGGCCTTGGTGAGACCACATCTTGAGTATTGTGTGCAGTTTTGGTCGCCTTATCTGAGGAAGGATGTTCTTGCCATGGAGGGAGTGCAGCGAAGACTCACCAGACTGATACCTGGGATGGCAGGAATGACGTATGAAGAGAGATTGGGTTGATTAGGCTTATATTTGCTAGAGTTTAGAAGAATGAGAGGGGATCTCATTGAAACTCATAAAATTCTAACAGGACTGGACAGACTAGATGCAGGAAGAGATTAGCGTGTAATGTTAAGGCACATGGGATTGGGGGCAAGGTACTGACTTGGATAAAGAACTGGTTGTAAGACAGGAAGCAAAGAGTTGGAATAAACGGCTCTTTTTCCGAGTGGCAGGCAGTGACTAGTGGGGTACTGCAGGGATCGGTCCTAGGACCTCAGCTATTCACAATATATATAAATGATCTAGACGAGGGAAGTAGATGTAATATCTCCAAGTTTGCAGACGACACAAAGCTGGGTGGAAGTGTGTGCTGTGAGGAGGATGCTGAGAAACTCCAGTATGATTTGGACAGGCTGGGTGATTGGGCAGATGCATGGCAGATGCAGTATAATGTGGATAAATGCGAGGTTATCCACTTTGGTGGCAAAAACAGGAAGGCAGATTATTATCTGAATGGCAATAAATTGGGAGAAGGGGAAGTGCAATGAGACCTGGGTGCCCTTGTGCACCAGTCGCTGAAGGTAAGCATACAGGTGCAGCAGGCGGTTAAGAAGGCAAATGGTATGTTGGCCTTCGTAGCGAGAGGGTTCGAGTACAAGAACAAGGATGTCTTGCTGCAGTTGTACAGGGCCTTGGTGAGACCACACCTTGAGTATTGTGTGCAGTTTTGGTCGCCTTATCTGAGGAAGGATGTTCTTGCCATGGAAGGAGTGCAGTGAAGATTCACCAGACTGATACCTGGGATGGCAGGAATGACGTATGAGGAGAGATTGGGTCGATTAGGCTTATACTTGCTGGAGTTTAGAAGAATGAGAGGGGATCTCATTGAAACTTATAAAATTCTAACAGGACTAGACAGACTAGATGCAGGAAGGATGTTCCCGATGGCAGGGGAGTCCAGAACCAGGGGTCACAGTCTAAGGATAAGGGGTAAGCCATTTAAGACAGAGATGAGGAGGAATTTCTGCACCCAGAGAGTGGTGAACCTATGGAATTTTCTACCACAGAAGGCAGTTGAGGCCAATTCATTAAATATACTCAAGAAGGAGTTGGATATATTTCTTAAGGCTAAAGGGATCAAGGGATATGGAGAGAAGGCAGGGACAGGGTACTGAATTTGGATGATCAGCCATGATCTCATTAAATGGCGGAGCAGGCTCGAGCGGCCGAATGGCCTACTCCTGCTCCTATCTTCTATGTTTCTCGGGTTGCACATTAAACTCGAATTAAACTCGCCACAGAAAGTTAGAGCTGGTAATTAACAGCGTAAGTACCTTCTTAAACAACGTGATAATTGTTCCTGCAATGACAATCAATCTCTCCAGTCCAGAAAGGGAACTATTTAAACTGTTGAATCTCATTCCTGCATGTAGTAAATCGTTTTTAGAGATTTAAAAAAAAAAAATTTTTTTTCTTTCTTCCTTTCTGTCTGTCTCTTTCTTTTCTCTCCCTCTGAATCCAGTCTTTCGTTCCCTCTCTTTATTTCTCTTTCTGGGCCTGATTTGACTCTGGTTCACCCAATTTTCTTCTCTGTTTTTCCTGTTTCTATCTCAATCTCATTGGTTAAGGAGATACACTTGGTCCCATTGTTCACCAAGGTCCCAGATGCCCTGTTGCCCTCGCCACCCTGTTATCAGCTCGCACTCCCAGCAACTTACAGGGCAAACAAGTTTCGAACTGAAGGGTGGAGGAAAACAACCTAACTAAAGCCACATTACCCACAAGATGCCACGCTGCAGCTAGATTTGGGCCAATATTTTTTTGCTAATACGAAGAGGTATTGTCCACGTTCCCCAAGACCTAGTCAGTAAGTGCCACTGCGTGATATGATGTGCTGAACTATCCTAACTCTCACCAAGTCCCATTCACCCATCAACCCTGTGCTCGCTGGCCTACATTGGCTCACGGTTAAAAACGCCTCGATTTTAAAATTCTCATCCTTGTCTTCAAATTCCTCTATGACCTCGCCTCTCCCTATCTCTGTAATCTTCTCCAGCCCTACAACCCTCTGAGATCTCTGCACTCCTCCAATTCTGGCCTCTTGCGCATCCCCCATTTTAATCGCTCCACCATTGGTGGCCGTGACTTCAGCTGCCGAGGCCCTAAGCTCTGGAATTCCCTCCCTAAACTCTCTGCCTCGCCCTCCTCCTTTAAGATGCTCCTTAAAACCTACCTCTGTGACCAAGCATCCACCCTAATATCTCCTTATGTGGCTTGGTGTCAAATGTTGTGTGATAACGCTCCTGTGAAGCACATAGGGACGTTTTACTATATTAAAGGCGCTATATAAATGCACGTTGTTGTTCAACTGTGCCGAATTGGGAGACCTGCAGCTTGACTCCTGGCGGGCAGGGTGTTGGTAATCTCAGCTAGTGTCAACATTTGAGTAGCTCCAGTGGCCTCGGTGCTCCTCAGATAGGAAGAGGAACTAATCAGAACGTTCCCACTCTTGATTGCTATCCAGTGATCTCTACTGAAGTGTGTTTCTGGACATTGAGGACAGGTTCCGTGGCTGCTGTGATTCCTTCCTCAATCACATTGCCTGCCGACACTCAACCTCCAAGGCAACAGAGGCCTGCTGATGTTCATCAAATCAAATCAAATCAACTTTTATTGTCATTGTTAGTGCACAAGTGCAGTACAATGAAATGTAGGCTTGCGGCTCCCGAGAGTGTACATTTAGATTAAGACATTTAGACATTCGACATACATTTGGCTTGTAATACATTAACATAAACATAACCATAATAAAGTGCGTTGGCAGATGTGCAGGCTTTAGAGTTTATTTGTGGAGTTCAGTAGGATGACAGCCCTGGGAAAGAAGCTGTTCCTAAATCTGGTCGTACGGGTGCGAATGCATCTGTAGCGTCTCCCAGATGGCAGGAGGGCGAACAGACTGTGGCTGGGGTGGGTAGGGTCTTTGATGATGGACCGTGACCTCCGTAGACAGCGTTTCTGGTATATGTGCTCTATGGTCGGTAGCCGGGTGCCGGTAATGCGTTGGGCAGTTTTGACTACCCGCTGCAGGGCTTTCCGATCATAGTAGCTACAGCTGCCATACCATACTGTGATACAGTTTGTCAGGATGCTCTCTATTGTGCAGCGGTAAAAGTTAGAGAGGATCAGGGGTGACAGGTTACATCCCTTCAGCCTCCTTAGGAAATATAGGCGCTGCTGGGCCTTCTTCACCAGAGAGGAGGTATTGAGGGACCAGGAGAGGTCTTCCGTGATGTGGACTCCGAGGAACTTAAAGCTGTCCACCCTTTCCACCACAGCCCCTCTCCCTCAAATCGTTTCCTCCATGGAACCATGTTCCAGCTGAAGACGGTATGCAGAGGGGAGGGGAGGAGATGATTTGAAGGAGGGGAGGGGAGGAGATGATTTGAGGGAGAGGAGTGGAGGAGGAGATTTGAAGGAGAGGAGGAGTGGAGATGATTTGAGGGAGAGTGTGGTGTATGTAACCTGTTCCACCTTAAGAGAACTTAAGCCTGTTCCACCTTAAGAGATGTACTACTTTCTCTGGCTGCTGTATACGTAATACCGGTGGTGACCACACCGGTATATAAGCACTGTGTATTAATATTGTATTCAGTATAGTCCCGACCTCCAACCAGTAAAGACCTGTTGAATTTACTCTTGTAGTCTGTGTAGTAATTATCACTATAACACACAGACTTAACAGTGGCGACGAGTCCGATTCTTACCCTGCGGCAGTTATTTCCACGGCGGCTTCGTCCACAGACAGGACGTCGAAGAGAGGTTTCCACCCTCATCACCCTACTGGAAGACACGTCGCGTGGCAGGCATCGAGAAACCGGAGTGCAGAAGACATCCTGACCTCGAAGCCTCCATCAGCGACTGTCAGCTTTCTTCTTTTCTACCTCGGTGGTGGGTAAGCCGGGCAGCGACGCGACAGAAAGTCAACCGCGTTGGCTGTACAGACGGGGCTGGGAAGACGGAGGAATAAGGGCGGTGAGATCGATCGCGACCGGAGATAAGGGCCGGGCCGCTTTCGAGCGAGAGGCGCAGCGCGGGGACATCGATCGCGACCGGAGATAAGGGCCGCATTCGGGCTAAAAGGCACAGCATCTGGGGAAACTGAAGGCGCGAGAGCCGTGGTGAAGCGGAGACAGCGTCGGGGGATGGTTGAAGACCGCCAAGCGCGGGAAAACCGCCATTTTGTGGGCGGAGGACGACAACAAGAGCGGGAAGCCGCCACCTTGGATAACATAAAAATACAATAAATTGCAACGATGCCTAAACATGGGAACATTAATACCTTTGATAGTGACATCGAAGATTGGGCCATGTATGTAGAACGCATACAAAATTATTGTAAGGCAAATAAAATTCCTGATGCAGATAAAGCACTAACATTATTAAATTTAATGGGTGCGAAGACATACAGGCAATTGAAACACCTGTTATCACCAGATGAACCGGCGGATAAGACGTTCGATGAGATTGTTACTGTCCTGAAAAATCATCTAAACCCCACGCCGCTGATGCTAGCAGAACGATTTAAATTTTACGACAGAAGGCAGCTGCAGAATGAAAGCAATGCTGAATATTTGATGGAATTACGTAAGCTAGCAAAATATTGTCAGTTTGGAACGGGATTGACAGAGGCACTACGAGATAAATTTGTGTGTGGTTTATTTAAACAGGATACACAAAAGCGACTGCTCGAGGAGATGAGCTGACGCTTGAGAAGGCGGTCACTATGGCAGCAGCACACGAAGCCGCAGCGAGAGGCACGGCAGTAATGCAGCTACGGTCACCGGAACTCGGTACAAACAAATTGGGTTTGAGTTCTGTCAAATGTTATCGTTGTGGAAAGACAACGCACGATCAGAACCAGTGTTGGTTTAAAAACCAAGAATGCAGAACGTGTGGCAGGCTTGGCCACATAGCTAAAGTATGCCGGTCAGGAAAGAAGACCAGCAACAAAAAGTCACCGCAAGGAAAATACGCAAAGGTACACAAGGTGACAAAGAACAGTTTGACCGAACAGAAGTCAGATTCAGACGCTAGCAGTAATGAACTGGATAGCTTAAGAGTACACAACGTTGGTAAGGATGCAGATCTCCAGACAATTTGGGTCACTCTTCAGATAGCAGGAGTCCAAGTAAAAATGGAATTGGACACTGGATCGGCATTGACGGTCATGAATAAGAAAGATTACAGAAGGTTATTCCAACATATTCCCCTACAGGATACGGAGATTATATTGAAAACATACACGGGGCAAAGAGTGTACCCCATCGGAAAAATAGAGGTAGAAGTGGTCCACAAGGGCGAAGAAAGCCAAGTAATGGACTTATATGTGCTACCTGAAGGAGGTCCACCACTACTAGGATGGGAGTGGATTAGGAAAATGAATATGGACTGGCACTCCTTGAAGGCACTAACGGTAGATTCCGGGGAAACAGATGTCAAACCTAAACGATTGTCCAGAATATTGGATGATGCTAAAGAGGTGTTCCAGCAGGGACTGGGAACACTGAGAGGAATTATGGCAAGCATCAAGATTGATGAACATGCACAACCAAAATTTTTTAAAGCCAGACCAGTACCCTATGCAATACGACCTACTGTTGAAGCGGAACTGGAAGCACTAGAACGTTCAGGTGTACTGTCTAAGGTAGATTGGAGTGAGTGGGCTACGCCCATTGTTCCCGTTATGAAACGTCCTGCGAGCAACAAGCCAGGAGATCCAGGGAAGGTTCGCATCTGTGGAGACTTCAAAATCACCGTTAATCCGGTGCTTCACACGGTGCAGTATCCGCTTCCACGGATTGAGGATATTTTCGCTTCATTGTCTGGCGGGAAACACTTCACCAAGATAGACCTGGCGCAGGCGTACTTGCAGATGGAGGTTGAGGAAGAGTCACGCCAATACCTCACGATCAACACGCATCGAGGGTTGTACCGGTACAATAGGCTGGTTTTTGGAGTGGCATCGGCTCCAGCAATTTGGCAGAGGGCCATGGAGCAGGTATTACAGGGAATTCCAGGCACACAATGTTACCTGGATGATATTCTGATCACAGGTGATGGTGATAAACAACATCTCGCAAACTTGGAACTGGTGCTCAACAGACTGAAAGAGTATGGACTTAGAGTAAATCGGCAGAAATGTGAGTTCTTCCAGAAGCGGATCTCGTACTGTGGCCATGTCATTGACCGGGAGGGGCTTCATAAGTCTCCTGACAAGATTGAGGCAGTTGTAAAGGCTCCCGCTCCGGAGAATGTCTCTCAGTTGAGGTCGTTTCTAGGATTAATTAACTATTACCATAAATTTCTGCCAAATCTATCCACGGTACTGCACCCGTTAAACGCTCTTTTACAGAAAGGGGTACCATGGGAATGGGGCGAAAACTGTAAGAAGGCATTTCGCAAAAGCAAAGAATTGATCACCTCAGAGGAAGTGTTGGCTCACTTCAACCCGACACTGCCTATTCGGTTGGCTTGTGATGCTTCTCCATATGGTATTGGGGCAGTACTCTCACACAAGTTGCCAAATGGTACGGAAAGGCCAGTCGCGTTTGCATCCAGATCATTGACCTCCGCTGAGCGCAACTATGCGCAGATCGATAGGGAGGCTCTTAGCCTTGTATGGGGAGTGAAGAAGTTTAATCATTACCTGCAGGGCCAAAAATTCACACTTCTGACAGACCATCAACCGTTGGTATCCATTTTTAACCCTAAGAAGGGTGTTTCGGTGATGACAGCGCAGCGTCTCCAGAGATGGTCTCTTTTCCTAGGGGCACATCAATATCAAATAGAATTCAAAGGTACGAAACAGCATGGCAATGCTGATGGGCTGTCGCGCCTGCCACTACCTGAAGAAGAAGACATGACGAAAGTTGACCCTGTTGAGTTATTTCATTCGACCATCATCGAGTGTTTACCAGTCACCAATGCAAGTATTGAAAGAGAAACCAGGAACGACCCGACACTGTCCGGAGTCTACGAGGTGACAGTGAAAGGATGGCCAACACGGGGTGATCCTCTGTTACCGGCATTTTCGGCAAGGCGAGACCAGCTGTCCGTCTGCCATGGTACCTTGATGTACGGGACAAGAGTGATTATTCCTCCGAAGTTAAGGGAAAGAGTTTTAAACGAACTGCATGAAGGTCATCTGGGGGGAGTTAAAATGAAAAGTCTTGCTAGGGCTTATGTATGGTGGCCGGGTATTGACCAACAGATTGAGGAGTTAACGAAAAGCTGTGCTGGATGCCAAAAAGTGCAAAATGCACCTCCAATAGCACCGCTACACCCATGGGAATGGCCTTCAGCCCCATGGCAACGCGTACACATTGACTTTGCTGGTCCATTCATGGACTCCATGTTCCTAATCGCGGTGGATGCACATTCCAAATGGCCAGAAGTCATCAAGATGAATACCACTACTTCAGAAAAGACAATTGCGGTGTTAAGAACAATATTCGCAAGGAACGGATTGCCAGAACAGATCTGTTCGGACAACGGACCACAGTTTGTATCGGAAGAATTCCGACAATTCTTAAAGAAGAATGGAGTAAAACATTATACCTCTGCCCCATATCATCTGGCGACAAACGGGTTGGCTGAAAGATTTGTCCAGACATTCAAAAAGGCAATTAAGGCCATGAACGATGATCAGATTCCGCTGCAACACAAGGTCGACAAGTTCCTGATGTCATATTGAAACGCCGATCATGCAGTGACTAACCAAAGTCCTGCCATGATGTTTTATAACAGGAGGTTGCGGTCCAAGTTGGACTTGTTAAAACCAAATGTGCGGAGGGAAGTGGAAAACAAACAGTTTCGGCATATTAACAACAAGACCACTCAAACTTTTGACGTAGGACAACCAGTGTTGGCAAGGGGCTATGGAAACGAAAAATGGCAGTCCAGAACAATTCGGGCCAGACAAGGACCTCTGATGTACACAGTAGATATTGGTCATAATGTGATAAGGCGTCATGCGGATCAACTGGTAGAGTCGAGAGCAAGGGTCGAACCCATGGTTGTGACAGAGACAACTGTGGAAGACGTTAATGAACCTGAGGCATCTACCTCGGCAGGGAATGTACTTGATGATGATGACACCCAATACATTGGAAACCAAATAGAGGAGGCACCTCAACAACAAGAATCAGAGACTACTGAGAGGCGTATCCAAGCCGCATCAGAAAGCCTCCTGAGAGACTGAACCTTTGAACTGTTATACCTGAAGTTATATATGTATATATGTTATTATGTTATGTTAAATGGGGATATGACTGTTAAGCTAAAAAGGGAGGATTGTGGTGTATGTAACCTGTTCCACCTTAAGAGAACTTAAGCCTGTTCCGCCTTAAGAGATGTACTACTTTCTCTGGCTGCTGTATACGTAATACCGGTGGTGACCACACCGGTATATAAGCACTGTGTATTAATATTGTATTCAGTATAGTCCCGACCTCCAACCAGTAAAGACCTGTTGAATTTACTCTTGTAGTCTGTGTAGTAATTATCACTATAACACACAGACTTAACAGAGAGGACGAGTGGAGATGATTTGTGGGGGAGGAGATGATTTGAGGGAGAGGAGGAGAGGAAACGATTTGAGGGCGAAGAGTGGAGGAGACAATTTGAGGGAGGGAGGAGTGGAGATGATTTGAGGGAGAGGAGGGGAGGAAACGATTTGAGGGCGAGGAGTGGAGGAGACGATTTGAGGGAGGGAGGAGTGGAGATGATTTGAGGGAGAGGAGGGGAGGAAACGATTTGAGGGAGAGGCGATCATTTGAGGGAGGGAGGAGTGGAGGAGATGATTTGAGGGAGAGGAGTGGAGGAGACAGGAAGGCAGATTATTATCTGAATGGCAATAGATTGGGAGAAGGGGAAGTGCAACGAGACCTGGATGTCCTTGTGCACCAGTCGCTGAAGGTAAGCATGCAGGTGCAGCAGGCGGTTAAGAAAGCAAATGGTATATTGGCCTCCGTAGCGAGAGGGTTCGAGTACAGGAACAAGGATGTCTTGCTGCAGTTGTACAGGGCCTTGGTAAGACCACATCTTGAGTATTGTGTGCAGTTTTGGTCGCCTTACATGAGGAAGGATGTTCTTACCATGGAGGGAGTGCAGCGAAGATTCACCAGACTGATACCTGGGATGGCAGGAATGACGTATGAGGAGAGATTGGGTCGATTGGGCTTATACTCGCTGGAGTTTAGAAGAATGAGAGGGGATCTCATTGAAACTGATAAAATTCTAACAGGGCTAGACAGACTAGATGCAGGAAGGATGTTCCCGATGGCCGGGGAGTCCAGAGCCAGGGGGTCACAGCCTAAGGATAAGGGGTAAGCCATTTAGGACAGAGATGAGGAGGAATTTCTTCACCCAGAGAGTGGTGAACCTGTGGAATTCTCTACCACAGAAGGCAGTAGAGGCCAATTCATTAGATATATTCAAGAAGGAGTTGCATATATTTCTTAAGGCTAAAGGGATCAAGGGATATGGAGAGAAGGCAGGGACAGGGTACTGAATTTGGATGATCAGCCATGATTTCATTGAATGGCGGAGCAGGTTCGAGGGGCCGAATGGCGTACTCTTGCTCCTATCTTCTATGTTTCTATGAGACGATTTGAGGGAGAGGAGTGGAGGAGACGATTTGAGGGAGAGGAGGGAATAGATGCATTATTTATGTCACCTCCCTTAAATGAAATGTTACAGACTTGACTTTTGCTCTACAACAGAAATACAGGCTGGGTCTCTTTTCTCTTGAAAAAAGAAGGCTGAAGGGTGACCTAATAGAGGTCTTTAAAATTATGAAAGGTTTTGATAGAGTGGATACAGAGAGAATGTTTCCACTTGTGGAGAAGAGCATACCGAGAGGCCATCAATATAAGATAGAGCTATGGTACGGGAGGGCTGCTGTTTGAATCCAACCGATGGCCACATGTGGTAAAGCTTGCCCTATGATCAGCTGGCCCGCTGTGCTCCTGACCTCGAGTAAAGCCCTTCTGCCTCAAACCTCCTTGTCCATGGCTCATTTTTCTGTCCTTCAAACTGATGAAATATGGAAGTACATGGCCGTGAGCAGCAAGTGATTAGCGTCAATGAACAGCAAGATAATTATTTACTGAGTCGTCTAGCTGTAGGATCACTAAAACTGTTGCCTCATTGGGAAGATTAATCCTAAATCAGAACACCAAGATCCCTCAGTGTTAGCAACTCGGAATTTACTCAATTTCATGATCAGAACTGTGTGTGTGACCCCGGGGCTCCATGCTACACATCAATGCAGCCCACAAAGATAACAAGGTGTGGTAAAGGACACTATCCAGACTGGAAAGAGCAGAAAGGGAGAAATTAAGCAGTAGAATTCAGTTCATGTCAAGCTTAAATTCCCAAAGGCTTTATATCGTACAATGAAGAAAAGAACGTGAGGGAGTTTCGATCCTGTGAAAGAATGAGTTTGAGAACAACAACTACAGCTTTCATTTATATAGCATCTTTAACGTAGTAAAACATCTGGGGACTTGTGCCAAAATTAGGAGAGCTGTCCCACAGACTAGTCAAGGGCTGCTGTTTGAATCCAACCGATGGCCACATGTGGTAAACCTTGCCCTATGATCAGCTGGCCCGCTGTGCTCCTGATCTCGAGTAAAGCCATACTCACAGAATCATACCTTTCAGCCAATGTCCCAGCCTCCTCCGTCACCATCCCTGGGTATGTCCTGTCCCACCGGCAGGACAGACCCACCAGGGGTGGCGGCACAGTGGTATACAGTCGGGAAGGAGTGGCCCTGGGAATCCTCAACATTGATTCCGGACCCCATGAAGCCTCAATGGCAAGGAAGCATCCTGCTGATTACCACCTACCGCCCCCCCTCAGCTGATGAATCAGCACCCCTCCATGTTGAACACCACTTGGAAGAAGCACTGAGAGTAGCAAGGGCACAGAATGCACTCTGGGTGGGGGACTTCAATGTCAGATTTATTTAATTAACTGAATTTAAATTCCCCAGCTGCCGTGGTGGGATTTGAACTCACGGCTCCGGATCATTAGTTCAGGCCTCTGGATTACTAGCCCAGTGATTACGCTACCATCCCCAGCGAGAGAGCGAAATACAACCAATTAAAAGATGGGTGCTGCCTTCATGGGAGAAGGACGTGTTTTTCAAACCTTATTTTGTCAGAGTGTAAAACACACAGGTGACATGCCATTTTTGTAATGAGGCTATTACATGCAAATGATGTCATGTGTTCTGAGGTAAGTTGAGTCATCATATTGTATGACTACAAACAAAACAAGTTTTGCTCGAGTACTTTCGAGCTGCTGCCCTTTAAAGGTTAGGTTTTGTTTTTGTGTTGCCATGTAGTCCTTGGTCTTCTGTGCCATGGGATGCTCCTCATTTCAATCTGTCGCCGGGCAGCAGGGCAAGGTGGGTAGATGGAGTTAAGATACAGATCAGCCATGATCTCATTGAATGGCGGAAACGGTTTGAAGGTCTGAATGGCCTCCTCCTGTTCCTATGTTTCTAGCATCATCATGAACTCACTGATTTTGTGGAGATGCCGGTGTTGGACTGGGGTGGACAAATGTGCGGGTGCAGGTGCGGGTTAGGTTGATTGGCTATGATAAATTGACCCTTAGTGTTAGGGGGATTAAATACGTGGGGTTACAGGGATAGGGTGGGATATGTGTTGGTGTAGGGGTTATGGGGATTGGGTGGGATATGTGTCGGTGCAGGCTCGATGGGCCGAAATGGCCTCTATCTGCACTGTGGGGTTTCTGTGATTCTGTGAAATGTGAGAAGTCACACAACACCAGGTTATAGTCCAACAGCTTTATTTGAAATCACAAGCTTTCAGAGCGCTGCTCCTTCGTCAGGTGAAGTGAAGAGATGCATATAGGCACAGCATATATAGTCAGAGAACACTGCCAGATGATTACAGGTAATCTTTCTAACTGCCCTTTATCACACTTTGGCAGAGAGATAACCACAGCAATCAAAGGTGTGAATGGTGTCCAAACAGGTCAGTCAGGAAAACATTACATCAAAGACCTGGTGTTGTGTGACTTCTTACATTTGTCCACCCCAGTCCAACTCCGGCATCTCCACACCATCAAAGAACAATGAGGTGGGGTCACAAGGGGTCAAATGTTGCTGATGCTGGGGTCTGTATGAAAAACAAAAAACAAACTGATTTTGCACAGAGTGTTTGTTCCCAGCACCCAGTTTGCCTCTGCCCACCAGGAACAAAGGAAGACTGGGAACCACAGGTAAGAACCGAGCCCTAAAATCTCCCATCGCAACTTTGAGGATTATGTAACAATTCAGAGCCGTCTCGTTCCTCTTTTAAAGCAATGTCCAGCCATGGAAATATTAGGTCGGGTGTCCAAAAGTCTTCAAAATAGTTTAGTTTAGAATGGTCGTTTCCAAACTCCAGACTCCAAACAGGATAAACCAGCGAATAATTAATATAAGGGCAAGTGGAACTGAGTTGCCCGGCTTGTGGGTTGGAGTGCTGATGCTTGCAGGTTGCATTTGGTCCATGGGCCATAGTTTGGAAGCTCGTGTCTTGGTCAACATGGCGCTCTAGTGCAACTAGTATTCAACCCAACTGTGTGGAATGGGGAGTGGTCGGAGCAGATTCTTAAATGTCTCTCCCAATTTCTTGAAGATATTGACTGCAATGGGACTGACTATCGGGCGCCGTGTATAGCAGCCGATCTGATACCACCCGTCTTGCATCACCGCCCGTGACGGATTTCTAGGCCTGGATCTTATCACTGCAGCATAATTTCACTTTGTAGGCATTGACATTTTTTGGCACTTCCTGTCAGAGCCCATTTTACTTTTAAAGACATCTTGGTGACTTTGGAGGATTTTATAACCATTTCTTCTCTTCTTCTTAGGCAGTCCCTCGGAACCGAGGATGACTTGCTTCCACATTAAAAATAAGTTTGCAGGTGACTGATGAGTCCAATGCGGGACCTACAGTCTCTGTCACAGGTGGGGCAGACGGTGGTTGAAGGGGCAGGTGGGTGGGGTGCTTGGGTTGACGTGCGCTCCTTCCGCTGTTTGCGCTTGGCTTCCGCTTGCACCCGGCGAAGAGACTCGAGGTGTTCGGCGCCTTCCCGGATGCTTCTCCTACCCACTTTGTGCGGTCTTGGGCCAGGGATTCCCAAGTGTCGGTGGGGATGTTACACTTTTTCAAGGAGGCTTTGAGGGTGTCCTTGAAGTGTTTCCTCTGCCAACCTGGGGCTCTCTTGCTGTGCCGGAGCTCCGAGTAGAGCACTTGTTTTGGGAGTCTTGTATCATATAACCATTTAACTAACAGATGTAATGTTGATAAGCCTGGTCTGTGCTGTTTTGCTTTCGAACTCGATGAGGTTAGCATTGAGATCCAATCTTGGAGTTCCCCTGATGGCCTGGTTGGTAATGGGGACCACCTGGTGTAGCATTAATTCCTACAAACCAAAAGCCCCGTGGTTCAGTTCCTTTGTCTGTGTTGAGTTGATTCATCTCCCTTGGAGCAGCAATCAGTGTGGTTTGGCTGTTCCTGGTCTGGAGAGAGGCAACATCAACCATGATTCCCACACTTGACTACTATCCAGTGATCCCTGCTGGAGAGTGCAAGGTAGGTACAGTGAGGACACACAGGGTTGACTATGCATGTTAAATTGCCCGCCAATGGTATTATAGGCTCATACATGAAGAACTATCATTCGGCGAGATAGTACAGGGCTCCTGGTACTCATGAAACCATACCCCAGTAACAATCAGTGCCCTCAGGAGAGGAGGAGAGAAAATTGGGAGGGAAAACGCAATCTTGAATGTACACTGGACAAAGAGGACTGGTCACTGATCTGCATAGCATCTGGAGTCAGTTTCTACCAGCAATTAATTAAGGGAGAGACTACCAAAAAATTTCGCCGACAAACCAACTATACTGTTCTTGACCCTTGACTGGTGGAATTGGGATGTTTCTCCGACCTGTTGAAGGGATTGTGATTGAACTGCAGAGCTCCAATACAATCTCTAGACCTGCCCCTTGCTGAATGATCCCTAAGGAGATCCAAGCTTCAATGGAGTATTAAGAGGGCAGGACCGCCGCAATCTACAATGTCAATGTAAACCTGCTTCTTGTGAATTTTCACGCCTGATTCCCTTTTCTCCCGAAAGCACCCAGGGGCGGTGGTGAAATCTCTTTGAAAGTAATCAAGTAGCAGCGGATGCAGAGAACTCCATGCGTGTTGCAATTGCTGTTCCGGGAGGATGAGATCAAACAGGCTGAAGGGCCTTAATCATCCAATCCCATTTTGTGGAAAAACTTTTTTTTTACACACTGAGGAGTCACTGGTGCATATTCTAGACGTCTGACTCTGCTACAAGTGGTTTGCGTCTCTGATGAGGCAGCTTTCCGCTGATGTGCGAGTTTGAACGCGGGCCCTTGTGATGAAGGGCCAAGGTTTTGTGACGCAGGCTCTGCACGGTGACGGGAGCGGCAGTCTAACCGAGTTCTGTTTGATTGGGAGTTGACAGTGAAACCCGCCATCTGGAAAAAGTGCTGTGCAGAACATGTCAGTTCTGCCTTGCACAGCGTATAATGAGTACGTACGAGTAATTACAAGGCCGTGATCCCATCGAAGCTTTGATGTAGATTATATTTACATGGGAACAGTAACTGGAAATGATAGAAATCCAGTAAACTAATTGAGAGGTTGAGATAGTTTATAGACATAATAAAGAAACCTCATAAAATACACTAAGGATGTAAGGTAGAGGACTGGGAAAAGTAGACAGGGTGATTAATTCCAAGAGTAACTGGAACCACTGTTACACCATTGAAAGCTCCTCTATTTGTTCATTCATACAGATCTTAATCTTGGCTGAGACAAACTCCAACTTGTTCAAAACCCATCCACCCAGATTAAGTCACACATTAAGCTTCATTCGCCCATCACCCCCTCCCCCCTTCCTCCCTGACCTACATTGGATTAATTCCAATGAGCATTAAGTTTAAAATCCTCATCCTTGTCTTCGATTCTCTCTTTGCCCCACTATCTCTGCAACATCCATCCTTGCACCCCTCCCACACCCTTCAAAGCCCCACTTCAGGCCTTTTGTCCCACCATTGGTGGCAGTTCTCTTCAGTTGCCTTGGTCCTACTTTTGGGAACCCCCCTCCCTGAACCACAATTCTATACACCTTTGAAATCCTTCTACACCCCATCTTTCTGATTGAGCTTTCATCACCTCTCTTCTAACTCTCGTACCATGGCTCACTAAAGTGTGTCTACTACATTATTCCTTGTATCCATTTTATACCTTCTCCTCTACATAAGGCTCCTTGGATATTTTCTGATTAAAGGCATTAAGAAAGAAAGAATATGGCGCTTTTCATGACCTTAGGATGTCCCAAAGTGCTTTACAGCCAATGAAGTACTTTTGAAGTATAGAGACTGTTGTAATGTAGGAAACGCGGCAGCTAATTTGCGCACAGCAAGCTCCCACAAACAGCAATGTGATAATGACCTGATCATCTGTTTTTTTTTTAGTGATGTTCGTTGAGGGATAAATATTGGCCCAGGACACCAGGGAGAACTCCCCAGCTCCTCTTCAAAATAGTGCCATGAGATCTTTTACATCCACCTGAGAGAGCAGACAGGACCTTGTTTTAATGCCTCATCTGAAAGACGGCACCTCCGACAGTGCAGCACTCCCTCAGTACCGCGCTGGAGAGTCAGCCTGGACGATGAGCTTAAGTCTCTGGACTTGAACCCACAACCTTCTGACCCTGAGGCAAGAGTGCTACCCACTGAGCCACAGCTGACACCTTAACAGTCAAAGCAAGTTGTTGTATGTTCAAATCTGCAGCAACTTAAGTGGATTTTAGTGTCAAACTCTGTCAAAGACTTTGTTGAATTCACTGAGGATTCTGTGTTTTCTGCTGCTTGACTCCTTCAGCCCTCTGTAGCAATATTTTAAACTGTTTCACTAAGATTGAACTGTTTCTGCTGCCTTCACTTACCCTGACAATCCAAGACTCCCCCCAGGATCTCCCCTCCCCTAGAAATACAAAGTATTTACAGCACAGAAACAGGCCGTTCGGCCCAACAGGCCCATGCTGGTGTTTATGCTCCACACAAGCCTCCTCCCACCCCTCTTCATTTAACCCTATCAGCATATCCTTCTATTCCTTTCTCCCTCATGTACTTATCTAGCTTCCCTATCCTATCTCTGTAATCTCCTTCAGCCCCACAACCCCCCCCCGAGATCTCTGCGCTCCTCTAATTCTGCTCTCTTGAGCGCCCCTGATTATAATCGCTCAACCATCGGCAGCCGTGCCTTCTGTTGCCTCAGCCCTCAGCTCTGGAATTCCCTGCCTAAACCTCTCCGCCTCGCTACCTCTCTCTCCTCCTTTAAGACACTGTAGACATACAAAAGACCCTTAATTCTTAATTTTTAATTTCGATATATATTGAAATGCTTTGCCAGGCTGAAAGGTTTTTTTTCAAAGGGAAATGTAAAGTTGTCACTGATAAGGCGACATGGGATTTGCGTTTGATAGACAACAGAGATAAACAAACCCCCTTAGTTTTGCAGACATGGTGTCTCTGGTGACTTTTCGGAGGTTAAAGGGGAGAAGTCAAACCTTTGCAGTTTTGAAATGCAGAATACGACGTAACCCATGAATCTAACCAAGTGGTTTCCTGCCACTTTTGTAAACTTTAGGAGCGAATGAACAATTTTGGGCTGTGATAAAGACAACTAATGGATAGAGACACAGGATGAGTTAATGTGAACATTTGCCAGCTCAAACAGCTCAGACCGAACATTAAAGGAACATTTCACTATCTCTGAAAGATTGATTTACTGCTAAAGGCAAGGAAAGCTGTATAAAGCACAGTGGCTGAAGAATATCAGCACTGCAGTCGGAAGGAGGTGGTTTGGCCGGTCATCTGACCTACGAGGATCAGGCTGCAGTGGGAAGGAGGGGCCTGGCCAGTCTTTTCGCTCACGAGGACCTACAATCAACGCCGGACTGATCATCCGCGGGTGGTTGTATGTATGATTTCTTGTAACGTTATTGGTGGACTACTCGAACAGTGGTTGGGGTTTGGAATCTGTCTTAGGAACAATAAAAGGTTAAAGGCAGAACCCGTGTGTCTGGTATAATTTCTCATAAATCTCAAGTCCGAACACTCTAACCTGTTGGACGGGGCGAGGGGTAATTCCGCACGTCATACAACGCTCCTTAAAATCTACCTCTTTGACCCCACCTGCCCTAATTTATCCTTATGTGGCTCGGTGTCAATTTTTTTGTCTTAAAATACTCCTGTGCAGTGCCTTGGGACATTTTACTATGTTAAAGGCGCTATATAAATTCAAGTTGTTGTTGTTGTTCCCCTTAAATCTATCTGAAACTTTCTCTAATTTCTCTCTCCCTCATAAAAAAAAGACTTGCATTTATAAAGAGCAACCTTTCATGACCACCAGACGTCCCAAAGCACTTTACAGCCAATGAAGTACTTTCTGAAGTGTAGTCACTGCTGTGATGTAGGAAATGCGGTAGCCAATTTGTGCACAGCAAGAGCCCACAAATAGCAATGTAATAATCAGCAGATAATCTGTTTCAGTGATGTTGATTGAGGGATAAATATTGGCCGGGACACGGGGATAATTCCCCTGTTCCTCTTCAAAATAGTGCCATGGAATCTTTTACGTCCACCTGAGTGAGCAGACAGGACCTTGATTTAATGTCTCATCAGAAAGACGGCAGCTCCGACAGCGCAACGCTCCCTCAGTACTGCACTGGGAGTGTCAGACTAGATTTTTGTGCTCAAGTCCCTGAACCCACAACCTTCTGACTTTGAGGCGAGGGTGCTACCCACTGAGCCACGACTGACACATAAATCATGCCCTCTCTGAGCTCATCTTGTCCATGACACACACCCCTACTCCCTTGACCCCATTCCCACTAAGCTGCTGGTTACCCAACTTCCCTTCCTGGCCCTAATGCTAGCTGACATTGTAAATGGTTCCCTCGCCTCGGGTACTGTCCCCCTCCCTTTCAAAACTTGCTTCATCCCACTCCTTAAAAACAAATCCTTGACCCCTCTGTCCTTGCCCCATCTCCAACCTCCCTTTTCTCTCCAAGGTTCTTTAACGTGTTGTCACTTCCCAAATTCTTGCCCATCTTTCCCACAACTCTATATTTGAATCTGTCCAATCAGATATCCATTCCTAGCACAGCACTGAATTGGCCATGGTCAGTAATTACATCCTCTGTGGCCCTGGTGCACTATCCTTCCCCGAACACCTTGACTTCTCTGTAGCCTTTGACACAGTTAATGACACCGTCCTTCTCCAGTGCCTTTCCTCCATTGTCTAGTTTGTCCGCGCTTGGTTCAACTTTTACCTATCCGATTGTAGCCACAGCATCTCCAGCCATGGCTTCTCTTCTCACTCCCGTGCTGTTACCTCTGGAGTCTCACAAGGATCCATCCTCGGCCCCGTCCTCTTTCTTATCCATACACCATCCCTTGGCGACATCACTCGCAGACACTGGAGTCCGCTTCCACATGTATATTGACAGCACCCAGCTCTATCTCTCCACCACCTCTCTTGACCCCTCCACTTTTTTTCTGCTTATCCGACATTCAATCATGGAGGAGCCACTATTTTCTCCAGTTAAACATTGGCTAGACCTCAGCCACCGCCACAAACTCCGTTCCCTCCCCACCGATTGCATCTCCCTTCCTGGCCACTGTGTCAGGCTGTACCAGACTATTTGCAATCTCAGCGTCCTATTTGACCCTGAGCTGTGCTTCCAACCCCATAATATCTCCATCACTAAGGCAACCTATTTCCACCTCCATAGCATCACCTGTCTCAGCCCATCTGACACTGAAACCCTCACCCATGCCTTTGTTACCTCCAGCCTCAACTATTCCAGTCCAGAGGTAACGATGCTTAAACTTTATACAAGGCTCCTGAGGCTGCACGGAATGCACCTATGTGTCCACAGTTTGGACATCTCCTGCAGTAAAGTGTCAGAATTTATTAACTGCAGTAACTGGTTTAATAAATGACCACAAAAACACCAACTACAGTAATCAGCTGTCAACTACCTGGTGCAACTTCTGAACTGGGTCTGGCCTTAGAACCAAAACTAGGGTTAATGCTAACATGACCAAACCACTGCAAGTGGTAACTAGACAGTAGAATTCGGCACAATTCCTTCAATAGCTTATTTGACTCTTTAATACAACGTGCAAATATGGAACGATAGCAAAATACTGCAGATGTTGGAAATCCGAAATAACAACAGAAAATGCTGGAAAAACTCAGCAGGTCAGGCAACATCCGTGGAGAGAAATTTGAGTTGACGTTTCGGGTTTGACCCTTCTTCAAAACTGGAGAGAAAAGGAACTAGATCGAAGGCAGGGCTGCGATCGGACAAAAGAATAAAAGAACCAAAAGAAGTAAAAGAGATTAGAAGCTAGACGAGATGGTAATAGGCTGGGATTAGGTGTAAAGTGTACTGGCAGGGCAAAAGATAGCTGCCAGGTGTGAGAGAGAAACAAAAGGAAAGGGGGGGGGGGAGGAAAGGAGTGGAAAAATATGTCAAGGATCGCAAGCTTCATCAACTCTTGGACACCAACGCCCCTCCAGAACCTTCTTCCCCTTCACTTTCCTCTGACCCCCCTTCTCCCAATCTCACCCCCTGCCGTGTGTTCACTATCCCCTCTGACCTTCCACTCTCTGACCCTGAACGATCAGTCCTCAGCAAAGGCCTGAGCTTCATCCCCTTACGCCCCCACCTCAATGAATTTTGAGCTCGGCACGATGCTGAGCTCTTTTTCCGCCGCCTTCGTCTCCGTGCCCACTTCTTTGGCCAGGAGTCTTCCCCCCGCACAACTGACCCTTTCTCCCGCTTGCAGAATTCCCATTCTACCTGGACCCCTCCCCCTGGCCTCTTACCCTCTCTAGATCTTTTCATCGCTAACTGCCGACGTGACATCGGCCGTCTCCATTTCTCTGCTCCCCTCACTCACTCCAACCTACCTCCCTCTGAACTTGCAGCACTCCATTCTCTTAGATCCAACCCTGACATTGTCATTAAACCCGCTGACAAGGGTGGTGCTGTTGTTGTTTGGCGTACTGACCTCTACCTAGCGGAAGCTGAACGCCAACTCTCCGACACCTCCTCCTACCTCCACCTGGACCATGACCCCACTACCGAACATCAAACCACCGTTTCCAAGACTATCACTGACCTCATCTCCTCTGGAGATCTTCCCCCCGCTGCCACCAACCTCATAGATCCCCAACCCCGCACAGCCCGCTTCTACCTCCTTCCCAAGATCCACAAACAGGACTGCCCTGGTAGACCCATCGTTTCAGCCTGTTCTTGCCCTACAGAACTTATCTCTTCCTATTTTGACTCTATCTTTTCTCCCCTTGTTCAGTCTCTTCCCACCTACATCCGCGACTCTTCGGATGCCCTCCGCCACTTTAACAGTTTCCAGTTTCCTGGCCCCAACCGCTTCCTTTTCACCATGGACGTACAATCCCTCTACACCTCCATCCCCCACCCGGATGGCCTGAGGGCACTCCGCTTCTTCCTTGAACAGAGGCCCGACCAGTCCCCATCCACCACGACCCTCCTCCGCCTGGCTGAACTTGTTCTCACATTGAACAACTTCTCCTTTAACTCCACTCATTTCCTCCAAATCAAAGGTGTTGCCATGGGTACCCGCATGGGTCCTAGCTATGCCTGCCTTTTCGTGGGCTATGTGGAACAATCTTTGTTCCAGTCCTACTCGGGTCCCCTCCCTCACCTCTTTTTCCGATACATTGATGACTGTATCGGTGCCGTTTCCTGCTCTCGCCCCGAACTTGACAATTTCATTCACTTTGCCTCCAATTTCCACCCTTCCCTCACCTTCACATGGTCCATCTCTGACTCTTCCCTTCCCTTCCTCGACTTCTCCGTCTCCATCTCTGGGGATAGGTTATCGACCAATATTTACTACAAGCCCACTGACTCCCACAGCTACCTGGACTACACTTCCTCCCACCCCGCTTCCTGTAAGGACTCTATTCCATTCTCCCAGTTTCTCCGCCTCCGCCGTATCTGTTCCGACGATGCCACCTTCCACACCAGTGCTTCAGACATGTCTTCCTTTTTCCGCAACCGAGGATTCCCCTCCACCGTGGTTGACACTGCCCTCGACCGTGTCAGTTCTATCTCCCGCACCTCTGCCCTCACCCCTGCCCCTCCCTCCCGGAACCACGATAGGGTTCCTCTTGTCCTCACCTTTCACCCCACCAGCCTCCACATTCAACGGATCATCCTCCGGCATTTCCGCTACCTCCAAAGTGATCCCACCACCAAACGTATCTTCCCCTCCCCTCCCCTTTCAGCATTCCGCAGGGACCGCTCTCTCCGAGACACCCTAGTCCACTCCTCTATCACCCCAAACAGCCCTTCCCCTTCGCCTGGCACCTTCCCGTGCAAGCGGAGGAGATGTAACACCTGCCCCTATACCTCCCCCCTCCCCACTGTCCAGGGCCCCAAACACCCCTTCCAGGTGAAACAGCGATTTACTTGTACTTCTCGCAATCTAGTATACTGTATTCGCTGCTCACGATGCGGTCTCCTCTACATTGGGGAGACCAAACGCAGATTGGGTGACCGCTTTGCGGAACACCTCCGTTCAGTACATAAGGCTGGCCCCGAGCTTCCGGTCGCCTGTCATTTCAATTCACCGCTCCATTCCCACTCGGACCTCACTGTCCTTGGCCTCTTGTACTGTTCCACAGAAGCTCAACGTAAACTCGAGGAACAGCACCTCATCTTCCGATTAGGCACTCTGCAGCCTTCCGGTCTCAATACCGAGTTCAACAATTTCAGATCATGACCTCGGCCCCTATTTCATTTTTACTTATATTTTTCCACTCCTTTCCTCCCCCCCCCCTCTTTCCTTTTGTTTCTCTCTCACACCTGGCAGCTATCTTTTGCCCTGCCAGTACACTTTACACCTAATCCCAGCCTATTACCATCTCGTCTAGCTTCTAATCTCTTTTACTTCTTTTGGTTCTTTTATTCTTTTGTCCGATCGCAGCCCTGCCTTCGATCTAGTTCCTTTTCTCTCCAGTTTTGAAGAAGGGTCAAACCCGAAACGTCAACTCAAATTTCTCTCCACGGATGTTGCCTGACCTGCTGAGTTTTTCCAGCATTTTCTGTTGTTAGTGCAAATATGGAATATAGGGAGGTTGGACATCTGAAATCTTTGTAACCAACTGAACCCATTATTTACTGTCTATTTTGCAGAAAATATGAGAGATTAACTTTTTTTTTACACATTTCAAAATCATCATCCTTGGCACCATATTCGATCAAAGTCCAGCCCCTCCTCTCGTGGTGGTGGGTGGTCATTCTGACGGAGCTGGTGTTTGGTCACAATGTTATTGACCTCACAGGATGCAGAGGTAAATGTTTGCTGTACTCGGTGCAGGCCGCATCAAACTTGTCATCCTCAGACAACTCTCAATTATTTTTTAACAAGTTATACTTTTCCATGCCCTTGTGTGATTAGTGGTTCTTTTTTCTACACGTGACAGTGCAGGTGACCTATACAGACTCTCTAACTCTCATCCAACACTCTGTTGCCCGCGTCCTAACTCGCACCAAATCCCGTTCACCCATCGCCCCTGTGCTCGCTGACCTACATTCGTACCCGGTTAAGCAACGCCTCGATTTTAAAATTCTCATCCTTGTTTTCAAATCCCTCCATGGCCTCGTCCCCTCCCTATCTCCGTAATCTCCTCCAGCCCCGCAAACACCCCCCCCCAACCTCCCCCCGAGATCTCTGTGCTCCTCCAATTCTTGTCTCTTGTGCATGCTCCGCTTCCTTTAGCCCACCATTGGCGGCCGTGCCTTCAGCTGCCGAGGCCCTAAGCTCGGGAATTCCCTCCCTAAACCTCTCTGCCTCTCACTCATTCTTTAAGACGCTTCCTTAGCACCGACCTCTTTGACCAAGGTTTTGCTCACCTTTCTTAATGTCTCCTTCTTTGGCTCGGTGTCAAATTTTTTGTCTGATTACGCTCCTGTGAAGCGTCTTGGGGCGTTTTACTAAGTTAATGGCACTATATAAATGCAAGTTGTTGTTTCGTTATTTGCTCAGCTCGGTTTCTGGCATGTACAGAAACCCATTAGTATGTTTGAGACTCAAAATAAACTACTAGCGAACTTAACTCAGGTCGAGTTTGTCTTTGCCTTATATGGAGTGCACACATTCTCCGATAGGAAGACGTCACTCTTAGCTAAGTATAGAGGGTGAGGCATCGGTTAATGAGATCTGAGGCTTACAAACTCCCCAGTGTACAAGTACCACTGATGCTTAACCAGCTGAAATCATTGAGCCTGCCTGTGCAGAGCAATCAAAGAAAGAACTTGCATTTCTGTAGCGCCTTTTGTAGTGTATGTACCTTTAAGGGGAGAACTACTTTTTACAGCTCCTGTATACTGTAGTACCGGCAGTGACCACACCTGTATATAACCCTGAGAAGGGATCTGTATAGTTAGTTTTAGAGTAACCCTCATCCAGTAAACACCTGTTGATTGTTCTCTGCAGTCTCTTGTCTAGTTATTGAAGGACATACAACATCAAGATACACGGATTTAACATTGGCGACGAGAAAATTCGAACCTACCTGCAACTCTGCAGAGGGAAATTCCATCATTGCTGTGAATTCTGTTGTGGACGGCTCTTTGACGGGGAGATAGTGAAGAGAATACTGCTATTTCTTCAGAGAGTCCAGAGGCACGGGCGTCGACCATCCAACGGAGACTCCAGCGAAACGGGCTGGCAACAGGTACGGCGCAGACCCTTCCCGCACAGCGGCGGCGAGAACCGACCGACGGCACAGGAAAAGGCCGAGCAGCGTCAGCGGGGAAGAGAGAAGGTAGAGCGCACGGGGCGCAGCCGGTGTTCAGGACCGAGCGGCGTCGATGCGAGAAGAGAGAGGGTAGAGCGCACAGGGCACAGCCGCTGTTCAGGACCCAGCGGCATCAACGAGAGAGAGAGGCGGTGTTCAGGGGACAAGCAGCGTCAGCGGGGAAGAAAGGAAAGCGCGGGAGACGCCATTTTGAGCAGCAGCGGAGAAGAAGGGAGAGCGCGGGAGATGCCATTTTGAGCTGCAGCGGAAAAGAAGGGAGAGTGCGGGAGACGCCATTTTGAGCCAGTCTAAACACACCCAGGGATGCCGAAGAGTGGCAGTGTCACAGCGTTCGACAATGAAGTCGAAGATTGGACGACATATGTCGAACGCATAGAAGTGTACTGCAAGGCGAATGAAGTGCCAGATGACAGGAAAGCGCTGGTATTGTTGAATTCAATAGGTGCAAAAACGTATGGCTTACTGCGAAACCTAGTAACCCCAGAGAAGCCAGCGGAAAAGGATTTTGAAAACATAGTGTCAATACTACAGGACCACTTAGACCCCACACCGCTGCTGATAGCGGAAAGATTTAAGTTTCACAAAAGGAACCAGCATAAAGATGAAAGTAATGCTGAGACTTTTAACGGAACTGCGCAAGCTATCGAAACACTGCCAGTTTGGAACGGGACTAGCAGATACTTTAAGGGACAAGTTTGTGTGTGGGCTTCAAAGTGAAGGAACCCAGAAACGGCTTCTATCAGAAAAGGATCTTACGCTGGACAAGGCTTTCAGCATGGCAGTATCACACGAAGCAGCAGCACGGGGCGTGGCAGAGGTACAACGGAGACCGCAAGAATATGGCACAAATGAAATGTCATACGGAACAGTGAAGTGCTATCGCTGCAGCAGAACAACACACGACCATAAGGATTGCTGGTTCAAGGACCAAGTGTGCAGGCAGTGTGGAAAAGTAGGACACATAGCAAGAGTCTGCAGGTCGGAAAAGAAAACCAGCAGCAAGAAATCCCCACAGGAGAAGTACAAGAAGGTACATAAGGTGACGGAGAGTAGTTCAGGCGAACAGAAGAGTGATACAGACTCCAGAAGCAAGGAGCTGGGTTGTCTGAAACTACATAATGTGATCAAAATGGAGGATCACCAAACTATCTGGGTCACGCTCAAGATAGCAGGAGTCCAAGTGAAAATGGAATTGGACACAGGATCAGCCCTAATAGTCATAAACCGAAGGGACTACAGGCAGCTATTCTCACATATACCCTTGAGAGATACAAAGATTGTCTTGAAGACGTACATGGGGCAAAAAGTCTACCCCAAAGGAAAAATAAGGGTGAACGTTATATATAACGGCAAGGAAATGCCAAAAATGGACCTATATGTATTGCCAGATGGAGGACCACCACTACTAGGGCGTGAATGGATCCGGAAGATACAGCTAGATTGGCATTCCATACAAGCACTGACTGTAGTTGCCAAAAAGGATGACAACATCACACCTGGACGACTGTCAAAAATGCTAACTGACGCACAAGAAGTGTTCCAGGAGGGACTCGGAACACTAAAAGGCATAACAGCGACGATCAAAATAGAGGAAAATGCAAGCCCAAAGTTTTTTAAGGCCAGACCGGTACCTTATGCGATCCGCCCAGCTGTCGAAGCAGAGCTGGAAGGTTTGGAACGTTCAGGAGTACTGTCCAAAGTGGACTGGAGCGAGTGGGCTACACCCATCGTTCCTGTAATGAAGAGGTCGTTGAGTAATACGCCTGGGGAACCAAAGAAGGTTCGCATCTGTGGGGACTTCAAGGTGACAGTGAACCCAGTCCTTCACACTGTACAATATCCGCTTCCACGGATTGAAGATATTTTCGCCTCGCTATCTGGAGGGAAACGCTTCACTAAGATTGACCTGGCCCAGGTGTACCTGCAAATGGAGGTAAAAGAAGCCTCGAAACAGTACCTCACGATCAACACTCATAAATGTCTCTACCAATACAACTGGCTGGTGTTCGGGGTAGCATCAGCTCCGGCTATTTGGCAAAGGGCAATGGATCAAGTCCTGCAAGGGATTCCAGGGACCCAGTGTTATTTGGACGACATCCTGGTCACGGGCGAAAATGACAGTGATCACCTCGCCAACCTGGAGCAGGTGCTCACTAGATTGAAGGATTATGGGCTCCGAGCTAATCGCCACAAATGCGAGTTTTTCCAGAAGCAGATCTCGTATTGTGGCCACGTTATTGATGAAGAGGGGTTACATAAGTCCCCTGAAAAGACTGAGACAGTAGTCAAGGCTCCAGCACCGGAAAATGTGTCACAACTGAGGTCGTTCCTCGGGTTGGTGAACTACTACCATAAGTTCTTGCCGAATTTGTCTACAGTACTACACCCACTGAACACCCTACTGCAAACGGGGGTACCATGGAAGTGGAATGACGAATGTAAACGAGCTTTCCAGAAGTGCAAAGAATTGATCACATCAAAAGAGGTGTTGGCTCATTTCAACCCAGCACTACCAATTCGGTTGGCGTGTGATGCATCACCCTATGGCATTGGAGCGGTGCTGTCGCACAAATTCCCGGACGGCTCGGAGAGGCCAGTAGCCTTTGCGTCTCGGTCACTAACCTCAGCCGAGTGCAACTACGCCCAGATCGACAGGGAGGCCCTCAGCCTAGTGTGGGGAGTGAAAAAGTTCAACCACTATCTGCACGGGCAGAAGTTCACCTTGCTGACTGACCACCAACCACTGGTTTCCATCTTTAATCCAAAGAAGGGCGTTCCGGTGATGACTGCGCAACGGCTACAAAGATTTTTCTAGGGGCGAACCAATATGAAATCGAGTATAAGGGCACGAAACAGCATGGAAACGCTGATGGGCTATCACGCCTGCCACTGCCTACTGCGGGGGAAGCACCAGCAGTGGACCCTGTCGAAATATTTTATTCGACTATAATTGAACGCTTGCCAGTAACTAATGCTGATATAGAGAAGGAGACCCGAAATGACCCGATGCTGTCTCGGGTATATGACTTGATGGTGAAGGGATGGCCAACACATGGCGACTCACTGTTGACAGCATTCTCATCCAGAAGAGAACAGCTGTCAGTATGCCAGGGGACCTTGATGTGTGGATCCCGAGTGGTAATTCCACCCAAGTTAAGGGAGAGAGTGCTCAATGAGCTTCACGAAGGCCATCTGGGAGGGGTGAAAATGAAAAGCCTTGCTAGGGCTTATGTGTGGTGGCCGGGGATCGATCAGCAAATCGAGGACCTGACAAAGAGCTGCTCAGGATGCCAGAAGGTCCAAAATGCACCACCACATGCCCCTCTACACCCATGGGAGTGGCCCTCATCTCCATGGCAACGGGTGCATATTGATTTTGCTGGTCCATTCATGGACTCAATGTTTTTAATAGCTGTGGATGCGCACTCGAAATGGCCTGAGGTGATCAAAATGTCCTCCACCACCATGGAGAAAACTATTGCAGTCCTACGGACCATTTTTGCCAGGAACGGCTTGCCAGAGCAGATTTGCTCTGATAACGGACCACAGTTTGTGTCCGAAGAGTTACAAAGATTTATGAAAAGGAATGGGGTAAGGCATTACACATCCGCCCCGTATCATCCAGCCACAAATGGATTGGCTGAGAGGTTCGTACAAACCTTTAAAAAAGCAGTAAGGGCCATGTGCGATGACGACATTCCACTGCAGCATAAGGTGGACAATTTCCTGTTAGCCTACAGAAATGCGACACATGCAGTCACCAACCAGACCCCGGCCATGATGCTCTTTAACCAAAGGTTGAGATCTCGTCTGGATTTGCTCAGACCAAATGTACGAAGAGATGTTGAGAATAAGCAATTCCAGCACATCAATGAGAAGCCGACAAGGAGCTTCAATGTAGGGCAACCAGTCTTGGCCCGCGACTACCAAACAGAGAAATGGCAACCAGGAACGATATGCACACGGCAGGGGCCACTAATGTACACAGTGGATGTGGGGAGAACATTGTGAGACGCCATGTTGACAATATCCTAGAGTCACAGGAACGAGTCAACCCCATGTCTCGCGTACCTGGTGATGAACCCGACATACAGGTAGCATCTACCCCAGAAACAGCATCAGAAGCTGATGAACCAATCGACGACAGGGGGCCAGAATCGCCTCCGCACCAAGAGCAAGACACTCAGGGAAGGCGCTATCCAGGAAGGATCAGGAAGCCTCCCCAAAGGCTGAATTTATAAATAGACTATTTTCAGTTAATGTTGCATGTTAAAAGTGTTAATTGTAATTAGTTGATATTTAATTGTTAAATGAATGTTATGGTACTGTTAATCTAAAAGAGGAGGAATTGTAGTGTATGTACCTTTAAGGGGAGAACTACTTTTTACAGCTCCTGTATACTGTAGTACCAGCAGTGACCACACCTGTATATAACCCTGAGTAGGGATCTGTATAGTTAGTTTTAAAGTAACCCTCATCCGGTAAACACCTGTTGATTGTTCTCTGCAGTCTCTTGTCTAGTTATTGAAGGACATACAACATCAAGATACACGGATTTAACACCTTTCACAACCTCAAGTTGTTCCAAAGCGCTTTACAGCCAATGAAGTACTATTTTGAAGTGTAGTCACTGTCGTAATGTAGGAAACGTGGCAGCCAATTTGCGCACAGCAAGCTCCCACAAATAGCAATGTGATAATGACCAGATAATCTGTCTTTGTTATGTTGATTGAGGGATAAATATTGGCCCCAGGACACCGGGGATAACTCCCCTGCTCTTCTTCGAAATAGTGCTGTGGAATCTTTTACGCCCACCTGAGAGAGCAGACGGGGCCTTGGTTTAACGTCTCATCCGAAAGACGGCACCTCCGACAGTGCAGCGCTCCTTCAGCACTGCACTGGGAGTGTCAGCCTAGATTTTTGTGCTCAAGTCCCTGGAGTGAGACTGCTAACCCACAAACCTTCTGACTCCGATCTGGTGAGAGTGCTGCCCACTGAGTTACGACTGACACTAGTAAACTTCCCATTGATTGACTGACCCGTTAAGGGCAATGTTGGCGAGATGGAAGTAAGGGGTTTCAGTGAAGGATAAGATGTGGGTTTTGACGGTCAGCTCAGCTTGAACGGGACGTGCCTGGCATTGCAAGACTGGAACCAGGTCCACCCACAAAGGCAAATACAGCCAACGGCCTTGTCCCGAACATTAGCCAGTGATTCTGCTGGAAAGTACACTTGTGGGTGTTGGGTGAGGACAGGATTGGACTAGACTGATAACCCGGGCGACCTAACAGTTTGTTGACACGCAGGCTGGGAATTTCCAATCCGTGACCCCGCCTGTAATCGAGCAGGTTGGCAGTGGAGAACGAGGGAAAATGTGGGCTGGGAGGCCGACTACTATCTCACTGCCTAACCTGTGTTTCTCTTCCCTTGTCCCCCCCCCCCACCCCCCGCCCCACCGCTGGCCTCTCCTTTCTCAGCCTCCACATGGCACGAGGTGGGCCCTGAGTCCCCAGTGGATTTTGCTCACGTCCGCCTGTATTACTGTAGCTGCCCCGAGCAGCATTGGGAAGGTGGGGGTTAGACCCTGGTGTCCCCGCGATTTCCCTTGCAGTGGCCTCCCCTCTCTTCGTCATGGCCCCCAACACGACTAGATGCAGGAAGGATGTTCCCGATGGTGGGGGAGTCCAGAACCAGGGGTCAGAGTCTAAGGATAAGAGGTAAGCCATTTAGGACTGAGATGAGGAGGAATTTCTTCACCCAGAGAGTGGTGAACCTGTGGAATTCTCTACCACAGAGGGCAGTTGAGGCCAATTCATTAAATATATTCAAGATGGAGTTTGTAGGGGTTTCGCAAAATTCCCCTATTTTTCCCTGAAGATTGAAAATATTGGTCCACATCGTGGACGAAGAATTGGGTGATGTGACTTGTCTACAATATTTTAAAATGTGCCTAGAACTGCAAAAGACTGCTCGGAGATGGACAGAACGTGGACAACACCGGAGTTGAAGAGCTCTGTGGAAAATATTCACACACCTTAAGACAGTACTTTTATTAATAAGATTGTTCCCTGGAGTTTGGGCAATCACAAAAGGTTTTAAAATGGCCACAGAAAGCATTGACCAAGAAGAATGGGGCTTGAAAAAGGCAGCTCGAGTTGTCTGCGAAAAAGTGGGAGGATACAGTGGCAGTCAAAGACCTGCCAATCAAAGGGAGGTTCCCTTCAGAAGCACTTGAAGTTGCTTATTGACATAAGAGATTAGCCCACTTGAGACTAACCATCGATTGAAACTGCTTCTGTTTACACAGCCATCCAAAGCACTCACAGTCAATGAGGCACACTGAAACTGTGGAACGGATTTTGACATGGAACAGTTTAAGCATTGAATAGGTTTGAATCACCCATCATTCTGGACAATAGGGCAGTTGCATTCCCTTTTGTTTTAGCCCAGGTGAGCTCCGGATGTGGGCGGGAACATTTCGGCCCCACAGTGCAGACACACTAACCCATTCCAACCACTTTGAATCAACCAATCATCAGCGTTTCTCTTGTGTATTGGAACTTTGGGCGCGAATTTTGCAGACAGACTTTTCCAGGTATAAAGATAGCTCCTGAGAAGCTATCTCTCTCTTAGCTCTTACTTCAATGGACCACAGGTGAGCAGGGTTTCTGACTCCTCAGCAAAGCAACCTAGTAAGGAGTTGGGGAATGGTAATTAAGGGGATATTGCTAAGATTGTTTAATCAACATTGTAGCCACTTACCCCTTGTTTTTGCCGTCTGCCTTTCTCCATTTAAGCAATTTTACTGTAATTTACTGTGTTCGTGTGGTATAGTTTTATATTTGATTATAGTTTCTTTTAGTTAATAAAGCTTGATTTTCTTTCATCCAGACCATTTGTCCGTTTTAATATCATTAATTATAAGCCCTTCAGTCAGAACTGGAAGGTGGGGTAGCGATTCGAAACCGCTGTTTGAAAATTGGTTTATTGGAATTTGGTTTACAGTGTAGCAGCAGGCTGTCTGACCAGGTGAATTACCGTAAACCAGGTAAAAGATTGGAATTGGTCAGAGTGCAGGCAAAGGCTGCAAGACCAGGGAAATTATCTTAAACCAGTTAATAGAGGCCCCCCTACAAGTTGGATATATTTCTTGAGGCTAAAGGGATCAAGGGATATGGGGAGAAAGCAGGGACAGGGTACTGAATTTGGATGATCAGCCATGATCTCATTAAATGGTGGAGTAGGCTCAAGGGGGCGAATGGCCTACTCCTGCTCCTATCTTCTATGTTTCTATGTTTCTGTAACACTTACCTGCTCAAGGCCCTTGGTCTCCGCAGAGTCCTTCAGTGGGACATCAGCTCCAGTCTTTGGGGGTCTCCTGACCCTTTAAGGTCCTCCCACTGGCTCTACCGGTGCTGCAGCGGAATCCCTTGGGATCCTCCTCTTGGCAGTGGCTCGCCACCTCTTGGCGAAGGGAGCCCATCCAGCAGCCCTCCTCTGACCCCTGAGCTCGGAAAATGAAGCGGAGAATCCTAGCCTCTCTGTCCAGGCTCCTGCAGGACACGAGAGTCACCATGGGGAGGTGTTGGACAGCTGGCAACATGAACGGGACCGTACGTCAGCACGAGTCACCCCTTCAGGGGAACAGGGGGAAATAAAATGAAAGAGAAAATGAATTCAAACGCCACATAACTTTAAATATTTTGAAAGGCTACATTTGCTGTAAATTCAACTTCATTCTTCCATTATGGGCTCTGAATTTGCACACAAGAAAGAAAGGAAAAATATATCGCACCTTTCACGACCACCGGATGTCCCAAAGCGCTTTACAGCCAATGAATTTGCGCACAGCAAGGTCCCACAAACGGCAATGTGATAATGACACAGCACAAGCATTGTGTTCCACAGCTCCAATCTCATTGGAGAGCTATTATTGCAGTGATAGGTTGTGTCCTTTTTTCCATGCCCTTGTTGCTTGTGACGTCACTGAACAACACTTCTCGGAGTTGAGGCCAGTTTTGTTTTGTGGATCTGTGCTCAATGCGAGCCAGATTGAAGCTGCCGGAACCTCTTCAGGGGACCTTCCCCCTGCCTATCTTTTTAAAAATTCATTCATGGGACGTGGGAGTTGCTGGCAAGGGCAGCATTTATTGCCCATCCCCAATTGCCCTCGAGAAGGAGGTGGTGAGCCGCCTTCTTGAACCGCTGCAGTCCGTGTGGTGAAGGTGCTCCCACAGTGCTGTTAGGGAGGGAGTTCCAGGATTTTGACCCAGCAACGATGAAGGATCAGTGCTATAGAAACATAGAAACATAGAAGATAGGAGCAAGAGTAGGCCATTTGGCCCCTCGAGCCTGTTCCGCCATTCAATGACATCATGGCTGATCATCCAAACTCAGTACCCTGTCCCTGCCTTCTCCCCATATCCCTTGATCCCTTTAGCTTTAAGAAATATATCTAACTCCTTCTTGAATATATTTAGTGAATTAGCCTCAACTGCCTTCTGTGGTAGAGAATTCCACAGGTTCACCACTCTCTGGGTGAAGAAATTCCTCCTCATCTCAGTCCTAAATGGCTTATCCCTTATCTTTAGACTGTGACCCCCTGGTCCTGGACTCCCCCGCCATTGGGAACATCCTTCCTGCATCTAGTCTGTCTTGTCCTGTTAGAATTTTATAAGTTTCAATGAGATCCCCTCTCATTCTTCTAAACTCCAGCGAGTATAAGCCCAATTGACCCAATCTCTCCTCATACGTCATTCCTGCCATCCCAGGTATCAGCCTGGTGAATCTTCGCTGCACTCCCTCCATGGCAAGAACATCCTTCCTCAGATAAGGCGACCAAAACTGCACACAATACTCAAGGTGTGGTCTCAGCAAGGCCCTGTACAACTGCAGCAAGACATCGTTGTTCCTGTACTCGAATCCTCTCGCTATGAAGTCCAGCATACCATTTGCCTTCTTAACCGCCTGCTGCACCTGCATGCTTACCTTCAGCGACTGGTGCACAAAGGACACCCAGGTCTCGTTGCACTTCCCCTTTTTCCAATCTATTCCCAATCTTTTAACCCGAGGCCTGAGCAGGGGAGCAATGATGGTTTCCCTGCCACACCAGGAGCCAGGGCCAGCTCGGTAATTTTATAAAATTGTTTGCGTGTTTCCTTGTGTGGGCCAGGAAGAGCAGGAAAGTTCCTCCAGGCCCCACAAGGGAACCTTCGGCCTCCCCCCGCCCTGGGCTTCCCCCCACCCACAAACCCCTCCTCCACCGACGGGTCTTCCCCCCCTCGCAGCCACTCTGCCCGTGCTGGTTCCCATGAGTCCCTGGTGTCGGCCCCAGAGCCACCCGATTTTAACAGCTGGGTAGCTGCTTCCCCGGTTTGGTTGGCCGGGAAACGGCCTGCTAATGAGCCCTGGCGGTTAAAAAAAATCATCCGAGTCTCCCTGTGCTGCTCTTGGACCTGTGCTGACCGCTCCAATGTTCAATGTTGTTTTCATTCGGTTTTATCTTTAAATAACTTGCTCCCTAAATTATTTGTTTTCTGGCAAACGTTTATTCGTCGCTGGCAGCAGTCCCTTGTCAATAGGGTAAAGGCAATAAGCTGCTCCCAGACCGCAGAGCTCGCAGCAGCTCCCAGCTCATTTGTGTTTAACCCTCTCACCAACCGCACAAAGCCCATTCTGACTCCTGCCCACTCTATCTCCCTCCACAGGAAAGTTCTCCCCGGTGTCCTGGCCAATATTTATCCTTCAACCAACGGCACTAAAGAAACAGATGATAAGAACATAAGAAATAAGAACAGGAGTAGGCCATACGGCCCCTCAAGCCTGCTCCGCCATACGGCCCCTCGAGCCTGCTCCGCCATACGGCCCCTCGAGCCTGCTCCGCCATTCGGCCCCTCGAGCCTGCTCCGCCATTCGGCCCCTCGAGCCTGCTCCGCCATACGGCCCCTCGAGCCTGCTCCACCATTCAATAAGATCATGGCTGATCATCGACCTCAACCTCTACTCCTGCTCCTATCTTCTATGTTTCTATAGGGACAGGGTACTGAATTTGGATGATCAGCCATGATCTCATTAAATGGCAGAACAGGCTCGAGGGGCCGAATGGCCTACTCCTGCTCCTATCTTCTATGTTTCTATGTAACTCCACTTTCCCGCCCGATCTCCATATCCCTTGATTCCCCTAGAATCCAAAAATCTATCGATCTCAGCCTTGAATATCCTCAAAGACTCAGCATCCACAGCCCACTGGGGCAGAGAATTCCAAAGATTCACAACCCTCTGAGAAAAGAAATTCCTCCTCATCTCGGTCCTAAATGGCCGACCCCTTACCCTGAGACTATGCCCCCTGGTTCTAGACACTCCAGCCAGGGGAAACAACCTCTCAGCATCTACCCTGTCAATCCCCCTCAGAATCTTGTATGTTTCAATGAGATCACCTCTCATTCTTCTAAACTCCAGAGAGTATAGGCCCATTCTACACAATCTCTCCTCATAGGACAGCCCTCTCATCCCAGGAATCAATCTAGTGAACCTTCGTTGCACCGCCTCCCTGGCAAATATATCCTTCCTTAGATAAGGAGACTAGAACTGTGCACAGTACTCCAGGTGTGGTCTCACCAAGGCCTTGTACAATTGTAGCAAGACTTCCTTACTCTTATACTCCAACCCCCTTGCAATAAAGGCCAACATGCCATTTGCCTTCCTTATTGCTTGCTGTACCTGCATTCTAGCTTTTTGTGTTTCTTGCACGAGGACACCCAAATCTCTCTGAACCCCAACATTTGAAAGTTTCTCACCATTTAAAAAATATTCTGTTTTTCTATTCTTACTACCAAAGTGAATAACCTCACATTTCCCTACATTACACTCCATCTGCCACCTTACTGCCCACTCACTCAGTCTATCTGTATCCCTTTGCAGACTCTGTGTTCTCCTCACAGCTTACTGTCCCACCTAGCTTTGTATCATCAGCAAACTTGGATACATTACACTCGGTCCCTTCACCTGGGTCATTAATATAGATTGTAAATAGCTGAGGCACCAACACTGATCCTTGCGGCACCCCACTAGTTACAGCCTGCCAACCTGAAAAAGATCCGTTTATCCCTACTCTCTGTTTTCTGTCCGTTAACCAATCCTCTATCCATGCTACTATATTACCCCCAACCCCATGAGCCCTAATCTTGTGTAATAACCTTTTATGTGGCACCTTATCGAATGCCTTTTGGAAATCAAATATACTACATCCACTGGTTCCCCTTTATCTACCCTGCTAGTTACATCCTCAAAAAACTCTAATAAATTTGTCAAACACGATTTCCCTTTCATAAAACCATGTTGACTCTGCCTAATCATGTTATGATTTTCTAAGTGTCCTGATACCACTTCCTTAACAATGGATTCCAGCATTTTCCCCGACGACTGATGTCAGGCTAACTGGCCTGTAGTTCCCTGTTTTTTCTCTCCCTCCTTTCTTGAATAGCGGTGTTACATTTGCTACCTTCCAATCCGCTGGGACCATTCTAGAATCTAGGGAATTTTGGAAGATCAAAACCAATGCATCCACTATCTCTTCAGCCACCTCTTTTAGAACCCTAGGATGTAGGCCGTCGGGTCCAGGGGATTTGTGGCTTTTAGTCCCATTAGTTTCTCTAGTACTTTTTCTCTACTTATATTAATTACGTTAAGTTCCTCGCCCTCATTAGACCCTTGGTTCCCCACCATTTTTGGTGTGATTTTTGTGTCTTCTACTGTGAAGACAGATACAAAATATTTGTTTAACATTTCTGCCATTTCTTTATTCCCCATAATAATTTCTCCTGTCTCAGTCTCTAAGGGACCGTTTACTTTTGCTACTCCCTTCCTTTTTACATACTTGTAGAAGCTCTTACAATCTGCTTTTATATTTCTTGCTAGTTTTCTCTCATATTCTATTTTTTCCCTTTTTATCAATTTTTTGGTCAACCTTTGCTGGTTTATGAAACTCTCCCAATCCTCAGGCTTACTGATATTCTTTGCAACATTATAAGCTTCTTCTTTCAATATAATGCTATCCTTAACTTCTTTAGTTAGCCACGGTTGGATCACTTTTCCTGTGGCGTTTTTGTTTCTCAATGGAATGTATTTTTGTTGAGAATTATGAAATATTTCTTTAAATGCTAGCCACTGCTTATCTACCACCATACCTTTTAATCTATTTTTCTAATCTACCTTAGCCAACTCGCCCCTCATACCTCTGTAATTGCCTTTATTTAAGTTTAAGACTCTAGTTTCAAACTTAGGCAAGTCACTCTCAAAATTAATGTGAAATTCTATCATATTATGATCACTCTGCCCCAGAGGATCCTTTACTATGAGATTGCTAATTAACCCTGTCTCATTACTCAATACAAGATCTAAAATAAACTGTTCCATGGTTGGTTCCATGACATATTGTTCTAGGAAACTGTCCCAAATGCATTCCATGAACTCGTCCTCCAGACTACCTTTGCCAATTTGATTTGTCCAGTCTATATGAAGATTAAAGTCCCCCAAGATTATTGCATTACCTTTGTTACCAGCTCCTACTATTTCTTGATTAATATTCTGTCCAACGGTATAGCTACTGTTCGGGAGCCTGTATACTACTCTCACCAGTGTTTTCTGCCCCTTGTTATTCCTTATCTCCACCCATACTGATTCTACTTCCTGATCTTCCGAGCCGAGATCCTTTCTCGCTACTGTCCTTATGTCATCCTTTATTATCAGGGCTACTCCCCCTCCTTTTCCATTCTGCCTGTCTTTTTGAAACGTCAAGCAACCTGGAACATTTAGTTCCCAACCTTGGCCACCTTGCAACCACGTCTCTGTAATGGCTATTAGATTATCTGGTCATTTATCTCATTGCTGTTTGCGGGAGCTTGTTGTGTGCAAATTGGCTGCCGCCTTTCCTACATCACATCAGCGGTTGCACTTCAAAAGTACTTAATTGGCTGTAAAGCACTTTGGGACTGAAGTGCTGAGGTTGTGAAAGGCGCTATAGAATTCCAATCTTTCTGTCAATAATAATGTAATGTCACGTGTGACCTCGATCGCCGAATGTGATTTTGTGATGTTGTTATGAGGCTATATTTACCAGAGCGCGGTCTGCTAGTCATGTGACCCCGTCACATGTTTCCATGGCCGAGCGCGACTCTAATATTAATCTGTCTTTTGCCCTGAATAAATTCTAAGAACCTCTGGCTGCATTTCATGAAACCATATATTCATCAGCCAACAGAATGCTTCCTTTTTTTTCCCCAGTGTGGCAATGTCAGCAAATACCAGGCTAAACACAAAACTATCAGTCTTATTTTTCATAAACAAGAAGCTCTACCGTGGAGCTGCTTTGCCCACGCCTTGACCTATCCAGAGCAAGTGACCTGGTGCAGTCCAACGCCCCACAACTAATTCTACACTCCCTGTTGCACCATCTACGTATTCCGGAGGCAGTGAAAGAACATTTTACACACAAGGACCTTTTGTTGGTCTGCAAACAGAGCTGACTGGATTGTAAACATTCTTACTGTTCATTGTTTTCCGTTCGAGTTTGGAGATAAGGCACGTTGCTACAACAGTCTAGAGGGAGCTGTTCTCTGCATCGAACCCGTGCCGTATAAGGGTTGAATCAGTAACCTGGTGATCCCAGTCAGGAGTTGTGCTCACAGCAAACTGCAGGCACCCAGCTGTGAAATATCATCCATTAAAATTAATGTGTGCCTTTCAAACTCCTAAGCCGTGCTCCCTGGGACTGCTGCACTGCGGAATCACCCCTTATTTATCCTGCAACTGCCCGGGTCTGACATTGGGCATTCAAAGGTGGGAAGTGCTCAGGTTCCCAGTGCTCATATCCCTTACAGTGCCTTTAACATAGTAAGATGTCCCAAGACGCTTCACAGGAGCGTTATTCAACATAATTTGACACCGAGCCACATAAGGAGATATTAGGGCAGATGACCAAAAGCTTGGTCAAAGAGATAGGTTTTAAGGAGCGTCTTAAAGGGGGAAAGAGAGGTAGAGAGGCGGAGAGGATTAGGGAGGGAATTCCAGAGCATAGGGCCTAGGCAGCTGAAGGAATGGCCGCCAATGGTGGAGCGATTAAAATCGGGGATGCACAAGTGGCCAGAATTGGAGGAGCGCAGAGGTCCTGAAGGCTTGTAGGGCTGGAGGAGGTGACAGAGATAGGGAGGGGCGAGGCCACGGGAGGATTTGAATACAAGGATGAGAAATTTAAAATCGAGGCGTTGCCGGACCGGGAGCCAATGTAGGTCAGCGAGCACAGGGGGTGATGGGTGAACGGGACTTGGTGCGAGTTAGGATACGGGCAGCCGAGTTTCGGATGAGTCCAGGTTTATGTAGGGCGGTAGATGGGAGGCGGGCCAGGAGAGCGTTGGAATAGTCAAGTCTAGAAGCAACAAAGGCATGGACGAGGTTTTCAACAGCAGATGAGCTGAGGCGGAGTCGGGCGATGTTATGGAGGGAGAAGGGAGCGGATGTGTGGTCGAAGGCTCATCTCGGGGTTAAGTACGACACCAAGGTTGCGAACAGTCTGGTTCAGCCTCAGACAGTTGCCATGGAGAGAATTGGAGTTGGCGGTTAGGGAACGGAGTTTGTGGCGGGGACTGCAGAGCGATGTTCTCCCTCTAAGCCACACAGCAATGGGAAAGGTCCAGCTCGGGTCACTCACCGGCTTTTCCATTGTAAGTACGGCGCCCTGGCAGAAAGGGGTGTGAATCCAATGTCAAATCAGGCACAGAAAGAGAAATAAAGAGAGGGAAAGAAAGACTGGATTGAGAGAGAGACAGAAAAAAGAGACAGGAAGAAAAAAAACATAAATTTAAAATCTGACATTTTTAAAAATCTCCCTGAAAAATTCAAAACCTGAAGGAATGAGGCTCCGCATTTATAATAGTTAATTTTCGGTGCCAGAGAGGTTGATTGGCAGTCATCAACACTTATCACGTTGTTAAAAGGATACTTACGCTTGTAATTACGAGCCCTAAATATCCGCAGCAGGCTCAGTTCGTGTCTACCGCGCAAATACAGCAACTTCACAACATGTAATGCGTGTCAATGGTGAGGCGGACAGCGAGAGCTGGCGGGACCAGACCCAGAGCATCCCCACAGACGCACTAACGTAAGAAAACTACCAGGCACTTGGTCTGAGTATTAAACAAGGCTTTAATCAACTGTTTTTCAACATGGAGATCTAGTTGTGTCCTTCACTAGTTCCTGTTAAAGAATGTCCTGAGCAAGCTGGGCCCATGCCCTGGACAGCGCCACCAGCAGGCCGCCCAGTATTATTACATAAGTCATTTTCACATGAATGACAAGATTCATGTCACGCACTACTCTGATGGGCTTGAGCTGGGGCAGCCACAGAAGGGGGGGGGGCTGACCCGTCGATGCCAACATGGAAAAGGAAGCGTGGCCTAGCAAAAGGAGCATTTGTCACAAAAATGATCAGAAGTTTGCCTCGCGAGGAGGCCCCCGAAGCCCCTGATAGCGAGTGGAGGGGAAAGGGTTTAAAGCCGAGCGAATTGAACTGCTGTGTTCTGGCGCAGTGGCTGCTCCTCCACTAGCGACGCACTTTGTACTTGTGTCACATCGCATGAGAAATGAGAAGAGGTGCTTTGCCATTGTTCTTTGGTAGTTACGGTGACCTCACTTACATTGCTGAGCACCTGAACTAGTCTGTAGCTCTAATCAGAAAAGCAAATAATAGTGTATGGAACAGCATGTAAATCTGTGACCTACTTTGAGTCTCGCCGATGGATTCACTCTGCACACAATAAACTAATTTCAGAAACAAAGTCCACAATGTGTTTTCAGGGAGCGGTATTCTTCTGAATTGTTGTTATTATAAATGTGGCTATGGTTGGGGTGGGGAACGGTACAGTACGGTACGGTGGTGTAGCGGCTACCTTACTGGGCCATTAATCCAGAGGCCAAGACCAATCATTCAGGGAATATGGGCTGGATTTTATCAATGGAGGCGAGTAGGAGGCGGGATTCCCACTTTTGGGGTTATAGTTCCGCCTCCATCGAGTTGTGGCCAACCCACTCGATTTTCCCTTGATTGACCTTGTTGAGCTCGCCCAGCGGGCTCAGCAGGCCAATTAAGGGCCACCCGGCAGCAGGTGACGTCACAGATTGACATTTCATCTGTCAAGAGCTTTTGACAGATGAAATATCAGTGTTTGACAGCTCTTTGAAGCTGTCAAACACTGACAATCTGTACTCTAATTTAATTCCTTCCTCTCAGGCTGATTTAGAGATCTCTCCAGAACAGAAAGCAGAGGCTGCAGCTTTTGACAGCTCGTGGCCATTCTGATTTCTGTGCCGGTGAGATGAGCGACTCCCAAGACCTGAAGGAAGGACGCCTGCATTAGTAAGTAAAGGTAAGTAAAACTTATTTAAACACTTTACACACACCAAACACACTTACCTCTGCACTCATGCACCCATCACTCACCTGAACACCGGACATCTCGAACCCTCCAAGCCCTTCAGCCCGACGGTCCGCCTCGCTAAACTTGGCGTGGTTTGGAGCCGTCGGGCAGCCCACACTTGTTAACAGGCAGTTAATTGGCACTAATCCCCTTCCCGCCTCGGGGAGGCGGCTCCCAGCACAGGTCGGGTACCCGCCTCCTGGGAAACGGGCATGGAGGCGGGTTGGGGGCGGGATGGGTTCGTGCCCCCCGATTTTGCAATTTTAACCCCCCACACGCCTCCAATCCCGCCTCAACGGCCCGATGAAATTCGAGCCCTATGGGTTCAAATCCCATCTGAGATTTTGAATTGAGCTTTTTTTAAAATCTGCGAATTAAAAAGCTGTAAAAGGGCAACCACTGCACCAAAGGTGGCCTCTGTGAAGTGTTTTGAGACATTTAGATGTTCAGAATCACACTTGCCAATTTTTATAACCCCTTGTTCGCACAACAACTAATTAGATTGTCCCATAATGCGTTGTGCTTTCTCTTCTGCCTGCGCACTGAAACATGTGCGGAAGAGGTGAGGCACAAGGGATTATGGGGCAACTTAAGGGCGATTTAAGATGTCGGAGGATCAGTTGTGCTTTTGAGGCCCGGGGTGAGTAAAGCAACCCGAGTTCAACAAAATCGTACCATCTGTGCAAAACGCAGTGGGCTGACAGATATGCAGGGACTCACCAGCACACTTAAAAGCGGGTGTCAGTAATGGTGACCATGAAACTACTGGATTGTCATTAAAAACCCATCTGGTTCACTAATGTCCCTTAGGGAAGGAAATCTGCTGTCCTTACCCGGTCTGGCCTATATGTGACTCCAGTCCCACGGCAATGTGGTTGACTCTTCTTACCTGCCCTCTGAAATGGCCCAGCGAGCCCCTCAGTTGCACCAAACCGCTACTGCAGCGGTTCAAGAAGGCGGCTCGTCACCACCTTCTCGAGGGCAATTAGGGATGGGCCATAAATGCCCGGCCTTGCCAGCCACGCCCACATCCCAGGAATGAATTTTTTTTAAAGCTGTGGCTCAGCGGGTAGCACTCACGCCTCTGATTTGTCGTGGGTTCGAGTCCCACTCCAAGCACAAAATCCAGGCTGACACTCCAGTGCAGTGCTGAGGGAGTGCCGCAATGTCGGAGGTGCCGTCTTTCACATTAAACCGAGGCCCCGTCTGCCCTCTCAGGTGGACGTAAAAGATCCCACGGCCACTATTTTGAAGAAGAGCAGGGGGAGTTATCCCCGGTGTCCTGGGCCAATATTTACCCCATCAAACAACATCACTAAAACAGATGACCTGCTCATTATCACATTGCTGTTTTGTGACCTAACTGCAAAAATTGGCTGCCGCGTTTCCTACATTACAACAGTGACGACACTTCAAACAGTACTTCATTGGCTGTGAAGCGTCCTGAGATTGTGAAAAGCGTTATATAAAAGTGCAAATTTTCCTTTTACACAGCGCCAGTCAAAGTTAGCAACGGATGTAACAACAGAAAATGCTGGAAAAACTCAGCAAGTCAGGCAACATCCGTGGAGAGAAATTTGAGTTGACGTTTCGGGTTTGACCCTTCTTCAAAACTGGAGAGAAAAGGAACTAGATCGAAGGCAGGGCTGCGATCGGACAAAAGAATAAAAGAACCAAAAGAAGTAAGAGATTAGAAGCTAGACGAGATGGTAATAGGCTGTGATTAGGTGTAAAGTGTACTGGCAGGGCAAAAGATAGCTGCCAGGTGTGAGAGAGAAACAAAAGGAAAGGGGGGGGGGGAAAGGAAAGGAGTGGAAAAATATGAGTGAAAATGAAATAGGGGCCGAGGTTATGATCTGAAATTGTTGAACTCGATATTGAGACCGGAAGGCTGCAGACTGCCTAATCGGAAGATGAGGTGCTGTTCCTCGAGTTTACGTTGAGCTTCCGTGGAACAGTACAAGAGGCCAAGGACAGTGAGGTCCGAGTGGGAATGGAGCGGTGAATTGAAATGACAGGCGACCGGAAGCTCGGGGTCACCCTTACGGACTGAACGGAGGTGTTCCGCAAAGCGGTCACCCAATCTGCGTTTGGTCTCCCCAATGTAGAGGAGACCGCATCGTGAGCAGCGAATACAGTATACTAGATTGCGAGAAGTACAAGTAAATCGCTGTTTCACCTGGAAGGGGTGTTTGGGGCCCTGGACAGTGGGGAGGGGGGAGGTATAGGGGCAGGTGTTACATCTCCTCCGCTTGCACGGGAAGGTGCCAGGCGAAGGGGAAGGGCTGTTTGGGGTGATAGAGGAGTGGACTAGGGTGTCTCGGAGAGAGCGGTCCCTGCGGAATGCTGAAAGGGGAGGGGAGGGGAAGATACGTTTGGTGGTGGGATCACTTTGGAGGTAGCGGAAATGCCGGAGGATGATCCGTTGAATGTGGAGGCTGGTGGGGTGAAAGGTGAGGACAAGGGGAACCCTATCGTGGTTCCGGGAGGGAGGGGCAGGGGTGAGGGCAGAGGTGCGGGAGATAGAACTGACACGGTCGAGGGCAGTGTCAACCACGGTAGAGGGGAATCCTCGGTTGCGGAAAAAGGAAGACATGTCTGAAGCACTGGTGTGGAAGGTGGCATCGTCGGAGCAGATACGGCGGAGGCGGAGAAACTGGGAGAATGGAATAGAGTCCTTACAGGAAGCGGGGTGGGAGGAAGTGTAGTCCAGGTAGCTGTGGGAGTCAGTGGGCTTGTAGTAAATATTGGTCGATAACCTATCCCCAGAGATGGAGACGGAGAAGTCGAGGAAGGGAAGGGAAGAGTCAGAGATGGACCATGTGAAGGTGAGGGAAGGGTGGAAATTGGAGGCAAAGTGAATGAAATTGTCAAGTTCGGGGCGAGAGCAGGAAACGGCACCGATACAGTCATCAATGTATCGGAAAAAGAGGTGAGGGAGGGGACCCGAGTAGGACTGGAACAAAGATTGTTCCACATAGCCCACGAAAAGGCAGGCATAGCTAGGACCCATGCGGGTACCCATGGCAACACCTTTGATTTGGAGGAAATGAGTGGAGTTAAAGGAGAAGTTGTTCAATGTGAGAACAAGTTCAGCCAGGCGGAGGAGGGTCGTGGTGGATGGGGACTGGTCGGGCCTCTGTTCGAGGAAGAAGCGGAGTGCCCTCAGGCCATCCGGGTGGGGGATGGAGGTGTAGAGGGATTGTACGTCCATGGTGAAAAGGAAGCGGTTGGGGCCAGGAAACTGGAAACTGTTAAAGTGGCGGAGGGCGTCCGAAGAGTCGCGGATGTAGGTGGGAAGAGACTGGACAAGGGGAGAAAAGATAGAGTCAAGATAGGAAGAGATAAGTTCCGTAGGGCAAGAACAGGCTGAAACGATGGGTCTACCAGGGCAGTCCTGTTTGTGGATCTTGGGAAGGAGGTAGAAGCGGGCTGTGCGGGGTTGGGGAACTATGAGGTTGGTGGCAGCGGGGGGAAGATCTCCAGAGGAGATGAGGTCACTGACAGTCTTGGAAACGGTGGTTTGATGTTCGGTAGTGGGGTCATGGTCCAGGTGGAGGTAGGAGCAGGTGTCGGAGAGTTGGCGTTCAGCTTCCGCTAGGTAGAGGTCAGTACGCCAAACAACAACAGCACCACCCTTGTCAGCGGGTTTAATGACAATGTCAGGGTTGGATCTAAGAGAATGGAGTGCTGCAAGTTCAGAGGGAGGTAGGTTGGAGTGAGTGAGGGGAGCAGAGAAATGGAGACGGCCGATGTCACGGCGGCCTCTTACCCTCTCTAGATCTTTTCATCGCTAACTGCCGCCGTGACATCGGCCGTCTCCATTTCTCTGCTCCCCTCACTCACTCCAACCTACCTCCCTCTGAACTTGCAGCACTCCATTCTCTTAGATCCAACCCTGACATTGTCATTAAACCCGCTGACAAGGGTGGTGCTGTTGTTGTTTGGCGTACTGACCTCTACCTAGCGGAAGCTGAACGCCAACTCTCCGACACCTGCTCCTACCTCCACCTGGACCATGACCCCACTACCGAACATCAAACCACCGTTTCCAAGACTGTCACTGACCTCATCTCCTCTGGAGATCTTCCCCCCGCTGCCACCAACCTCATAGTTCCCCAACCCCGCACAGCCCGCTTCTACCTCCTTCCCAAGATCCACAAACAGGACTGCCCTGGTAGACCCATCGTTTCAGCCTGTTCTTGCCCTACGGAACTTATCTCTTCCTATCTTGACTCTATCTTTTCTCCTCTTGTCCAGTCTCTTCCCACCTACATCCGCGACTCTTCGGACGCCCTCCGCCACTTTAACAGTTTCCAGTTTCCTGGCCCCAACCGCTTCCTTTTCACCATGGACGTACAATCCCTCTACACCTCCATCCCCCACCCGGATGGCCTGAGGGCACTCCGCTTCTTCCTCGAACAGAGGCCCGACCAGTCCCCATCCACCACGACCCTCCTCCGCCTGGCTGAACTTGTTCTCACATTGAACAACTTCTCCTTTAACTCCACTCATTTCCTCCAAATCAAAGGTGTTGCCATGGGTACCCGCATGGGTCCTAGCTATGCCTGCCTTTTCGTGGGCTATGTGGAACAATCTTTGTTCCAGTCCTACTCGGGTCCCCTCCCTCACCTCTTTTTCCGATACATTGATGACTGTATCGGTGCCGTTTCCTGCTCTCGCCCCGAACTTGACAATTTCATTCACTTTGCCTCCAATTTCCACCCTTCCCTCACCTTCACATGGTCCATCTCTGACTCTTCCCTTCCCTTCCTCGACTTCTCCGTCTCCATCTCTGGGGATAGGTTATCGACCAATATTTACTACAAGCCCACTGACTCCCACAGCTACCTGGACTACACTTCCTCCCACCCCGCTTCCTGTAAGGACTCTATTCCATTCTCCCAGTTTCTCCGCCTCCGCCGTATCTGCTCCGACGATGCCACCTTCCACACCAGTGCTTCAGACATGTCTTCCTTTTTCCGCAACCGAGGATTCCCCTCTACCGTGGTTGACACTGCCCTCGACCGTGTCAGTTCTATCTCCCGCACCTCTGCCCTCACCCCTGCCCCTCCCTCCCGGAACCACGATAGGGTTCCCCTTGTCCTCACCTTTCACCCCACCAGCCTCCACATTCAACGGATCATCCTCCGGCATTTCCGCTACCTCCAAAGTGATCGCACCACCAAACGTATCTTCCCCTCCCCTCCCCTTTCAGCATTCCGCAGGGACCGCTCTCTCCGAGACACCCTAGTCCACTCCTCTATCACCCCAAACAGCCCTTCCCCTTCGCCTGGCACCTTCCCGTGCAAGCGGAGGAGATGTAACACCTGCCCCTATACCTCCCCCGTCCCCACTGTCCAGGGCCCCAAACACCCCTTCCAGGTGAAACAGCGATTTACTTGTACTTCTCGCAATCTAGTATACTGTATTCGCTGCTCACGATGCGGTCTCCTCTACATTGGGGAGACCAAACGCAGATTGGGTGACCGCTTTGCGGAACACCTCCGTTCAGTCCGTAAGGGTGACCCCGAGCTTCCGGTCGCCTGTCATTTCAATTCACCGCTCCATTCCCACTCGGACCTCACCGTCCTTGGCCTCTTGTACTGTTCCACGGAAGCTCAACGTAAACTCGAGGAACAGCACCTCATCTTCCGATTAGGCACTCTGCAGCCTTCCGGTCTCAATATCGAGTTCAACAATTTCAGATCATAACCTCGGCCCCTATTTCATTTTCACTCATTTTTCCACTCCTTTCCTTTCCCCCCCCCCCTTTCCTTTTGTTTCTCTCTCACACCTGGCAGCTATCTTTTGCCCTGCCAGTACACTTTACACCTAATCACAGCCTATTACCATCTCGTCTAGCTTCTAATCTCTTACTTCTTTTGGTTCTTTTATTCTTTTGTCCGATCGCAGCCCTGCCTTCGATCTAGTTCCTTTTCTCTCCAGTTTTGAAGAAGGGTCAAACCCGAAACGTCAACTCAAATTTCTCTCCACGGATGTTGCCTGACTTGCTGAGTTTTTCCAGCATTTTCTGTTGTTATTTCGGATTTCCAACATCTGCAGTATTTTGCTATCGTATTAGCAACGGATGTGATTGATACTGTTACAGTGTAAGATGCAGAAACTACAGAATTAGCATTTTTGTTCCTCCCCTTGCTCTGGCTGGCCCACAAAACTGATTTTAATTGTCCGCTTGTTTACCAGAGTGATTCAAGGCTGTTCTGAGCTCCAAGGTAGGAGCTTGATTTATTTTTATTTATTTTTTTGCTGGGTAAGAATGGCTCATGTTATTATACAGCAGAAGACATTGTTCTCTCGTGATTTTGCAGTCCATTTAGTGTACTTGATTATAGAGCGTGGGCAGGGAGCATTCTGTCCCTCCTGGCCAGTAGACTGCAGTCAGAACCTGGGGTAACTGCTGTGCCTTCCCCCATTAGTTTCTGGGCAACCACAGCTTCTCATCTGGGCTGCACACGCCATCCCATCCAAGTTCATTGGATCTCATTGAAACGTATAAAATTCTGACAGGGTTGGACAGACTGGATGCAGGGAGGATGTTTCCCCTGGCTGGGGGGTCTAGAACAAGGGGGTCACAGTCTCAGGATATGGGGCAGGACATTTAGGACTGAGATGAGGAGAAATTTCTTCACTGAGAGGGTGGTGAACCTGTGGAATTCTGTACCACAGAAGGCTGTGGAGGCCAAGTCACTGAATATATTACATAGAAACATAGAAGATAGGAGCAGGAGTAGGCCATTCGGCCCCTCGAGCCTGCTCCGCCATTCAATGCAATCATGGCTGATCATCCAATTTCAGTACCCGGTCCCTGCTTTTTCCCCATACCCCTGGATCCCTTTAGCCTTAAGAAATATACCCAACTCCTTCTTGAATATATTTAATGAATTGGCTTCTACTGCCTTCTGTGGTAGAGAATTCCACAGGGTCACCGTTCTCTGGGTGAAGAAATTCCTCCTCATTTCTGTCCTAAATGGCCTACCCCTTATCCTTAGACCGTGACCCCTGGTTCTGGACTCCCCGACCATCGGGAACATCCTTCCTGCATCTAGTCTGTCCAGTCCTGTCAGAATTTTATAAGTTTCAATGAGATCCCCTCTCATTCTTCTAAATTCCAGTGAGTACAAGCCCAATCGCCCCAATCTCTCCTCATATGTCATTCCTGCCATCCCAGGTATCAGCCTGGTGAATATTGAAGAAGATAGATAGATTTCTAGACACAAAAGGCATCAAGGGGTATGGGGAGAGAACAGGAATAAGGTATTGAGATAGAGGATCAGCCATGATCATATTGAATGGCGGAGCAGGTTCGAAGGGCCGAATGGCCTACTCCTGCTCCTATTTTCCTATGTTTCTATGTTACACTCCAAGTCGCACACCATCCCGGCTTGGACATGTGTCTCTGTTCCTTCATTTTCCGCTGAGTCAACACCCCCCCCCAGGAACTCCCAACCTAACACCATTGTGGGAGCGCCCATCACCACACACAGACTGCAGCGGATCAAGGAGAAGGCCCACCACCACCACCTCCTCCTCTGGGCAACTAGGAACGGGGGCAATAAATGCTGGCTGTTGCTAGCGAGACGCCCACATCCCGAGAACCAAATTGAAAAAAATAATCAAAAAGAAAATCTGTCTGAAATTCTGGGGGGATTCCGTTTTTTACTCATGCTGAATTTTTCATTAAATTATTGTCAAGGCGGCTGTATAGTCACGCTCCGCTCCCTCCCCCCAGTTCCCCCAGACTCCAGATTCTTGCATTTATATAGCGCCTTTCACGACCTCAGGACGTCCCAAAGCGCTTTACGGCCAATGAAGTACTTTTGAAGTGTAGTCACTGTTGTGATGTAGGAAACGCAGCAGCCAATTTGCGCACAGCAAGCTCCCACAAACAGCAATGTGATAATGACCAGATAATATGTCTTAGTGATGTTGGTTGAGGGATAAATATTGGCCCCAGGACACCGGGGAGAACTCCCCTGCTCGTCTTTGAAATAGGGCCATGGGATCATTTACGTCCACCTGAGAGGGCAGACGGGGCCTCGGTTTTAACATCTCATCCGAAAGACGGCATCTCCGACAATGCGGCACTCCCTCAGCACTGCACTGGAGCGTCAGCCTGGATTTTTCTGCTCAAGTCTCTGGAGTGGGGACTTGAACTCACAACCTTCTGGGCGTGAAATTCAGCTTACCACCCCGCACAGGAAGTGGAGCGCAATCTCGGGCGGTAACTGAGGCGATGTCGGGGCGCGATCTGCTGCGTTTCAAAGCCCCTCCTCTTCAGTTAAAGGGGAGGGCCATTGCGCACTCTGCAGGGTCTCCGATGGCCCACACTAGGCCACCAGGGCGGCATGTGTGTGCCGCAGCCGCAGACCGGCACTGAGGCAGAGGCCAGGACCACGGCACGGCCTACTACGGAGGGCCAACCTGGAGGTCTGTCTTAAATAAAAGAAAATGGCGGCGCGGGTCGCGGCCACACCTCCCCTTTAAAGACCCAGGGCGGGGCGCAGCTGAATTTCTGCTGCGGGGCGCTAAGGGGTCGCGGTGCACGGCTGTGACGTCATTGCTGGTGGCGCAGCGGCCCGGGGCGCTACTAGCGGGGGCGCGGCGCTATCGGGTAGCGCCTCAGCAACGGCACGCCGAATTTTTTGGGAGGTGCTTTTTTCGGCCCCCTCCCCCCGGGCGATAAGCACTTTGCGTCCCATTAGTGCCCCCCCCCCCGGAGGCGCTAATGGCAGGCGCAAAGGAGCTGAATTTCTAGCCCTCTGACTCCGAGCCCAGAGTGCTAGCAACTGAGCCACAGCTGACACCAACATCAGGCAAAGGCCCACTTGTAAAGTTAAAGCAACGCAGTTGGTTTCTGAAAGGGAATCTCTAAGCCTGCCATTGTTGGGAGCGGTAAATCGAGTGAGCGCGTATGTCGATTCAGCAGGTGCTCCTGAACTGAACTAGGGTCATGCTGAGGCAGAAGCCCAGGCAGAACCCAGTGTGGAAAGAACCATGAGAGAGAGGGAGGGAAAACGTGCCAAAACAAAATAGCTGGCATCAGTAACAAGTGACCACGAAGCTGTCGGATTGAGGTAAAAACCCAAACTGGGTTCACTAATGCCCTTTAGGGGAGGAAACGTGCCCTCCTTACCCAGTCTGGGCCCCTATGTGACTCCAGTCCCCACACTCACATGCTTGACCTCTGAAGTGGCCTAGCGGGCCACTCTGTCGTATCAAACCTGGGAAACTAGAATTGGGCAACAAATGCCCGGCCTTGCCAGCGACGCCCACATCCCAAGAATGAATCATGAGAAAAAAATAGGTCAAATGGTTGAGGTCGCAGCCGGGGATGGGGGCGGGGAGATGATTGGGTGCAGTGAGGCTAGTCAACCACACGTACACATTGTTCATGTTTGGAGTGGATGGTTAGCATTTTGGGGACCTTGTTTGTGGCTGAAAATCAGGACAGACAGAGGCCGCTCGACACCCATTCCTAACCAAGTCCTGTTGCCGCTGTAAGTATTCAGTAGCCAGGATATACAGCATTGCTCCGGAGGGGGTGAGAGGGCGGGGTGGTGTGGAGAGAAGCTGGGAGCGGGGCTTTGGGCTGGGGATTGGGGTAGTAACTTAAGGAGGAGGGGGGAGCATGACAACTTGAATTGACGTGAGGGAAAGATGTCAGCTTGAATGGGCTTGAAGAGAAAAGAGTGTCCTAGCATGAACTAGGATAGTTGGAGACTAGCATGGATTTCCTGGTCTTTTAATACTGACAATAACTCCTTTGATATAAAATAGGTTATCGCCGGCAGTTTTTAAAAATTAATTTATGGGATGTGGGTGTTGCTGGCAAGGCCAGCATTTATTGCCCATCCCTAATTGCCCTTGAGAAGGTGGTGGTGAGCCGCCTTCTTGAACCGCTGCAGTCCGTGTGGTGAAGGTGCTCCCACAGTGCTGTTAGGGAGGGAGTTCCAGGATTTTGACCCAGCGACGATGAAGGATCGGCGATATACTTCTAAGTCAGGATGGTGTGTGACTTGGAGGGGAACTTGGAGGTGGCGGTGTTCCCATGCGCCTGCTGCCCTTGTCCTTCTAGGTGGAAGAGGTTGCGGGTTTGGGAGGTGCTGCCGGAAGCCTTGGCGAGTTGCTGCAGTGCACCTTGTAGATGGTACACACTGCAGCCATGGTGCGCCGGTGGTGGAGGGAGTGAATGTTTAAGGTGGTGGATGGGGTGCCAATCAAGCGGGCTGCTTTGTCCTGGATGGTGTCGAGCTTCTTGAGTGTTGTTGGAGTTGCACTCATCCGGGCAAGTGGAGAGTATTCCATCACACTCCTGACTTGTGCCTTGTATATGGTGGAAAGGCTTTGAGAAGTCAGGAGGTGAGACACTCACCACAGAATACCCAGCCTCTGACCTGCTCTTGTTGCCACAGTATTTATGTGACTGGTTCAGTTAAGTTTCTGGTCAATGGTGACCCCCTCAGGATGTTGATGGTGGGGGATTCGGCGATGGTAATACCATTGAATGTCAAGGGGCGGTGGTTAGACTATGTCTTGTTGGAGATAGTCATTGCCTGGCACTTCAGTGGCACTAATGTTACCTGCCACTTACCAGCCCAAGCCTGAACGTCGTCCAGGCCTTGTTGCATGCAGGCATGGACTGCTTCATTATCTGAGTTAAAATAATGCCAATCAAAAAAGTCTAGGCCTGTGTTTTTGTGAACTGGGCCCGGGTGTTTGGAGGGGGAGAGTGTGATTGATGAAGTCACTCTTTGGAAGTTGGGTCTGACTGGTCTGTTGAAATCTCAAGTATCACCTTGTACTTTCCTTCTTTCAATTAAAAATCGATCAGTTGTGAAGTATGGGCCCTCTCCTGAGTCGCTGGTGCATTATGGGCCGGTTCAACCACTTCAGGGTGCAGCATAATGTGCCCCCCTACCCAGTCGAATAGCCTGCCAATACTCACTGTCGGGGCTCACTTTTGAAGATTGGCCATTTTAAGAAAAAAAACATTCTTTGGGCTGCGGGCAAGGCCGGCTTTTATTGCCCGTCCCGAGTTGTGCTTGAGAAGATGGTGGTGGGGCTTCTTTGGGTGAAGATACCAGGAGTGCTGTCAAATGCCTGAGGAACCCTCTAGGCCAACAGCTAGCTGGCACAGGAAAGGAGTGGAGAATAATGAAACGATAATGAAATCCAGTTTCAGTTTTGTATTCCCAACAGGAAGCAACAATCTGCCAGTTTTGATTCCCGATTCATCTTTTCTTTGAAAAGTAAACTCATAAAACTTTTTTTTTAAATTTGAGCAGTCTTTCCGGTCCTTTGATTCGCCCGTCCCTGGGGAGAAAGAAATGAAAGAACTCGCGTTCATGCCAGACCTTTCCCGACCTCAGGATGTCCCAAAGCGCTGTACAGCCAATGAACCACTTTTGAAGGGTCGGCACTGTTATAATGCAACAGAAGCATTCCACGTGAATGAGACATCATAGAAACATAGAAGAAAGGAGCAGGAGTAGGCCATTCGGCCCCTCGAGCCTGCTCCGCCATTCAATGAGATCATGGCTGATCATCCAAACTCAGTACCCGGTCCCTGCTTTCTCCCCATATCCCTTGATCCCTTTAGCCTTAAGAAATATATCCAACTCCTTCTTGAATATATTTAATGAATTGGCCTCTACTGCCTTCTGTGGTAGAGAATTCCATAGGTTCACCGCTCTCTGGGTGAAGAAATTCCTCCTCATTTCTGTCCTAAATGGCTTACCCCTTATCTTTAGACTGTGTCCCCTGGTTCTGGACTCCCCCGACCATCGGGAACATCCTTCCTGCATCTAGTCTGTCTAGTCCTGTTAGAATTTTATAAGTTTCAATGAGATCCCCTCTCATTCTTCTAAACTCCAGCGAGTATAAGCCCAATCGACCTAATCTCTCCTCATACGTCATTCCTGCCATCCCAGGTATCAGTCTGGTGAATCTTCGCTGCACTCCCTCCATGGCAAGAACATCCTTCCTCAGATAAGGCGACCAAAACTGCACACAATACTCAAGGTGTGGTCTCACCAAGGCCCTGTAGAACTGCAGCAAGACATCCTTGCTCCTGTACTCAAACCCTCTCGCTACGAAGGCCAACATACCATTTGCCTTCTTAACCGCCTGCTGCACCTGCATGCTTACCGTCAGCGACTGGTGCACAAGGACACCCAGGTCTCGTTGCACTTCCCCTTCTCCCAATCTATTGCCGTTCAGATAATAATCTGCCTTCCTGTTTTTGACACCAAAGTGGATAACCTCACATTTATCCACGTTATATTGCATCTGCCATGCTTCTGCCCAATCAGCCAACCTGTCCAAATCATACTGGAGTTTCTTGGCATCCTCCTCACAACACACACATCAGTGTTCTGGTCGGAAGTGATGACAGACGCTGTGGTTTTACACCTCGGATTATTGTGATCGGTTGAATAGGATGCAGAGCTTAGCGAGTGCAGGCCCGGAGATCTGTGTGACTGATTCATGGTCCCGGTTTAAAAAAAAAATTATACATTCTTGGGATGTGGGCGCCGCTGGGAAGGCCGGCATTTATTGCCCACCCCCCAGCTGCTCTTGAGATGGTGCTGCTGAGCCGCCACCATGAGGCCGCGACAGTCTCTATTCTTTCTAGCGGTTTGATACAGCTGAGCCTGCTTGCTAGGCCGGAGGGCAGTTAAGAGTCAACCACAATAAGTACTTTTGAAGTGTGGTCACTGTTGTAACGTCGGAATTTGCGCACAGCAAGCTCCCACAAACAGTAAACGCGATAAGTGACCAGTTAACCGGTTTTATTCTTTAGTGTTGAGGATTGAAGGCGGAAAATTGATCGGCTCGCAATGTTAGTGAGCTGATTAAGAGAAACGGAAACCGAGGAGGGGGCAGAATGTCCTCCTCCTGTTCCTGTGTCACAGGCTCGAAGGGCTGAATGGCCTCCTCCTGTTCCTGTGTAACATGCTCGAGGGGCTGAATGGCCTCCTCCTGCTCCTGTGTAACATGCTCGAGGGGCTGAATGTCCTCCTCCTGTTCCTGTGTAACAGGCTCGAAGGGCTGAATAGCCTCCTCCTGTTCCTGTGTAACAGGCTCGAGGGGCTGAATGGCCTCCTCCTGTTCCTGTGTAACATGCTCGAGGGGGCTGACTGGCCTCCTCCTGTTCCTGTGTAACGTGCTCGAGGGGCTGAATGTCCTCCTCCTGTTCCTGTGTAACGTGCTCGAGGGGCTGAATGTCCTCCTCCTGTTCCTGTGTAACAGGCTCGAGGGGCTGAATGGCCTCCTCCTGTTCCTGTGTAACATGCTCGAGGGGGCTGACTGGCCTCCTCCTGTTCCTGTGTAACATGCTCGAGGGGCTGAATGGCCTCCTCCTGTTCCTGTGTAACATGCTCGAGGGGGCTGACTGGCCTCCTCCTGTTCCTGTGTAACAGGCTCGAGGGGCTGAATGGCCTCCTCCTGTTCCTGTGTAACATGCTCGAGGTGCTGAATGGCCTCCTCCTGTTCCTGTGTCACAGGCTCGAGGGGCTGAATGGCCCTCCTCATGTTCCAGTGTAACAGGCTCGAGGGGCTGAATGGCCTCCTCCTGTTCCTGTGTAACAGGCTCGAGGAGCTGAATGGCCTCCTCCTGTTCCTATGTTCCTATGAGCCCAGCCAAATTTCTTGGGTCAAGTGCATTACCATAAAGTGAGCAGGTGCCCACGGCAGTCGCAGCACAGCCGGGCTACATGCTAGGTTGGCTGGCGGTGGGGGGGCGGTGTTGGGGGCGTGGTGTTGGGTGGGGGGCGGTGTTGGGTGGAGGGGGCGGGGTGGGAGGAAATTCACAAGAGGATGTGAATTTGTTGGCACTCCGGGGCTGTTATCGGAGAGGGCGGGACCTCGTGGAGGTGGAAATTAAGAACATAAGAAATAGGAGCAGGAGTAGGCCAATTGGCCCCTCGAGCCTGCTCCGCCATTCAATAAGATCATGGCTGATCTGATCCTAACCGCCAATCCACTATGACAGGACTATCTCCTGAATCCAACAGGATTAGACACACGAAACAGGAGCAGGATCCGGCTACACGGCCCCTGGGCCCGCTCCGCTAGGGGCGGGACTTGTTTACGTCCGATCTCCGCCCTGCTTTGGGCTTACTCAGGGCTCCCTCGCAACGCGGGGACCTCCGATTCTCGCGTCCGTCCCCTTGCTAGCGATGTGACGGCACCCAGCAGAATTCCCGCTTGTTCTGCCTCTGTTGCCGCCGCCCCCCCCCCCGCTCCGCCCCCACTCCAGCGATCTCTACTCCAGCGCGAAGTGCTCCTGCCTCAAAGGGTTGGTGCCAGGCTTCAATGGAACAGCCTCTTGTGAATTTCCACCCACAGTCCCCAATACCGCCACCCCCCTGCCCCCAGCCCACTGAGCGGGTACTCCGGCTGCACTGCTACTGCTGTGGGCACCTGCTCACTTTAAGGAAATGCCCTTGACCCAAGAAATTTGGCTGGGTTCATAGGAACATAGGGGCAGGCCATTCGGCCCCTCGAGCATGTTCCGCCATTCAATTAGATCACTGCTGATCTGTATGTTAACTCCATTTACCCAACTTGGTTCCGTCACCTTTAATATCCTCACCCGACATATAGGCCAGACCCGGTAAGGATGGCAGATTTCCTTCACTAAAGGGCATTATTGACATGCTTCAGCTACCTTGACTGCCTGTTCAACCCCTCACTGTACACTGTCAACACAGAAATCTAGGCTGACACTCCAGGGCAGTGCTGAGGGAGCCCTGCACTGTCGGAGGTGTCGTCTTTCAGATGAGAAGTTAAACCAAGGCCCAATCTGCCCTCTCGGGTGGACGTAGATGTGGTGTATGTAACCTGTTCCACCTTAAGAGAACTACCTTAAGAGATGTACTACTTTCTCTTGGCTGCTGTATACTGTAATACCGGTGGTGACCACACCGGTATATAAACGTTGTGTAGGGATTTGCTGGGCAGTTCAGCCCTGACCTCCGAATAGTAAAGACCTGTTAAAGTTATTCTTGTGGTCTGTGTCCAGTGATTTATAATAAGCATAACTGGGACACACAGACTTAACAGTGGCGATGAGTCCGATCTTACCCTGCGGCAGTTTTACATCCAAGGCAGCTTCGTCCTCAGAACGGGCGTCGAGAAGAGGCATCCGCCCTCATCATCCTGCTGAGCACCATCGCACGGGAGGCATCGAGAACCCGGGTTAAAAAGAAAAATTCTGACCACGAAGCCCTCCATCAGCGACAGGCAGTGATCATCCCTTCTACCACGGTGGTGGGTAAGCCGATCAGCGACACGAGCAGAAAGTCGGCCGCGTTGACTGTGGAGTGGGGGAGGGAAAGCGGAGGAAAAAGGGCAGAGAACTCGACCACGGCCGGTGAAAAGGGCCGGGCTGCAATCGAGGCCGAGAGGCGCAGCGACTGGGGCAGCTTAAGGCACGAGAGCCGCGGAGAACTCAAACGCAGCCGGTGTAAAGGACCGGGCTGCATGCGGGGCTGAGAGGCGCAACAGCAGGGGAAGCGTGAATGCCCACGGGAACCGCGGGGGAGTAAAAGCAGCGTCGGGGAATCGAGAACCGCTGGGGAGGCGAGAACGGCAGCAGCACGGCAATCGCCATTGCAGCCAGCGGGGGAAGAAGGCAAATGTGGGAATCCGCCATTGTAGTCGGCGGGGGAAGAAGACGAGCGCGGGAAAGACCGCCAAGCGCGGGAAGCCGCCATTTTAGTAGGCGGGGGAAGAAGACAAGTGCGGGAAGCCACCATTTTGAGAAAAAGAAAAATTTAAAAACTTGCAAGGATGCCTAAGCATGGGAACATTAATACCTTTGATAGCGATATCGAAGATTGGACCACGTATGTAGAACGCATGGAAGTTTATTGTAAATTAAATAAGGTACCAGATGATGAGAAAGCACTAACCTTATTAAGCTCAATGGGTGCGAAGACATACGGGCTATTGAAGCACCTTCTGTCACCAGATAAACCGGCGGATCAGACTTTCGCGAATATTGTTACTGTCCTGAAAAATCATTTAAACCCCACGCCGCTGATGATAGCGGAACGATTTAAATTTTACAGAAGAACGCAGCTGAAAGACGAAAGCAACGCTGAATTTTTAATTGAACTGCGTAAGCTATCAAAGTACTGTCAGTTTGGAACAGGACTAGCAGATGCGCTGAGAGATAAATTTGTGTGTGGATTGTTAAAAGAAGGAACACAAAAGCGACTGCTTGAGGAGAATGATCTTACACTTGATAAAGCTGTCACTATTGCAGCATCGCACGAAGCCGCAGCGAGAGGCACTACGGAAATGCAGCTACGGTCACCGGAACTCAGCACCAATCAAATGGTCTTGGGTACAGTAAAATGTTATCATTGTGGAAAGACAACGCACGATCAGAACCAGTGCTGGTTCAAAAATCAGGAATGCAGAAAATGTGGCAGGCTTGGTCACATAGCTAAAGTATGCCGGTCAGGAAAGAAGACCAGCAACAAAAAGTCACCGCAGGAAAAGTACAGAAAGGTACACAAGGTGACAGAGAACAGTTCGAACGAACAGAAGTCAAATTCAGACTCCAGCAGTAATGAACTGGGTAGTCTAAGAGTACACAATGTTGGTAATGAAGCAGACCTCCAAACAATCTGGGTCACACTTCAGATAGCAGGAGTCCAAGTGAAGATGGAATTGGACACTGGATCGGCATTGACGGTCATGAATAAGCAAGATTACAAAAGGTTATTCCCACATATTCCCCTACGGGATACGGAGATTGTATTGAAAACATACACGGGGCAAAGAGTATACCCCATCGGGAAGATAGAGGTAAAGGTGGTCCACAAGGGCAAAGAAAGCCGAGGAATGGACTTATATGTGCTACCTGAGGGAGGTCCACCACTACTGGGACGGGAGTGGATTAGGAAAATAAATATGGACTGGCATTCCTTAAAAGCACTAACGGTAGATATTGGTGAAAATGTAATACGGCGTCATGCTGACCAACTGGTAGAATCGAGAACAAGGGTCGAACCCAGGGTTACGGCAGAGACAACCGTGGAAGAAGTTAGTGAACCTGAAGCATTTACCTCAGAAGTGAATGTACCTGAGGATGACGTCCAATCCATAAGAGATCAACTAGATGAGTCACCCCAGCAACGAGAATCAGAGACCCCTGAAAGGCGTTATCCAACTCGAATCAGGAGGCCTCCTCAGAGACTGAATCTTTGAACTGTTTTGCATGAAGTTGTATATATATATATCTATATGTTATTATGTTATGTTAAATGGGGATATAACTGTTAAGCTAAAAAGGGAGGATTGTGGCGTATGTAACCTGTTCCACCTTAAGAGAACTACCTTAAGAGATGTACTACTTTCTCTTGGCTGCTGTATACTGTAATACCGGTGGTGACCACACCAGTATATAAACGTTGTGTAGGGATTTGCTGGGCAGTTGAGCCCTGACCTCCGAATAGTAAAGACCTGTTAAAGTTATTCTTGTGGTCTGTGTCCAGTGATTTATAATAAGCATAACTGGGACACACAGACTTAACAGTAGAAGATCCCATGGCACTATTTCGAAGAAGAGCAGTGGAGCGTTATCCCTGGTGTTCCGGCCAATATTTATCCCTCAACCAATATCACTAAAACAGAATATCTGGTCATAGAGTCATAGAGTTTTACAGCACAGAAAGAGGCCCTTCGGCCCATCGTGTCTGCGCCGCCCATCCATCCCTGTCCAGTCTAATCCCATTTTCCAGCATTTGGTCCATAGCCTTGTATGCAATGGCATTTCAAGTGCTCATCCAAATGCTTCTTGAATGTTGTGAGGGTTCCTGCCTCCACCACCCTTTCAGGCATTGAGTTCCACATTCCAACCACCCTCTGGGTGAAAAAGTTCCTCCTCAAATCCCCTCTAAATCTCCTGCCCCTTACCCTGAATCTATGCCCCCTTGTTATTGACCCCCCCACTAAGGGGAAAAGTTCCTCTTTATCTACCCTATCTATGCCCCTCATTATTTTGTACACCTCAATCAGGTCCCCCCTCAGCCTTCTCTGCTCCAAGGAAAACAACTCCAGCCTGTCCAGCCTCTCTTCATAGCTGAGGCGCTCCATCCCAGGTAACATCCTGGTGAATCTTCTCTGCACCCTCTCCAAAGCAATCACATCCTTCCTATAGTGAGGCGACCAGAACTGCACACAGTACTCCAGCTGTGGCCTCACCAGCGTTTTGTACAGCTCCATCATAACCTCCCTGCTCTTATATTCTATGCCTCGGCTAATGAAGGCAAGTATCCCATATGCCTTTTTAACCACCTTATCTACCTGCTCCGCTGCCTTCAGGGATCTATGTACATGTACACCAAGGTCCCTCTGACCCTCTGTACTTCCTAGGGTCCTACCACTCATTGTGTATTCCCTTGCCTTATTTGTCCGTCCAAAATGCATCACCTCGCACTTTTCGGGTTAAATTCCATTTGCCACTTTTCCGCCCATCTGACCAACCCGTTTATATCGTCCTGTAGCCGGAGGCTTTCCTCCTCACAATTTACCACCCCACCAATTTGCGAACTTACTGATCATACCTTTTACATTCTCATCCAAATCATTTATGTAGATCACAAACAATAAGGGACCCAGCACCGATCCCTGAGGTACCCCACTGGACACAGGCTTCCAGTCACAAAAGCAACCTTCGACCATCACCCTCTGCCTCCTGCCACTCAGCCAGTTTAGGATCCAACGCGCCAAGGCACCCTGGATCCCATGGGCTCTTACCTTCTTGACCAGTCTCCTATGCGGGACTTTGTCAAAAGCTTTACTGAAGTCCATGTAAACCACATCCACAGCATTTCCCTCATCCACCCCACTAGTCACCCCCTCGAAAAATTCGATCAGATTTGTTAGACATGATTTACCCTTGACAAAGCCATGCTGACTATCCCCGATTAATCCTTGCTTCTCCAAGTGGAGATTAATTTTGTCCCTCAGAATTTTTTCCAATAATTTTCCCACCACAGATGTTAGACTCACTGGCCTGTAATTCCCTGGTTTATCCCTGCTACCCTTCTTGAATAATGGTACTACGTTAGCTGTTCTCCAGTCCTCTGGTACATCCCCTGTGGCCAGAGAGGTTCTGAAAATTAGTGTCAGAGCCCCTGCAATCTCCTCCCTTGCCTCCCACAGCAGCCTGGGATACATCTCGTCCGGGCCTGGGGATTTATCCACTTTTTGGCCCGCTAAAACCGCTAGCACCTCCTCCCTCTCGATGCTAATATGTTCAAGTATGTCACAGTCCCCTTGCCCGATTTCTATGTCTGCATCGTCTTTCTCCATAGTGAACACAGATGCAAAAAATTCATTTAAAACCCCGCCTACATCCTCTGGCTCTACACACAGATTGCCACTTTGGTCCCTAATGGGCCCTACCCTTTCCCTGGTTATCCTCTTGCCCTTAATATACTTATAAAACATCTTAGGATTTTCCTTTATTTTGCTCGCCAGTGTTATTTCATGGCCCCTCCTCGCCCTCCTAATTTCTTTTTTAAGTATGCCCCTGCACTTTTTATACTCCTCTAGGGCTTCTTCTGTCTTTAGTCTTTTGTAACTGCCAAAAGCCCCCCTTTTATTTCTAATGCATTTTTGTATATCCCTTGTCATCCAAGGTTCCCTTTGCTTGTTGGTCCCACCCTTGACCTTTACAGGAACATGTTGGCGTTGTACTCTCTCTATTTCCCTTCTGAAAGTCTCCCACTGTTTTGATGTGGATTTTCCTATAAGCAGCTGCTCCCAGTCCACTTTGGCCAGATCCTGCCTTATCATATTAAAATCGGCCTTCCCCCAATTTAGAACTCTTATTTCCGGGCCGTCTTTGTCTTTTTCCATGACCACCTTAAATCTCACCGAATTATGGTCACTGTCGCCAAAATGCTCTCCTACTGACACTTCCACCACTTGCCCGGCTACATTCCCCAGAATTAGGTCCAGTACCGCCCCCTCTCTTGTAGGACTTTCTACATGTTGGCTCAAAAAGCTCTCCTGGATGCACTTTAAGAATTCTGCACCCTCTAAGCCTTTCACACTCTGACTGTCCCAATTTATATTGGGGAAGTTGAAATCCCCCACTATTATTACCCTATTATTTTCGCACTTCTCTGAGATTTGCCTACATATCTGTTCCTCTATCTCCCCCTGACTGTTTGGGGGCCTATAGTACACTCCCAGCAAAGTGCTTGCCCCCTTTTTGTTTTTAAGTTCCACCCATATGGCCTCATTAGAGGAACCCGCTAATATATCATCCCTCCTTACAGCAGTAATTGACTCCTTAATTAATATTGCAACACCCCCTCCCCTTTTACACCCCCCTCTGTCTCGCCTGAAGATTCTATACCCCGGAATATTGAGCTGCCAGTCCTGACCCTCCCTCAACCATGTCTCCGTGATAGCAACAATATCGTACTCCCATGTGTTCAACAACAACTTCAGTTCATCCACCTTATTTGCAAGACTCCTTGCATTAAAATAAATGCCTTCCAGCCCTGCCATATTCTCTTTTGCCTTCACATATTTGCTCTGCCTTCCCAGCTGACTTGTTTTTCCCTCTGTATTTGGCCGTAAATCACCCCCTACTATAGCTCCACTCTGTACCCCAACCCCCTGCCAAGTTAGTTTAAACCCTCCCCAGCAGTGCTAGCAAACCTCCCCGCAAGGATATTGGTTCCCCCCTGGTTCAGGTGTAAACCGTCCGACTTGTACAAGTCCCACCTTTCCCAGAAGCAGACCCAGTGATCCAGGAAACTAAAGCCCTCCCCCCTGCACCATCCCTTTAGCCACGCATTCATCTGTTCTATCTTCCTATTCCTATACTTACTAGCACGTGGCACCGGGAGTAATCCAGAGATTACAACCTTTGAGGTCCTGCTCCTTAATCCTTCACCTAGCTCCCTAAATTCTTGCTGCAGGACCTCATCCCTCTTTTTACCTATGTCGTTGGTACCAATGTGGACCACGACCACTGGCTGTTCTCCCTCCCCCTCCAGAATGCCCTGCAGCCGCTCAGTGACATCCTTGACCCTGGCACCAGGGAGGCAACAAACCATCCTGGATTCACGTCTACGGCCACAGAAACGCCTATCTGTTCCCCTTACTATAGAATCCCCTACCACTATTGCTCTCCCACTCTTTTTCCCCCCTTCCTGGGCAGCAGGAGCACCCCCAGTGCCAGGAAGTTGGCCGCTGCTGCCTTCCCCTGGTGAGTCATCCCCCTCAACAGTATCCAAAGCGGTATACTTGTTTGAAAGGGGGATGTCCGCAGGGGTTCCCTGCACTACCTGCCTGCCTTTGTTGCTCCGCCTGATGGTCACCCCGTGTGCTGCCCTACCCTGAGGCGTGCACAACTCGCTAAACGTGTTATCCACGAGCCTTTCAGCATCGCGCATGCTCCAAAATTCATCCACCCGCAGCTCGAGCGCCGCAATGCGGTCTACAAGTAGCTGCAGCTGGATGCATTTCCCGCACACATGGTCATCAGGGACACTGGCAGCATCCCTGACTTCCCACATAGAGCAGGAGGAGCAGAGCACGGGTCTGAACTCTCCTGCCATGACTTACCCCTTTAATTACTTTAAAAATTTATTCAATACCCCAGTTACAGGTATGCTCTAGGGCGCTTTATTTACCAACTATCCCCACTACACCACAGAAATTTAACACCACAGAATTCAAGCTTGTATTGAAAAAAGAGAAATACTCACCAACCAATCACCTACCTGCTCCCTGGTGACGTCACACACTGATTACTTTTTACCTCTCTCCCCGCTGCTGAGTTGGTATGCCTTGCCTCTCTCCGGTTTTTATACCGGTCTCACCACACTGCTCCCGACTGGTCTCGGGCCTCGCTGGTCGCCGGGTTTTCTCCCGAGCTCCTCCTCGCTGCTCCCGACTGGTCTCGGGCCTCGCCTCTCTCCGGTTTTTATACTGGTCTCACCACACTGCTCCCGACTGGTCTCGGGCCTCGCTGGTCGCCGGGTTTTCTCCCGAGCTCCTCCTCGCTGCTCCCGACTGGTCTCGGGCCTCGCCTCTCTCCGGTTTTTATACCGGTCTCACCACACTGCTCCCGACTGGTCTCGGGCCTCGCTGGTCGCCGGGTTTTCTCCCGAGCTCCTCCTCGCTGATCCCGCTGTTTGTGGGAGCTTGCTGTGCGCAAATTGCCTGCCGCGTTTTCCACATTACAACAGTGACTACACTTCAAAAAGTACTTCATTGGCTGTAAAGCACTTTGAGACGTGAAAGGCGCTATATAAATATATAAGTTTTTCTTACAAACCCAGGTTGTTAGCTGCTCTATCTAAAACTGCTAGTTGGTTAAGAGTTTCCACGTTTTCATTTTTAGCAAATAACAAACAAACAAAAAAATTTGCCGCTGCTCAGTGACATTTACCCTTTTCTGCTGTTGCAGAGCCAGGACACAGTGAGCTAGCTGCTGATGTAATCTGTTTACGTTCTCCTTTGAACAGTCAGTTCCAACTTCACACAGTGATTGTTGACTTCCAGGGTGGGGGAGAGAAAGTTCCTCTTCAAATGCTGAAACAACAAGCTGTGTTTCTTTTTAAGAAAAACACTTTTCTGAATATCATAATACCTCACTGTTAACCAATCAGTGATGAACAGCCTGTTGCCAGGCTTGGTTTGCTTTGGTGACGGAGCACGTTGGTAGATTGATGACTTTCCACTCGGGTCGCCAACTCTGATTGGACGGCTTCCTGGAGGTTTCATCACATGATCTCCCCCCCTCCCCACCCCATGCTCACCCCCCACGCTTCCCCCCTCCCCACGCTCCCCCCCACGCTCCCCCCCTCCCCACACTCCCCCCACGCTCCCCCCATGCTCCCCCCCACGCTCCCCCCTCCCCACACTCCCCCCCCACGCTCCCCCCCTCCCCACGCTCCCCCCCACGCTCCCCCCTCCCCACGTCCCCCCCACGCTCCCCCCCCACTCCCCCCCATGCTCTCCCCCCCACACTTCCCCCCCCACGCTCCCCCCCACGCTCCCCCCCCACGCTCCCCCCCACACTCTCCCCCCACGCTCCCCCCCCCACGCTCTCCCCCCACGCTCCCCCCCACGCTTCCACCCGCGCTCCCCCCCCGCGCTCCCCCCCGCGCTCCCCCCCACGCTCCCCCCACGCTCCCCCTCCACGCTCTCCCCCCACGCTCCCCCTCCACGCTCTCCCCCCACACTCTCCCCCCACGCTCCCCCCCGCGCTCCTCCCCCCGCGCTCCCCCCCGCGCTCCCCCCCGCGCTCCCCCCACGCTCCCCCCCCGCGCTCCCCACCGCGCTCCCCCCATGCTCTCCCCCCACGCTCCCCCCCCCACGCTCCCTCCCACGCTCCCCCCACTGCGCTCCCCCCCACGCTTCAGCCACGCTCCCCCCACACTCCCCCCACGCTCCCCCCCACGCTCCCCCCCACGCTTCCCCCCACGCTCCCCCCCACACTCCCCCCACGCTCCCGCGCCATGCTCCCCCCCCGCGCTCCCCCCCCACGCTCCCCCCCCACGCTCCCCCCCCACGCTCCCCCCCCACGCTCCCCCCCCTGCGCTCCCCCCCATGCTCCCCCCCACGCTCCCCCCCACACTCCCCCCACGCTCCCGTGCCATGCTCCCCCCCACACTCTCGCCCCCCCACGCTCCCGCCTCCACCCACGCGGAAAATAATTCGAGATAATCCCACCCTTAGAAAAACAAGCAAAAAACTATTTTGGAACTTTGAAAGAGGCTTATCTCGGACTATTCCTTTAATAGCCTGGAGATTTAGGCCGTGCTACTGTCACATCTCAAAAGAACAATGCTTAAATTCAAGCTCTTATCATGTCATAATCGCCATCGTAAATCTCTGCATTAAGCAGAACCTTGACAGAGCACCCCTAGGGGATACAAACAAATCTATTTTTGTTGCACTTTGTACTAGTACACCAGGTTGGTTACCAAATATCTGACTGCCGCACTCACAAGGCACAGATAGCGAGTAAAATGTACACGGTATTTTTGTAAACAGGCTACAGCTGGACTCTGGGGCGGAAATCTGTTTAATTACATCGTATGTCTCGCCACAGGGCAGAGACAGTCTTTTCCTTTACGTTATTCCCAGTCTTCTCTCCTGAACTCACTGACTCGGAATGGGCTGTGGTCCCACGCGTGCCTGCAGCCTCTTAGAACTTTGCCCAAGTGATCATCCTAGACTCAGCCGGCAGGCTATTCAACCATGGAGAGCATCGATACATATCAGTGTAGAAAAGAAGCAACGACTGACCACGCCTTCAGAAAGGGACTGGAGGGTGGTAAAGTTTACACTCCTGTTCAAGAAAGGGGAAGTCCAGGTAATCCAGGATTTAATAGGCTAATTAGGGTCAGCCATAGCTCAGTGGGTTGCACTCTTGCCTCTGGGTCAGAAGGTTATGGGTTCATAAGAACATAAGAAATAGGAGCAGGAGTCGGCCATTTTGCCCTTCGAGCCTGCTCCACCATTCAACAAGATCATGGCTGATCTTCTGCCTCAACTCCACCTTCCCGCACTAGCCCCATATCCCTTAATTCCCTTCGTATCCAAAAAGCTATTGACGTCAGCCTTCAATATACTCAACGACTGAGCATCCACAGCTCTCTGGTGTAGAGAATTCCAAAGATTCACAACCCTCTGAGTGAAGAAATTTCTCCTCATCTCAGTCCTAAATGGCCGACCCCTTATTCTGTGACTGTGCCCCGGTGTTCTAGATTTCCCACTTCAAGTTCCACTCCAGAGACTTGAGCACAAAAATCTAGGCTGACACTCCAGTGTGGTACTGAGGGAGCGCTGCACTGTCGGAGGTGCTGTCTTTCGGATGAGACGTTAAACCGAGGCCCCTGTCTGCTCTCTCAGGTGGACGTAAAAGATCCCACAGCACTATTTCGAAGAAGAGCAGGGGAGTTCTCCCCGGTGTCCTGGCCAATATTTATCACTCAATCATCATCATTAAAAACAGATGATCTGGTCATTATCACATTGCTGTTTGTGGGAGCTTGCTGTGCGCAAATTAGCTGCCGCGTTTCCTACATTACAACAGTGACTGCACTTCATTGGCTGTAAAGAGCTTTGGGATGTCCTGAGGTCGTGAAAGGCGCTACATAAATGCAAGTCTCTTTTTTTTTCTTCTGAGCCTTGACCAGCAACCGAGGTGATTGGTCTTGCTAAATCTTGCAATGGGAGTTGACGTAAGAAAACTACTAGGCATTTGGCCTAAGTGTTAAACAAAGCTTTAATCAACTGCTTTACAACATGGAGGTCTAGTTGCGTCCTTCACTCGTTCCTGTTAAGAAGTTCCTGCGCAAGCTGGGCCCACGCCCGAGTATTTATACTCTCCCTGGACAGCGCCACCCGTAGGCCGCTCAGTATTATTTCATAAGTCTTTCTTTTATGAATGACTGATTCATGTCAGGAGTCTCTCTTATAAATGTGGATAGTCTACTGGTACAGGAAGGTAAAACCCAGCAGCACAGCACCTCTTAAAGAGCCCGTCGTTCACCAAACCAGTGGACTAATCGATCGCAGTGGCACAGCAGAGACACGTGGGCGGCGCACGTGGTGCCCAGGAGCTGAAAGTCCTGCTCTATATGGTGGACAGAAGGAGCGTGGCTCTCTTTGGAGCTGAAGGCTAGCCTCCAATGAAAGCATTGATGCAAGTTCCGTGGAGGTGAGGTCACCAACCAAGTCAACGCGGGCACCCGGGCCCCTTGTATCTGGTTGAATTGGCTGCTGCGTCTATCAGGAGAAAGGTTAGCGTGCACCTCACTTTTGCTCACATTCTTGTGCAGCCCATCGAGCACGGGAAAATCCCACACCCTCTGGGAGGCGCTATTTCAAGCATTGTACACATTTGCACCCTTTTTCATAGCTGAACAGTGCACTTTTCTTGTAGATGCGGTGGTTGCATAGAATTACATAGAATGTACAGCACAGAAACAGGCCATTCGGCCCAACTGGTCTGTGCCGGCGTTTATGCTCCACACGAGCCTCCTCCCACCCCTCGTCATCTCATCCTGTTAGCATAATCTTCTATTCCTTTCTCCCTCGTGTTGGCTGAGGAACAGCAAGAAGACGATCGTGCTTTCAGCCTGATGGCACTCCTCTATTGCCTGGGGTGGGATGGTTCCCAGTGGGGTCAGGGGTCATAGATGCAGAGGTTAGCGTCAAGCGTTCCCGGGTCAGCTGTAGCACAGCCAGATGCATAGTAAAGGTCCATCTATTCCACCCCAACAACATTCTTCGGCCCAAATGTCAGAATTGTCCTCCCGCCCCCATCCCCCACTAATGGGACATTGTTTTTTGCATTTCCCACAACAGCCATTTCCTTGGGCTTGAATGAGTGACATTGCCATTTAGTCACAAATTAGAGACAGCTTTGTGCTGCAGGCCTGAGCTTACTAGCAGGATTGAGACCAGCCAAACTCATTCCACACAGGACCCTTACAATCGACAGGCAGAGGACACTTCCATCCCATCAGTTCCAGCTGGATTTCAGCCCAGGTTCCAGATTTAGAAGGTCGTTGCCTAGTCCTTGAATACAACTGAGAGATTGTGTAGCATGGGCCTATACTTTCTGGAGTTTAGAAGAATGAGAGGTGATCTCATTGAAACATAAAAGATTCTGAGGGGGGATTGACAGGGTCGATGCTGAGAGGCTGTTTCCCCTGGCTGGAGAGTCTAGAACTAGGGGGCATAGTCTCAGGATAAGGGGTCGGCCATTTAGGACTGAGATGAGGAGAAATTTCTTCACTCAGAGGGTTGTGAATCTTTGGAATTCTCTACCCGAGAGGGTGGTGAATGCTGAGTCGTTGAGTATATTCAAGGCTGAGATCGATAGATTTTTGGACTCGAGGGGAATCAAGGGATATAGGGATTGGGCGGGAAAGTGGAGATGAGGTCGAAGATCAGCCACGATCTTACTGAATGGCAGAGCAGGCTCGAGGGGCCATAGGGCCTACCCCTGCTCCGATTTTTCTTACGTTCTTATGACTGCGATGTGGGAGCGGACATTTTTGTGTGGAGTCCCTCCTGCAGTGATCTTTATAAAGTTCCATTCCTGCAATGCCGTGAATAGAGAGTGTGAGACTTGACCCGCTGTCCCTGTGACAGTGTCCAGTACTAATGGAGGATCCCACCTTGAAACGTAAAATTGTCTCTCCCTTTCAGAGCCCGATCGGCCTATTGTGCACTGTCAGCACTCACTGTATCAGATGTTCACTGAAATACTTTGGTGTTGAAGTCATACTGTACCACACTTAGTAACAAATGATTCTGTACAAAATTACTCTGACTGCTATTTTAACAAGGGTGTTAACCCATTAAATGGGTTAATTCCTTCCTTTAAATAGTGAGCAAAGGATTTTCAGATGAATTTTTTTGTGTTACTGATGTGGCAGAGTGTGTTTTTGCTCCATTCGATCTGTGTGATAATTCTGCTTTGAATCTGAATTCTCTCTTGACCCCTCCATTGCCTTTGATTTATCGCATTGCTTGTCCCTCCATGGGTCTCGCCCCTCCCTGTCTCTGTAACCTCTTCTGGCCGTACAATTGTCAGCTGTGACTCAGTGGGTAGCACACTCGCCTCTGCATTAGAAGGTTGTGGGTTCAAGTCCCACTCCAGAGACTTACAGCACATAACGCTAAGCTGACACTCCAGTGCAGTGCTGAGGGAGTGCTGCACTGTCGGAGGTGCCGTCTTTCTGATAAGTCGAGGCCCCGTCTGCTCTCTCAAGTGGATGTAAAAGATCCCACGACACTATTTTGAAGAAGAGCAGGGGGAGTTATCCCCGGTGTCCTGGGCCAATATTTATCCCTCTATCAACATCACTAAAAACAGATGATCTGGTCATTATCACATTGCTGTTTGTGGGAGCTTGCTGTGCGCAAATTGGCTGCCACGTTTCCCACATTACAACAGTGACTACACTTCGAAAAATACTTCATTGGCTGTAAAGCGCTTTGGGACGTCCGGTGGTCATGAAAGGCGCTATAGAAATGCAGGTCTTTCAACCCTCCGAGATCTCTGCGCTCCTCCAACTCTGGCCTCTTGTGCATCTCTCAGTTCCTTCACCCCACCATTGGTGGCTGTGTCTTCAGGCGACTAAGCCGCAAGTTCTGGAATTCCCTCCCTAAACCTCTCCGCCTTTGTCTCCTCCTTTAAGATGCTTCTTTGACCAAGCTTTTGGTCATCTGTCCTGATATCCCATTTTTGGCTGGGTGACAGTTTTTGTCTGATAACGTGCCCGTGAAGCGCCTTGGGACGTTTTCCTAGGCTAAAGGCGCTCTCTAAATGCAAGTTGTTGTTGTTGGACCTGTGGCCCTCCACCGATAACTGCAGTGTTGAATAGTGTGAGTCCACACACCCGAAACGTTAACTCCGCTCTGCTCCCCGCAGTTTCTGCCTGATCTGCTGAGTGTTCCCGGCATCTTCTGTTGATCTTTAAGGTGAATAATGTAACTTGCATGGGCCATCTCTTCATTAAATACCATTTCACAGAATGTAGTTATAGTGAAAATAACGTGGGCTTGAGGAGGTTTGTACTCCCGGGTTAAATGGGCTTCATACTGTTGTGACAGTCCGAAAGAAAACAACCACCTAATTGACTTCTATGATGAAGCCAAGTGATGTCAGGTGACAGATGGCTTTCCTGTTCTAACAAGCCTGCCCACCCAATGCCCCAAAATAGATGGAGTCATGTGACTTACCCGAGCACTTAAAATTCTTGTTTGTCTGGCTCAAGTGATTCGCGCTTCCCTCCCCACCCCCACTCCTCTCTGCCCCTCCCCCATAAGAGCCAACCCGGCCCCACGTGAGAATGTTAGTGGAAATTCTTTCCTTTGTTTAAAAAAAAACAACACAGGACGTACACAAGTGATCAGCTGCGATCAGTGCCAAACGCAGGACGTATGTTTTCACTTATGTGTACTTAATGAGCCGATGAATTTGTTCCTTTTTAAATAATGATGATTTCTTTTAACTTTTTTGGGGGGGGGGGGGCCAAAGATCTTTGCCAGTGCACGTCACACCGAGTCATTTTTGTGATTGTTGTGCTCATCAAGGCGCGGGGCGTCAGTCTCAGGAATGGGACGCTTCCAATTGCAGGCACCCACAGTGTCAGGACCAGAGTAATCCCAGGTCAGGTGCAGGAAAGTCAGAAGCACAATGAAGCTCTCCCTACTCTACTTTAACAATGGGCACGGCCAAGCCACTCACAGAGGGGCAGCCTCTTCTGCAAGGGGTTTCCAACCCTCCAGGAATTGAAGATTGATCTCCTGGACAAGTGTTGTGACCGACCAGGGAGAAAAGTCATTGGGACATTCAACAAAATGGTGGCTTTATTTCATTTTCTTTGAACACCCTTCATTTATTAGTTATAAAAACATTGGAGATGGGGTGGGGGGAGAAAAAAGGCTGTTTGGCAACAGTCAATCCAATTGGGTGACCAAGAGTATGTTTGTTATGTCTGACATTGGTGATAGGTACTCGATTGCCTTGGCCTGAGCACATGGAGTTTGATAGTGCTATTATCGTTGTATTGTGTCTGACATTGGATATAGGTATTCGATTGCTTTTGCCTGTAGAGTGTGTGTGGATCAGCCATTAAAAGCAACATGAACTGAGCTCTGCTTACGGCCTCTGGATTATCTTTGCAAATGCAACAATGTTCCCTTCCCAATTGGCTGTGGCCCTTCGAGGATGGACCAATGGCGGGAGTGTGGGGGAAGGATAGTTCGAGGTGGGAGGTCATGTGATGAAAGCTCCAGGGAGACACCCAACCAGAGTTGGCAACTCTGCTTCCACACCGGTTTTCTGCACCTTGGGATGTTTTGCTGTGTTTAAAGCATCATCTAAGTGCAATTTGTGGTGAATCCTTTAGAATTGTTTGTGTCTCTGTCTAGATTGCGGGTGAGGTGAATCCAGACATTCATTCTTTCTCAGGTCCTCAACACCGGAGGACTTTTCTCCTTCCGTCTCCTGTTCCTCCTGTCATTCGTGGGCTTTTAAAACCTAGGCATGGTGTTGCAGGGATCGGTGCTAGGACCCCAGCTATTCACAATATATATTGATGATCCAGATGAGGGAACTAGATGTAATATCTCCAAGTTTGCAGACGACACAAAGCTGGGTGGGCGTGTGTGCTGTGAGGAGGATGCCGAGAAACTCCAGTATGATTTGGACAGGTTGGGTGATTGGGCAGAAGCATGGCAGATGCAGTATAATGTGGATAAATGCGAGGTTATCCACTTCGGTGGCAAAAACAGGAAGGCAGATTATTATCTGAACGGCAATAGATTGGGAGAAGGGGAAGTGCAACGAGACCTGGGTGTCAGTGCACCAGTCGCTGAAGGTAAGCATGCAGGTGCAGCAGGCGGTTAAGAAGGCAAATGGTATGTTTGCCTTCATAGCGAGAGGATTCGAGTACAGGAGCAAGGATGTCTTGCTGCAGTTGTACAGGGCCTTGGTGAGACCACATCTTGAGTATTGTGTGCAGTTTTGGTCGCCTTATCTGAGGAAGGATGTTCTTGCCATGGAGAGAGTGCAGCGAAGATTCACCAGACTGATACCTGGGATGGCAGGAATGACGTATGAGGAGAGATTGGGTCGATTGGGCTTATATTCGCTGGAGTTTAGAAGAATGAGAGGGGATCTCATTGAAACTTATAAAATTCTAACAGGACCAGACAGACTAGATGCAGGAAGGATGTTCCCGATGGCGGGGGAGTCCAGAACCAGGGGGTCACAGTCTAAGGATAAGGGATAAGCCATTTAGGACTGAGATGAGGAGGAATTTCTTCACCCAGAGAGTGGTGAACCTGTGGAATTCTCTACCACAGAAGGCAGTTGAGGCCAATTCATTAAATATATTCAAGAAGGAGTTGGATATATTTCTTAAGGCTAAAGGGATCAAGGGATATGGGGAGAAGGCAGGGACAGGGTACTGAATTTGGATGTTCAGCCATGATCTCATTGAATGGCGGAACAGGCTCGAGGGGCCGAATGGCCTACTCCTGCTCCTATTTTCTATGTTTCTATGCCTGACCACTGCTACTTGATCTACCTTGTCTCCCACCCCCCTCCTACTCTTTTAAACCTTGGGGCTGTCCTGTACTTTGGGCCTTGAGTATCACATTCAGTTTAGGTCATGGAACTGAGTGATCGGAACTGAGGTTGTGGTGTGAGCACGGGTGTGATGACTGTAAACCCGCCCTGCACCACACCATGTGACCTTGCTCCAAGGGACTCGGGGACTTTGACAGAGTAAATAAGGAGAAACTGTTTCCGCTGGGCAGGGGGGGTCGGCAACCAGAGGACACAGATTTAAGGTGTTAAGCAAAAGTACAGAATGGAGAGATGAGGCAATTTTTTTTTACGCAGTGAGTTGCTGTGATCTGGAACGCGCTGCCTGAAAGGGCGGTGGAAGCAGATTCAATAGTAACTTTCAAAAGGGAATTGGATAAATACTTGAGGGGGAAATATTTGCAGGGCTGTGGGGAAAGGGCAGGGGGGCAGTGGGACTAATTGGATCGCTCTTTCAAAGAGCAGGCACGATGGGCCGAATGGCCTCCTTCTGAGTTGTAAGATTCTGTGATTCTATGAGTTGTTGATTGGGAAAATGGAAACAGTGCACAGAAGTAGTTCTGGAGTTCATGTTGAGACACGTTATTGGGGCAGTGCAGGGAGAGTTTTATTTTGCAGCTAACTTATTGTGCAACAATCTTTGCAATGCTTCGTCCTAACAGCAGCTGACAAAACCCAGTCCTGACATGCCTCGCCTTGATGAACACAGCATTCTATAATACGGCAATATTATTCCAGCGCAGCACAAATGATTTTGCAATGCACCTATATGCAAATGAACAGGGTCAAGCAACAGCTTCCGCTGTTTCGCAATTGGACAAAAGCATTTGGATGGTGATCTTAGCACAGTTCAATTTCAACGGCAACTCCTTGCCTGTTCATCTCCAGCTCAGACAGTGAGGTAGTCCAGTCTGATGTCAACTAAGCTGTTGTGGTTAATAATTGGTTTGCCACTGGGGGCGAGCAGATCGCAGCTGCCTGACTGACTGCTCTTTGCGATTACGTATGTTTTCCACATCACTCTGTGAACAGGCTCATTTGAAGAGCTGGTTCCTTCAAGGGTGAAGAGTGCTCATTAAATTTTGCATTCATTTTTAATATGGTCCTAATTGGGACTATCCTTTCCTCTGGGTTTAACAAACCCCTGCAACATCATGGCATAAATTGTGCATCCATGTGTCCTTAAAATGTCACTGTGTCACGTGTGCATGTCCCCCCGCCCCCATCATTGTAAAAACAATAGGTTGTGGCGGAGCCACCAAAGGACTCAGATTGTTTGTACATACAGGAAACTTCGCGATATCCGGCACCGACGGGACCAGCATGATGCTGATCTATGAAAACTTCCGGACAGACCAGCGCTAATGTTGAAGGATACGGAGGTTTTCATCTCCGTATCTGACAACAAACACTGTTGCTTAGCAACAGCTTGTAAACAGTCGGCCCGTACCTTGGAAGCGTCTCTGTAGCTTAGCAACAGCTTCAGAGAGGCTTTCCAGAGACTGACTGTTTAAAAAAATGCTAGGAGAAGAAAAAAAAAGAAAAAAAACCTAACAAAATGGCTGTTGATTTCTGCCGTTAGATCGAGGTTTCTGGACATACAACCTCCGGATAAACCAGTTTCCTGTAATTCCTTTAACAACATGTTAGCTACAGTCTGAGTCTGTATCTTTATTTATGCTGTTTAACTGTACAGAGCGTGGTTGCTTTAACAGCGCGGCTAAAACGTGATGACGTCATGCCGTTCATCACGTGATCCCCCACTGGCGGGAAAACGTGATGACGTCATGACGTCAGCCACAGGACTGCAGGGGCAGTCCTCGTGGAGCCTCCAGAGAGAGCAGACCTACATTCGATGTTATCCTGCAGTTTCTTGTTAAAGCCTGTTTGTTTCATTAAAGTTCGTTTTGTTTGATCGCCTGAGTAGAACTCAGTCTTTTAGTTAGGAACCCACGTTCCTACATTGGTGACCCCGACTTTCGTGAACAGTTTTCGCGGAAGATCTTCAGCATGGACACGAACGCCGTGACTCTGAAACTGCCACAGTTCTGGGAGCAACAACCTGCCGCGTGGTTTATCCAGGCTGAAGCCCAGTTCGCCATCAGGAACATCGTCACGGATCAGACCCGTTATTACTACGTGGTCTCCGCCCTCAATAGCGCCACTGCCTCATGGATCGTCAGCCTCCTCGGTAGTCCTCCTACTGACAGCAAGTATGATACGTTAAAGGCGCGGTTGCTACAGGTCTTCGGGCTCTCGAAGTCAGAACGCGCTCACCGGCTCCTCGCTATGCCTGGCCTCGGGGACTCCAAACCGTCCGAGCTCATGAGCCAAATGCTCACGCTCTTGGGTGCTGAACCGGAATGCTTCCTCTTCCGGGAGCTATTCCTCTGCCAACTGCCGGAGCAGGTGCAGGCTGCCCTAGCCAGATCCGAGATTACAGACTGCGCCGAGCTTGCTGCCGAAGCAGATAAGATTTTCACAGTAACCCAGCAGTGCTGCGCGGCCACGAGGTGCCCATCCCCCACAGACGCGGCTCCAGCTCCTCTTGCAGCGGGCTGGTGCTCCTACCACGCCTGATTTGGCGCGAAAGCACGACGCTGCCGCTCTCCCTGCAGTTTTTCGCCCCAAAGAAACCCAAAGCTCCTGCAGCGTTCCTGGCGAAGGAGGACCAGGTCTAACAGGCGTTCCGCAGCTGCGATGACCATCGGATCTACGGGGAAACTTCTTTACATCACCGATTCTCTATCGGGTCGACGTTTCCTTTGCGACACTGGGGCGCAGTGTCGCATCCTACCTGCATCGAATCTCAATATGCAAGCTGGGAACCATGGTTTTTCCCTCGTGGCGGCTAATGGCGCAGCCATTCGAACTTTCCGAAAGCGGCGGGTCCAAGTCTGTTTCGGCGGTCAGCGCTTCAATTGGGAATTTGTCACGGCCACAGTCTTGCAGGCCATCCTAGGGGCAGATTTTCTGTGTGCCAACGGCCTCCTCGTAGATGTCCGGTACCGCCGGTTGATCAACGCGGCCACCTTCCACTCGATCCCGTGCCACCACGGTACCACCATGGCGCGCTCTATCGCCTGCGCCTTCCCTTCTCTGGATGACTTCACTCGGCTCCTCGGAGAGTTCCCGGAGCTGACAAGGCCCACCTTCTCCTCCTCGGCCACGAAGCATGGTGTTGAACATAATATCACCACTACTGGCTCCCCGGTTTATGCACGGGCTAGAAGGCTCGAACCCGGCAAGCTCGTGGCTGCGAAAGCAGAGTTCGCCATGATGGAGCGGCTGGGGATTATTCGCCGGTCGAATAGTCTCTGGTCTTCGCCTCTCCACATTGTTCCGAAACCGGGCGGCGGCTGGCGGCCATGCGGTGACTACCGACGCCTGAATGACGCCACTACTCCGGATCGGTACCCGATCCCGCATATTCAGGATTTCTCGGCCCATTTGGCGGGAAATTCTATCTTTTCTAAAGTCGACCTCGTCAGGGGGTATCACCAGGTTCCCGTGCACCCGCAAGATGTCCCGAAAACTGCAGTTATCACCCCTTTTGGCCTTTTTGAGTTCCTGCGGATGCCGTTTGACTTGAAGAACGCAGCACAGGCTTTCCAGCGCTTAATGGACTCCGTGCTCCGAGACCTAAACTTCATCTTCGTCTACCTTGACGACATTCTCATCGCCAGCGCTAGCATGGAAGAGCACATCTCCCATTTGCGTACCCTCTTTACGCACCTCAGCCAGCACGGCTTGATCATCAACCCGGCCAAGTGCCAGTTCGGCCTGCAGCGGATCGATTTCTTGGGACACCGTATAACATCAGACGGCGCCGTCCCCTTACTGACGAAGGTGGAAGCTGTTACCTCTTTCCCGCGCCCGCCAACTGTCAGGGCCCTGCAAGAGTTCCTGGGGATGGTCAATTTCTATCACCGATTCGTCCCTAAGGCGGCTCAGCTAATGCAGCCTTTGTACGGGGCCCTCAAGGGCAAGTCCGATAAGGATCAAATCAGCTGGACGGCCGAGATGGACCAGGCGTTCGTCAACACCAAGAGTGCTTTGGCCAACACAACCATGCTGGCGCACCCACTTTCAGGTGCCACCATCGCCCTTACCACAGACGCGTCAGACTACGCCATCGGCGCAGTGCAGGAGCAGTGGGTGAACGGCACGTGGCAACCGCTGGCGTTTTTCAGCCGTCAACTGCGGAAGAATTAAAGAAAATACAGCACCTTCGATTGAGAGCTACTGGCCCTTTTCCTAGCTATTCGCCATTTCCGGTTCTTATTAGAAGGACGTCCCTTCACGGCTTTTGTCAACCACAAGCCTCTAACGTTCGCCATGGCCAAGACCGCCGAACCGTGGTCCGCTCGTCAACAACGTCACCTGATGTTTATTTCTGAATTTACCACGGACATTCAACATGTGTCTGGTAAAGACAACCTGGTGGCGGATTGCCTCTCCTGCGCGACGGTCCATGTGGTTCACCTGGGGATTGACTACGCCCTCATGGCTGCGTATCAGGCCTCGGACCCAGAGGTCCAATCATACAGAACCGTCCCCTCTAGTTTCCAAGCGGCCGACGTCAGTTTCCAGGCCGCAGGCACCACGCTCCTTTGCAACGTCTCCATGGGCGTTCCCCGACCTATCGTGCCAGTCGCATGGCGCCGGAAGGTGTTTGACATCATACACGGGTTGTCGCACCCTGGTATGAAGGCTTTACAACGGCTAATTTTGGCGAAGTTTGTCTGGAAGGGTATGCACCTCGATGTCCGTGACTGGGCCAACACCTGCGTGGTCTGCCAGAAGGCCAAGGTCCAGCGTCATGTAAAAGCTCCAGTGGCTACGTTCGCTGTTCCGGAGCTTCGTTTCGACCACGTGCATGTGGACCTTGTGGGGCCACTTCTGCCTTCTCATGGTTATACGCATCTCCTCACCATGGAGGACCGCACCACTAGGTGGCCAGAGGCAATTCCTTTGGTTTCCACCACTTCGGCAGACATCGCTAGAGCTTTCATCTCCTGTTGGGTTGCTCGTTTCGGGGTACTGGCGGACATCTCTTCCGATCGTGGGCCACAATTTTCCTCGGAGCTCTGGAACGCTGTTGTCACGGGTGTGGGGAGCCATGGGGCCGTGTAGATACGGGGCCGTGCTCTCCGGGCAAGGTAGGTTCTGGACCCAAGTGCAGAAACCAGGCTAGAGGCAGGTAGACAATCTTTAAGGTACTTTACTAGATTCACACATAACTAGATTCATACAAGGAACACAACAATATACATAGAACTCGAGACAAGTTACAAAACGGCTAGTCAAGAATAGGAACTCAGGACAGCTTCCATGAGGCAACCTACTTGTCCATACTGAGCTGGGATAAGCTTACCACAAGTGCAACCAACTTGCTGAGACGAGACTCGAAACAAGCTATCACGAGGGGCTGCCACAGGGGTAACAGGCTTATCAATACAGAGCTCAAGACAAGCGCCAACATGGCAACACGCTAGTCCAGCCCAGCACCTTATCAAGACTAAGAACAACAAGAACACAGACTTAGATACATCTTAAATACAGAGCTCGAGAGAACCATGACAGCCAGCTAGTCAAAGCCAGGAGCCACAGAGCGAAGGCTAGTCCCCGGTTCCCCGGTTAGGACTGAGCAAAGAGGGAAGCAACCACAGAACTTATATACCAAGAAAACCAGGTGAAACCCATGAACAGCTAACAGGCCATTAAGAATTAACACAGGAGGCTAGGAACAATTAACAAAGGGCTAGAAACAAACAAGTGAAGGTGCCATCTAGAGGCTACAGAAGGAACTGACTGGCACCCTCACAGCTGTAGCTCAGGGGCTCGGCACCAAACTTCATCACACCACCGCCTATCATCCACAGGTGAACGGCCTTTGCGAGCGATTCCACAGGTCGCTTAAAGCCGCCCTATGGGCCAGTCTTCAAGGTGCAGGATGGGTGGACAGACTCCCATGGGTCCTTTTGGGTCTTCGTACGGCGCCCAAGGAAGACCTGCAATCGTCCTCGGCCGAACTCGTTTATGGCCAGCCGCTCCGAGTACCAGGGGATTTCCTCCCTTCTCCCACAGAGCCATGGTCCGCCTCCCAGCAACTCGTCAGCCACCAGGAAGCGGCCAGATGCTTCGCTCCGGTGCCTACATCAAATCACGGCTTACAGAGCTCCCACGTGCCAGCGGAGCTGAAGAATGCCGAGTACGTATTTATCCGCCACAACGCTCACCGGGATCCGCTCAAGCCCCCTTACACTGGTCCTTTCCGCATCATCGAATCAGGAGACAAATCCTTTTCGGTCGACATCGGAGGAAAGCCGGATCACATTTCGGAGGACCGGTTGAAGCCGGCTCACCTGGACCTGGACCGCCCAGTCGTCGTCGCTCAACTGCCGAAATGTGGCCGACCGCCCGCAGCCGCCATGCCAGAGCAACCACAGCCGCCCGCCAGCTCGACCACACTCGCCGTGCCAGCTCAACCACAACTGCCCGCCAGCTCGACCACCGTCCATCAGCTACCTCTGCAGGGTTACCGAAGTCGCTCGGACAGGCTTGTCAGGCCTCCTCGATGCCTCACTTTTGCTGTTAAAGACAATTCTGGGGGGGCGCATGTGGCGGAGCCACCAAAGGACTCAGATCGTTTGTACATAATTCCTTTAACAACATGTTAGCTACAGTCTGTGTCTGTATCTTTATTTATGCTGTTTAACTGTACAGAGCGTGGTTGCTTTAACAGCGCGGCTAAAACGTGATGACGTCATGCCGTTCATCACGTGATCCCCCACTGGCGGGAAAACGTGATGACGTCATGACGTCAGCCACAGGACTGCAGGGGCAGTCCTCGTGGAGCCTCCAGAGAGAGCAGACCTACATTCGATGTTATCCTGCAGTTTCTTGTTAAAGCCTGTTTGTTTCATTAAAGTTTGTTTTGTTTGATCGCCTGAGTAGAACTCAGTCTTTTAGTTAGGAACCCACGTTCCTACAACGTCAACCTTGCTGCTGATTTCCTTTCCTAACCACAAGGACACAGAAGGACGAGTCAGAGCTTTTTTAAAAATTCGTTCATGGGATGTGGGCGTTGCTGGCAAGGCCAGCATTTACTGCACATCCCTAACTGCCCTTGAGAAGGTGGCGGTGAGCCGCCTTCTTGAACCGCTACAGTCCGTGTGGTGAAGATACTCCCACAGTGCTGTTAGGGAGGGAGTTCCAGGATTTTGACCCAGCGACGATGAAGGAACGCCGATATATTTCCAAGTCAGGATGATGTGTGACTTGGAGGTGGTGGTGTTCCCATGCGCCTGCTGCCCTTGTCCTTCTAGGTGGAAGAGGTCGCGGGTTTGGGAGGTGCTGCCAAAGAAGCCTTGGCAAGTTGCTGCAGTGCATCTTGTAGATGGTACACGCTGCAGCCACGGTATGCCGGTGGTGGAGGGAGTGAATATTTAAGGTGGTGGATGGGGTGCCAATCAAGTGGGCTGCTTTATCCTGGATGGTGTCGAGCTCCTTGACTGTTGTTGGAGCTGCACTCATCCAGGCAAGTGGAGAGTATTCCATCACACTCCTGATTTGTGCCTTGTAGATGGTGGAAAGGCTTTGGGGAGTCAGGAGGTGAGACACTCACTGCAGAATACCCAGCCTCTGACCTGCTCATAGCCACAGTATTTATGTGGCTGGTCCAGTTAAGTTTCTGGTCAATGGTGACCCCCCAGGATGTTGCTATTGGTGGATTCAGCGATGGTAATGCCGTTGAATGTCAAGGGACGGTGTTTCGATGCTCTCTTGTTGGAGATAGTCATTGCATGGCACGTGTGTGGCGCGAATGTTACTTGCCACTTATCAGCCCAAACCTGAATGTCGTCCAGGTCTTGCTGCACGTGGGCATGGACTGCTTCATTACCTGAGGAGTTGTGAATGGCACTGAACACTGTGCAATCATCAGCGAACATCCCCACTTCTGACCTTATGATGGAGGGAAGGTCATTGATGAAGCAGCTGAAGATGGTTGGGCCTAGGACACTGCCCTGAGGAACTCCTGCAGCGATGTCCTGGGGCTGAGATGATTGGCCTCCAACAAATACAATCATCTTTCTTTGTGCTAGGTATGACTCCAGCCAGCGGAGATATTTTCCGCTAATTCCTGTTGATGTCAATTTTACTAGGGCTCCTTGATGCCACACTCGGTCAAATGCTGCCTTGATGTCAAGGGCAGTCACTCTCACCCCACCTCTGGAATTCAGCTTTTTTGTCCATGTTTGGACCAAGGCTGTAATGAAGTCTGGAGCCGAGAGGTCTTGGCGGAACCCAAACTGGGCATCAGTGAGCAGGTTATGGATGAGTAAGTGCCGCTTGATAGCACTGTCGACGGCCCCTTCCATCACTGTACTGATGATTGAGAGTAGACTGATGGGGCGGTAATTGGCCGGGTCGGATTTGTCCTGCTTTTTGAGGACAGGACATACCTGGGCAGTTTTCCACATTGTCAGCTGGATGCCAGTGTTGTAGCTGTATTGGAACAGCTTGGCTAGAGGCGCGGCTAGTTCTGGAGCACAAGTTTTCAGCACTAAAGCCAGGATAGTGTCAGGGCCCATAGCCTTTGCTGTATCCAGTGTCTTCAGCCGTTTCTTGATATCACGTGGAGTGAATCGAATTGGCTGAAGACTGGATTCTATGATGATGGGGACCTCAGGAGGAGGCCGATATGGATCATCCACTCGGCAATTCTGGCTGAAGATGGTTGCAAACCCTTCAGCCTTGTTTTTTGCACTCACGTGCTGGGCTCCACCATCATTGAGGATGGGGATATTTATGGAGCCTCCTCCTCGCGTTAGTTGTTTAATGGTCCACCACCATTCACGACTGGATGTGGCAGGACTGCAGAGCTTTGATCTGATCCATTGATTGTGGGATCGCTTAGCCCTGTCTATAGCATGCTGCTTCTGCTTTTTAGCATGCATGTAGTCCTGTGTTGCAGCTTCCCCAGGTTGGCACCTCATTTTTAGGTACACCTGGTGCTGCTCCTGGCATGCTCTTCTACACTCCTTATTGAACCAGGGTTGGTCCCCTGGCTTGATGGTAATGGTAGAGTGAGGGATATGCCGGGTCATGAGGTTACAAATTGAGGTGGAATACAATTCTGCTGCTATTGATGGCCCACAGCGCCTCATGGATGCCCAGCTTTGAGCTGCTAGATCTGTTCTGAATCTATCCCATTTAGCACGGTGGTAGTGTTGCACAACACGATGGAGGGTGTCCTCAGTGTGAAGATGGGACTTCGTCTCCACAATGAGTGTGTGGTGGTCACTGCTACCAATACTGTCATGGACAGATGCACCTGTGACAGGTAGATTGCTGAGGACGAGGTCAAGAAGGCTATCCCCTCGTATTGGTTCTCTCACCACCTGTCGCAGGCCCAGACTGGCAGTTATGTCCTTCAGGACTCGGCCAGCTCGGTCAGTAGTGGTGCTACCGAGCCTCTCTTGGCGATGGACATTGAAGTTCCCCACCCAGAGTACATTCTGTGCCCTTGCTACTCTCAGTGCTTCTTCCAAGTGGTGTTCAACATGGAGGAGTACTGATTCATCAGCTGAGGGTGGGCGGTAGGTGGTAATCAGCAGGAGGTTTCCTTGCCCATGTTTGACCTGAAGCCAGGAGACTGCATGGGGTCCAGAGTCAATGTTGAGGACTCCCAGGGCCATTCCTCCCCGACTGTATACCACTGTGCCGCCACCCCTGGTGGGTCTGTCCTGCCAGTGGGACAGGACATACCCCGGGATGGTGATGGAGGAGTTCGGGACATTGGCTGAAAGGTATGATTCTGTGAGTATGACTATGTCAGGCTGTTGCTTGACTAGTCTGTTGGACAGCTCTCCCAATTTTGGCACAAATCCCCAGATATTAGTGAGGAGGACTTTGCAGGGTCGACTGGGCTGGGTGTGCCCAAAGCCAGTGCCTAGGTCTATGCCGGGTAGTCCGTCTGGTTTTCTTATTATTATTGATTCTTGTAGCACAGAAGGCAGTGGAGGCCAATTCATTAAATATATTCAAGAAAGAGTTGAATATATTTCTTAAGGCTAAAGGGATCAAGGGATATGGAGAGAAGGCAGGGAGAGGGTACTGAATTTGGATGATCAGCCATGATCTCATTGAATGGCGGAGCAGGCTCGAGGGGCCGAATGGCCTACTCCTGCTCCTATCTTCTATGTTACAACTGAGTGGCTTGCTAGACCATTTCAGAGGGCAGTTAAGAGTCAACCACATTGTTCTGGGTTTGGAGACACATATAGGCCAGACCGGGTAAGGACGGCAGATTTCCTTCCGTAAAGGACATCAGTGAACCAGATGGGTTTTTACAACAATCCGGTAGTTACATGGTCACCATTACTGATACTAGCTTTTTATTCCAGATTTACTTAATTAACTGAATTTAAATTTCACAGCTGCCGTGGTGGGATTTGAACACATAGGTGTGATTTTGCCAATAGGGAGCTTTTGGAGGTCTGACACTCCAATGCGATGCTGAGGCAGTGCTGCACTGTCGGCGGTGCTTTCCTTTGGGTGAGATGTTAAATCAAGGCCCTGTCCATCCATTCTGGTGGTTTAGCTGAACATTGATGATCCAATTATTTTTTTTATTCGTTTATGGGATGTGGCAAGGCCGGCATTTATTGCCCATCCCTAATTGCCCTCGAGAAGGTGGTGGTGAGCCGCCTTCTTGAACCGCTGCAGTCCGTGTGGTGAAGGTGCTCCCACAGTGCTGTTAGGGAGGGAGTTCCAGGATTTTGACCCAGCGACGATGAAGGATCGGCAATATACTTCCAAGTCGGGATGGTGTGTGAATTGGAGGGGGACTTGGAGGTGGTGGTGTTCCCATGTGCCTGCTGCCCTTGTCTTTCTAGGTGGAAGAGGTCGCTGGGACTAGAGACAGGGTCACTGGCAAGTGCTTGAGAAGCTAAGCCAGAGCCAGGCCTGGTTAGTACCTGGAGGGGTAACCATCAGGGAAGACCAGGTGCAGAAGGTCACGGAAGGAGCCCCGAGGTGAGAAGGTCACAGAAGGAGGAGCGGCTGGTGAGCGGGCATTGGGCTGAAGATTGTCGTGACAGGAGGAATAATGGAATGGCGGCACGCACCGACGCAGCAGCTTTGCTTTTCCCAGTCATGGGAGCTTGCAAGATCACATTTAGTTGTTCATGTACTTGTGCAATGACAATAAAGTTGAATTATTATTATTGTTTGGGAGGTGCTGCTGAAGAAGCCTTGGCGAGTTGCTGCAGTGCATCTTGTATATGGTACACACTGCAGCCACGGTGTGCCGGTGGTGGAGGGAGTGAATGTTTAAGGTGGTGGACGGGGTGCCAATCAAGCGGGCTGCTTTGTCCTGGATGGTGTCGAGCTTCTTGAGTGTTGTTGGAGCTGCACTCATCCAGGCAAGTGGAGAGTTTTCCATCACACTCCTTACTTGTGCCTTGTAGATGGTGGAAAGGCTTTGGGGAGTCGGGAGGTGAGACACTCGCCGCAGAATACCCAGCCTCTGACCTGCTCTTGTTGCCACAGTATTTACGTGGCTGGTCCAGTTAAGTTTCTGGTCAATGGTGACCCCCCAGGATGTTGATGGTGGATGTTATTTGTAAAAGAGTAGGGAGTTCTTCAGTTGTCCTGGTCAACACCTCCCTCAACCACCACCGCCAAACAAAACTGGTCATTCATCCCATTGGGATTGTGCTTTGAAAAATTGGGATGGAAAACAGCAAGACCAGCTTGGATTCCTGCTCATGATCACCTCCTAAGAGAATAGGAAGAATAATAGTGGAAGCAAAATCTTGCAGTTTTCTGAGCACCACTGATAGAGGTCTCCCGATCCAGATCCCAGAACATAAGATGTAGTTTGGGGATAAGGCTAGTGCTTTGTAGCTTTAGGTTCATAATTTCACAGTACCCACAGAGTAACAGTAAAGGACTAATATGGACTGGCGGTTAAATGTGCTCCCACGTGCTAATGCAGAGAAATTCATTCACTTCAATGCGCCAAATTATCCTCTCCGTGTGGGGCGTGGAGGGCCATATCTGGTTTAGAACAGATTGACAGACCTCGGGATTCAGGAGCTAACAAAAATAAATTGTTTACTTACAAAGCGCCACAAGATTGTGTTCACTGCCTTTCTTTATACTTCTGTTTACAGCAAAGGTTTAACCTAATGCCCAGGTATCCCACCAAGGTACTGCATTGTACAATCCATTTCTTATGTGTCAGCCATGGCTCAGTTGGTAGCGCCCTCACCTCTGTGTCAGAAGGTTGTGGGTTCAAGTCCCACTCTGGAGACTTGTAGTACAAAAATCTAGGTTGACACTCCAATACGGTAGCAAGGGAGTGCTGCACTGTCAGAGGTACTGTAATGGGATATGACATTAAACCGAGGCCCAGTCTGCTCTCTCTCAGGAGGATGTAAAAGATCCCGTGGCACTATTTTGCAGAAGAGCAGTGGAATTATCCCTGGTGTCCTGGCCAATATTTATCCCTCAATCTACATCGCTAAAATAGATTATCACATTGCTGTTTGTGGGAGCTTGCTGTGCACAAATTGGCTGCCACGTTTCTTACATCACAACAGTGACTACACTTTATTGGCTGTAAAGCGCTGTGGGATGTCCGGTGGTCGTGAAAGGGGCTGTAGAAATAGTGTGTCAATTACGAAGGGCCGTGTCTGGTTTAGAACAGATGACAGACCTAGGGATTCAGGAGCTAAAAAAAAATAAACTGTTTACTTCCACGATTGTGTTCACCGCATTTCTTTATTACAGTAAACTCTTGTTTAAACAGCACTTAATGATCCGGAATTCTTTAATAACCGGCAAAATAGATAACTGGTCATTTTGCCGAATCCATCCAGCACTCATTTTTCCGAGTCCGAGTTTCCCGCGGTGGCCGGGTTAGTCGGTGGTTTTAATTTTTTTGTGTTAAAAATTGCCTACCTTTCTGTTATCCAGAATTTTTCATTAACCGGCACCATCCTGGTCCCGTCGGTGCCGGATACGAAAGAGTTTACTGTAACGTGTTTTCAGCAAAGGTTTAACCGAATGCCCAGGTAACCCAGCAGTGTACTGCATTCTACAATCCATTCCTTTCGAAGGTTGGGTCATATCGTTGGTGGGAACTTTGCAGCTCCTCAGCAAAACGATGATGGCGTCTGAGTTCAGGGAGCTCAACAGCGAGATGCATTTAGTGTCCATGCACTGCTGTGTACCTGACTCACAACAGGGAATCACTTAACCAGCTATACACACCTTAGCAGTCCTACTAAAAACAACTGCACTCAAAATGATGCTCACTCTGATTAAGCACTTAGCAATTCAGTACAAAATGTCAAGATGACATTAACCTATCCACAGTCTATGAAACTGGCCTCCCGATTAAACTAGAACACTGAAATGAATGCGGAATTATGGTTTGCTCTCGGGATGTGGGCGCGACTGGTAAGGTCAGTATTTATTGGCCAACACCAGTTGCCCTGAGGGCTTTAAGAATCAACCACACAGAGTGGGATTGGAGTCACCGGGGATTGGCGATGAGTTCCCTTCCTTGAAGGGCTTTATTGAGCCAGTTTGGTTTTCATGATCATTTTTCTGGTGTTAGCCCACAATTACCAGATATAATAAACTGAAATACACAGCTTGGTGGGATTTGGACTCACAGTAGCTAGGTAGCTCATCCAATATCGTAGCAGCTTGGCTGTTGTACTAATGTTTGCCATGGTAATGTGGGCTGGTTGCCCTGAACAGCCATGGCTGACTTCAAACCTGCTCAGAGAAACAATTGTGAGGGAGGGATTGAGAGAAATCCTGGCGACTCGGCTTTCAACGTCAGAGGGATCAGGGAGCTTGCGAGGACCTGCCCTCCAGCAGTAGCGTGAGTGGAGATGCATAAGAAGTGCCAATGGACGCTGGTGTCAGTGTGATTTGGTGCCATCACATCTATGCAGACATTGGGCTGGATTTTGATTGAGGAGGCGTGTAGGAGGCGGGACTACAACTTTCGGGGTTGTAGTCCCGCCTCCATTGCGTTGTGGCCAACCCACGTGATTTTCACTTAATTGACCTTGTTGAGCCCGCCCAGTGGGCTCAGCAGGCCAATTAAGGGCCACCCAGCAACAGGTGATGTCACAGATTGACATTTCATCTGTCAAAAGCTTTTGACAGATGAAATATCAATGTTTCACAGCTGTTTGAAGCTGTCAAACACTGACAATCTGTACTCCAAGTTAATTCCTTCCTCTCAGGCTGATTTAGAGATCTGCCCAGAACAGAAAGCTGAATGCTGCAACTTTTGACAGCTCGCGGCCATTCTGCTTTCTGTGCCGGTGAGATGAGGGACTCCCGAGACCTGAAGGAAGGAAGGCTGTAAAGGTAAGTAAAGGTAAGTAAAACTTCTTTAAACACTTTACACACACCAAACACACTTACCTCTGAACTCATGCACCCATCACTCACCTGAACATCGGATATCTCGAACCCTCCAGCCCGACGGTCCGCCTCGCTAACTTGGCGTGGTTTGGAGCCGTCGGGAATCCCACACTTCAGCAATAAAAATAGGGATTAGGCTAAACACTGCCTGTTAACTACCTGTTAACAGGCAGTTAATTGGCACTAATCCCCTTCCCGCCTCGGGGAGGCGGGTCCCAGTGCGGGTCGGGCACCCGCCTCCTGGGAAACAGGCATGGAGGCGGGTTGGGGGCAGGATGGGTTCGTGCCCCCCCGATTTCGAGATTTTAACCCCCCACATGCCTCCAATCCCGCCTCCACGGCCCAATGAAAATCCTGCCCATTGCCTTTGGAAACACCCAGATACTCAAACAAAGGCGTTCCCGGCACTGAATCAGGCACATCGGGTGGAAGTCTCAGATACAGGTGGCCGGCCTTGTCGGTCTCGTGTAACTGGTCGGTTGACTGAATGGCCAGCTGTCACTGCTCCTCTCTCAGCTAGGGGGAGCGCTTAGAAGTAGTGCCCCTAGAGCGCAGACATGAGGAGGGTTACAACTGAAAAGTGGTGAATACATCAGAAAATATACATTGCCCGCACTCAGACATGACTGTCACTTTGAATACACCTTGCAGTGTGTCATTACACATTGTCAAACAGAAATAAAGAGCTTTCATTTCTACAGCAACTTTCACGACCTCAGGACGTCCCAAAGCGCTTTACAGCCAATGAAGTACTTATTGAAGTGTAGTCACTGTTGTAATGTAGAAAACACGGAAGCCAATTTGCGCACAGCAAGCTCCCACAAGTGAGATAATGATCAGATCATCTGTTTTATTGAAATAACAACAGAAAATGCTGGAAAAACTCAGCAGGCCAGGCAACATCCGTGGAGAGATAATAGAGTCAACGTTTCAGGTCGAAACCCTTCGTCCTGACGAAGAGTTTTGACTTGAAACGTTGACTCTATTTCTCTCTCCACGGATGTTGCCTGGCCTGCTGAGTTTTTCCAGCATTTTCTGTTGTTATTTCGGATTTCCAGCATCCGCAGTATTTTGCTATCGTATCTGTTCTATTGATGTTGGTTTGAGCAATAACTATTGGCCCAGGACACCGGGGGGAACTCCCCTGACCTCAGAAACAGAAGGAAGGGGGGGTGGGGGCAGGGGGTGGCAGACCTGCTTGGTTGAAAGCTAACCTAAGGTACCGCCCCTTTAACTGAAGCCTAAGATGCCAGGAGGGTGGATGGGGTAGGAATGACTTTTCCTGATCCATTTCTAAGCATCCCAAAGACCAAGTATGATAAATTTCAAAACACCTGCTGCACATTCCTCACAAACAGACAGGTATGGGCAGTAATTAAAATTAAGCCAGCTCCATTTAAAGTCAAATGAGCTGATAAGCAATTGTGAAAGGGCTTAGACATTAAACGTCACGGTTAAATGAGACATTCGACATTACAGTATTTAATGGTCCATGTTGTTTCCCTGCAGCCGTAATTAAACGTGCTGATTAAAGGATTTATGGCCACTGTATAACTGAACATCGAGAACAAACAACTGATTAATCTCCAGCAAGAGGAAGAATGGTCCGTCTGCTCATAACTCACTGCTCCTGTCCACGCTCTGTAATTTCCCATGATGTGTGAGTGCTATCAGAAGGCCCACCTGCAGCACCAGCCTGTCAACAGTCGCACCCACTTTCAGAGAAACAAGGGGCAGATTGATGGTCCTTAATAATTAATGATTTGCAAACTTGGCTGCTTAAATACAAATATGACCTTAATGTGAGCATTACAGCAACGCTTGTTTTTTTTCCCAAAGTGAGGCTGCTACAAGTCTGGATTTGGACTGTATGGAAATTGCTAAAAGAAATAAATAAAATGGGCATAAAAACTAGTGGGGGGGTTTCTAACCCCACCGCCCACCCCACACCCAATGTTCCTGCTCATTTCTTTTGGGTGCATAGCCCCTTCAAGGGGCTTTGCGGCCTATTCAAATTACCGCGCGTGCGTGATGTTTTTCCATTATAAAGCCATTGAGCAGCCTACGTGGGACCTCCAGATTGCTGAGCCGCCGCATGGCTTAAAGGGAACATTACCCCCTCTTCCCCTCCCTTCCCCCACCACACACCCTCTTCTCTCCTCTCTCCTCCTCTGCTGAGGACACTTTCACCCCTTGCAGTTCAACAGATGCTGGACACCTTCTGGCACCTCACTCCAGTGTCCATTCTTCACGTTCGACCAAACCAGCCTTCGACCCAACAGATCTCCCACCCCCACCGCACCCCCCCCCCACCCCCGCCCTCCCCACTTACTTCCGTTTCTAAGGGTGTGGAGATATTCTATTATAAAGGATATTCGAGTCGCCAATGGATTTTTATCATGGGAGAATCAGACGTCAGTATTCAGGAGATGGTCCCGTGAAGAAAGAAAGAACTTGCATTTCTATAGCGCCTTTCACGACCTCAGGACGTCCCAAAGCGCTTTACAGCCAATGAAATACTGTTGAAGCGTAGTCACTGTTGTAATATCGGAAACCCAGCAGCCAAATTGGGCACAGCAAGCTCCCATCGGCAGTGTGACAATGACCAAAGAACCTGTTTTTTTTAATTCATGTTGTGTGAGGGGTAAATATTAACCAGGACAATAAGATTCTGAAGGGGGGCTCGACAGGGTAGATGCTGAGAGGTTGTTTCCCCTGGCTGGAGTGTCTAGAACTAGGGGGCATAGTCTCAGGATAAGGGGTCGGCCATTTAGGACTGAGATGAGGAGGAATTTCTTCACTCAGAGGGTGGTGAATCTTTGGAATTCTCTGCCCCAGAGGGCTGTGGATGCTGAGTCTTTGAGTCTATTCAAGGCTGAGATCGATAGATTTTTGGACTTTGGGGGAATAAAGGGATATGGAGATCGGGCGGGAAAGTTAAGTTGAGGTCAAATTGATCGTATTGAATGGCAGAGCAGGCTCGAGGGGCCGTATAGAAACATAGAAGATAGGAGCAGGAGTAGGCCATTCGGCCCCTCGAGCCTGCTCCGCCATTTAATGAGATCATGGCTGATCATCCAAATTCAGTACCCTGTCCCTGCTTTCTCCCCATATCCCTTGACCCCTTTAGCTTTAAGAAATATATCTAACTCCTTCATGAATATATTTAATGAATTGGCCTCAACTGCCTTGTGTGGCAGAGAATTCCACAGGTTCACCACTCTCTGGGTGAAGAAATTCCTCCTCATCTCAGTCCTAAATGGCTTACCCCTTATCCTTAGACTGTGACCCCTGGTTCTGGACTCCCCCGCCATCGGGAACATCCTTCCTGCATCTAGTCTGTCTAGTCCTGTTAGAATTTTATAAGTTTCAATGAGATCCCCTCTCATTCTTCTAAACTCTAGCGAATATGGCCCACTCCTGCTCCTAATTCTTACCTTGTTATGTTTATTTCTAGAAATTGGGGTGAGACGGCCAAATTCATTTCACTTGGTTCCTTTATCGCAAAGAGAGCAACGAGACTTTTCTCCCATCAGTTTGCACTGCATGTCAACCCATGCTCCAACGCAATACGCCACCCACTAAATGTACTTACGGTTAGAAGAGGCGCTGACGGCAAGGCGGAAGTTTCCTCCGGGATAAGTTTGGACAGCTGAACGGTGCTGTGATCCGGGGGATGGAGCTGCTCCCGGATTACAGGAAAACATCAACAGAACTTGATTTCCTTCCAAGTTCTGCACACACAGTTACACTGGATCTGTTGTCGGGACTTAATCATCGAAAGAACTGTGGCTGACGACAGCAATTAAAAACTTGCAGTGCGATCACCGCACTGTCAGTAACTGTCATCCGAGACCTGAAGTCCGATTACTGCCTCATAATCATTTAGTTCCCCATTGTTGTTATAATATCAATATTACTTGCATTTATATTTTGCCGATATAGCACTGAAATGTCACAAAAGGCTTCACACCATGAATTACTTTCAATAATGTGATACCTGTTGTTATGAAAGAAAGACTTGCATTTATACAGCACCAGACATCCCAAAGCGCTTCACAGCCAATAAAGTACATTTTGAAGTGTCGTCATAAAATCAGAGCATCATAGAATGGTTACAGCACAGTAGGAGGCCATTCGGCCCGTCGAGCCCGTGCCAGCTCTCTGCAAGAGCATTTCAGCTAGTCCCACTCCCCCACCCTTTCCCCATAGCCCTGCACATTTTTTTTCCTTCAGGTACTTATCCGATTTGCTTTTAAAAGCCACGATTAAATCTGCCTCCACCACCAGCTCAGGCAGCGCATTCCAGATCCTAACCACTCGCTGCGTAAAAAAGGTTTTCCTCACGTCGCCTTTGGTTCTTCTGCCAATCACCTTAAATCTGTGTCCTCTGGTTCTCGACACTTTCTCTCTATCTACTCTGTCCAGACCCCTCATGATTTTGAACACTTCGATATAATCTCCTCTCAACCTTCTCTGCTCTAAGGAGAACAACCCCAGCTTCTCCAGTCGATCCACGTAACTGAAGTCCCTCATCCCTGGAACCATTCCCGTAAATCTTTTCTGCACCCTCTCTAAGGCCTTCACATCCTTCCTAAAGTGCAGTGCCCAGAATTGGACGCAATACTCCAGTTGAGGCCGAACCAATGTTTTATACAGGTTCATCATAATTTCCTTGCTTTTGTACTCTATGACTCTATTTATGAAGCCCAGTATCCCATAAGCTTTTTTAACCGCTTTCTCAACCTGCCACCTTCAATGATTTGTGCACATATACCCCCAGGTCTCTCTGTTCATGCACCGTCTTTAGAATTGTACCCTTTAGTTTATATTGCCTCTCCTCGTTCTTCCTACCAAAATGTTCACTTCACACTTTTCTGCGTTAAATTTCATCTGCCACGTGTCCGCCCATTTCACCAGCCTGTCTATGTCTTCCTGAAGTCTATCACTATCCTCCTCACTGTTCACTATATTTCCAAGTTTTGTGTCATCTGCAAATTTTGAAATTGTGCCCTGTACACCCACATCCAAGTCATTAATATATATCAAGAAAAGCAGCGGTCCTAGTACTGACCCCTGGGGAACACCACTGTATACCTTCCTCCAGTCTGAAAAACAACCGTTCACCACTACTCTCTGTTTCCTGTCACTTAGCCAATTTCGTATCCATGCTGCCACTGTCCCTTTTATTCCATGGGCTTCAACTTTGCTGGCAAGCCTATTATGTGGCACTTTATCAAACGCCTTTTGGAAGTCCATGTACACCACGTCAACCGCATTGCCCTCATCAACCGTCTCTGTTACCTCATCAAAAAACTCAATCAAGTTAGTTAAACACAATTTGCCTTTAACAAATCCATGCTGGCTTTCCTTAATTAATCAACACTTGTCCAAGTAATTGTTTTGGTCACTATTCGGCCCCACCCCTCCTCTTACTACCTGTTTACTATTTATATGCCTATAGAAGACATTTGGTCTATTCTCATACCCTCTCTTTGCCCCTCTTATTTCCGTTTTCACTTCCCCACTGAACTTACTATATTCAGCCTGGTTCTCACTTGTATTCTCAACCTGATATCTGTCATATGCCCCCTTTTTATGCTTCATCTTACTCTCTATCTCTTTTGTCATCCAGCTAGCTCTGGCTTTGGTTGCCCTACCTTTCCCCCTCATGGGAATGTACCTTGACTGTACCCGAACCATCTCCTCTTTAAAGGCAGCCCATTGTTCGATTACAGTTTTGCCTGCCAATCTTTGATTCCAATTTACCCGGGCCAAATCCATTCTCAACCCACTGAAATTGACCCTCCTCCAATTAAGTATTTTTACTCTAGATTGCTCCCTGTCCTTTTCCATAGCTAATCTAAACCTTATGATACTATGATCACTGTTCCCCTACTGACACTTACTCCATTTGACCCACCTCATTCCCCAGAACCAGATCCAGCCATGCCTCCTTCCTCGTTGGGCCGGAAACGTGCTGAACAAGAAAGTTCTCCTGAACACCCTTCAGAAATTCTTCCCCCTCTCTGCCCTTTACATTATTACTATCCCAGTCTATATTAGGATAATTGAAGTCGCCCATTATCACTACTCTATAGTTCTTGCACCTCTCTGTAATTTCCCTGCAACTTTGCTCCTCTATATCCTTTTCACTGGTTAGTGGTCTATAGAATACACCTAGTAGTGTAATGGCACCTCTATTGTTTCTCAACTCTAACCAAATAGATTCTGTCTTTGACCCCTCCAGGACATCCTCTCTCTCCAGCACTGTAATTCTCCTTAACCAATACTGCCACCCCACCTCCTTTCTTTCCTGAACACCTTACATCTAGGAATATTTAGTACCTACTCCTGCCCTTTTTTGAGCCAGGTTTCTGTTATCACTACGACATCATATTCCCAGTTAGCTATTTGTGCCTGAAGCTCACCAACCTTATTTACCACGCTTCGTGCATTTACACACATGCGCTGTAAACCTATCTTAGACCTTCTTTTATTCTCTCTTAGTCTGACCCCACCTAATACCGTACTGTTTCTTACTCTAGTGCTATCTGTCTCCCCCAATCCTTTGTGCACCTTGTTTCTCCTTTCTAATGCTACATCCTGGTGCCCATCCCCATGACCTCAGGACATCCCAAAGCACTTTACAGCCAATGAAGTACTTTTTAAAGTGTAGTCACTGTTGTAATGCAGGAAATGCGGCAGCCAATTTGCGCACAGCAAGCTCCCACAAACAGCAATGTGATAATGACCAGATCATCTGATTTTGTGATGTTGATTGAGGGTTAAATATTGGCCCAGGACACCGGGGATAACCCTCCCTGCTCTTCCTTGAAATAGTGCCATGGGACCTTTTAGGTCCACTTGAGAGGGCAGGCGGTTTAACGTCTCATCCGAAAAACGGCAGGCTGGATTTTCCAAGCCCCGAGGAGGCGGGCATGGAGGCGGGACAGCCGGTGAAATCGGAGAAAGTGGGGGCGGATGCCCTTTTGCCAGGAGGCGGGAGGATGTGCAGCTTCGGGTCCCATCTCCTGGAGGCGGGAAAGGTATTTAATCCTTTTAACTGCCTGTTAACAGGTAGTTAACAGGCAGAAAAATGGATTAGTCCCATTTTACCTTCACAAGTGAAGGCTTCCCGACCTCAGAGAACCCCGCCGGGTTGGAGGAGACGTGGAGGAGGTCTGCGGGGGTCAGAGGGACCTGAAAGTAAGGTGTAGAGGGGAGTGATGGGTGCAAGTTTGGAGTGATAAGTATGTAAGGCGAGTGATAAGTTTAAAAAGTGTGCATTTACCTTGTTTTCTTTCTACAGCCTTTAGCCACGCTGGATGGGGAGAGCCAATACTCTCCTTGTTAATTTCACATAATGGCTGTTGGATCCTACGATCCTACAGACATGTGAAATTTACAAAGTTGAAAGGTTTGATGAGTCCTCACCACAAAGCCTCATCAAACTAAAAAGAATGTCCGTGTTTGACAGTTTCACAGAGCTGTCAAACGCTGTCATTTCTTCTTTCAATTAGTCTTGACAGATAGCACGTCTGACGTTGACGAGATCTGTCAATGACTTCCTCCCTAATTGGCCTGCTGAGCCCGCCGGGCGGGCTTAACAAGCTCAATCAGGGGAAAATCCCTCTGATTGGTCAGGCGAAGATGGAGGCGGGACATTGACACGACAAGCAGCAGTCCCGCCTCTAACTCGCCTCCATTCACAAAATCCAGCCTGGCATCTCCGACAGTGCAGCACTCCCTCAGCACTGCACTGGGAGTGTCAGCCTGGATTAAGTGCACAAATCTCTGGTAGTGGGACTTGAACCCATGACCTCCTGGCTCAGAGGCTACCCACTGAGCCATGGCTGAGGAGGAAGCGTCAGACTATGATGGCCTCACGTGCCGGTGCTATAAGTGCTTCTTCCACAATCAGGCATTCTGGCTGAGGAGCGGTGCTCCCAGCGAGGACAGGATGGGAAATCTTTAGCCATCCATCTAAATCAATGGACTGAAAATACTGGGCTACAGGCCTGTGATTTCCCTGACCAGCGACTGCTGTGAGCACCAATCGGGAGAATCAGCCTGATAATTTCCTCCTCTTTCCCCTGATGATACTGGCTCATTGCAATATGGTTCTGACGTAATAAAACTCACTACGCACTTGGTTTGAGTATAAAGCAAGGCTTTAATCAACTTGTTTCAGAACATGGAGGTCTAGTTGTACTTCACTAGTTCCTTGTCTTACAAAATGTCCCTGGAAAGCTGGGGCCAACGCCCGAGTATTTATACTCCTTGGACGGCGCCACCAGCTGGCTGTCCAGTGTTATTTCATAGGTAGTTTCTCGATGATGAGATTTATGACAGGTTCCGTGGATTCAGGAAGCCCATTGGTATCTTGTCCAGCTGGCTAATTATCATGTGTGAGTCTGGATAATGAGTATCAGCTGGCTATTCTCCTGTGAAGGGCATCACAACCAAGCTCTGTCCTGTCCTTGCCTGACAGTCACACATCCAGCTGGGGTCACGGGGACAGCAATTAGGAACTGGACCGGAACTGACTTTTCTTTCCCTGCCCCAGAGAGCTGAGACCAAGGGCAATACACTAACTGACATGCAGTGCAGAGGGAGGGCTGCATTGTCGGAGGTGCCGTGTCTGGGATGAGATGTTAAACCAAGGCCTCGTCTGCCTGTTAACAATGACAATAATGATCCCACAGCAGCAGTTGAAGAGCTGGGGAGTTCTCCTGATTTCTTGGCTGACCTTTAACCTTCAATCAACGCCACCAAAAACAGATTAACTGGCCTTATATCTCACCTGCTGTTTGTGGGATCTTGCTGTGTGAACTATTGGCTGTCCTTTTTGCCTGCTTAACAACAGTGACTACACTTCAAAAGTTAATTCATTAAAGAAAGAAAGACTTGCATTTATATAGCGCCTTTCACGACCACCGGACGTCTCAAAGCGCTTTACAGCCAATGAAGTACTTTTTGAAGTGTAGTCAGTGTTGTAATGTGGGAAACACGACAGCCAATTTGCGCACAGCAAGCTCCCACAAACAGCAATGTGATAATGATCAGATAATCTGTTTTTGTTGTGTTGATTGAGGGATAAATATTGGCCAGGACACCGGGGAGAACTCCCCTGCTCTTCTTCAAAATAGTGGCCATGGGATCATTTACTGAGAGGGCAGACGGGGGCCTCGGTTTAACGTCTCATCCGAAAGACGGCACCTCCAACAGTGCAGCACTCCCTCAGCACTGCACTGGGAGTGTCAGCCTAGAGTTTTGTGCTCAAGTCTCTGGAGTGGGACTTGAACCCACAACCTTCTGATTTAGTTGTGAAAGGCTACATATAAATGTAAATTCTTTTTTTTCTTTCCGTCCAAGATTTTTATGATATACTATTGCTTTTTACAGTCTGTTAAAAGAGTCGTATTGTCTTCTGCTTAAAACAACTAAATATTTCACGAGAAACTCCAACAAAACCAGCTAAAAAATCCATGAAAACACTGCTAGCCAGAATAACTTGAAAGTCCACTTTTCTGTTAACTCATTATACATAAACGCTAAAAAAAAAACTTGTAAACTAATTAAGAATTGAAGATCCCATGATACCATGGTCGGAGGTGCCGTCTTTTGGATGCGATGTTGAACCGAGGCCCCGTCTGCTCTCTCAGGTGGACGTAAAAGATCCCACGACCACTATTTTGAGGAAGAGCAGTGGAGCTCTCCCTGGTGCAATGGCCAATATTCATCCCTTAACCAACATCAGAAAAACAGTTTATCTGGTCATTATCACAGTTTATCTGGTCATTATCACATTGCTGTTTGTGGGATCTTGCTGTGCGCAAATTGGCTGCCACATTTCCCTGTATTACAACACTTCATTGGCTGTAAAGCGCTTTGGGACATCCTGAGGTCATGAAAGGTGCTGTAGAAATGCAAGTTCTTTCTCTCTCTTTCTTTTCTTCCTTCCTTCCCTCCCTCCCTCCTTCTTTCCTTCCTTCCTTCCTTCCTTCCTTCCTTCCTTTCTATCTCTTTCTATCTCTTTTCTTTCTTTTTCTTTCTTTCTCTTTCTTTTTCTCTTTCCTTCTCTTTCCTTCTCTTTCTTTCTTTCTTTCTTTCTTTCTTTCTTTCTTTCTTTCTTTCTTTCTTTCTTTCTTTCTTTCTTTCTTTCATTCCGTCATTCACATTGTGTTGACTGAGATGCTTCATAGAGTGGAACTGTTGATAGGTGAAGTCTAGGTGAAGAGTCAAATCCCTCAGGGAACGCCTCCACTAAAATGGAAAAGAATGAGGGGGAGGATGGACTGAATGTAATAGTTGTGGTTAGGTGACTCCAAATTAGGGTTTTTAAAGCCTGTGGATTGCAGGATGGAGGGATGGCTGAGGAGGCAATGAGTTTTGTATGGGGTCATTTCAATGGGATTGAAAAGTGGGCGAGCTGTACAATGGGTAGGTAATCCGCTCCAAGAGGTTACTGCCCAGGCACTGAAGGTGAAAATTACTCCCAGCGTTTGAGGTGCTGGGGGAATAGGTTAGGGAAGAATGACTCTTTATTTTAACACAGGGAGGACAAATGGAATGTAGGACAAAGTATTTGGAACATAAGAGGATTCAGAGGTGGGGGGGGAGCGTGTGGCTAGAAATGAGAGAAGTATTGCCTATCAGATGATAAGCTTTTTCATGCATTTTATCAAGGAGTGCGAGAGGCGCTACAAAAGCCTCTCCAAATATGGGAACAAGTTCTGACGGTTTGGCCTGTAGAGCGTTAAGAGCTTTTGAGGGAAGACATGCTTGTCACACTGAGTGCTGTTGATTCCATCTGTAAAATGCCGTTGGCCAGGGTTCAAGAACCTAGCTCGATAAGTGGCGGTTTGCTTAATTACCTGAAGGGTTGGAAGAAGTTAAGTGGGGGAGAGCCCATTATAGTGCAAATTGTGCGTGATCAGTTGGAAGAATCAGACTTAATGGGGGCCATTTTAACTTTAGTGCCAAATTGGCGATATTGAATTGACGGTCCACCATACGCCCCGCTTGATTTCGCCTTCCATTGACTTCAACGGGAAAGGAAATCAGGTGGGGGTGTACGACGGGCGGTTAATTCGACAGCACCCAGAGGTAAAACTACCCCCAAAGTGTTTCTCATTCCTGCCATGCCTGTTCTCATTCCGATCCCTCGCGCAACTCCATTTTGCAGACAACTAGCAGGCGACTAGTCAACAATAAATACATCAACAAAGTCAATGAGGAATTGTCTCTCTCCTCCCTCCTCAAGAGACACACGCTTTGTTTTCTCCGTCGCGTTACTTTCTCTCACTAACTCATGTCTACACCCACTAGAAATTTGCAGACATTGAACGTTCCACTCAGTGACCTTCAGAGCATATTGGTAAACTTAAAAAAAAAAATCCACAGGTTATTTTTACTTTCTAAGTGTTCTTCTTTTTCAGCAGCTTTAGAATGAGGGCGGTAATGTCACCCCCGGGCAATCAGATAAGAAACTCTAATAAAATGCTTGATTTATAATGTGCTATTCTTGATTCAAATATGTCCAACTCAAATTTATTCATGTATTTTTGTCTGCTAGTCAAAGTGATTAAAATGTAAATTTTTCATTCTCTGGCACTTCCTCACCTCCCTTTGCCTGGGGATTCATGCTGTGCCTTCAGCTGCATGGGCCCCTCCCTGAACATCTCCACTTCCCTCTCCTCCTTTAAGACTCTTCTTTAAACCCAACTCTTTCACCAAGCTTTTGGTCACCCACTCCTAATATCTCCTGTAATATAAAATAAAAACAGCAAATGCTGGAAAACACTCGGCAGGTCAGGCAGCATCTGTGAAGAGAGAGAGAGAAACAGAGTTAACGTTTCAGGTCGGTGACCCTTCGTCAGAACTGGAAAAAAGCAGGAAATGGAACAGATTTTTAAGCAAGTGTAGGAGCTGGGAAAGCAGGGGAGGGGATGAAAGAACAATAGGGAAGGTCTGTCTAAGGATAAGGGGTAAGCCATTTAGGACAGAGATGAGGAGGAATTTCTTCACCCAGAGAGTGGTGAACCTGTGGAATTCTCTACCACAGAAGGCAGTTGAGGCCAATTCATTAAATATATTCAAGAAGGAGTTGGATATATTTCTTAAGGCTAAAGGGATCAAGGGATATGGGGAGAAAGCAGGGACAGGGTACTGAGTTTGGATGATCAGCCATGATCGCATTGAATGGTGGAGCAGGCTCGAGGGGCCGAATGGCCTACTCCTGCTCCTATCTTCTATGTTTCTATGTGATAGGATAGAAGGCAGGAGAGATTGAGAGACATGAAGAGATATTCAAGGCAAAAGGAGATGGTAATGGGACGGGTTAAGAAACAAAAGCTGGCTCTAGATAAAGTGTAAATTGCGCTGGCAGAATGAAAGACAGCTGCCCTGTGGGAGATAAGAACAGAAAACACAAACAAACAAAAAGTGTGGAAAAAAATATATATGATAGAGATTTATAATATCTCCTCCTTTGGCTCAGCATCCATTTTTTGATTATGCCTCTGTGAAGATGTTTCTTTACATCAAAGGCGCTATATAAATGAAAGTTATTGTTGTTTAACCTCTCCACCTCTCTCTCCTCCTTTAAGACGTTCCTTAAAACCTACCGCTTTGACCAAGCTTTTGGCCACCTGCCCTAATATCTCCTTACGTGGCTCGGTGTCAAATTTTGTCTGATTATGTTTCTGTGAAGAGCCTCGGGATGTTTCACCGCAGCACTGTATAAATGCAAGTGTTTGTTGTTTTTGGTTATGGTGGGGAAGAAGAGGAAGGGTAATAATGCTCAATTTTTGGAACCCCTTTGTGTTCATTGTTAGAAGGCTGCTCTGTTCGGGATCGCTTACTTGTTGATCTGAACCAAGAGTACCAACGGGAATTGGTGCCATGGGACCGGTTAGTTCACCACACATGATCTGTCAGTATTTCTTTTTGTCTCTTCTGCATCACTTGCACTACTTAGTGCTCAGAAACCGTAACAGATTGAGGCAACCACAGGAGCAGGATCCAAATAGGCCTGCTTTTTAAATCAAAAAGCAAAGTTTTCAAAGGAAATGCAGGGATTTTCCCATAATGCATGCTTACTCCATTGTGCAATGCATTGTGGGACACACACACTGCATTGTGGGATTCACTTGTCCCGTTGTGGTTGATGGGAAAATGGGGGTTATTTGTCCTGGTGTCATTCATTAATTCAGTGGGTGAAGCAGTGATTGAATGGGTAACACAGCGATTCAATGAGTGACACAGCGATTCAATGAGGGACTCAGCAATTCAATGGGTAATACGGCAATTCAATGAGTGACACGGCGATTCAATGAGTAACACAGCGATTCAATGAGTAACACAGCGATTCAATGAGTAACACAGCGATTCAATGAGTGACACAGCGATTCAATGAGTGACACAGCGATTCAATGAGTAACACAGCGATTCAATGAGTGACACAGCGATTCAATGAGTAACACAGCGATTCAATGAGTGACACAGCGATTCAATGGGTAACACAGCGATTCAATGAGTGACACAGCGATTCAATGAGTAACACAGTGATTCAATGAGTGACACAGCGATTCAATGAGTGACACAGCGATTCAATGAGTAACACAGCGATTCAATGAGTAACACAGCGATTTAATGAGTGACACAGCGATTCAATGAGTGACTCAGCGATTCAATGAGTAACACAGTGATTCAATGAGTAACACAGCGATTCAATGAGTGACACAGCGATTCAATGAGTAACACAGCGATTCAATGAGGGACTCAGCGATTCAATGAGTAACACAGCGATTCAATGAGTGACACAGCGATTCAATGGGTAACACAGCGATTCAATGAGTGACACAGCGATTCAATGAGTGACACAGCGATTCAATGAGTGACACAGCGATTCAATGAGTAACACAGCGATTCAATGGGTAACACAGCGATTCAATGAGTAACACAGCGATTCAATGAGTAACACAGCAATTCAATGAGTGACACAGCGATTCAATGAGTGACACAGCGATTCAATGGGTAACACAGCGATTCAATGAGTGACACAGCGATTCAATGAGTGACACAGCGATTCAATGAGTAACACAGCGATTCAATGATTAACACAGCGATTCAATGAGTGACACAGCGATTCAATGAGTAACACAGCGATTCAATGAGTGACACAGCGATTCAATGAGTGACACAGCGATTCAATGAGTAACACAGCGATTGAATGAGTGACACAGCGATTCCTTGAGTAACACAGCGATTCAATGAGTAACACAGTGATAACACAGCGATTCAATGAGTGACACAGCGATTCAATGAGTGACACAGCGATTCAATGAGTAACACAGCGATTCAATGAGTGACACAGCGATTCAATGAGTAACACAGCGATTCAATGAGTAACACAGCGATTCAATGAGTGACACAGCGATTCAATGAGTGACACAGCGATTCAATGAGTGACACAGCGATTCAATGAGTGACACAGCGATTCAATGAGTAACACAGCGATTCAATGAGTGACACAGCGATTCAATGAGTGACACAGCGATTCAATGAGTAACACAGCGATTCAATGAGTAACACAGCGATTCAATGAGTGACACAGCGATTCAATGAGTAACACAGCGATTCAATGAGTGACACAGCGATTCAATGAGTGACACAGCGATTCAATGGGTAACACAGCGATTCAATGATTAATACAGCGATTCAATGAGTGACACAGCGATTCAATGGGTAACACAGCGATTCAATGATTAATACAGCGATTCAATGAGTGACACAGTGATTCAATGGGTAACACAGCGATTCAATGATTAATACAGCGATTCAATGAGTAACACAGCGATACAATGAGTAACACAGCGATTCAATGAGTGACACAGCGATTCAATGAGTGATACAGCGAATCAATGAGTGACACAGCGATTCAATGAGTGACACAGCGATTCAATGAGTAACACAGCGATTCAATGGGTAACACAGGGATTCAATGAGTGACACAGCGATTCAATGAGTGACACAGCGATTCAATGAGTGACACAGCGATTCAATGAGTGACACAGCGATTCAATGAGTGACAAAGCGATTCAATGAGTGACACAGCGATTCAATGAGTAACACAGCGATTCAATGAGTAACACAGCGATTCAATGAGTGACACAGCGATTCAATGAGTAACACAGCGATTCAATGAGTGACTCAGCGATTCAATGAGTGACACAGCGATTCAATGAGTGACACAGCGATTCAATGAGTGACACAGCGATTCAATGAGTGACACAGCGATTCAATGAGTAACACAGCGATTCAATGAGTGACACAGCGATTCAATGAGTGACACAGTGATTCAATGAGTAACACAGCGATTCAATGAGTGACGCAGTGATTCAATGAGTGACACAGCGATTCAATGAGTAACACAGCGATTCAATGAGTAACACAGCGATTCAATGAGTGACACAGCGATTCAATGGGTAACACAGCGATTCAATGAGTGACACAGCGATTCAATGAGTGACACAGCGATTCAATGAGTGACTCAGCGATTCAATGAGTGACACAGCGATTCAATGAGTAACACAGCGATTCAATGAGTAACACAGCGATTCAATGAGTGACACAGCGATTCAATGAGTGACACAGCGATTTAATGAGTGACACAGCGATTCAATGAGTAACACAGCGATTCAATGAGTGACTCAGCGATTCAATGAGTAACACAGCGGTTCAATGAGTAACACAGCGATTGAATGAATAACACAGCGATTCAATGAGTAACACAGCGATTCAATGAGTAACACAGCGATTCAATGGGTAACACAGCGATTCAATGAGTGACACAGCGATTCAATGAGTAACACAGCGATTCAATGAGTAACACAGCGATTCAATGGGTGACACAGCGATTCAATGAGTGACACAGCGATTCAATGAGTGACACAGCGATTCAATGAGTAACACAGCGATTCAATGATTAATACAGCGATTCAATGAGTGACACAGCGATTCAATGAGTAACACAGCGATTCAATGAGTGACACAGCGATTCAATGAGTGACACAGCGATTCAATGAGTGACACAGCGATTCAATGAGTAACACAGCGATTCAATGAGTAACACAGCGATTCAATGGGTAACACAGTGATTCATTGAGTAACACAGCGATTCAATGAGGGACACAGCGATTCAATGGGTAACACAGTGATTCAATGAGTGACACAGCGATTCAATGAGTAACACAGCGATTCAATGGGTAACACAGCGATTCAACGAGTGACACAGCGATTCAATGAGTGACACAGCGATTCAATGAGTGACACAGCGATTCAATGAGTGACACAGCGATTCAATGAGTGACACAGCGATTCAATGAGTAACACAGCGATTCAATGAGTGACACAGCGATTCAATGATTAATACAGCGATTCAATGAGTGACACAGCGATTCAATGAGTGACACAACGATTCAATGAGTAACACAGCGATTCAATGGGTAACACAGCGATTCAATGATTAATACAGCGATTCAATGAGTGACACAGCGATTCAATGAGTGACACAACGATTCAATGAGTAACACAGCGATTCAATGGGTAACACAGCGATTCAATGAGTAACACAGCGATTCAATGAGTGACACAGCGATTCAATGAATAACACAGCGATTCAATGAGTAACACAGCGATTCAATGAGTGACTCAGCGATTCAATGAGTGACACAGCGATTCAATGAGTGACACGGCGATTCAATGAGTGGCACGGCGAATCAATGAGTGACACTGCGATTCAATGAGTGATACAGCGATTCAATGAGTGACACAGCGATTCAATGAGTAACACAGCGATTCAATGAGTAACACAGCGATTCAATGAGTGACACAGCGATTCAATGAGTAACACAGCGATTCAATGAGTGACACAGCGATTCAATGAGTGACACAGCGATTCAATGAGTAACACAGCGATTCAATTAATAACACAGCGATTCAATGAGTGACACAGCGATTCAATGAGTAACACGGCGATTCAATGAGTGACACAGCGATTCAATGAGTGACACAGCGATTCAATGAGTGACACAGCGATTCAATGAGTAACACAGCGATTCAATGAGTGACACAGCGATTCAATGAGTGACACAGCGATTCAATGAGTGACTCAGCGATTCAATGAGTGACACAGCGATTCAATGAGTGACACAGCGATTCAATGAGTAACACAGCGATTCAATGAGTAACACAGCGATTCAATGAGTAACACAGCGATTCAATGAGTAACACAGCGATTCAATGAGTGACACAGCGATTCAATGAGTGACACAGCGATTCAATGAGTAACACAGCGATTCAATGAGTGACACAGCGATTCAATGAGTGACTCAGCGATTCAATGAGTAACACAGCGGTTCAATGAGTAACACAGTGATTGAATGAGTAACACAGCGATTCAATGAGTAACACAGCGATTCAATGAGTAACACAGCGATTCAATGAGTGACACAGCAATTCAATGAGTAACACAGCGATTCAACGAGTGACAGAGCGATTCAATGAGTAACACAGCGATTCAATGAGTAACACAGCGATTCAATGAGTGACACAGCGATTCAATGAGTGACACAGCGATTCAATGAGTAACACAGCGATTCAATGAGTAACACAGCGATTGAATGAGTAACACAGCGATTGAATGAGTAACACAGCGATTCAATGGGTGACACAGCGATTCAATGAGTGACACAGCGATTCAATGAGTGACACAGCGATTCAATGAGTAACACAGCGATTCAATGAGTAACACAGCGATTCAATGAGTGACACAGCGATTCAATGAGTGACACAGCGATTCAATGAGTAACACAGCGATTCAATGAGTGACACAGCGATTCCATGAGTGACACGGCGATTCAATGAGTGACACAGCGATTCAATGAGTGACACAGCGATTCAATGAGTAACACAGCGATTCAATGAGTAACACAGCGATTCAATGAGTAACGCAGCGATTCAATGAGTAACACAGCGATTCAATGAGTGACACAGCGATTCAATGAGTGACACAGCGATTCAATGAGTGACACAGCGATTCAATGAGTGACACAGCGATTCAATGAGTAACACAGCGATTCAATGAGTGACACAGCGATTCAATGAGTGACACAGCGATTCAATGAGTAACACAGCGATTCAATGAGTAACACAGCGATTCAATGAGTAACACAGCGATTCAATGAGTGACACAGCGATTCAATGAGTAACACAGCGATTCAATGAGTGACACAGCGATTCAATGAGTAACACAGCGATTCAATGAGTGACACAGCGATTCAATGGGTAACACAGCGATTCAATGAGTGACCCAGCGATTCAATGAGTGATACAGCGAATCAATGAGTGACACAGCGATTCAATGAGTAACACAGCGATTCAATGGGTAACACAGCGATTCAATGAGTGACACAGCGATTCAATGAGTAACACAGCGATTCAATGAGTAACACAGCGATTCAATGAGTGACACAGCGATTCAATGAGTAACACAGCGATTCAGTGAGTGACGTAGCGATTCAATGAGTAACAATGATTCAATGAGTGACACAGCGATTCAATGGGTAACACAGCGATTCAATGAGTAACACAGCGATTCAATGAGTAACACAACGATTCAATGAGTGACACAGCGATTCAATGAGTGACACAGCGATTCAATGGGTAACACAGCGATTCAATGAGTAACACAGCGATTCATTGAGTGACACAGCGATTTAATGAGTAACACAGCGATTCAATGAGTGACACAGCGATTCAATGAGTGACACAGCGGTTCAATGAGTGACGCAGCGATTCAATGAGTAACACAGCGATTCAATGAGTGACACAGTGATTCAATGAGTAACACAGCGATTCAACGAGTAACACAGCGATTCAACGAGTGACACAGCGATTCAATGAGTGACACAGCGATTGAATGAGTAACACAGCGATTCAACGAGTGACACAGCGATTCAATGAGTAACACAGCAATTCAGTGAGTGACGCAGAAATTCAATGAGTGATACAGCGATTCAATGAGTGACACAGCGATTCAATGAGTGACACAGCGATTCACTGAGTGACACAGCGATTCAATGAGTGACACAGCGATTCACTGAGTGACACAGCGATTCAATGGGTGACACAGCGATTCAATGAGTAACACAACGATTGAATGAGTAACGCAGCGATTCAATGAGTGACACAGAAGTTCAATGAGTGACACAGCGATTCAATGGGTGACACAGCGATTTAATGAGTAACACAGCGATTGAATGAGTAACGCAGCGATTCAATGAGTGACACAGCGATTCATTGAGTGACACAGCGATTCAATGAGTGACACAGCAGTTCAATGAGTGATGCAGCGATTCAATGAGTAACGCAGCGATTCAATGAGTAACACAGCGATTCAATGAGTGACACAGCAATTCAATGAGTGACACAGTGATTCAATGAGTGACTCAGCGATTCAATGAGTAACACAGCGATTCAGCGAGTGACACAGCGATTCAATGAGTGATACAGCGATTCAATGAATAAAACCGATTCAACGAGTGACACAGCGATTCAATGAGTGACTCAGCGATTCAATGAGTAACGCAGCGATTCAATGAGTAACACAGCGATTCAATGAGTGACACAGCGATTCAATGAGTGACACAGCGATTCAATGAGTGACACAGCGATTCAATGAGTAACACAGCGATTCAACGAGTGACACAGCGATTCAACGAGTGACACAGCGATTCAATGAGTAACACAGCAATTCAGTGAGTGACGCAGAAATTCAATGAGTGACACAGCGATTCAATGAGTGACACAGCGATTCAATGAGTGACACAGCGATTCATTGAGTGACACAGCGATTCAATGAGTAACACAGCGATTCAATGAGTGACACAGCGATTCAATGAGTGACACAGCGATTCAATGAATAACACAGCGATTCAATGAGTGACACAGTGATTCAATGAGTAACACAGCGATTCAATGAGTGACACAGCGATTCAATCAGTGACACAGCGATTCAATGAGTGACACAGCGATTCAATGAGTAACACAGCGATTCAATGAGTGACACAGCGATTCAATGAGTAACACAGCGATTCAATGAGTGACACAGCGATTCAATGAGTAACACAGCGATTCAATGAGTGACACAGCGATTCAATGAGTGACACAGCGATTCAATGGGTGACACAGCGATTTAATGAGTAACACAGCGATTGAATGAGTAACGCAGCGATTCAATGAGTGACACAGCGATTGAATGAGTAACGCAGCGATTCATTGAGTGACACAGCGATTCAATGAGTGACACAGCAGTTCAATGAGTGATGCAGCGATTCAATGAGTGACACAGCGATTCAATGAGTAACACAGCGATTCAATGAGTAACACAGCGATTCAATGAGTGACACAGCGATTCAATGAGTAACGCAGCGATTCAATGAGTAACACAGCGATTCAATGAGTGACACAGCGATTCAATGAGTGACACAGTGATTCAATGAGTGACTCAGCGATTCAGCGAGTGACACAGCGATTCAATGAGTGATACAGCGATTCAATGAATAAAACCAATTCAACGAGTGACACAGCGATTCAATGAGTGACTCAGCGATTCAATGAGTAACGCAGCGATTCAATGAGTAACACAGCGATTCAAAGAGTAACACAGCGATTCAATGAGTGACACAGCGATTCAATGAGTGACACAGCGATTCAATGAGTAACGCAGCGATTCAATGAGTAACACAGCGATTCAATGAGTGACACAGCGATTCAATGAGTGACACAGTGATTCAATGGGTAACACAGCGATTCAATGAGTGACACAGCGATTCAATGAGTAACACAGCGATTCAATGAGTGACACAGCGATTCAATGAGTAACACAGCGATTCAGCGAGTGATACAGCGATTCAATGAGTAAAACCGATTCAACGAGTGACACAGCGATTCAATGAGTGACACAGCGATTCAATGAGTGACTCAGAAATTCAATGAGTAACGCAGCGATTCAATGAGTAACACAGCGATTCAAAGAGTAGCACAGCGATTCAATGAGTGACACAGCGATTCAATGAGTGACTCAGCGATTCAATGAGTAACGCAGCGATTCAATGAGTAACACAGCGATTCAAAGAGTAACACAGCGATTCAATGAGTAACACAGCGATTCAATGAGTGACACAGCGATTCAATGAGTAACGCAGCGATTCAATGAGTAACACAGCGATTCAATGAGTAACACAGCGATTCAATGAGTGACACAGCGATTCAATGAGTGACACAGTGATTCAATGAGTGACTCAGCGATTCAATGAGTAACACAGCGATTCAGCGAGTGACACAGCGATTCAATGAGTGACTCAGCGATTCAATGAGTGACACAGCGATTCAATGAGTAAAACCGATTCAACGAGTGACACAGCGATTCAATGAGTGACTCAGCGATTCAATGAGTAACGCAGCGATTCAATGAGTAACACAGCGATTCAAAGAGTAACACAGCGATTCAATGAGTGACACAGCGATTCAATGAGTGACTCAGCGATTCAATGAGTAACACAGCGATTCAATGAGTGACACAGCGATTCAATGAGTGACACAGCGATTCAATGAGTGACACAGCGATTCAATGAGTAACGCAGCGATTCAATGAGTAACACAGTGATTCAACGAGTGACACAGCGATTCAATGAGTAACACAGCAATTCAGTGAGTATCGCAGAAATTCAATGAGTGACACAGCGATTCAATGAGTGACACAGCGATTCAACGAGTGACAGAGCGATTCAATGTGTAAGACAGCGATTCAACGAGTGACACAGCGATTCAATGGGAAATGCAGCAATTCAATGGGAAATGCGACGATTCAATGAGCGGTGCAGCGATTTAATGCGTGATGTGGCGATTCAGTTGTAACCCTGATGAAATGTTTGCTTACCAACACAACAGGAAAACCTGACCTTTGTTCATTTCTTTCTCCACAGTTCTCCCCTCCTTCTGCTGCAGGTGCTGGTTCAAGCTGGGACCAAGTTGTTAAGCTGCTAATGCTGACTCACTGTGGGCTACAGTTTTACAGGCACTAAAGGAAGAAAGACTTTTCTATAGCGGCTTTCACGACTTCTGGACGTCCAAAGAGCTTTACAGCCAATGGAGCATTTTTGAAGTGTGGTCACTGCTTTAATGTAGAGCCAATTTGCACACAGCAAGGTCCCACAAACAGCGATGTCATAATAACGAAATAATCAGTTTTAGTGATGTTGGTTGAGGAATAAATATTGACCAAGACCCTAGCACTGCAGATTCAATAGTAACTTTCAAAAGGGAGCTCATAGAATGATACAGCACAGAAGGTGACCATTCGGCCCATTGCGTCTGTACCGGCTCTTTGAAAGAGCTGTCCAATTAGTCCCACTCCTCTGCTCTTTCCCCATATGGACTCCTCTTCCACCACTAGTCGGGCATTTCCATGTTTTAACAACACTGTGTGAAAAAAAAATTCTCCTGACCTCTCCCTTTGTTCTCTAGATGATCTTACATTGATGCTCTCTGGTTACCGAATCACCAACTATTTTCTGCTTACTTAACTTAACAAGACAAATTCATCATTTTGAACAACTCTGTCGCCTCTCCTTTTAGCCTTCTCTGTCACTCCTCGTAACGAAAGCCTCTCATCCCCGATACCATCTGAGCAAACCTAAGATGGTACTGCTGTGCAGCTGAGAAGTACCAGCTCAGCAGCGAAGCCCGACAACCAATGTTCTCATTAAGCTGCACAGCTGCGCAGAGCTACTTGGGTCCCGTGCAGCCGGTGAGCCGACTATTAAATTGAAAACAAAAACACGCATACGCTGACTTTTGAATGGGCCGCGCAGCACGTTAAAGGGGCCGCGCAGCCCCCCCAAAAAAATTACAGGGAACACTGCCGACAACCCTCTGAGATCTCGGCGCTTCTCCAACTCTGGCCTCTTACGCATCCTCGATTTTCATCGCTACACCATTGGCGGCCGTGCCTTCAGCTGCCCGGGGCCCTGAAGCTCTGGAATTCCCTCCGTAAACCTCTCCGCCTCTCTACCAACGTCCCCTTTAAGGGAACATTCAAAATTCCGCGCCCGTGTGGTTTTCCTGTTCAAAAGCTGGCTCACCGGCTGCGTGGGAGCTGCAGAGAGCTGCACGGTTGCGCGGTCGCCCAGCCTCGCAGCTGATAGGGAACATTGCTCTCTACCTCTCTCTCCTCCTTTAAGATGCTCCTTAAAGCTTACCTCTTTGACCGAGCTTTTCGTCACCTGTCCTAATGTCTCCTTATATGGCTCGGTGTCAAAATTTATCTGATTACGCCCCTGTGAAGCTCCTTGGGACGTTTTACTACCTTAAAGGTGCTGTATAAATACAAGTGTAGTTGTTTTGTTGAAGGAACAGCCTTGTAGTCTGTGTGACTCAGTATCACACCATCCAGGGCATATCAGGTAATTAATTATTCATTATTAACACATACTCAGAATTAATAAAGAAATAGGCTGTATTGTAGTGGTACCACCGGATGTCCCTTACTTATGATACATAATTCCCTTTAACTTACCTATGTATAGTATATATAGTTTACCTGTTCGGGCCATTGCCCCTTTAAGAGTGCGACCTAACGCAATGCCGTCACGTCGCGCATCACGTGACTCACCCAGGCGCGAGCCGGCCCAGCTTGGCCTCCCGCTCCCACGGCAATCGGCAGCCCGGCTCGGCCTCCCGCTCCCGCGTCAATCGCCGGCCCAGCTCGGCCTCCTGCTCCCGCGACTTCGGCCGCAATGACCAGCTCCAATGCCGGGTGCCGGGTAGACGTGATAACATCATCACGCGAGTCACGTGACCGCCCCAAGCGCGGGCAAATGCGATGACGTCACGTCGCAAGTCACGTGACGCCCCAAGCGCGGGAAACGCAAGCAACGCGATGACGTCACGACGCAAACGCGATAAAGTCATCGCGCAAACCTCCGGACTGCCTAGTCAGTCCTCGTGGCATCCCCACTGGGGAAAGACCTGTTCCACGACTCTCCTGCACCGTTCTACGTTGTTTGCTGTACTTCATCTAATTCAACATTAAAATCCTGTTTGTTGTTCTTCCGAGTCAAGCTCCGTTATTTGTTAGGAATACGCCTATTCCTACTGTATAATATTTCCAAGTGCTTGTCATTTGCTGAAAGTGCAGAAACAAACTATGACGTAAGAAAACGACTAAGCACTTGGTCTAAGCGTTAAACGAAGCTTTAATCAACTGTTTTACAACATGGAGGTCTAGTTGTGTCCTTCACTAGTTCCTGTTAAGAATGTCCTGCGCAAGCTGGGCCCGTGCCCGAGTATTTATACTCTCCCTGGACAGCGCCACCCACAGGCCGCTCAGTATTATTTCATAAGTCTTTCTTTCATGAATGACTGATTCATGTCGAACTGTATAATCTGAATTATTTCAGGCAGCATTTTCAGACAAAATATTTTGCTACTAAAGAAATTTGTACTCAAGGCATGAACTTCCACCCATTTTGTGAACAGTTTGTTTACAAAAGACACCCTTTCGCTGCAGATTCAATAGTAACTTTCAAAAGGGAATTCATAGAACCATACAGTACCGAGGGAGGCCTTTCGGCCCATCGTGCCTGTGCCGGCTCTTTGAAAAGAGCGATCCAATCAGTCCCACTCCCCCCTGCTCTTTCCCTGTAGCCCTGCATTATTTTGCTTTTCAAGTATTTATCCAATTTCCCTTTTGAAAGTCACTACTGAATCTGCTTCCACCGCCCTTTCAGGCAGCGCGTTCCAGATCACAACAACTCGCTGCATAAAGAAGTCTCAACAGCTCCCCTCTGGTTCTTTTGCCAATTATCTTCAATCTGTGTCCTGTGCTTACCGCCCGACGTAAATATTTATTTTCCAAATAATGAATTGGGGAATGTATTCTATAAACTAACACAGAAAGTAAAGCCAGTGTGGGACCTTATCGGGGAGTGTTCCTCAGTGGACACAATGTTCGTTGTTGAGTTAGAAACAATCTGTTTTGTATGCTGCCACTCTACGCCATGCCTGTCCTTTAGTTCCTCTAGCTGCTCATTTGCCATTCTCAGTGCACGGCAGGTTATGGCTAGAACAATGAGGAGTTAAGCCCTCCCAATAGCAAGCAACATCATTTGGAGAGCCTTCTATTTGGCCTTCAATTGGTTCAGTACGTGGTCCAGTGTGGAATTTAATTCCATAGTCCAGGGTGGTTCCAGGTACAATGCCCTCTAACGATCTCTTCTGGGCATTGCTCAGAATTGGCTTCTGCGCCCCATGTTACATAGTTACATAGAATGTACAGCACAGAAACAGGACATTCGGCCCAACTGGTCCGTGCCGGTGTTCATGCTCCACACCAGCCTCCTCCCGCTCCCTCTTCATCTCACCCCATCAGCATATCCCTCTGTTCCTTTCTCTCTCGTGTATTTATCGCGCTTCCCCTTAAATGCATTGATGCTATTCACCTCAACTACTCCATGTGGTAGTGAGTTCCATATTCTAACCACTCTCTGGGTAAATAAGTTTCTCCTGAATTCCCTATTGGATTTATTTCTCCTGAATTCTCCTGAACTCCCTATCTTATATTTATGGCTCTTAGTTCTAGTCTCCCCCGTAAGTGGGAACATCTTTTCTACGTCTACCCTATCAAACCCTTTCATAATCTTAAAGACCTCTATCGGGTCACCCCTCGGCTTTCTCTTTTCTAGAGAAAAGAGCCCCCGCCTGTTCAATCTTTCCTGATCGGCATAACCTCTCAGTTCTGGTCTCATTCTAGTAAATCTTTTCCGCACCTTCTCCAGTGCCTCTATATACTTTTTATAATATGGAGACCAGAACTGTTCACAGTAGAAGTTCACGTTATAGAGAGGAAAAAGAAAATTAGCCAGGGTTCCCACTCCTGGTAAACCCTCCTGGATAATCAGATAAGGACAGGGTTGGTCTTGTCTGCACTACACAAACACCCTTAGTTCAGTCGGCCCGCCAATACTTTGGCTTAAGCTATTCAATTGGGGGGCAGGGATTGGTGGGGTATCACCAGTAGAACAGGACTTCCAACGCGCTGTATTTCTGACCCTGGGATAAATTATCTGCAGTTTCACACATAATAGGACGTTGTATAAATCCCAGTTCTTTCTTTCTTTCCGTAGTTCTTCATTGATTTTTGCATTCCAAACCTTCGAAACACTAGAGATTTGAAATCCATGCATCATGTCATTTTTCTTGGCTGTCAAATTAAGCTTCTAACAAATATTTGGAGTGGCGGGTTGCCATACAGGGGTGTGTTAAAATATGACTTGCAATATATTTTGGCAAAACCAGGGATAAAACACTTCTGAGATCAAAAGGGATGTTGTACATATGACTCCTGTTTGAACTTTGGGATTTCAATACAGGTAATTGGGAAAAATTCAAAATGATATCTCCATCTAACTTGTACAGATAAGCTAGATATTCAGGCATATAAAGTTTATACTCTTACTAGTATCAGCTGTGGCTCAGTGGGCAGCACCCTCACCTCTGAGTCAGAAGGTTGTGGGTTCATAGTCCCACTCCAGAGACTTGAGCACAAAAATCTAGGCTGACACTCCTGTGCAGTGCTGAGGGAGTGCTGCACTGTTGGAGGTGCTGTCTTTCAGTATGAGACATTAAACCGAAGCCTGACATGAATCTTGCCATTCATGAGGAAATGACTTATGAAATGATACTGGGCAGCCTGCTGGTGGCGCTGTCCAGGGAGAGTATAAATACTCGGGCATGGGCCCAGCTTGCTCAGGACATTCTTTAACAGGAACTAGTGAAGGACACAACTAGATCTCCATGTTGGAAAACAGTTGATTAAAGCCTTGTTTAATACTCAGACCAAGTGCCTAGTAGTTTTCTTACGTCAAAGCCCATCTGCTCTCTCAGGTGAATGTAAAAGATCTCAAGATACCATTTCAAAGAAGAGCAGGGGGGAGTTCTCCCTGGTGTGCTGGCCAATATTTATCCCTCAATCAACACCACTGAAACAACAGATTATCTGGTCATTGCTGTTTGTGGGAGCTTGCTGTGCGCAAATTGGCTGCCACGTTTCCTACGTTACAAAAGTGCTTCATTGGCTGTAAAGCGCTTTGGGACGTCCGGTTGGCTGTGAAAGGCGCTATAGAAATGCAAGCCTTTCTTTCATTCACTTCTGGGACCTAGATTCAAATCCAGCCCAAGATCGTTGGGATAAAAGTCTCTTCTTTCTCTTGGGCTATGACGTGAAATGAAGCCTGGTGTAGCTCAGCCGACATCAGAAAACTGCTCCCAATTCAGCCCTAATGGTGACAACATAGCTCAAAGACTATGGGTGGCTTCTTCTTTTACATTCTGGGGGATGTGGGCGCCGCTGGCAAGGTCGACATCTATTGCCCATCCCGAGGTGCCCTGAGTAGCAGGTACAACTGAGCGGCTCGCTAGGCCAATTCAGAGGGCAGTTCAGAGCCAACCACCTTGGTGTGAGACTGGAGTCACATGTCGGCCCAGACCAGGCAAGGACGGCAGATTTTTGCTTCCCTGAGGGATATTAGTGAACCAGTTGGGGTTTTGAACGACAATCCGATGGCTTCACGGTCACTTTTACTGACACCAGCTTTTTCATTTTCCAGATTTTGACAAAACCCGAATTCAAATTCTTAAACTGACATGATAGCAAAATACTGCGGATGCTGGAAATCCGAAATAACAACAGAAAACGCTGGAAAAACTCAGCAGGCCAGGGCAGCATCCGTGGAGAGAGAAACAGAGTCAACGTTTCAGGTCGAAACCCTTCGTCAGAACTGAGAGAAAAGGCAGGAAATGAAAAAAAGGGCAGTTTGGGGGCGGGGAAATGGGGGAGGGGATGAAAGAAGAGACATTAAGAGATATTCAAGGTGAGTCGAGATGGTAATAGGACAGGTAAAGGAACAGACAATGGCTCTAGATGAAGTGTGAAATGCGCTGGCAGAGTGAGAGACAGCTGCCGTGTAGGAGAGAGAGAAAAGGAAAAGGCACAAACCAAAAGTGTGGATAAAAAATATAAAAATATAATAGGGGCCGAGGTTATGATCTGAAATTGTTGAACTCGATATTGAGTCCGGAAGGCTGTAAAGTGCCTAATCGGATCTTAAACTGCCGTGTTGGGATTTGAATTTGCGTTCCAACCAGATTGTTAGTTCAGGCCCTCTAAGGTGACTAATCCAGTAACATAACACACGGCACTGTCGTACCTGAGAAAACAGAATGTCCTCACAAGACAGAGGTGTTTATTTTGGGGCTGAGGCAGGTTGTTGGTGCAGGGCAGAGGGGGAGCTTGACTCAGAATGTGCCTTCAGTAAAGTGGAGACCTTTCGAGTCTTGGCAGCGGTTTTTCCCCGCAGCATGACTGTCGAAGCCTCCTGAAGTCGAAGCTTGCCGCCCCCCCCCCGCTGGCCTGGGGAGTGCTCGGTGCTGACACTGGGTGCCTGTATCCATTCCCCAGCACTCGCACAAGATTCGCACCAATTTGAGGAAAACAAAAAGTTTCCGTCTGCCTTAAGGCAGTTGGAGCCAAGCCCTTGGCTTGTGTACTGTGAATAGAGTCCAATTGCCCAATTCTCAGAATAACTTCTAGGATCCGTGCCAGCATTTCTTCTGTGAATTACACACGAGAACGGGGCCTGCAGTGCAAACATGTGTTGCTGCTTGAAATCAAGCTGCTTTTGGAAGTTTGCACACCCTGTGAGTTTCAACCTACTTATAACCAATACAGGAACAGCATTAAGTAGTGGTTTAGCGGATAAGTGTGCCCTGGTGTATGACTAAACCCTACTGATTCGGGCAGGTTCCCGGTTTGATACATCAGCTCTTATCTGGGATAGCCGTTGGATTGCTGCAGTCTTCTTTTGGTGCCTCTTGACTTTATTAAGTGTCGGCCAGTGGCTCTCTGGGTAGCACCCTCTCGCCTCGGAGTCAGAAGGCTGTGGATTCACATCCTACTCCAGAGGCTTGAACGCACAATCTAGCCTGACGTTTCGCTGCAGCGATACCGGGGGAGGGCTGCGCTTGTCGGAGGTGCCGTCTTTCGGATGAGACAAGGCCCCCGTCTGCCCTCTCGGGTGGATGTGAAAGATCCCGCAGTCACTACTATGCAGACGGGGCAGGGGAGTTCTGCCCCCCCGGTGTCCTGGGCCAACATTTATCCCTCAACCAACATCACTGAAACAGATTACCTAATCTTTATCTCATTGCTGTTTATGCGGGCGGGGTACGTGTTAATCTGTGGGCCACATAATGCTGCAAAGGGCAGATTACAGCTTCTGGATCCATGAGGCTGAGGCTCGCTTCTGTGAACCGCTGTAAAGCCTTTGAGGGAGAAGGAACAGTTCTGTCCAAACCTGAAACTGTAATACAGTCAACCTGCAAACCAGCATCACTGGGCAGGCACCTGGCCCTTCCGAATACATGACCGACATCGGAACACCGCTCTGTTTTAAAAAGGAGGCACAGCAGATGGCTGCCCGCAACAGGTGTGGGCACCATGGACTTCCTGGCATTTTCTGGTGTGAGTACAGTTTGGAAGTGGCACTCGGTTTATAAAGAAATTACATTGAATGTTACAGCATAGGAACAGGCCATTCAGCCCGAACAGGCCATTCAGCCCAACCAGTCCATGCCGGTGTTTACACTCCACACGAAGCCTCCTCCCTCCCTACGTCATCTCACCCTACCTGCATTGCCTTCTATTCCTTTCTCCCTCATGTGTTTATCTAGCTTCCCCACGAATGCATCTATGTCAAGGATTATTGGAAGACGTTCCAGTGGTGTTGCCGCCCCAGGGGGAGTTGTGAAGGGCTGATGTACTGAACCGTGCTAGAGTATTTCCTGAGGGTACTCGCAATGATGCCTGAATCTGCTCAGTCAAGTCTGAGCGCGCAACGTTCAGTAAATCAGCGCAATGTGCTTTCACCATTTCAAATTCAATTTATCTTGAAATGAGGTCAATTAAATGAAGTGTTTTTTTTTAAATTTCTCCTTGAATTTTCTCCCCTTCTCCCCTGAACCTGTTGGTGTACAATCCCACACCAGTGTAGGCTCGCCTCCAGTGCGCAGGCTATTCCTCATCTAAAGAAACAAAGAGCTTGCATTTATATAGCGCCTTTCACAACCTCAGGACGTCCCAAGGCTCTTTACAGCCAATGAAGCACTTTTGAAGGGTAGTCAACTGTTGTAATGTAGGAATCGCGGACAGGTTTAGGCTCGGCTATGATCACTCTACCACTGAATAGCCTGCTGACACGTGTAGGTATGGATCAGAACCCAGCATGACAGAAGAACAAAAGACAACAACAACAACTTATATATTTATATAGCGCCTTTAACGTAATAAAACGTCCCAAGGCACTTCACAGGAGTGTTATCAAAAAAAACATAATTTGACACCGAGCCATATAAGGAGATGCTGGGGCAGATGACCAAAAGGTTGGTCGAAAGGTAGGTTTTAAGGAGCATCTTAAAGGAGAGGTAGAGAGGCGGAGAGGTTTAGGGAGATAAAAAGAAGGACTTGAATTTATATAGTGTCCTTAATGACACACCAAAGTGCTTTACAGCCAATGAAGTACTTTTTGAAGTGTAGTCACTGTTGTAATGTAGGAAACGTGGCAGCCAATTTGCTCACAGCAAGCTCCCACAAACAGCAATGTGATTATTCGTTCCTGGGATGTGGGCGTCGCTGGCAAAGCCAGCATTTATTGCCCATCCCTAATTGCCCTTGAGGAGGTGGTGGTGAGCCGCCTTCTTGAACCGCTGCAGTCTGTGTGGTGAAGGTACTCCCACAGTGCTGTTAGGGAGGGAGTTCCAGGATTTTGACCCAGCGACGATGAAGGATCGGCGATATACTTCCAAGTCAGGGTGGTGTGTGACTTGGAGGGGAACTTGGAGGTGGAGGCGTTCCCATGCACCTGCTGCCCTTGTCCTTCTAGGTGGAAGAGGTCGCAAGTGTGGGAGATGCTGCCGAAGAAGCCTTGGCGAGTTGCTGCAGTGCATCTTGTAGATGGTACACACTGCAGCCACGGTACGCCGGTGGTGGAGGGAGTGAATGTTTAAGGTGGTGGATGGGGTGCCAATCAAGCGGGCTGCTTTGTCCTGGATGGTGTCGAGCTTCTTGAGTGTTGTTGGAGAGTATTCCATCACACTCCTAACTTGTGCCTTGTAGATGGTGGAAAGGCTTTGGGGAGTCAGGAGGTGAGACACTCGCCACAGAATACCTAGCCTCTCTTGTTGCCACAGTATTTATGTGGCTAGTCCAGTTAAGTTTCTGGTCAATGGTGACCCCCCAGGATGTTGATGGTGGGGGATTCGGTGATGGTAATGCCGTTGAATGTCAAGGGGCGGTGGTTAGGCTCTCGCTTGTTGGAGATAGTCATTGCCTGGCACTTGTGTGGCACGAATGTTACCTACCACTTATCAGCCCAAGCCTGAATGTCATCCAGGTCTTGTTGCAAGCGGGCATGGGCTGCATCATTATCTGAGGTGTTGTGAATGGCGCTGAACACTGTACAGTCATCAGCGATCATCCCCATTTCTGACCTTATGTTGGAGGGAAGGTGATTGATGAAGCAACTGAAGATGGTTGGGCCTAGGACACTGCCCTGAGGAACTCCTGCAGTGATGTCCTGGGGCTGTGATGATTGACCTTCAACCACCACAACCATCTTCCTTTGTGCCAAATAATCTGTTTCAGTCATGTTGGTTGAAGGATAAATATTGGCCCAGGACACCGGGGAGAACTCCCCTGCTCTTCTTCAAAATAGCGCTGTCAGATCTTTTGCGTCCACCTGAGAGGTCAGACGGGACCTCAGTTTAACGTCTCATCTGAAAGACGGCACCTCTGACAGTGCAGCACTCCCTCAGCACTGCACTGGGAGTGTCAGCTTATATTATGTACTCCAGTCTCTGGAGTGGGATCTTCTGACTCAGAGGCAGGAATGCTACCACTGAGCCGTGGCTGACATCGAATACTTGGAGAATTGTAATTCCTCCAATGCCATGGACCATCCCAGAAGACTGGATGGAGCTCCCAGAATCCCACCAAGGTTGTTCAATAGCCAACTGCTAGGAATTGTGGAAGAGTGGCTACACTGAGTAGATCTCTGGCTCTGCCCTCCGTTCCTGTGGCACCTCCCTCCAGTGACGTGTTTGAGAGCACGAGCTCGCCATGTAGGGAATCGTTGACATGACAGCGTACCACTCTATGGGGCAGAAATTCGGTATCGTCCCGTTTGGGGTGCTAATTTTTGAAATAGTGAAAAATTAGCGCCAGGCGCTAATGAGTCTGAGCTTCCCGTAAATTGCTGTTAGCGCTCCTGGAGAGAGCTGGAGCGCTGAATCAAGCGCTAATGACCTAAGCAGGGCGCTACAGGGGCACTACCAGCAGAGCGAGAATGAATTTCAGGTGCTATGCAATCGGGAATGATCCTTCACACTGGCTCCTTCCAACTCTTAAAGGAAAGGTTGCATCATTTTGCAGGTCCTCATTATCAGCAGCGCTGGTTGTGAGGGCAACCTGCAACCAACTCAATCCCCTGATCGTGATGGCTGATCCCACTCCCAGGGAGAGAGCTCGTCGTTTCACGGACAAGGCATTGGAGGCATTGGTCGCGGGAGTGGAGCGAAGGAGGGCAGTGCTGTTCCTGGGTCCTGGAAGGAGGCCATTGCCCCAGGTCTTCAGGGCAATGTGGAGGGAAGTGGCCCAGGAGGTCGTGGCCAGTAGTGTGGCCGTACGCAGCCTGACACAGCGCCGCAAGAAATTCAATGACCTCACTCGGGTGGTCAGGGTGAGTACCTGCTTCAACAGGTCCTACATACCAGCATCTGAACCTCACTCTGTGCACACTGCACAAACAACCACACCACCACTCACCCACCAAGCATCTGCACCTACTCAAACTCACATCCACATCTCAAGCCTTGCCTACAATCACAGCTATTCAACTATGGCAGGCATATCTCCCAAACACATAGCTGGACTCTGACTCACACACATTCTTTTCTCTTGCAAGACAAGATGGCTCACAATAGGAGGGAGCAGCAGAGAACAGGCGGGGGTGATGCGTGGCTCCAGCAGCTCTCAGACCTGGAGGAGCGAGTGCTGCGACTCATTGGGCAGCAGGTGGTGGGCGCCATGGCCGTCGGCAGCATCGACCCTCTTGGGGGCAAAAACGGTATGTTCATCCCCTTTCCTGCTCTAATCCCACTTTCCCTCACACCACAAGCCTTTCCCACTTTCCAGCTCCTGATACTCTCTGCGTTCCTTGCTCCCTTCCTGCCCCCCTGCCCTCACCTTAATGCGAGTCTTGTGCCTTTATGCTTTCAGGTAATCAGCAAACCAGATGACCAGCCTGTCCCTGAGCCTCCCACTGAGAGTGAGGAAGGAGAAGAGGAGGAGGAGCAAAGCACCGTGTCACTGCATCTCTCGCCCGCAGGCACCACCTCAGGCACTACGCGATCTTTAGAGGCAAGTTTAGTAGAGGGGTCTGCACAGGGTGTTGCACTGGGGACGAGTGGGCTGCAGAAAGGCCGGGGGAAAGGGTAGCTCGGGAACCAGCTCCCCGGAGGGCGAGTTCTGCTGCACAGGACTCAGATGAGGATCTCGATGGGAAGGCGTTCACAAGAAGGGTGATGGCCATGCACACGGAGATCATAGGTGCAATGGCAAGGGGTGCCCAAGAGCCTCTCGACAATGGTAAGGGGCGTGGAGGAGTCCACCTCCAACATTGTACAGAGCTCTGCGCACACCATGGAGCCCATCATTTCCACTCTGCAAAGGATGGTGGACTCCCTGAGAGACCTTGGCGACCTAGACCTCATGACACATGTCGTGGGCGATGTGGCAGCTTCCATTGCAGCACAGGTGGAAGCTACGACACGTTTTAGTGCTGGCATGCAGTCAATAGTTGGTGGCATCAAGTCTCAGACTGCTCTCATGCAGTCTCAGCTTGATGCCACACAAGCTCTGACTGCTGCCATCGTCGCTGGGACCACCACAGTCCACCGGCGATCTCACGGTGTCGCAGCAGGCCACCAATCTGTGCTCCAGCTGCCCCGGGGGAGTGGCAGTGGGTCAGTGGAGCAGGAACGTGCTGTCCTCTCTCAGGATGACAGCATTCCTGATCCCACCACTGCCACTCCGCCATTGCCTTTGTCACTGCCTGTCATCCAGCCAGCCCAGACTGCTGCCGCCCATGCTGAGGTGGCGCAGTCTACAGCCGGGCCTTCCAGGCCCAGAGCTGGTCAAGGGCATCCTGTAAGGCCATCTGTAGTCTCTAGCACCAACACTCAGCAGCCTTCCACCAGCCCTGCAAAAGCCACTGGGGGACATTATGTAGGAGCAGTAGATTAGGGAAAGGCACAGTTAATATTGTTGCTGTATTTATGTGGTTTATGAATTTGGATAAATGTCTTATTGGGATATTGCAGAAATGGGGCTGTGTCTCATTTCAGCTTTGGGGTGTGGTATGGAATGAGAAATTGATGGAATGATGGGGACTGGATGAGCAACCAGGAAGTGGCCTTGAATTCATTGGAACCGCAATGTGATGAGGCGGTCACAGACCGCCCTTCCACAAGGCCGATGGAGTGGCTGGATCCTCCGTCGCTGGTGTTCGTGCTCCTGTTCCCCCTCCTCCTCCTCCTCCTCGTCCTCGTCCTCCTCGTCTCCCTCTTCCTCCTCCTGAGGTGGTGCGGCTATGCCTGGTGGCAATGGCTGCATCCTCATGATGACCAAGTTGTGCAGCAGACGACGACGAAAAGGGACACTCGCTCAGTCGAGTACTGGCGGGCTCTTCCCGAACGGTCAAGGCAGTGGTACCGTTGCTTGAACACTCCAATGGTCTGCTCAATGATGTTCCTGGTGGCAGCATGGCTCTCATTATATGAGTGCTGAGCAACAGTGTTGGGGTTGCGGAGGGGAGACCTGAGCCAGGTGGAGATCGGATAGCCCTTGTCTCTGACCAGCCACCCGCTAGCTTGATGTGGTGGCTAGAATAGTGCTGGCACACCGGTCTGGCGCAGGATGAAGGCATCGTGGCTGCTGCCAGGATAGCGGGCATTGACGGTGAGGATGCACTGTGTGTGATCGCACACCAACTGCACATTAAGCGAGTGGTAGCCTTTGCGATTATGGAATACCTCAGGATTGTTATGAGGTGCCCGCAAAGTGATGTGGGTGCAGTCATTGGTGCCCTGCACCATGGGGAAGCCCGCTATCCTGGCAAAGCCACATGCACGCTCGTGCTGCTTCTCTCTGGTCATGGGGAAGGAAATGTCACTTCTCCTTCTGCAGAGAACATCTGTGACCTCGCGGATGCAGCAATGGACGGCGATCTGAGATATGTTAGATATGTCTCCTGTTGCACACTGGAAGGATCTGCTGATGTAGAAATTGAGGGCGACGGTCACCTTGACTGTCACTGAGAGCCGTGGTGCTCCTGATGTAAGGCTCGAGGTGTGGCAGCAGGAGGTGGCAGAGCTCTGTGACCACGTCCTTGGTGAAGTGAAGCCTTCTAAGGCACTGCTCCTCAGTGAGATTGATGTCGGGGAAATGCTGCCGGAATACCCTGGGAGGGTAAGGCCTCCTGTTGAGAGCCCTGTTGGCCCTCCTCCCTTTGACCACGTTTTGCAAATTTTCTCTCTGCCTCCGCTGCCTCTGACGGTGACGCTGGAGGGCGAGGTCCAGTGCCAGTACAGACCCCATTGAAGTATGGAAACGTTGCACTGTCAAATCTCACCTAAATGAAAGTGAATCATTTTTCTGAGGCAGAAAGACTCCTTTAAGTGGAAAACGCTGAAATCGCTCACAACACCTGTTTGCTTTTGTCAAATGGACAAGGCAGCATTCTTTGCTGACTAAAAATAAACCGGATGTTGACACCTTTATATACCGCCCCTCCAGCGCTCATCCGGCTGCAGACCACCTCCTCTACCTGGCGTCGCTAACGGCAGGCACTCAGGCAGGGGGGGCGAGAGTGAATTTCAGTGCTGGGGCACTGCGCACCTGGATGATGTCACGATCTTCGGCCGCTGGAGAGCGTGGCGCTAGTGGTTACCGCCGTCGCAAACCTCTACTTCAATTTCGCGGGCGTCGGTTCTATTGCCGCGCCCGCTCGCTTGGCTGGTAGCGCCCCGTTAGCGCCCCCTCCCCCCCGGAGACGCTATCGGGAGGCGCCAAGGTACCGAATTCCTCTCCCTGTGTCTTTTTTCTAAGTAGCCTTTAACATCTCTGGGATTTGAGTTCAAATCCAAACCAGACCGATGGGCTGATGGTTTCCTCTCAGTTTCACGTACGAGTCCTACATGAAATGGGTTTGCACAGTCTCAGCCCAGTTCCTAGTCGGCATGGATCTACAGCACTGCCCTCAGTACGGCATTAATTGGTACTAAAACCGGCAATCTTACTCCAGAAGGGAACGGGATGGGCGATGAGGAAAAAGTGGCACACAGTTGTTCGTGGGGGGGGTGGGGGGGACACTTTTCTGAGGTTGGGGCTGAGGTCCGTCGGCCTGGAACGGCGGGAGCTTTGCTCTGAGGTTAATCTTGTTGGACCTGCTCTGAGAGTGCGTAACGTTGACACTGGGTGCCTGAAATGGGCAAAGGTCCGACTCCCCAGCACTGACGGCCCTCTCCTGGACGAGTGCAAAGTTCACACGCAAAAAAAGAAAAAATCGCCCCAGCAGAACTGACCAGTTGAAAATATCGATAGCAAAATACTGCGGATGCTGGAAATCCGAAATAACAACCAAAAATGCTGGAAAAACTCAGCAGGCCAGGGCAACATCCCTGGAGAGAGAAATAGAGTCTACGTTTCAGGTCGAAACCCTTCGTCAGGACTGAGAGAAAATACAGGAAATGAAGCAGATTAAAAGGCTAGTTTGGGGGCTGGGAACAAGGTCGAAGAGCCAAACGGAGATCCCGTCGAAGAGAAGAGCAGAATTTCTTCAAGGTGGGCATTCCTAGAAGAGGTTTGGCAGTGAACCAAACACTAGCACGATAGCAAAATACAGGAAACTCTCGATTTACCGGCACCTAAATAACCGGAAATCTCTGTTAACCAGCAAAATTCAGGAGTAGGTTCAGGTAAGTTTTACTTCATATTAGTGGCCGTTCATGCATCTGTGGCTGTGTAATCAGGCTTCCTGCACCTGTTGCTAAGCAACAGGGATGCTTGGTCTGTGGCCGGGCTTCTTGCACCTGTTGCTAAGCAACAGGGAAGCCTGGATTTGTTGCTGTGTACGGAGCTCTCGTACCTTTTACTATACCTCTCTGTAATCCGGACTTTTTGATAAACCGGCACCACGCCGGTCCCGTCGGTGCCAGATAAAAAAGAGTTTCCTGTACTGCGGATGCTGGAAACCTCCTGCTGAGTTTTTCCAGCATTTTCTGTTGTTATTTCGGATTTCCAGCATCCGCAGTATTTTGCGATCGTGCTAGTGTTTGGTTCACTGCCACACCTCTTCTAGGAATGCCCACCTTGAAGAAGTTCTGCTCTTCTCTTCGACGGGATCTCCATTTGGCTCTTTGACCCCATTTCCCAGCCCCCAAACTGGCCTTTTAATCTGTTTCATTTCCTGTGTTTTCTCTCAGTCCTGACGAAGGGTTTCGACCTGAAACGTTAACTCTGTTTCTCTCTCCACGGATGTTGCCTGGCCTGCTGAGTTTTTCCAGCATTTTCTGTTGTTAGTTGAAAATATCCTTCAATAAAGCAATTACCACAGGAAGCATTGAGCAAGGTGTGGACTGAGAGATTGATATTGCCCAGAACTAGTTAGTGATTGATTGTGAGGAAATAACGCAGCCAGTAAACATATTGCGTTGCAAACTATGGAGAAAGCTTTGTGTTGCCGAAATTGCAAAGCATGTAGATGACAAGGCCATCTGCTTCGACCCTCATGATCTGCTAACAAATATGCCCAATGGGCTTGTGGTCTTTTCACTGATACCATCTTCAGAAAACCGTAGTATTTTGCTATCGTACTAGTGTTCAGAAAAGCTACTGTTTGTTTTCCACACTTTTCATAATGACCGCTTTCATTCCCATAGAAACATAGAAGATAGGAGCAGGAGTAGGCCATTTGGCCCCTCGAGCCTGCTCCGCCATTCAATGAGATCATGGCTGATCATCCAAATTCAGTACCCTGTCCCTGCCTTCTCCCCATATCCCTTGATCCTTTTAGCCTCAAGAGATATATCCAACTCCTTCTTGAATATATTTAATGAATTGGCCTCAACTGCCTTCTGTGGTAGAGAATTCCACAGGTTCACCACTGTCTGGGTGAAGAAATTCCTCCTCATCTCTGTCCTAAATGGCTTACCCCTTATCCTTAGACTGTGACCCCTGGTTCTGGACTCCCCCGCCATCGGGAACATCCTTCCTGCATCTAGTCTGTCTAGCCCTGTTAGAATTTTATAAGTTTCAATGTGATCCCCTCTCATTCTTCTAAACTCCAGCGAGTATAAGCCCAATCGACCCAATCTTTCCTCATACGTCATTCCTGCCATCCCAGGTATCAGTCTGGTGAATCTTCGCTGCACCCTCTCCATGGCAAGAACATCCTTCCTCAGATAAGGCGACCAAAACTGCACACAATACTCAAGGTGTGGTCTCACCAAGGCCCTGTACAACTGCAGCAAGACATCCTTGCTCCTGTACTCAAACCCTCTCGCTATGAAGGCCAACATTAATTAGCCTTCTTAACCACCTGCTGCACCTGCATGCTTACCTTCAGCGACTGGTGCACAAGGACACCCAGGTCTCGTTGCACTTCCCCTTTTCCCAATCTATTGCCGTTCAGATAATAATCTGTCTTCCTGTTTTTGCCACCGAAGTGGATAACCTCGCATTTAACCACATTATACTGCATTTGCCATGCATCTGCCCAATCACCCAACCTGTCCAAATCGTACTGGAGTTTCTCGGCATCCTCCTCACAGCACACACGCCCACCCAGCTTTGTGTCGTCTGCAAACTTGGAGATATTACATCTAGTTCCCTCGTCTAGATCATTTATATATATTGTGAATAGCTTATTAACCTCGGGGTGACTGCATCAGTAGTTCTTTACCAAGCATGGATGAGATTTATTCAACGATATCTACGAATCAAGGAAGATTTGAAAGGTGACTGGGTGCAACGCAATCCTTTCAACTCTGGGATCCAGAGATCCAGTTGATTGAAGAGTTGGAAGGTGTCAGCTGCGGCTCAGTGTGTAACACTCTCACCGCTGAGTCGGAAGGTCCTGGGCTCAAGTCCCACTCCAGGAGACTTTAGAGTGGAGCTGACGCACCAAGTGCAGGACGGAGGGAGTGCTGCACTGCCGGAGCTGCCGTCTTTCAGATGAGACATTAAACTGAGGCCTCCTCTGCCCTCTCAGGTGGCTGTAAAAGATCCCACGGTACTATTTCAAAGAAGAGATCTCCCCGGTGTCCCGACCAATATTTATCCCTCGACCAACGTCATTAAAACAGATTACAGGAAACTTTGTTATATCCGGCACCGAGGGACCGGGCTGTTGCTGATCTATCAAAACTGCCGGACATACAAAGTTAATGTTGAAGCATATGGAGGTTTTCATCTCCGTATCTGACAACAAACACTGTTGCTTAGCAACAGCTTGTAAACAGTCGGCCCGTACCTTGGAAGCGTCTCTGTAGCTTAGCAACAGCTTCAGAGAGACTTTCCAGAGCCCGACTGTTGAAAACAAAGCCACGAGAAGAAAAAAAAACTAACAAAATGGCTCCTGATTTCTGCCGGTAGATCGAGGTTTCCGGACATACAACCTCCGGATAAACCAAAGTTTCCTGTATCTGGTCATTTAACATAGTGCTGTTTGTTTGGCTGGGTGGTCTTCACTGGACCACTACACATGGCCCGTCCTGTCCCCTCAGTACCAGCGCTGCACTGACAATGGGGATAACATGGGGATAGACAGCAAAGGACAATGAAGGGATGGATGTATTAATCAGGGAGCTTGCTGTGGTTAACAGCATTCCACAAGCCACTTGATCCTCTCAACTATTAATCCCCAGTACAAATTGCAACCGTACAGAAGCTGGTGTCAGCAATGCTCAAGTTGCATAAAAGAGTGTGTGCAAGTTCAGGGGGCAGTCACCTCCTGACAACAGAGGATCATTATGACGCTTGTGTGACAGGTGCTAGTTAGGAAAGAGGTCGGAGGGCAAGGAGGAGGCTGAGGTTTATCTGCCCCACTGGAGCTTCTGTTTCTTGGTACAAGACAAACATGGGTTTAGACTAAACAAACTGCATAACAGTCGATCGGTTAGGCTGACATACGTGAAGATTTGGAATCGCAATCAACCGTTAGTTTGCATATCTTTGCCTGCTCCTAATAAGTTGACGGTTCTCAGCTCTCAACTTCTGTTTCTTCCCCCTCCCCTCACCACCTCCTTCCCAGTTTTCTACCTACTGCCCTTTAGAATATAACAGCAGGGAGGTTATGCTTGAACTGTATAAAACACTAGTTAGGCCACAGCCACAGAACTGTGTACAGTTCTCTTCGTCTTAGGCAGTCCCTCAGAACCGAGGATGACTTGCTTCCACACTAAAAATGAGTTCTCAGGTGACTGATGAGTCCAATGCGGGACCTACAGTCTCTGTCACAGGTGGGGCAGATGGTGGTTGAAGGGGTGGGTTGACGTGCGCTCCTTGCGCTGCCTGCGCTTGGCTTCCGCTTGCTCCCGGCGAAGAGACTCGAGGTGTTCGGCGCCTTCCCGGATGCTTCTCCTCTACTTTGTGGGGTCTTGGGCCGGGGATTCCCAGGTGTCGGTGGGGATGTTACACTTTTTCATGGAGGCTTTGAGGGTGTCCTTGAAGCATTTCCTCTGCCCACCAGGGGCTCTCTTGTCGTGTCGGAGCTCTGAGTAGAGCACTTGTTTTGGGAGTCTCGTATCGGGCATGCGGACGATGTGACCTGTCCATCGGAGCTGATTGAGCGTGGTCAAAGCTTCGATGCTGGGGATGTTGGCCTGAGCAAGAACACTGATGTTGGTGCGCCTATCCTGCCAATGGATTTGCAGGATCTTGCGGAGGCAGCATTGGTGGTACCTCTCCAGTGCTTTGAGGTGCCTGCTGTACATGGTCCATGTCTCTGAGGCATACAGCAGGGCGGGTATCACTGCTGCTCTGTAGACCATGAGCTTAATGCCGGGTTTGAGGTCCTGGTCTTCAAACACTCCCTTCCTCAGGCGACCGAAGGCCGTACTGGCACACTGAAGGCGGTGTTCGACTTTGTCATCAATATCTGCCCTTGTTGACAGTAGGCTCCCGAGGTGTGGAAAGTGGTCCACGTTGTCCAAGGCCTTGTCGTGGATTTTGATTATCGGGGGGCAGTACTGTGTGGCGGGGGTAGGTTGGTAGAGGACCTTTGTCTTACAGATGTTTAGTGTAAGGCCCATGCTCTCGTACGCTTCGGTGAAGGTGTTGATGATGGTTTGGAGTTCGACCTCCGAGTGAGTGCAGACGCAAGCGTCGTCTGCATACTGTAATTCGACGACAGAGGATGGGACGACCTTAGATCTGGACTGGAGGCGACGGAGGTTGAACAGTTTCCCGTTAGTTCTGTAAATTAGCTCCACTCCAGCGGGGAGCTTACTGAGGGTGAGATGGAGCATTGCAGCAAGGAAGTTTGAGAAGAGCTTTGGTGCGATGACACAGCCTTGCTTGGCCCCGGTCCGTACGTGAATTGGGTCTGTGGTGGAACCGTTGGTCAGGATCACGGCTTGCATGTCGTCGTGAAGCAGGCAGAGGGTGGTGTCAAACTTTTGAGGGCAGCCGAATTTGTACAGTTCTGGTCACCCCATTACAGGAAGGATGTGATCGCACTGGAGAGGGTACAGAGGAGATTTACGAGGATGTTGCCTGGGCTGGGGAATTTTATCTATGAGGAAAGATTGGATAGGCTGGGGTTGTTTTCTTTGGAACGGAGGAGGATGAGGGGAGATTTAATTGAGGTGTATGAAATTATGAGGGGCCTGGATAGAGTGGATAGGAAGGAGTTATTTCCCTTAGCAGAGATCAATAACCAGGGGGCATAGATTTAAAGTAATTGGTAGAAGGATTAGAGGGGAGTTGAGGAGAACTGTTTTCGCCCAGAGGGTGGTGGGGGCCTGGAACTCACTGCCTGAAAGGATGGTAGAGGCAGAAACCCTCATCACATTTAAAAAGTACTTGGATACGCACTTGAAGTGCCGTAACCTACAGGGCTACAGACCAAGAGCTGGAAAGTGGGATTAGGCTGGATAGCTCTTTTTCGGTTGGCACTGACATGATGGGCCGAATGGCCTCCTTCTGTGCCGTAAATTTCTATGATTGTATGAAAGGTGCTGACTCTTACTGGGGCTCAATGCCAAAGGCACGCACAGCCCTTCAGTACCTCACAGAAACGGCTACGATTCAAGTGACTGCAGGCAGCTTACTACGACGGCTAGCCGCCCGGGCTGAGAGCAGCGAACAGCACAGGGCGGCGACTGAATCTGGGACCTTCTGGGTCCGAATGGCTCAGCACTACACTGTGAGGCATGGCCACTAGGGGAGCTACAAATCTCTCTTTACATTCGCCAGGTGAAGACCTTTAACATGACCGTCAATCGGACATATTTAGGCGAATTAATCAGGTTATTAATGTAAGGAGGTTTTCTGGTCTTTACAAATTCTTTCCTGCAGTCCAGGTGCGTCAAGACCAATTGTGGATCTAATTGATTTATCCGGATTTTTTTTTACCCTGCATCTTTCGGGATGAGACGTTAAACCGAGGCCTCGTCTGCCCTCTCAGGTGGGCGTAAAAGATCCTATGGCACTATTTCGAAGAAGAGCAGGGGAAGTTCTTCCCGGTGTCCTGGCCCAATAAAAGAGATTATCTGGTTATTATCACACTATTGTTTGTAGGAGCTTGCTCTGCATGGTGATAATGACCAGATAATTCTGTTTTAGTGATGCTGATTGAGGGATAAATATTGGCCAAGACACCTCCCTTGCTCTTCCTTAAGTTAGTGCCCTGGATATAATATATTCACCTGAGAGGGCAGCTGGGGCCTTGGTTTAACATCTCATCTGAAAGACAGCACTGCCTCAGCACTGGCACAGCCTAAATGTTTGTGCTCGAGTCTCTGGAATGGGACTTTGAACCCACAACCTTCTTACTTAAAGGCAAGAGTGCTACCCACCCAGCCATGGTTGACACTATTGGGTGGGGTCACTGACGTAAGAAAACTACTAGGCACTTGGTCAGAGTATTAAACAAGGCTTTAATCGACTGTTTCACAACATGGAGGTCTAGTTATCCTTCACTAGTTCCTGTTTACAAAATGTCCCTGAGCAAGCTGGGCCCGTGCCCGAGTATTTATACTCTCCCTGGACATCGCCACCAGCAGGCCGCCCAGTATATTTCATAAGTCATTTCTACATGAATGGCACAATTTATGTCAGACACCATGTAGCAGGGCCAACTAGACCAGCAAGGTCACATGTTGGATCTCCTGATAGCGATTCTCAGTTGGGTGACAGTAAGGGCCCTAGAGCTAGCCTCTATGCTGCTGGACTGATAAAGGTGCTGGAGAAGAAGTCAGCTAGGATCCTCACTCCCTGATCATTCCCCAGCGACTTCGGATGGAAAGGTTCATACGTGGACTTCGAAGGAGGATGAGAATCGGACCTGGCTGTGACGCACTCCATGATGGAACAGCCAGTTGATGCTCACTGTCTAGACTCACTCTATGCCCACCTATTGGGAGGGGGGGTGGTTAGTGCCCAGCCCTCATGGATCTGTGCAAGAGTCAATGTTTTAAGGGAAGGAGTAGGATGGGGGAAAACCAGTCCTAAAAACCATTCCACCTCTTGACAATTATCCCTTAATGAGGTATTCGCAAAAACATTACAAAACAAGCAAGGGCGTTTTTTTGACACAGTTATTCCTGTTATTATCCATTCCCAACCCCGCACTCTTGAATATTTTTGTTTTAACAATGTGCTGATGGTGCCATTAGAGAGCTCGCTTAAAGGAGCCACTTAGTCCCACAGGCCCAATTAACATCAGCAGAGACGCAATCAGTAGCTCAGGGTGCCTGCGCTTCAGCCGCGTGTGTTAATTTACCTGCTCCAAACTGTCGGGCTTGCTCATTTCTCTCAGCTAATTCCCTGGAGAGGGCCATCAGCTAAAAGCAAATCCTCCAAAAGGCACGATAAATTAAAACAGGAATTAAAATTAAAGGGGCATTTATTTGGGGGTAATTTTAACCAAGCTCTCTGGCTGGGAAACCCGCGGGATGGCGTGGAGCGTTGGTTTACACCCCGCCCGTTGCCTTCAATGGAGAGTAAGATCGGGCGGGGTGTAAAGCCTGCCTTGCACCCGATCCCGTCAGTGTCTCAACAGGCACATTAGGTTAAAATTGCCCCCCAATTGTATTAAAAACAGAAAATGGTGCAAACACTCAGCGGGTCGGGCAGCATCTGTGGCGCGAGAAACAGAGTCAACGGTTCAGGTGGGTGACCTTTCGTCAAAGCTGTGTTCATTTTTTTTTTAAACTGGCACGTTTTTTTTTCCTGGTTAAAGGCAGGAGGGTTGCATGTCATTTTCATCACGCGCAATTGACACGACAACGCGCTTCGTCGTGAGTTACGTCGTTAAGCCGGCAAATGTCTTTGCACTTGTGTCTTCACCGTCAGCACCTTGGGGGGTCGCCATTGACCAGAAGCTTAACCGGACCAGCCCTCTCAACATGCTGGCTACAGGAGAACAGCAGAACAGAGGCTGGCTACTCTATCACGAAAAGAAAAAAGACTTGCATTTCTATAGCGCCTTTCACGACCACCAGACGTCCCAAAGCGCTTTACAGCCAATGAAGTACTTTTTGAAGTGTAGTCACTGTTGTAATGTGGGAAACGTGGCAGCCAATTTGCACACAGAAAGCCCCCACAAACAGCAATGTGACAATGACCAGATAATCTGTTTTTGTGATGTTGATTGAGGGATAAATATTGGCCCAGGACACCGGGGAGAACTTCCCACTGCTCTTCTTCAAAATAGTGCCAGAGGATCTTTTACGTCCACCTGAGAGGGCAGACAGAGCCTTGGTTTAACGTCTTATCTGAAAGACGGCACCTCCAGACAGTGCAGCGCTCCCTCAGCACTGCCCTGCAGTGCCAGCCTTGATTTTGTGCTCAAGTCTCTAGAGTGGAACTATGAACCCACAACCTTCTGGCTCAGAGGCAAGAGTGCTGCCCACTGAGCCATGGCTGACACTGTCGACGCGATTTTCCTTTGATTGACCTTGTTGAGCCCGCCCAGCGGGCTCAGCAGGCCAATTAAGGGCCACTCGGCAACAGGTGACGTCACAGACTGAAATTTCATCTGCCAAGAGTTTTTGACAGATGAAATATCAGTGTTTCACAGCTGTTTGAAGCTGTCAAACACTGACAGTCTGACTTCTAACCTGAGTCCTTCTACACAGACTCAGTTAGAACTCTCACCGGCACTGAAAGCTGCAGGCTGTCACGTTTGACAGATCGCAGCCATTCTGCTTTCAGTTCCGGCTGAATGATGGACTCCCGACGCCTAGAGGAAGAAAGGCTGTAAAGGTAAGTACAGGTAAGTAAAACTTCTTTACACACTTTAGACACACCAAACACACTTACCTTTGCACTCATGCGCCCATCACTCACCTGAGCACTGACATCGCGACCCCTCCAAGTCCTTCAACCCGACGGCCCACCTGCTCTAACCTGGCGTGGTTTGAAGCCGTCGGGAATCCCACACGACACCCCTCAAAATAGGGATTAGGCTAAAAACTGCCTGTTAACAGGCAGTTAATTGGCACTAATCCCTTCCCGCCTCTGGTCGGCGGGTCCCAGTGCGGGGCGGGCACCTGCCTCCCTTGAAACTTACATGGAGGCGGGTTTTGGGCGGGATGGTGTCGGGACCCACGAATTCAGGATTTTTGCCCCCTGCACGCCTGAAAGCCCGCCTCACGGCACACTGAAAATCTGGCCCTGTGACTCTTGACCCCTGAAATCCACGCCACCTCCTACAAGGTCCAAGATGGAATACTCACCACTCGCCCGGATGGGTTCAGCCCCAACAACACTCAAGAAACTTGGCACCATCCAGGGCACAGCAGTTTGCTTGATCGGTGCTCCTATCACTGGACTCAATAGCCGGACCCCCTCAACCACTACCGGCTGCGGTATGTACAACCTACAGGAAACTCTTTTTTATCCGGCACCGACGGGACCGGCGTGGTGCCGGTTTATCAAAAAGTCCGGATTACAGAGAGGTATAGTAAAAGGTACGAGAGCTCCGTACACAGCAACAAATCCAGGCTTCCCTGTTGCTTAGCAACAGGTGCAGGAACCCCGGCCACAAGATCCAGGCGTCCCTGTTGCTTAGCAACAAGTGCAGGAAGCCCGGTTACACAGCCACAGATCCAGGAACGGCCACTAATATGAAGTAAAACTTACCTGAACCTACTCCTGAATTTTGCCGGTTAACAGAGATTTCCGGTTATTTAGGTGCCGGTAAATCGAGAGTTTCCTGTACAATGCTTAGCAGCTCTCTCCACTCGACCTGGGAAGGACAAGGGCAGCAATATTGTGGGAACACCGTCCCCTCCAAGTCACACCCCATCCTGACTTGGACAAATATAGGCCATTCCTTCACTGTCGCTGGGTCAATATCCTAGCACCATCATGGACGCACCTTCATTGCAAGGACTGAATCAATTCAAGGGGAAGGCCCACCACCACCTTTTCAGGGCAAATAGTGATGGGCAATACCGGCCTTGCCTGTGTCACCCACATCTTAGAATAGGACCTTACATCACAGAAGGAGGCCATCCGGCCCATTGGGCCTGTGCCAGCTCTTTGAAAGAGCTACCTAATTTAGTGCCATACCCCAGCTTCTTCCCCATAACCCTACAAATTAGCCCCCTTCAAAACATGTCCAATTGTCTTTTGAAAGTTCCTATAGAATCTGATTCTACCGTCCTTTCAGATATTACATTCCAGATCATAACAACCCTCTGGAAATATTACTTTTCATTTCACCTCCAGTTCTTTTGCCAATTATTTTAAATCTATGATCTCTGATTAACGACCCACTTGCCAGGGGAAAGAGTTTCTCCCTACTTGCTCTACCAAAATGAAGGTAAATACATCGGATGATTATATCCTTCATTTACATGAGGCTTAAATACATTCGCCCAAATATGGGCAAACATGTTCATCACCTCTCCCCTCCTCCACCACCAGGGCCGGAGGAAACGTCCAGAAGTGGCGGGGAGCACTTGGAATGGCCACCCGCCCCCCGCAATTTTCCCTCCCCTATGCGCCTCGATATTGCCCAAAAAGCAGGCAGTTGACTAAAAGAAATTGCCTTTCGCGACCTTAGGCTGTTCCAAAGAGCTTTACAGTCAATTAAGTTCTACTGAAGTGTAGTCACTGTTGTAATGTAGGAAACGTGGCAGCCAATTTGCGCACAACAAGCTCCCACAAACAGCAATGTGATAATGGCTGGATAATCTGTAGTTTCAGTGATGTTGATTGAGGGATAAATATTGGTTAGGACACCGGGGAGAACTCTCCTGTTCTTCTTTGAAATAGTGGCCATGTGATCTTCTACATCCACCTGAGAGAGCAGACAACACCTCAATTTAACACAGCACCTGTGACAGTGCAGCACTCCCTCAGTACTGCACTGGAAATTCCGGCCTAGATTTTAGGCTGAGTTTTATGACTGGGGTGGGACTCTGAACCCACAACCTCCTACCACCAAGCTGCGAGAGTGCTACCCACTGAGCCGCTGGCTGACACTCTAGAGGAACATGTCCCCAGACCCTGGCAGAGCTCAGTGCGTCGGTGATGTGCGGTGTCAGAAAATATGGCTCATAATGTCTCCCGTCAGACATAAGAAAACACGAGGGGCTGGATTTTCATTGAGGAGGCGGGATTACAACTTTTGGGGTTGTAGTCCCGCCTCCATTGAGTTCTAGCCAACCTACACGATTTTGACTTGATTGACCTTGTTGAGCCTGCCCAGCGGGCCAATTAAGGGCCACCCGGCAACAGGTGACGTCACAGATTGAAATTTCATCTGTCAAGACCTATTGACAGGTGAAATATCAGCATTTCACAGCTGTTTGAAGCTGCCAAACACTGACAATCTGTACTCCAGGTTAATTCCTTCCTCTCAGGATGATTTAGAGATCTCCCCGGAACAGAAAGCAGAGGCTGCAGATTTTGACAGCTAGTGGCCATTCTGCTTTCTGTGCCGATGAGATGAGGGACTCCCGAGACCTGAAGGAAGGAAGGCTGTAAAGGTAAGAAAAGGATAGTAGAACTTCTTTAAACACTTTACACAGACCAAACACACTTACCCCTGCACTCATGCACCCATCACTCACCTGAACACCGGACATCTCGACCCCTCCAAGCCCTTCATCCCGACGGCCCGCCTCGCTAATTTGGCGTGGTTTGGAGCCGTCGGGAATCCCACATTTCAACAATGAAAATAGGGATTAGGCTAAAAATTGGCACCAATCCCCTTCCCGCCTCGGGGAGGCGGATCCCAGTGCGGGGCGGGTACCCGCCTCCTTTGAAACTGGCATGGAGGTGGGTTGGGGGCGGGATGGGGCCGGGACCCCCGATTTCGGGATTTTAAACCCCCACACGCCTCCAATCCCGACTCCACGGCCCAATGAAAATCCAGCCCGAAATCTCTAGTCCAGATAAATATATGGTTAGAAATTGAAAAGCCCATTTGGCCTGCCATGCACATTCCTTCCACTGACCTTGTAAACTCTGCCTCATCACAGGAACAGGAGTCGGCCATTCAGCCCCTTGAGCCTGTTCCACCATTCAATGGGATCATGGCTGATCTGTATCTGAATGTAACCTGCCTTGGTTCTGTAACCCTTAACGTGGTTCCTTAACGAAAACCTATCAATTTCAATTTTGAAATATTCCATTGGTCACAGACCAACCTGCTCATTCAATCCCCCTGGGAGAAAGTTGTGTATAAATACTCCCTGATTCCCCCAGAAGGCAAGCAGAGCTCCACATAATCTACCTGTCCTTACAAACTACATTATTCGGCCCAGGTTGGTGGTTCTGTCCACAGCTCCGTTTCCTCTCCCCAGCTGTAGGATCATTGGGATTGATTTCCGCTTGCATCGCCTGGGGCTAACAGGGCGGTTAGGGCCTCAAAATGGAGTCGGCAGCCTCGGCGACTGGTTACCGCCAGCGACGCAACCGGCTCCATTTGTGAAAGGCGCCTACCGCCAGCAGACCAAGGCTGCCTGTGGTTCCCCTGTTCGCCTCTCCATAAAGGGGAGGAACATCCAGCCCGTGAACAGTAATTTAGTTTTTGGGTTTTGTAACACAAAAACTTTGTGGGCCGCTGCCAGCGAGGTGAATGGCAAGCGCCGTTCCTTCGCCACTGAGAGAAAAATACAGGCCAATATGTGCTAAAGACAATGGATGCACTAATGAACTGTGACTGTACCTCATCTGCAAATCCACAGAGATAAAATAACTTTTTTTGCTAGTAGGGTTGATGCAATCTACCCCAGTGTCTCCGCAGCGGGGTGGAGTGGGGGGAGGGGTGGGGAATGGGAAATCAGCCCAGGACTCCCGCTCTTGCTCACTCTCCAGCGACTGCTGCTAGTCGGCGATGATTAGGCTCAGCTGTGATGCCTCCACAGTCAAATGGCCTACGTACTAAAATGTACATTCTGCTAGCTTTTTTTTTCTATGTAGGTAAAAGGTAACTTATAAATGTATTCATCGGGCAATTGCAGGAAGGATAGTTGTTTGGGTGAGGTACTGGGAGCGGTGCCAGTGACCGTGTAACCCGTACCTCAGCCTCGGCCCTGCATTCAGGACAAGTGGGAAAAAAAACAATGACATAAGAAATTGAATGACTAAACACAGTTGCCGTTGACCTAAAAACAAATTATTAACATCAGGATGTTAAAAGAAGGGTTGCTATGGAAACGTGCCACTGACACGTGCTCAAGTCCCACTTTCAGTGGCGATTCTCCTGGATGCTGCCTCCCGGTGGAATCCGAGAATGGGAAAGAAAGGTGTAAAAATAATTGCCGCTCGTGCATGAAATGGTTCCACATCCAGCTGGGAGTCGCAAATGCCACATGAATGTAAAAGTGGGGCTGCAGGAGAGGGAGCCGAGCCGAGCCTCCGGGGACGCCTGCAGTAAGTTAAAAACGTCTCCAGGGTCAGGGCAGCGACGTTCTCTCACCGCCGAGTGTTCAAGGAACAATAAAAAACTGCCAGGCCGCTTGTAGCTTCAGAGGTCCGCCTGCTAATAGCTTCGGGTAGGTGGGTGGGTAAGTGGGTGGTGGGTGGGTGGGTAAGTGGGTGGTGGGTAGGTGGGTGGGTAGGTAGATAGGTAGGTGGTGGGTGTTGGGTGGGTGGGTGTTGGGTGGGTAGGTGGGTGGTGGGTGGGTGGGTGGGTAGGTGGGTGGGTAGGTAGATAGGTAGGTGGTGGGTGTTGGGTGGGTGGGTGGTGGGTGTTGGGTGGGTAGGTGGGTGTGTGGGTGGTGGGTGGTGGGTAGGTGGGTGGTGGAGTAACTTTCAAGTCACCCGCAGAGCGTGAAACCGGCGCTGTGCGTCGTTCCGCCCATTACGCACCCCGCCAGATTGTCCATTCCATTGACTTGGAATCATTGAATCCTGCAGCAGAGAAGGAGGCCACTCCGGCCACTGCCCCAGTGCTGGCTCTTTGGATCAGCTGTCCAATTAGTCCCACGCCACCATGCTCTTTCCCCATTGCCCTGCAAATTTTACAAGTCTGCGTCCGATTCCCTTTGCATTTCAACGGAAAGTTAATTCAGCGCCTTCTATAACGGGCACCCGGCCTTCGAGATCTCCCAAGACAAAACGGTGCACACATGTCTCAGCTGCGGCTCAGTGGGGACCACCCTCAGTCTTTGTAGGTCATGAAGGTTGCGGGTTCATAATCCCACTCCGTGAGCCTGGAGGAGCACAAGTTTCTAGGCTGACGTTACATTACAGTGCAGCACTAGAGAGAGAGCTGCACTTTCGGCCGGTGATGTCTGGCCGAAGTTAAACTGAGGCTCTGTTGCCCTTGACAGTGGACATCAAACATTCCACAGAGCTATTTTGAAGAGCAGGGGGGAGTTCTCCCCATTGTCCAAGCCAACATTTATCCCTCAAACAACATTACTAAAAATTGGTCCAGTTTTTGCGGTGGTAATGACGGCGAAACTATCAGCGTTCGCCATCGTCACCCCTCTGAAACTGACAGTAACTTCAGGATTTAGCGCATGTGTAGATGAAAGAGGAAATCCTGAAGTTGCGGTCAGTCATAGAATCATTGAATAGTACAGCACAGAAGGAGGCCATTCGGCCCATCGAGTCTGCGCCGGCTCTTTCGAAGAGCAATCCAGTTAGTCCCGCTCCCCCTGCTCTTTCCCCATATCCCTGCAATTTTTTTTCCTTCAAGTATTTATCCAATTCCCTTTTCAAGGCTACTATTGAATCCACATCCACTGCCCTATCAGGCAGTGCGTTCCAAATCCTAACCACTCGTTGGGTAAAAAGGTTTTTCCTCCTGTCGCCTCTGGTTCTTTTGCCAATCACCTTAACTCCGTGCCCTCTGGTTATCGACCCTTCGGCCATTGGAAACAGTTTCTCTTTATTTACTCTATCTAAACCCTTCATGATTTTAAACGCCTCTATCAAACCTCCTCTAAGCCTTCTCTAAAGTCTTCTCCAGTCGTTCCCTGCTCTGCCACAGGTTGCGCTGTGGAACTCCCCAGAGCCGACACTCAGTTGAAATCACATATAAGGATGAAAACATCCCCTTTTATGACGCAATATCGCTGTTAAAACCCCCACTAAAACTTTAAGCCTTGTTGAAAGTGGTCTAACTGGGTTCTTAACAGCGTATTCACCGCTGAACAATCATTCTGGCCCTGAAAGGCTCATTTTATATTTGTGGAATGTCAAACTTTTATATTAATATGATTACAAGTTTTTAATATATATATTTTTAAAATTTTGTTTATGATATTTCAGCTTCTGTAATACTGTAGTGTTGGCACTATAACGTACTGAACCGTTTGCACTACACGGTACTGTATTGATGGAGAGGGGGCAAGTCTCAATGTTCCCCTTAAGCCGTGCGGCCCCAAAAGAATAAATAACTGGAATATTGCCGAGGTTCCCCGCCAGCATGGTGGAATTGCCCCGCCTTGCCTTTATGTGAAGTAACCAAAGCGTAGAGGCCAATTGTTATAGAAACATAGAAGATAGGAGCAGGAGTAGGTCATTCGGCCCCTTGAGCCTGCTCTGCCATTTAATGAGATCATGGCTGATCATCCATATTCAGTACCCTGTCCCTGCTTTCTCCCCATATCCCTTGATCCCTTTAGCCTTAAGAAATATATCTAACTCCTTCTTGAATATATTTAATGAATTGGCCTCAACTGCCTTGTGTGGTAGAGAATTCCACAGGTTCACCACTCTCTGGTGAAGAAATTCCTCCTCATCTCTGTCCTAAATGGCTTACCCCTTGTAGTGGCGCTTCTTAGTTTCCAAACAGGCAGGCCACTGGGCTGTGGGGCTTTTAGCATCGAGTAGACGCGTGTCGAAATAAAACGTTCCCAAACGTAGCTTTGTCTTTTAAACGGTTTACTATAACACTTAACAAACAGAATTACAAAGCAAACACGTATAAACGAACACGGTCAAAAACTGTACTGCTCCAAACCTCTCAGCTTCTGCCTCTTTCACCACGTGCAGTTTAAAACTGTAAGATGGCTGCACCCATGTGTGGCTTACGGACTGTTCCATTGTGGCAAGAATGAAGGGGGTGTCGGACTATACTACTGGAGCAAGAAAATAGGGGGTTTCTTAATACAATAAGTCGTTCAGGTAAATTAACTGTATTATGCCATTTAGCCACTATTTTAAAGTATTTTCTTAAGCTTTTATGGCTCTTACATTCCGGCCCCTAATTGACTAGGCACATGAAGCATATCAATTACTCAAACATTAAGAGTCATAAACTAATGAGTTCAACATATTTACAATACAAGTGTCCACTTTTTTCTTTCGTTCAGGAGCTTTTCACGCTGCTTCTTGTAGCAGGCAGAGCTTTGTGATCGGTCTCTCCAGGGTACTGGTCTTGGTTTGCAAACAGACGCGACGAACGACGCCTCTGGAGTCTGGCATGGTCTTAATTATTTTTCCCATCAACCAAGAATTTCTAGGGGCTGAATCATCCACAATTAAGACAATGTCTCCGACGATGAAGTTCCTCTTTATTTTGGACCATTTTTGACGCTCCTGTAGCAGAGGTAAGTATTCTCTTGTCCATCTGGTCCAGAAGAGGTCTGACATATACTGAACTTGCCTCCACTTCCGACGGGCATACAGATCTTCCTTTTTGAAGACTCCCGGAGGCATGGCTGGCTGTGTTTTCAACAACAACAGGTGGTTCGGAGTCAGGGCTTCGAGGTCATTGGGATCATCTGATGTCTTAGTTATCGGTCGGTCATTAATGATGGCTTCGACCTCGCACAGAACGGTTTGGAGTCCCTCGTCGTCCAGCGCTTGCTGCTTCAGTACAGAACTGAGTAGTTTTCTTACGGTGCGTATCTGTCTTTCCCAGACACCTCCGTGGTGGGATGCAGCCGGAGGATTGAAGATCCACTTAATTCCTGTTTGCATCATGGCTTCCTGTATTTTAAGCTGATTCCAACCTTCAATAGCTTCCCGTAGTTCTCTCTCCGCTCCGACGAAATTAGTGCCATTATCAGAACGCATAATGGACACCTGTCCTCTTCTACAGACAAAGCACCGCAAGGCGTTAATACAGGAATCAGTGTCAAGCGTGTGTGCCACCTCAATATGAACTGCTCTGATGGTCAAACAAGTGAAAAGCACACCATATCTCTTGACAAGGCTCCGTCCTCGCTTTACCTCGAAAGGCCCGAAATAGTCCACCCCTACGTTTGTAAATGGGGGCTTGTCTGGTAACAAACGGTCTTCAGGCAGGTCTGCCATTTTCTGCTCCCCAGCTCTAGCGTGTAACCGTCTGCAAACAATACATTCAGAGAGTATTTTTCTTATTACGGAATTAGCTCCTGGAATCCAGTATCTTTGTCTTAGCTTCGCAAGCACGTGATTCCTCCCACTGTGTCCAATACTCTGGTGTATATGCTGAAGAATGAGAGTAGCAACCCGGAGGTCCTTAGAAAGGATAGCAGGATGCTTGGCCTCCTCTGGCATAGCAGATTTGTTTAGTCTCCCTCCCACCCTCAGTACTCCATCTTGCAGTGTAGGGTCCAGCTTGTAGATATGACTACCTTTCTTGATTGGAGTATTTTGCTGTAGAGCTTCGGTTTCTTCTGGGTATCTTTGTCTTTGACTGAAGCAAACTATCTCCTTCTCAGCCTTGGCCAAATCCTCCACGGTCAATGAATTCCTGCTCAATGTGGTCTTGTGCTGATGCATATACTGCTGTAGAAGCATTCTCTGCTTATCAGAGTTACTTTCAGACTGACTGATAGTGGCTCGGTACTCTTTTCTCTTACCGCTCAGGTGTAGCAGCAACTCTTTCAACCTTAGAAACCATGCAACTGCTTTCCTCAACTGGTGCCATCCTGAGAAATGGTTAACAAGCTTGTTCACTGTGTCAAAGTTCTCTTTCGTAGTTATGAAATTTACTGTGACTGATCTCTTGACTTCGACGTCGTCTTCAGTAATCTGACTTGGCATATCTGGTCTTTCTGGCCATGATCTCTCTGTTTCCAGCAGATAACTTGGGCCTTGTATCCAAGTTTCACTCCTCATGAAGTTTTCAGCCTTCGATCCCCGTGAGGCTTGATCTGCTGGGTTTAATGAGGTGTTTACATACCTCCATTGAGATGGTTGTGTAGCTTCTCTAATGGATGAGATTCTGTTTGCTACGAAGGTCTTGAAGCGTATCTTCTCATTCTCTATATACTTCAGCACCGTCGTGCTATCCGTCCAGAAGACAGATTCTTCTAATGGGAGCTGTAACTCTTTACGCATCACCTGGTCAACTTTAACTGCAACAACCGCTGCCGTCAATTCCAGCCTCGGGATGGTGACCTGCTTCAGCGGAGCCACCCTGGATTTTCCCATGAGGAAGGCACAATGTTTCTGGCCCTGTTGATTTGTCAGCAAGAGGTAGGTAGCCGTGCCATAGCCGTCCTCACTGGCGTCCGAGAAATGATGTAGTTGAGCCGTCTTTGTAACTCCAAAACTCGCGGGCTTGATGCATCTACTGACGTTGAAGCTAGAAAGTTGTTGCAAATCTGTCAGCCATCTGTGCCATCTCTGAGCTTGACCTTCTGGGATATCTTCATCCCATCCTCTCTTGTCTCTACACAGCTCTCGTAGCATCAGCTTCACCGGCAGAATGAGTGGTGCCAGGAATCCGAGAGGGTCGTAGATGGAACTGACCACGGAGAGAATCCCTCGTCTTGTGGATGGTCTTTCGTTCACCATTATCCTGAAGTTGAACGTGTCTGACTCGATGCACCATTGTACACCAAGAGCTCTCTCGATAGGAAGGACATCGTGGCTCAGGTCCAGATCTTTGACTTCAGTGGCTCTTTCCTTTTCTGGGATAGAAGCTAGAACTGCTCTGCTGTTGCTTATCCACTTAGTCAGATGGAATCCTCCATTCGAACACAGAGTTCTAAGGTCTCTTGACAGTGCGATGGCATCGTCTTCTGTTGACACGGACTTCAGACAGTCATCGACATAAAAGTTTCTGAAGATTGTCTCCACAGCCTCGGATGGTGCTTTGCCCTTGCCATCTTCTGCAATTTTTCTGAGAGCGTAGCTTGCACAGCTGGGAGATGATGTGGCTCCAAACAGGTGTACGGCCATTCTACATTCCACCATCGCTTCACTAACGTCGCCATCTGGCCACCAAAGGAAACGCAGAAGATCAGCATCTTCGTCAGGGATTCTGACTTGGTAGAACATTGATTCTATGTCTGCCATCATGGCAACGAGCTCTTGTCTAAACCTAGTCAAGACGCCAATGAGGGTATTAGTAAGATCAGGACCTTGAAGCAGCTGGTCATTCAATGAAGTTCCTCTGAATGAGGCGGCGCAGTCAAACACTACACGGATCTTTTTCTTCTTTGGGTGATACACCCCGTGATGAGGAATGTACCAGACCCTTCCATCGTCTCTGTTCAACTGTTCTTCGGGCACTTTTACAGCATAGCCTTTCGCTACGATGTTTCTCATGAAGTCTTTGTAGTCTTCGTGAAAGTCGGGGTTCTTGTTCAGCTTTCTCTTTAGACTGATGGCGCGTTGCTCTGCTATGCAGCGATTGTTCGGCATCTTTGCGGTCTGCTCAGTGGCAAACCAATGTGATAGTGGCCATCAATGAACTGTGTAGACCTTGTCATCAAACCCATGAACTGATGGTCTTCTTGTGACATCTCTGTCTTTTCCTCACGGCTGCGTTCTGAGAAGTCTGCGTTGAACTGCTGTATCAACAGCTCTTCAATGCTTGCGATAGAGATGCGATTAACTGTGACGTTTTGTCGTTCCTCCTTGTTCGACTTGTGGCCATCATCTCTCCTTACCGGTCCATTGATTACCCATCCAAGGGCTGTCCTGACGGCGTAGGGTCCGTCATCCTTGCTGTTTATCACCTGCCATGGCTCCATAGTTTTGTAGGCATTGGTTCCAATTAATAGGCCAATTTCTGCTTCAATGTATGGGAGACGCACCTTTTCTAGGTAGGGCCATCTATCCACATCCTTCTGCAGGGCTAGGTTCCCTATTCTAACAGGAATCTCCCTCTGTGTGAAAACATTAGGCAGGTCTATGAAGTCCTTCTCTTCAAGTCCACACACTTCTAGGTCTGACAGGATATAGCTTTGCATTGACTTCTCATGACCCATGGTGCGTAATAGGATTTCTGTTCTTCTGCCTCTAACGTTCAGCTGTCGCATGAGTGATTCTGTGCAGAACGTTGCTGAACTACCTGGATCCATGAAGGCGTAAGTCTCCACAACCTTCTCACTCCTCTTAGACTTGATCCTTACTGGTACGATGGCAAGAATACAATCACTGTCACCGGCCCCAGTGAGTCCACAAGTCTCTGGTTCTAGCGACACCAGAGCACTTGAAACAACCTTCTCGTCGGTATTGTTTTCTTCACTCTTCTTAGAGACTTGTTCTTCTTTATGGATATGCAGCAGACTGGGATGTTTCCGAGTGCACTCTCTGCATGTTGTTCTTTGCTTACAGTTTCTACTCAGGTGCCCCTGAGAGAGACATCCAAAACATAGGCCGTTGTACTTCAAGAATTCGATTCTGTCCTTATGTGGCTGTGCTTTGATGTCGCTGCAGAAATCCAATGTATGATTCTTCTGGCAGAATAAGCATGGCTTCTGAAAGGCATTAGCAGGCGTCACTGTGCTGCTCTTTTTGGGAGATGAGTTCTGGGGCCTTTCTTCCTCGGCCTGAGTGACGATAGTTGCAAAGCTGCTTCCCCTGGAACCACCTTTCCTGAGAGTCTTTGATTCAGCAGGCTTGGCTTTCACTCTTCCATCGGTGGTCGGGCTGACATCCTGGATGTTTCCAAACAATGGGTCCCTAGCAATTTTAGCCTGTTTGTCTATGAAATTCACTAAGTCTGCAAACCTGGCTCTACTTTTCCGTCTCTCCATTATCTCAAAGGCTGTTCTTCTCCATTGTTCTCTCATCCTGTAAGGAAGCTTAGAGATGACGATTCTCATAGTCGTAGGATTGTCCATCTCTTCCATGAATTCAACATCCTCCATGGTGTTGCGACATCCTATGAGGAAGAGAACATATGCGTTCAATGCCTCTCCGTCTTCCGATCTGATCTGTGGCCACTTGGTAGCCTTTTCGATATATGCAGTGGCTATCTTCAGCTCGTTACCATAGTGCTCCTGCAGCAACTTCCTGGCTTCTATGTATCCCCGGTCCGGTTTCATGTGTTCACAGCTTCTGACCAGGTCTTGTGGTTTACCACTGGTGTACTGTCCCAGGTAGTACAACTTATCACTGCTGCTCTCTGTTTTGGAGTCAATGGCTTGTTCAAAGGATCTGATGAAGGGCTTATACTTGAGTGGGTCGCCTTGGAACACTGGTATGTCTCTTTGAGGGAGTTGAAACAGATTCTGTTGTTTTACAAGCATCTCTGTAATTTCGTTCTGACGTTGCATCACTCGGTATAGGCTTCTCCCTGTGTCTTCAGGCCTCTGGTGGTCATCGGCAGGGTCTAGTCTAGACCGTCTGACGTCTGGGGTAGCATCACGTGCTCCTGTTAGTGGAGAGGCCACTCTTCCACGCTGTAATGCCGGGGAATTGCTTTCGGGCTCTGTTGTAACTCTTGAAGGTGCCCTGGATCCAGCTCTATGTGGCAACGTTGACTGGCAGTGGCTCCCGCCGTCCCGTGAGCCTTCATAATCTTCGTACGCACTCAACCTGGCATCTGAGACCTCGATAGCTGTTTTCATCTCCAGCCGTTCTTTCTTTGCCTGCACCTGGGCCCGCTGGGCCTGCACTTGGGCCTGTTGGGCCTGCACTTGGGCCTGCAGTTGGGCCTGTTGGGCCTGCAGTTGAGCCTGCAGTTGGGCCTGTTGGGCCTGCAGTTGGGCCTGCAGTTGGGCCTCTTGGACCTGCAGTTGGGCCTCTTCCCGTTCAAGAGCTTGCTTCTCATCTAAAGATGCTGCGCGCGCCATCAACGCCGCCCGTTCAGCCTCCGCTCTCATGCGTCGCGCCGAGCTTGTGGTAGAAGCGACTGACCTGCGTCCAGAAACAGAGCTACCTTCTTTTCGATTTTTGCTCGGTCTGGCGGAAGTCTCTGAAATGCTATCGTCTGGTCCGACTTCATCGCCAACCTTATCTTTCTCTGCTGTATCAGCATCTTGACGAATTTTTAACATCCACTGCTCCGTGGCCTTGATATAGTCCTTAATGCTGGTTGATTTAAGATCAAACCAGTCGTGCTGATCAGTGTTTCCCTCTTCTTCAGACAGAAGTGCTAATACATCTTCATTGAGTATATTAAATTCTTCATGCAGCTTGGAGAAATCGTAATACATCATGTCTTCAGCTTTCTTAATATTAGCATTATCTTCCATGAGACGATCAATTATCTTCATTTTTCCAGTTATCTGAACTAATTTAGCCTTCCTTGCACCTATGCTTCTATGTAACTTCTCTTCCCTTGCCTTTGGGGTGAGCTTTATTTCCCTCTTTTGGCCAGCAATCCTTCTGGCTGGGGGAAGCTCCTGGCTCCGTAAGGCCTCGGCCATTTTACCCGCAGCTCTTATTTAGCTTCTCAACAGAATGAACAAAGCAAGTAACAGTCACTGTACCTTCGCTTTCTTAAATTGTCGTCTGGCTCCGTGACCATTCATGTATACGTTCGCCGACGATTCCGTCCCTTCCTTCTTAGGGAGCTTTTAACATCGAGTAGATGCGTGTCGAAATAAAACGTTCCCAAACGTAGCTTTGTCTTTTAAACGGTTTACTATAACACTTAACAAACAGAATTACAAAGCAAACACGTATAAACGAACACGGTCAAAAACTGTACTGCTCCAAACCTCTCAGCTTCTGCCTCTTTCACCACGTGCAGTTTAAAACTGTAAGATGGCTGCACCCATGTGTGGCTTACGGACTGTTCCATTGTGGCAAGAATGAAGGGGGTGTCGGACTATACTACTGGAGCAAGAAAATAGGGGGTTTCTTAATACAATAAGTCGTTCAGGTAAATTAACTGTATTATGCCATTTAGCCACTATTTTAAAGTATTTTCTTAAGCTTTTATGGCTCTTACACCCCTTATCCTTAGACTGTGACCCCTGGTTCTGGACTCCCCCGCCATCGGGAACATCCTTCCTGCATCTAGTCTGTCTAGTCCTGTTAGAATTTTATAAGTTTCAATGAGATCCCCTCTCATTCTTCTAAACTCTAGCGAAAACAAGCCCAATCGATCCAATCTCTCTTCATACGTCATTCCTGCCATCCCAGGTATCAGTCTGGTGAATCTTCGCTGCACTTCCTCCATGGCAAGAACATCCTTCCTCAGATAGGGCGACCAAAACTGCACACAATACTCAAGATGTGGTCTCACCAAGGCCCTGTACAACTGCAGCAAGACATTCTTGTTCCTGTACTCGAATCCTCTCGCTACGAAGGCCAACATACCATTTGCCTTCTTAACCGCCTGCTGCACCTGCATGCTTACCTTCAGCGACTGGTGCACAAGGACACCCAGGTCTCATTGCACTTCCCCTTTTCCCAATCTATTGCCGTTCAGATAATAATCTGCCTTCCTGTTTTTGCCACCAAAGTGGATAACCTCGCATTTATCCACATTATACTGCATTTGCCATGCATCTGCCCAATCACCCAACCTGTCCAAATCACACTGGAGTTTCTCAGCACCCTCCTCACAGCAGACACGCCCACCCAGCTTTGTGTCGTCTGCAAACCTGGAGATATTACATCTAGTTCCCTCGTCTAGATCATCATTTATATATATATACAGCAGAAAAAGCCTGCGGTCGTTTGGTTTGGTCATAAACACCAGATGTGGGGAAATTCCACGATTAATCCATTCCCTGGCACAACATTGAAAAAAAAATCAACGTTCTCAATTGATCCACTAGATTTATTCCAGTCGACAAGCCAACATAATGAAGCTGGGCCAGTCCTGGCGGGTTCATTCGATGTTGTTTTCCCAGCTAACTTTTCAAAACTTGTTTAGCAAAAAAAGTTGTTGTGGAGCGCACTGAAGGCTTGGCGATTCCGCAAGAGCTAGGGCGACCATCCAAGGGAACAGCCAGCCAGCTTTTACTCTGTTCTGGTCATCATATTACAGGAAAGATGTGATCGCACTAGAGAGAGGGTACCGAGGAGATTTACGAGGTTGTTGCCAGGACTGGAGAATTTTATCTATGAGGAAAGATTGGATAGGCTGGGGTTGTTTCCTTTGGAACAGAGGAGGCTGAGGGAAGTCTTAATTGAGGTGTATAAAATTATGAGGGGCCTGGGTAGAGTGGATAGGAAGGACCTACAGAAAATTCTTTATTATCCGGCACCAACGGGACCGGCGTGGTGCCGGTTTATCAAAAAGTCCGGATTACAGAGAGGTATAGTTTAAAAGGTACGAGAGCTCCATACACAGCAACAAATCCAGGCTTCCCTGTTGCTTAGCAACAAGTGCACGAACCCCAGTTACACAGCCACAGATCCAGGAACTGCCACTAATATGAAGTAAAACTTACCTGAACCTACTCCTGAATTTTGCCGGTTAACAGAGAGTTTCCTGTATTTCCCAAAGCAGAGAGGGCAATAACCAGGGGACATAGATTGTAAAGTAATTGGTGGAAGGATTAGAGGGCAGTTGAGGAGAACTTTTTTCACCCAGAGAGTGATGGAGATCTGGAACTCACTGCCTGAAAGGGTGGTAGAGGCAGAAACCCTCATCACATTTAAAAAAGTACTCGAATATGCACTTGAAGCGCCATAACCTACAGGGCTACGGACCAAGAGCTGGAAAGTGGGATTAGTCTGGTTGGCTCTTTGTCGGCCGGCACAGACACGATGGGCTGAATGGCCTCCTTCTGTGCCGTAAATTTCTGTGATTCTATGATTCCTGCCCGGGGGTGGTAGAGTCCTTGGCTCGAGCGAGCCATCGTTAGGAGAAAAGTTGATGGCTACTTCTGGGACGTCTTGCTCTGAAGCCGTTGACCTGACTCGAGTTGTTGTACCACCCCGGGTGCCCACGGGAGAAAGCTGCCTCGTCTGCAGACAAAGTAGTTTTAATACATTCCCCGAGGGGGAAAAAAAACGCCTGGAGTTACTCGGGAGGTGATGTGTTAGCACGGCGAGGGAGTCCGTACAAAAAAGAGGGGGGAGTTAACCCAAGCGTTGCAGGTCAAATCAGCGACGCCAGGATAGTTTTAAAAATCCTTTCATTTGTAAATTCAGCAGCAGTTTTTTTTAGCCTCGAGGTCTTTGAGAGCCTTAGCATGCTGCATGACTGCGCGGTGCTAATCCAGAGGTAAATCTGTGTTATTGAGATGGTGGCGGGGGTGGGGGGAGAGGGTCAGTGCAGGACTCTGTGCGAGACTGTTAATCTGCCAGGGAAAATGCCTGCTGTGCCTTGGTGTTATATTTAACCTCTGCTGGACAAACACCCACCCCCCCCCCCAGGGCTTCGTGTTTCAAATGACATCAGCAAAAAAATATTCTGTTGGCAGTGTCTGAGAAAACATTGGTTATGCGAGAGAACTTGGAGAGCATTCCGCCCGGCGTCTGTATCAGAACCCATGTGTGATTGTTGCTCAAAGCAGATAATCACGCAGGGCACGGTGTAAAGCAATGCACTCTGAGCTCTGGCTCTCGTCCACTTGTGCCTGTCAATGTGAATAGTTGAGGCAACGTAAACATGACTGCTAGTCACGCATGCCAGCTCGGAGGCAGTTGTCTGAAGCAAGGATGATTTTTGTTTTTGCCCTCGAATTTACACCGTGGGGTAATAGCATACAAATGTTTAACACACATAGAATCGTATAAGAACATAAGATAAGGAGCAGGAGTCGGTCATACGGCCCCTTGAGCCTGCTCCGCCATTCAATAAGATCATGGCTGATCTTTGACCTCAACTCCACTTTCCCACCCGATCTCCATATCCCTTGATTCCCCTAGAGTCCAAAAATCTATCGCTCTCAGTCTTGAATAGACTCAACGACTCAGCATCCACAGCCCTCTGGGGCAGAGAATTCCAAAGAGTCACAACCCTCTGAGTGAACAAATTCCTCCTCACAGGAACAGAAGGAGGCCATTCGACCTTAGCAGAAGGGTCAATAACCAGGGGGCATAGATGTAAAGTAATTGGTCGGAGCTTTAGAGGGGATTTGAGGAGAAACTTTTTCACCCAGCAGGTGGTGGGGGCCTGGCACTCACTGCCTGAAAGGGTGGTAGAGGCAGAAACCCTCATCGCATTTAAAAAGTACTTGGATGTGCACTTGAAGTGCCGTAACCTACAGGGCTACGGACCAAGAGCTGGAAAGTGGGATTAGGGTGGGTAGCTCTTTGTCGGCCGGTACAGACAAGATGGGCCGAATGGCCTCCTTCTGAGCTGTAAATTTCTATGTTTCTCTGTTTGACCTGTTGTGTCTGTGCCGGCTCTTTGAAAGAGCTCTCCAATTAGTCCCACTCCCCTGTTCTTTCCCCATAGCCATGCAAATTTTTCCTTTTCAAGTACCTATCCAAGTGCCTAGTGAGTGGGCAGAGATTTGGCAGATGCAATATAATGTTGGAAAGTGTGAGGTTATGCACTTTGGCAGAAAAAATCAAAGAGCAAGTTATTATCTAAATAGAGGGAAACTGCAAAGTGCTACAGTACAAAGGGATCTGGGGGTCCTGGTGCATGAAACACAAAAAGTTAGTATGCAGGTGCAGCAGGTGATCAGGAAGGCCAATGGAATCTTGGCTTTTATTGCAAGGGGGATGGAGTATAAAAACAGGGAAGTCTTGCTTCAGTTATACAGGGTATTGGTGAGGCCACACCTGGAATACTGCGTGCAGTTTTGGTTTCCATATTTAAGAAAAGATATACTTGCTCTCGAGGCAGTTCAGAGAAGGTTCACTCGGTTGATTCCAGAGATGAGGGGGTTGACGTATGAGGAAAGGTTGAGTAGGTTGGGGCCTAGAAATTCAGTTGGGCGCGCCAGCCGTTAGCTCCTTAGGAGGAGTAGATCTCGAGCGCTAGGCGCTTAGCGCCCGGGCGCAGCGCGATCTGCGCCTCGCCCCAACTTCAGCACACATTTAGCGCCGGCGCAAAGTCTTAGCGCGCGACCTGCTGCGCGCGCAGATCATTACGTCATTTACTAGTGCAACGCCCTTTGTGTGCCCTGAACCGGAACTTCACTCGCGTCGGCCCATTGTGCGCCGGGCGGCCCTAACAACTGTGAAGTGGAATGGTACACAGCCGATGCGGGCCGTGGGGAGCGCTAATTAAAGGGCACTTACCCTGCACTATAAAGGCCAGCCATTTTGCAGCATTCACTCTTGTGCAACGGTTTTTTGGAGAGAGACCAAGGAGGAGAGCTTACTGGTTTGGACCAACACTAGGACAGGTATTTTTGGCTCAGGCCAGAGCTTAGCAATTATCTTTGCCTTCATTGAGAGCTCAGTGTTTGCCAGCATATAATGGGGGCTGCATTGGGTGCCAACGCTGACTTTCAGCCTTATGCCAGAAGGGCTTACAGACGCCGTGAGAGAGTGGCAGCCCTGGCTAGACGCAGAGGGGGCAACAGGCGTCGCCAACTGAGGCCTTACCCACCCAGGGTATACCGCCAGCAGTCCTCCTATCTGACCATGTCTGCCGCGGTGTGTGTTAGGAGGCTGCGATTCAGAAGGGAGGTGGTTGCAGACATCTGCCAGCTGCTTCACAGAGATCTGCAGCCACAGCTGATGCGCAGGACGTCTCTGTCGGTGGCAGTGAAGGTGATGGTGGCTCTCAACTTCTATGCCACCGGCTCCTTCCAATCCGCTGCTGGGGACATCGCTAACATCTCCCAGTTCGCCATGCATTGCTACATCCGCCAGGTGACCGAAGCCCTTTTCAGAAGGAGACATCAATTCATCTCCTTCCCCATGACCCTGGACAAGCAGCAGCAGCGTGCAGTGGGATTTGCAAGAATAGCGGGCTTCCCCATGGTGCAGGGCGCCATTGACTGCACGCATGTGGCTTTGCGGGCACCTCTGGAGCATGCCGAGGATTACCGCAACCGGAAGGGCTACCATTCCCTCAACGTACAGCTGGTGTGTGACCACAGGCAGCGCATCCTAGCTGTCAATGCCCGCTTTCCAGGCAGCAGCCACGATGCCTTTATCCTGCGACAGACAACTGTGGCTGACATGTTCCAGGCACAGCCTCCCCCAAGAGGATGGCTTATCGGGGACAAAGGCTATCCTTTGTGTACCTGGCTCATGACCCCGCTCCGCGCGCCCACGACCCCTGCTGAAGAGGCATACAACGAGAGCCATCAAGCGACTAGGAACATCATAGAACAAACAATCGGCATCCTCAAGCAACGGTTCCGCTGTCTCGATCGCTCCGGGGGAGCCCTCCAGTATTCGCAGGAGCGAGTCTCCCAATTCGTCGTCGTTTGCTGCATGCTGCACAACCTAGCTATCCGCAGGACTCAGGCACTGCCACCTCACGTTGGACCACCACCTCAGGAGGAGGAGCAGGAGGAGCATGAGGAGGAGGAGGACGAGGAGTACCAGCCCAGGAGGGAGGCACAAGGTCCAAGGGCCGCCCGTCGGCGGCTTACTGAACGTCACTTCAAGGCCCCCTGTCAGGGAATGGCTTGTGCCAATGAAAGAACATGATTGCAGCCGCTCCGCAAGCCCTCAGCCGGTTAAGGCAACAAACACTTCAAAGATCAAACATGGACAATGTTAATAAATAAAATGCTTTATTGTACAAACTCAGGGTCCTTCCCACATGAAAACCAAAAACAGACGAAACCCCCAAAAAACACTCAAACACATTACTCGCTCCCACAACCTGGAGAGGATTAACAAAACAATGCAACTAAAATGGCCGTCATCCTCGGCCTTCGTAAAAAACAAACATCACATCCTCGGCCTTCAAAAAACAAACATCCAATTCTCGCCTTCAAAAAACAAACATCCAATTCTCGGCCTCAAAAAACAAACATCCAACTCTCGACCTCAAAAAACAAACACAACTGGCCACACATTCGACTTTTTTGGCCCGCTAGGGCGATGCCTTGGCCATCTTTGTGTGGCCCCTGCCCGCCCTGCTGCTCCTCCTCAAAGTGAGGCCATTGGCTGCTGCAAGGCTGGGGGCAGGCTCCAGAGGGGCACAAGTCGTGATGGCAGATGCCCTTGGGGGTCGGCCTAGTCGAGGTCTGGCCGTCGAGCGGGCGGCTGTTGAATGCTGCAGCTGTGGCTGGCCAGCATCAGTCGCTGCAGCAGCTCCTGGCAGCTCCACTGGGGGAGTGGCAGTGGCGGCTGGAGGAATGGGGGCAAGCTGGCGGATGGCAGGCGCTCGCTGGTCGCCTGAGACACTGGCACTCGCCCGGGCCAGCACTGCAGCATGCGCACCAATCTGCCGAGGGACAGACCGCTGTGCTGCTGCAGCGCGCCGGGTGCCCTGGCGATGCCTGGCTGACACAGCGAGTGTGGCAGCAGTGAGTGCCCGTGTTGACCTGTTCAGTGACCTCATCAGAGCACCCAGTGACTGCACGGCACCACTGATCAGCTGCCCGCTCGCTGCCTGAGCTGCCCCGAATGCCGCCCGACTCGCTGCCTGCTCTGCCCCGAATTCTGCCAAACTGATGGCCTGTGAGGCCCCGACGTCGGTCACACTCTGAGAGAGGGACTCGATGGCCTCAGGCAACCGTGCCACTACCCCCATGAGCTCCATGTGCCGGAGCTCCGAGTCCGCGGACAAGTCCTCGAGGCGTTCCATCTCCTCGGCGAAGACCATCTCCGGACTGGAGGCCGGACTCTCCCTCTGGGGAGAAGGCCGCCGAGCTGGCCAACCCTTCCTGCATTGCTGGACGCCGCTGGGCCCAGCAATTGGACTCCCCTCTGACCCTTCCCCCCTCTGGGGAGAAGGCCGCCGAGCTTCCACCCCCCTCCCGCGTTTCTGCAGGCCGCAGGTCCCATGAGCTCCCCTCCCCTCCGACACTTCCGCCATGCTCCCCTCCAGGGAAGACGTGTCCCCTACATTCGCATGGGTTGCCGCGGCTGAGGGTTCCCCTGATGGGCCGCCTTCCTCTTGCTCCTCCTCCTCCTCCTCTTCTGAGGGGCTGTCACTGGCAAGTTCAGGGACCTCCTCCTCACCATCTGAAAGCAGGAAGGCACAAGAGTAGCTTTAGAGTGAGGAGAGGGCGTCAGCGAGGGATGCATGAGTGGTGGCATTCAGCGCATTGGTCGGACAGTGGCAAAGGATGTAGATCTGATGCGCAAGTGGGACGAGAGAGGTCCAAAAGGTGATGTCCTTACCATTGGTGCGCAGAACAGGGTCGGCATCTCCACATGCAACGGGGCCAATCACCCGGCCACCCATGATGCGCTCCACGCGATGTTGCAGCTCGGTGAGCGGCTGGATCTGGGGTCGGCCTCCCCCGGTCGCAGTCCGGCTCTTCTTGTTATTGGCCAGCTTGGCCTGCAAGAGAAAGGACGGCCTCTAAGTACAGTGTGTAGCCCTGATCTTGTGTGCACTGCCTCCCATGGTGGAATAGCCTGGCCAGTGTGTAGCCCTGATCTTGTGTGCGCTGCCTCCCATGGTGGAATAGCCTGGCCAGTGTGTCGCCCTGATCTTGTGTGCACTGCCTCCCATGGTGGAATAGCCTGGCCAGTGTGTCGCCCTGATCTTGTGTGCACTGCCTCCCATGGTGGAATAGCCTGGCCAGTGTGTCGCCCTGATCTTGTGTGCACTGCCTCCCATGGTGGAATAGCTTGGCCAGTGTGTTAAGTGCAGAATGTGCAATTGATGTTCATGCCTGTCCCATAGCTGCTGGATGAGGGCTGGCCATTAGGGCTTTCAGGTCCCTTTGCCCATAATGTGAGGTGCACATGCAAGGATGAGGAGGTCACTGGAAAGGGTACTCACCCTGACAATCCGCGTGAGGTCATTAAACTTTTTGCGGCATTGGACACCGGTCCTGGGGACCTCGCTGTTGGCTGACAGCTTGCTGGCGACATGCCTCCAGGCTCTCCGGTAGACGCGGACCGGCGACTTCCTGCCATTGTCCGGGTACAAAATATGGCGCCTCTTCTCCACACCACCAACCAGCACACTCAGATCACGCTCTGAGAAGCGCTGCACTCGTTCACGGGCCTTCTGCATGGCTTCAGGCGCTATTTGGGTCCAGCAGCAGTGTTCAGGCCTAGCTGGCGGGCTCCACTATCCAGGGCGTGGCAGCAGACCAAGTCGACCCTTCCCCCTTAAGAGCTGGCCGGCGCCAGGGTGTCTGCTGTCAATCACGAGATGGCCGCACCTGCGCTGCGCCCGGCCTCGGCGCTCTCGCTCAGCACCTCCGGCTTAGCGCCTAAAGAGAGGCGTCCAGCGCCAGTTTTAGCGCTCGAGCAAACTCTTAGGGCGAAGCTAATGAATATCGGAGAAGTGGCCTCGATTTGGCGGCGGGCGCAAACTTTAGCGGCCGCCCGACTTTACTGCCCCAAAAGTGGCTACAATGAATTTCTAGGCCTGGGACTCTACTCATTGGAGTTCAGAAGAATGAGAGGCGATCTTATCGAAACATATAAGATTGTGAGGGGGCTTGATCGGGTGGATGCGGTGAGGATGTTTCCACTGATGGGTGAGACTAGAACTAGGGGGCATAGTCTTAGAATAAGGGGCTGCCCTTTCAAAACTGAGATGAGTAGAAACTGCTTCACTCAGAGGGTGGTGAATCTGTGGAATTTGCTACCCCAGAGAGCTGTGGAAGCTGCGACATTAAATAAATTTAAAATGGAGATAGACAGTTTCCTAGCAGATAAGGGAATTAGGGGTTACGGGGAGAGGGCAGGGAAGTGGACGTGAGTCTAGATTCGGATCAGCCATGATCCTATTGAATGGCGGAGCAGGCCCGAGGGGCCGTATGGCCTACTCCTGCTCCTACTTCTTATGTTCTTATTTCTTATGTTCTTATGAAAGTTACCATTGAATCTGCTTCCACCGCCCTTTTAGGCAGTGCGTTCCAGATCATAACAGCTCGATATATATCACACTGGCCCGGAATTCCTTTGTCTGCTGTTTTCGCAGAGGGCCAAGCCTAAACAGCAAATGAGAAGAAAAAAAAAGAAAATAAAACGTGCATTCCTATAGCGCCTTTCACAACCCTAAACATCCCAAAGCTAATTAAATACTTTTGAAGTGTAGTCACTGTTGTAATGTAGGAAACACGGCAGCCAATTTGAGTGCAACAAATTCCCACAGATAACAAATAAATAAATGACCAGATACAGGAAACTCTCATTTAAACGGCACCTAAATATCCGGAATTCTCTATTAACTGGCAAAATTCATACTCCGAAAACAACACCTCAATAACCGGCAATGTTGCCGAGTCCGGGTCTCCCGCGGTGGCCGAGTTAGTCAGTGGGGGTAGTTCTCCAAACTGCCACTACTCGGCTTCTTGGCGCTGTCGGAAGTCCGAACACCTCAATAACAGGAGTCTGACTCTCCCGCGCTGCCGGTCGTCTCTTCCGATCCGCCAATTACTGTATACTGCACATTTCTTGATTTTTTAATTTTTGTTTGTTAAAAATAGCCTCGGTAGATAACCCTCTCCCGTCATCCGGAATTTTTAATCAACCGGCACCATCCCGGTCCCGTCGGTGCCGGATACCAGAGAGTTTCCTGTAATCTGTTTTAGTGATGTTGATTGAGGGATAAATATTGGCCAGGACACCGGGGAGAACTCCCCTGCTCTTGTTCGAAATCTTTTACGCCCGCCTGAGAGAGCAGACGGGGCCTCGGTTTAACGTCTCATCTGAAAGACGGCACCTCCGACAGTGCAGCACTCCCTCGGTAGTGCTGCCCCGAAGCGTCAGACGCTCAAGTCTCTGGAGTAGGATTATGAATCCACAGCCTGCTGACTCCGAGGCGAGAGTGCTACCCACTGAGCCACAGCTGACACTGAACTCTACCTCACAGTGCGGTAACCTTCCACTCGTAGTTTGTTTCCTCATGGTTATAAACGTTGGGGGTGAACACTTGGATTTATTTAGACTGGGAAAGAGGGAAACAGGTGATTTAAAGGTGTTGTGTATGTACCTTTAAGAGAAGAACTGATTCTATACTGCAGTACCGGCAATGACCACCCCTGTATATAAAGCCATAGCAGGCTTCTGTCTTTCAGTCAATGTTCAGTAAATACCTGTTTTATTGTACCCCTGCAGTCCGAGTATTATTGATACCCGGACACTACACTGTCGACGGGCAGGTTCGAACTCACCTGCAGTTCTGCATCACCTCACGGGGATCTTTTCAATGAAGAGAAGCTTCTTGGAGGTCGAAGTCAGAACGGCGGGCATCGACCGCGGGCAACCGCCCAGGGATCCATCGGAGAGTTGCAGGGGAGGCTGTGGCGAGCTGGGCCTGGCTCCCCAGTTGAGGTGTTCCAGCAAGTCGTGCTGGTAGCAGGTAGTGCGCTGACCCTTCCGGACTGCGGCGGGCTCGGGCTCGATCGAGCGGCTCTGCAAAGGGGCCGTGCAGCGTCGTCGGGAGGAAGAGAGAGAGAGAGGGGGTGGAGCGCACAGGGCGCGGTCGGTGTTCAAGAACCGGGCAGCGTGGAGAGGATAGAATGAGGGGAAGGAAAAGTGATATGCGCCGAAGCCGTGGGTCGCCGCCATTACCCTGTAGAACGCTAGGAGCAGCGTGGCAGCAAGGGGAAGAAGGAAAAGCGCGGGAGGCGCCATTTTGTTCCATTGGGGAAGAAGGAAAAGCGCGGGAGGCGCCATTTTATTCCATTGGGGAAGAAGAAAAAGCGCGGGTGGCGCCATTTTAAATCACTCAAGATGCCGAAGAGTGGCAGTATCACTGCTTTCGACAACGAGGTAGAAGACTGGACCACGTATGTGGAAAGAATTGAAGTGTACTGCGAGGCAAATGAGGTGGCCGATGGAAAGAAGGCGTCGGTATTATTAAATTTGATGGGCGCGAGAACATACGGCCTATTGCGGAATTTAATTACACCAGCTAAACCAATGGAGAAAAGTTTTGAAGAGATTGTTAATATCTTACAGGAACACCTAAACCCTACACTGCTGCTGATAGCAGAAAGATTCAAGTTCCATAAAAGAAACCAGCACAAAGATGAGAGCAATGCTGACTATCTTACGGAACTACGCAAGTTATCGAAGCACTGCCAGTTCGGAGCAGGACTGGCAGATACCTTACAGGATAAGTTTGTCTGCGGGCTCCAGAGTGAAGGAACCCAGAAACGACTACTTTCGGAAAAGGACCTGACACTAGAACAGGCTTTCAGCGTGGCAGTATCCTACGAAGCAGCAGCACGTGGAGCTGTGGAAATACAACAGAAACCATAGGAATACAGCGCTAACGAAATGGCGTATGGAGCAGAAAAGTGCTATCGCTGCGGCAGAACAACCCATGATCAGAAGGACTGCTGGTTTAAGGACAAAGTATGCAGGCAATGTGGGAAAATGGGACATATAGCAAGAGTCTGCAGGTCAGGAAAGAAAACCAACACTACAAGAACTACTAAGGAAAAGTACAAGAAAGTAAAGAAATTGACAGACAGTAGTTCGGAAGATCAGGAGAGTGATAAGGACTCCGGGAGCAGGAGACTAAGTTGTCTAAAGTTACACAACGTGATCGCAAAGGAGGATCACCGAACCATTTGGGTCACCCTCATGATAGCAGGGTCCTCAGTAAAGATGGAATTGGACACAGGATCAGCCCTAACTGTCATGAATCGACGAGACTATGAGCGGCTATTCTCACACATACCCTTGAAGGACACGTCCATTGTATTGAAGACATACACGGGGCAAAAAGCCTACCCCAGAGGAAAAATAAGGGTGCCAGTTGAATACAACAGCAAGGAAACACAGAAACTGTATCTATATATACTACCAGATGGAGGACCACCATTATTGGGACGTGAATGGATCCGAAAAATACAATTGGATTGGCATTCCATTCAGGCGCTAACTGTGACTGATAAAAAGGATGATGACATCACACCTGGATGACTGTCAAAAATTCTACCTGACGCGAAAGAGGTGTTCCAACAAGGACTTGGGACTCTAAAAGGAGTAACGGCAATGATAAAAATCGAAGATAACGCAAACCCAAAATTTTTTAAGGGCAGACCGGTACCTTACGCGATCCGCCCAGCCGTTGAAGCAGAGCTGGAGAGTCTGGAGCATTCGGGTGTGCTGTCCAAGGTGGACTGGAGCAACTGGGCCACACCCATCGTTCCTGTAATGAAGAAATCATTGAGCAGCACGTCTGGGGAACCGAAGAAGGTTCGCATCTGTAGGGACTTCAAGGTAACTGTGAACCCAGTCCTGCACACAGTACAATATCCACTTCCATGGATAGAAGATATTTTCGCCTCACTATCTGGAGGGAAACGCTTTACAAAGATTGATCTGGCCCAAGCGTATCTACAAATGGAGGTGGAAGAAGCATCTAGGAAATACCTCATGATAAACACTCACAAAGGCCTTTACCAGTACAATCGACTGGTATTCGGGGTAGCATCAGCCCCGGCTATTTGGCAGAGGGCGATGGAACAAGTCCTGCAAGGGATCCCGGGGACCCAGTGTTATTTGGACGACATCCTGGTTACGGGCGAAAATGACAGTGAACACCTTGCCAACCTGGAGCAGGTGCTCACGAGATTACAGGAATATGGGCTACGAGCCAACCGCCCCAAATGCAAGTTATTCAGGAGACAAATCTCGTATTGTGGCCACATGATTGATGAGGAAGGGTTGCACAAGTCGCCGGACAAGATTGAGGCTGTAGTCAAGGCTCCAGCACCGGAAAATGTGTCGCAACTGAGGTCGTTCCTCGGGTTGGTGAACTACTACCATAAGTTCTTGCCGAATTTATCTACAATTCTGCATCCACTGAATGCCCTGCTGCAAACTGGAGTAACATGGAAATGGAGTGATGAGTGTAAGCGTGCCTTTCAGAAATGTAAATGCCTAATCACTTCAAAAGAAGTATTGGCCCACTACAATCCAACACTACCGATTCGGTTAGCATGTGATGCGTCTCCCTATGGCATCGGAGCGGTGCTGTCACACAAATTCCTTGACGGTTCAGAGAGGCCAATAGCCTTTGCGTTGCGCTCGTTAACCTCAGCCGAGCGTAACTACGCCCAGATTGACAGGGAGGCCCTCAGCCTGGTGTGGGGGGTGAAGAAGTTCAATCACTATCTGCACGGGCAGAAATTCACCCTACTGACTGATCATCAGCCCCTGGTCTCCATTTTTAACCCAAAGTAGGGCGTTCCGGTGATGACGGCGCAACGGCTGCAAAGATGGTCACTTTTTCTAGGGGCACATCAGTACGACATAGAGTACAAGGGTACGAAACAGCATGGAAACGCTGATGGGCTGTCGTGCCTACCGTTGCCTACGGTAGAGGAAGCACCTGCAGTGGACCCTGTTGAGATATTCCATGCGACCATAGTCAAATGTCTACCTGTTACAAACTCAAGTATAGAGAAGGAAACCCGAAATGACCCGACACAATCTCGGGTCTATGATTTGACGGTGAAGGGATGGCCAGCACATGGCGACTCACTGTTGCCAGCATTCTCGCCAAGGAGAGAACAGCTGTCAGTGTGCCGGGGGACCTTGATGTGTGGATCCCGAGAGGTAATTCCACCCAAGTTGAGAGATAGAGTGTTCAATGAGCTTCATGAGGGTCATCTGGGAGGGGTAAAAATGAAGAGCCTAGCCAGGGCGTTTGTGTGGTGGCCGGGAATCGATAAAGAAATCGAGGATATGACCAAGAGATGCACAGGATGCCAGAAGGTCCAAAACGCTCCACCACAGGCCCTGCTACATCCATGGGAGTGGCCCTCATCTCCATGGCAATGGGTACACATTGATTTTGCTGGTTTATTTATGGACTCAATGTTCCTAATCGCTGTGGACGCCCATTCGAAATGGCCAGAGGTCATCAAAATGCCCTCCACCACCACGGAGAAAACTATTGCAGTCCTACGGACCATCTTCGCCAGGAATGGCTTGCCAGAACAGATTTGCTCCGACAATGGGCCACAGTTTGTGTCCGAGGATTTCCGGAGGTTTCTGAGGAATAATGGGGTGAAACATTACACATCTGCCCCATATCATCCAGCCACAAATGGATTGGCTGAGAGGTTTGTTCAGACCTTTAAAAAGGCAATAAAGGCAATGTATAATGACGACATACCACTACAACACAAGGTGGATAATTTCTTGTTTGCTTACCGGAATGCGACACATGCAGTCACCAACCAAGCTCCAGCCATAATGTTCTTCAACCGAAGGCTAAGATGTCGCCTGGATTTGCTCAAACCAAACATGAGACGAGATGTTGAGGATAAGCAATTCCAGCACATAAATGAGAAGCCAACCAGGAGCTTCAAGATAGGGCAACCAGTCTTGGCCCGCGACTACCGAACAGAAAAATGGCAGCCAGGAACGATATGCACACAGCAGGGACCACTAATGTACACAGTGGACGTTGGAGAGAGCATCGTGAGACACCATGCTGACCAAATTCTACAGTCACAGGAACAAGCCAAACCCATACCACGAGCAGGTGCACCTGGTAATCAACCCAAAGTACAGATTGCGTCTGCCTCAGAAGCAGTGGTATTGGAAGCTGACGAACCAACTAATGACAATGAGCCAGAATCAACTCTGCCGCAAGAACAGGATACTCGAGAAAGGCGCTATCCAGTCAGGATCAGGAAGCCTCCTCAAAGACTGAACTTATAAATGATTATTTCAGTTGATGTATATAGTACAGAGAAAATTGTAATTGTAATTAGTTATTATTTAGTTGTTAAATGAATGTTATGTACTGTTTATCTAAAAGGGGAGGAATTGTTGTGTATGTACCTTTAAGAGAAGAACTGATTCTATACTGCAGTACCGGCAGTAACCACCCCTGTATATAAAGCCATAGCAGGCTTCTGTATTTCAGTCTTGAGTTCCCCTCTATTCAGTAAATACCTGTTTTATTGTTCTCCTGCAGTCCGAGTATTATTGATACCCGGACACTACAAAAGGAATCTATTATTGAGATACCAAGTTGAAGCCCCAGGTCCCACAAGGCAGGAAATCAACAACAACAACAACTTGTATTTATATAGCGTCTTTAACGTAGTAAAACGTCCCAAGGCGTTGCACAGGAGTATTTTAAGACAAAACATTTGACACCGACCCACATAAGGGGAAATTAGGGCAGGTGACCAAAAGCTTGGTCAAAGAGGCAGGTTTTAAGGAGCGTCTTAAAGGAGGAAAGAGAGGTAGCGAGGTGGAGAGGTTTAGGAAGGGAATTCCAGAGCTTAAGGCCCAGGCAACAGAAGGCACGGCCACCAATGGTTGAGTGATTATAATCAGGGATGCTCAAGAGGGCAGAATTAGAGGAGCGCAGATATCTCGGAGGGTTGTGGGACTGGAGGAGATTACAGAGATAGGGAGGGGTGAGGCCATGGAGGAGTTTGAAAACAAGGATGAGAATTTTAAAATCGAGGCGCTGCTTAACCGGGAGCCAATGTAGGTCAGCGAGTACAGGGGGTGATGGGTGAACGGGACTTGGTGCGAGTTAGGACATGGGCAGCTGAGTTTTGGATGACCTCAAGTTTACGTAGGGTAGAATGTGGGAGGCCGGCCAGGAGTGCGTTGGAATAGTCAAGTCTAGAGGTAACAAAGGCATGGATGAGGGTTTCAGCAGTGGATGAGCTGAGGCAGGGGCGGAGACGGGCGATGTTACGGAGGTGGAAATAGGCGGTCTTTGTTAAGCTCCGGATATGTGGTCGGAAGCTCAGTTCAGGGTCAAATATGACACCAAGGTTGCAAACAGTGTGGTTCAGCCTCAGACAGATGTTAGGGAGAGGGATGGAGTCAGTGGCTAGGGAATGGAGTTTGTGGCAGATAGATAAGGAGATAAATCAAGTGACGCCAAGATAGCTTTTAAAGCCACACCTGGAGTACAGTGCACAGTTTTGGTCTCCTTATCTAAGGAAGGATATACTTGCCTTGGAGGCAGTGCAACGAAGGTTCGCTAGATTGATTCCTGGGATGAGGGGGCTGTCCTATGAGGACAGATTAAGGGATACGGAACTAAGGTGGGTAGATAGCGTTAAGATACAGGAACAGGCTCAAGGGGCTGAATGGCCTCCTCTTGTTCTATAACCATAAATATCGAAAGCGACGGCAAGGCGATGGCGCAAGTGAAGCACCAATTCGCTGGGCTGTGGAACTGGATGACACTGGATCAAATCCTCGGATTTGAGGGACTTGAAACCCACTCCAGGGACTTGAGCACATAAAGCTAGGCTGACACTCCAGTGCGGTGCTGAGGGAGTGCTGCACTGTTGGAGGTGCCGTCTTTTGGATGAGACGTTAAACTGAGGCCCCCGACTGCCCTCTCAGGTGGACGTAAAAGAAACCCATGGCACTATTTCAAAGAAGAGCAGGGGAGTTCTCCCCGGTGTCCTAGGCCAACATTTATCCTTCAACCAACATCACTAAAAACAGATTATCTGGTCATTATCACATTGCTGTTTGTGGGAGCTTGCTGTGCGCAAATTGGCTGCTGCGTTTCCCACATTACAACAGTGACTACACTTCAAAAAGTACTTCATTGGCTGTAAAGCGCTTTGGGACGTCCGGTGGTCGTGAATGGCGCTATATAAATGCGAGTCTTTCTTTTCTTTCATCTCTTTACTTAATCCCAGATAGGCAACAAGCTGCTTGTGCTGTGGGAATTGGTTCGGTCCTCACAATGCCAAAGGCATGTGGCCAGGAAAGGACCTATATAAGGGAAGAATGGGGAAGAAAAGCTATGCGGTTGTGTGCAATTATTCAAAGGATAAACACCCTCAGGAACTGGAAGAGAAAAAAATACCATTCTAATTAAGAATGTCCTTACAGCGGATCCTTGGTAACTATTGTGGGGGTTTTTTTGCTTTATAATAGAACAAGTATTGGAACTGATAAGTGATTGTGTCATTCTTGAGCAATTGGAAGTGGCTGAGCTTGGTGAGGTAAGAGTCATGTGATACTCTCAGTAAGCACGGCGGCTTCTGCAATCCAAGCATGGAGGAGTTCGAGCCACGTTTTCGGACCAGTCTGTTCCTGACACTTCAAGGAATTCAACTGATCAGAAAACTCCAGTAAAAAGAAAAAGATTAGTGAAGACAAATGTAGGTCGCTTACAGTCAGAAACGGGAGAATTTTTAAATGATAAATCATTGGAAATTTTTAAAAAACTTTTTTTCAACTCTTATCCAACTCTTATCCTGGTAAAAGCAGGCCTTACGTCTGCTTTTACCAGGCGCAAGAATTGTAAGGGTTTTCTGCGGGCGGAGGGTCTCCAAAAAGCGGAACTCTCCACCTGCAGGGCAGGTGGAGGATCTGTCAAGAGCAGGCATGCGCAGTGCATGCCTGAAACCGGCATTTCCGATGTCCCTACGGGTGAGTACACAGCGCGTACACACCCGCAGGGATCGGAATTTCTGCCCCAATGACATCAAAGTCTCCAAAACTTTCAGAAACACAGCTCCACTGCACTGCTGTAACATTTCATTGTACCCGGACCTCAGTCCCCATCCCTTCTCTCAGGCCCCTTGGCCAGCTGGTGCCAGTTAATGATGAATATCTTGCCTGCTGTGATATCATGGTCGCTGGTATTTGGGTTAAGACTGCTCCCCTCTCACTTAGGACTGTTGACAGCTCTTTCACAGAGTAGACACTTTCATCCTGTCAATTTAAAATCAGGTCTCAGAAATGAAAGGGCTACTGAACTGATTGGAGGCTAATATAAGTACATACAGGAATTATAGGAATTGGCTGTTTGTGGGATCTTGCTGTGCTAAAATTGGCTGCTGTGTTAACATAAGAACATAAGAATTAGGAGCAGGAGTCGGCCATACGGCCCCTCGAGCCTGCTCCACCATTCAATAAGATCATGGCTGATCTTCAGCCTCAACTCCACTTCCCTGCCCGATCCCCGTATCCCTTGATTCCCTTAGAGTCCAAAAATCTAGCGATCTCAGCTTTGAATATATTCAACAATTCAGCATCCACAGCCCTTTGGGGTAGAGAATTCCACAGATTCACAACCCTCTGAGTGAAGAAATTCCTCCTCATCTATAAGAGCAAGTTTTTCTATTTACATGAGATTTTTACTTAAATGACAGGAAGTCCCTCACTTTACACGAAGCTAGCAATCGCTATCTGCCTTGAGGCTGTTTGAAACTCCTTGTAGTTGAAATATTACGAGAGCGGGATGGGCTGACAGGCCCTAACAGAACCCTCTGAGAAAACAAACATAAAACCTCAATTCACTGGAATTAATTTCTTAGAATGTGTTATTGTCACACAGTAAATGAAAATTGGCTCGAGTTCTCTGTGGAAAAAAAACATATATTTAAAATTCAAGCCTCCAGTCACAGGTGGAGTAGATAATTATAACATCGCTTCCTGTAAGGACTCTATTCCATTCTCTCAGTTTCTCCGTCTCCGTCGCATCTGCTCTGATGATGCCACCTTCCATACTAGTGCTTCCGATATGTTTTCCTTTTTCCTCAACCGAGGATTCCCCTCTACCGTGGTTGGCATGGCCCTCGACCGTGTCCGTTCTATCTCCCGCACTTCTGCCCTCACCCCTTTCCCTCCCTCCCGGAACCACGATAGGGTTCCCCTTGTCCTCACCTTTCACCCCACCAGCCTCCACATTCAATGGATCATCCTCCGCCATTTCCACCACCTCCAGCGTGATCCCACCATCAAACACATCTTCCCTTCCCCTCCCCTTTCAGCATTCCGCGACACCCTGGTCCACTCCTCAATCACCCTCAACACCCCTTCCCACAGCACCTTCCCGTGCAGGCGCAGGAGATGCAACACCTGCCCTTTTACCTTCTCCCTTCCCACTGTCCAGGGCCCCAAACACGCCTTCCAAGTGAAACAGTGATTTACTTGTCCTTCTTGCAATTTAATATACTGTATTCGCTGCTCACAATGCGGTCTGCTCTACATTGGGGAGACCAAACGCAGATTGGGTGACCGCTTTGCGGAACACCTCCATTCAGCCCGTAAGGGTGACCCCGAGCTTCCGGTCGCTTGTCACTTTAATTCTCTGCTCCACTCCCACTCTGACCTCTCTGTCCTCGGCCTCTTACACTGTCCAAATGAAGCTCAACGCAAGCTCGAGGAACAGCACCTCATCTTTCGATTAGGCACTTTACAGCCTGCTGGACTCAACATCGAGTTCAACAATTTCAGATCATAACCTCTGCTCCTAGTTTTTCGGACAGCAGGTGCTGGTAATGATTCTGCTGTAACCATTCACAGCTCCTCTAGACCCATCTTCTGTTTCTTTACTTGTCCCATTTTACCCCTTTTGCACCACCCTTTCAGGCAGTGCTTTCCAGATCATAACCACTCACTGCGTAAAAAAACTTCTCCTCATCTCTTCCCCGGTTCTTTTGCCAATTACAGGAAACTTTTTTTTATCCGGCATGGACGGGACCGACGTGGTGCCGGTTCATCAAAAATTCCGGATAACCAAAAGCTATAGTAAAAGATACGGAGCTGAGAGCTCCGTATAAAACAACAAACCCTGTACAGCTTCAGAACAATGGCCACAAGTTGCAAACGTCTCTGTAGCTTAGCAACAGCTGCAGCCACACCCTTGCACAACAACAAATGGAGGAAAGCAAGTAATAAAAGTTACCTGAACCTACTCCTGAATTTTGCCAGTTAACCGAGATTTCCAGTTATTTAGGTGCCGGTAAATCGAAAGTTTCCTGTACCTTAAATCTGTGTCTTCTGGTTACTGACTGTCCCGCCAGTGGAAACAGTATCTCCTTATTTACTCCATCCTTCATGACTTTGAACACCCCTATTAAAATCCCCTCAACCTTCTCTGCTCTAAAGAGAACAACCCCAGCTTCTCTCATCTCTCCATGTAACTGAAGTCCAACATCCCTGATTCCATTCTAGTAAATCTCCTCTGCACCTTCTCCAAGGCCTCGGCATCCTTCCTAGAGTGTGGTGCCCAGAATTAGACACAATACTCCAGGTGAGGCCTAACCAGTGATTTATAAAGGTTTAGCATAACTTCCTTGCTTCTGTACTTTATGCCTCTGTTAATAAAGCCATGGATCCCGTATGCTTTTTTAACAGGCTTCGCAACTTGTCCTGCCACCCCATGGTCTCTGTTCCTGCACCCCAGGTTTATAATCTGGGAGAATTTACAACAACAATGTAACTGGTTTCATTTATTTAGTCTTGTGAAGATCAAAGATTAAATCAAAACTGAGACAGCGGCTGTTTGAGGTTGGGTTGGCCAAGGCTGAGTCATTAGAATGACGCCAGTGAGTTTTACGACTAGGGAATGTGCAACAATAAAACCTGTCAAGTACTGATGTCATTATCAATGAATGGACCTAATATGGCTCCTTCAAGCTCCCAGGGATTCATTGTGACTTTGGGTGTTGTGTTGGGGAACATTGATTCAGCCGCCCAGTTTTCACTCTAGGTTGTGGGTTCCAGTCCCACTCTAGTGATTTGAGCACAAAAATCTAGGCTGACGCTCCAGTGCGGTGCTGAGGGAGTGCTGCACTGTCGGAGGTGCCGTCTTTCTGATGAGACGTTAAACCGAGGCTCCGTCTGCCCTCTCAGGTGGAATGTCAAAGATCCCATGACACTATTTTGAAGAAGGGCAGGGGAGTTATCCCCGGTGTCCTGGGCCAATATTTATCCCTCAATCAACATCACTAAAAGACAGATTATCTGGTCATTATCACATTGCTGTTTGTGGGAGCTTGCTGTGTGCAAATTGGCTGCTGCGTTTCCTACATTACAACAGTGACTACACTTCAAAAATACTTAATTGGCTGTAGAGCGCTTTGGGATGTCCGGTGGTCGTGAAAGGCGCTATATAAATGCAAATCTTACTATCTTTCTTTCCATTAACTTCAGTGGAAACCGGTAGAGATGTATAATGGATGGCTGTATCGATGTCACCCGTTTGACACTATCGCCCAAAGTCAACATTACCCCTCCCACCCCCGCGATATGTGGATCTTAAAATAGATTCTTGCGAACTGACTGACTTCAAAAAAGCAATGGAGCTCCCCTGTGGCTTAACTGGTAAATGTATTACCCAATCCAAAGAAAACAAAGAACTTGCATTTATATAGCGTCTTTCATGACCTCGGTGTCCCAAAGCGTTTTACAAATAGTAAATACTTTTGCAGCGCAGTCACAGTTTGGAATGTAGGGAGACGCGGCAGCCAATGTGCGCACAGCAAGATCTCACAAACTGCAATGTGATAATGACCAGATAACCTGTTTTTAGGTGTTGTTTGAGGGATAAATATTGGCCAGGACACCAGGGGATAACTCCCCTGCTCTTCTTTAAAATAGTGCCAGAGGATCTTTTACATCCACCTGGGAGGGCAGGCAGGGCCTCGGCTTAACGTCTCATCCCAAAAGACGGATCTATACAAACCAGGGAGGTTCATAGTTTGGTTCAGACAGAAAGCAGCTCGAGTGCTACAACTGGCCTCAATACATTTGAGCAAAGGGCAGGAAAGGAAATCATCCAGTGTTCCCATTGGTGATCGCTATTCAGTGACACCCCCCCCCCCATTGGAAAGAGGTGTGAGAGTGAGCAAAGTGGGCTACGTCCCATCCTTGTCGAAATAGTCACTGTCTGGGCTCGTATACCAAGAGGGGCCACTTGGGTGAGATACAACAGGATTGCCAATGTCTTTTTTTTAAATTCATTCACAGGATGTGGGCATCCCTGGTAAGGCCAGCCTTTATTGCCCATCCCTAATTGCCCTTGAGAAGGTGGCGGTGAGCCGCCTTCTTGAACCACTGCAGTCCGTGTGGTGAAGGTGCTCCCACAGTGCTGTTAGGGAGGGTGTTCCAGGAATTTGACCCAGCGACTATATATTTCCAAGTAAGGATGGTGTGTGACTTGGAGGGGTTCCAAAGCTGGTGCCTAGGTAAATGCTGGGCGGTCCATCCAGTTTTATTCTTCTTATTGCTTTTCATAGTGGTTTGGTACAACTGAGTGACTTGCTAGGCCATGTCAGAGGGCAGTTAAGAGTCAACCACATTGCTGTGGGTCTGGGGTTACATATAGAAATATAGAAACATAGAAGATAGGAGCAGGAGTAGGCCATTCGGCCCCTCGAGCCTGCTCCGCCATTCAATGAGATCATGGCTGATCATCCAAATTCAGTACCCTGTCCCTGCCTTCTCCCCATATCCCTTGATCACGTTAGCCTTAAGAAATATATCCAACTCCTTCTTGAATATATTTAATGAATTGGCCTCAACTGCCTTTTGTGGTGGAGAATTCCACAGGTTCACCACTCTCTGGGTGAATAAATTCCTCCTCATCTCTGTCCTAAATGGCTTACCCCTTATCCTTGGACTGTGACCCCTGGTTCTGGACTCCCCCGCCATCGGGAACATCCTTCCTGCATCTAGTCTGTCTAGTCCTGTTAGAATTTTATAAGTTTCAATGAGATCCCCTCTCATTCTTCTAAACTCCAGCGAGTACAAGCCCAATCGACCCAATCTCTCCTCATATGTCATTCCTGCCATCCCAGGTATCAGTCTGGTGAATCTTCGCTGCACTCCCTCCATGGCAAAAACATCCTTCCTCAGATAAGGCGACCAAAACTGCACACAATACTCAAGGTGTGGTCTCACCAAGGCCCTGTACAACTGCAGCAAGACATCCTTGCTCCTGTACTCGAATCCTCTCGCTATGAAGGCCAACATACCATTTGCCTTTTTAACCGCCTGCTGCACCTGCATGCTTACCTTCAGCGACTGGTGCACAAGGACACCCAGGTCTCGTTGAACTTCCCCTTCTCCCAATCTATTGCCGTTCAGATAATAATCTGCCTTCTTGTTTTTGCCACCAAAGTGGATAACCTCACATTTATCCACATTATACTGCATCTGCCATACATCTGCCCAATCACCCAACCTGTCCAAATCATACTGGAGTTTCTCTGCATCCTCCTCACAGCACACACGCCCACCCAGCTTTGTGTCATCTGCAAACTTGGAGATATTGCATCTAGTTCCCTCGTCTAGATCATTTATATATATTGTGAACAGGCCAGGCCAGGTAACGACGGCAGATTTCTTTCCCTGAAGGACATTAGTGAACCAGATGGGGTTTTACAACAATCTGATAGTTTTGTGGTTAGCATTACTGAATTTAAATTCCCCTAGCTGCTGTGAGTGGGATTTGAACTCACGGCTCATTAGGTTGAGGCCTCTGGATTACGAGTACCAGTAGCATAATCACTAAGCTACCGTTACCGTCTCTGGAGCTGTCTCCCAGCACAAAGTAGTGTTTTCAGGAGCGAAGGCAAGAGAACTGGAGGGAAGGGGGGGAAAAATGATAAATGACAGAAATGGACAGAACAAAAGAAAAGAAAGTCAATATCAATCAGCATCCACTGTAACGGAGTATATTTTGAAATGGATCCTGATCGTGAGGCTCCATTAATGAGGTGCAAGTTAAATTGTGGCTACCTCACAACACTTCAAAACGTTTGTGTTTGTGGGAACTTGCTGTGTATAAATTGGCTGCCGTATTTCCTACATTACAACGGTGACTACACTTCAAATGTACTTCATTGGCTGTAAAGCACTTTGGGACGTCCTGAGGTCATGAAAGGCGCTATATAAATGCAAGTCTTTGGGGGGAAAATTCAGTTGGTTGCGCCTCCCGTTAGCGCTTTAAGAGGGCGCTAACGGGAGGCAACGCAACTAGCGCCCGGGCGCGGCCCTGCCCACGCCTCCCACAAAATTCAGCGGGAGGTTAGTGGTGGTGCTAACCGGTAGTGCCCTGCGGTGCTGCGCCACTGGTGATGATGTCATTGGTGTGCGCAGCGCCCCGCTCATGCCCCGGCCACGAGCTTCAGGAGCGCCCCCTGATTTACTGCCGGACGCTATGTCCAACAGGGTCAGGGGGGTGTACCTGTGGCCGGGGAGGCGCAATTTAAAGGCGAGGTGCGGGGCGGCCATTTTTGTTGCTGGCCGCCTGCCAGCACCTGCCTGCGCTCCCATCCCAGACCTCCTGAAAGGCCCCCCCCCCGCGGAGTGCTGGCTGCGCTCCAAGAACCCGGCACTTCTCTTGGGTGTCGGGCTCTTTTGCCTGCACTCCCAATCCCCGGGGGCCCAGCTGGGCCCCAGGTCGCGCTGCACAAGGCCCCTCCCCTTTAAGAAGGGGAGGAAGACCTGCAATTCCGCGGCGCGACGTGCCGCAGCGTGTGGCAATATTGACTCACAGCGCCCCAAGAGGTATGCGGGCCGCCTCCAGTAGCGCCCCGCTTCCCTCTTGGGGCGCAACTACTCAATTTCTGGTGCGGGGGCGCTAATTTTTCCAGGGCATTAAGAAGTTAGCGCCCCAATTGGGGCGCTACTCAATTTTTAGCCCTTTCTATTTACATGAGATTTTTACTTAAATGACAGGAAGTCCCTCACTTTACACGAAGCTAGCAATCGCTATCTGCCTTGAGGCTGTTTGGAACTCCTTGTAGTTGAACTATTACGAGAGTGGGATGGGCCGACAGGCCCTAAAAGGACCCTACGAGAAAACAAACATAAAACCTCAATTCACTGAAATTAATTTCTTATAATGTGTTAGTGTCACACAGTAAATGAAAATTGGCTCGAGTTCTTTGTGGAAAAAAAACATTTTTTTTAAATTCAAGCCTCCAGTCACAGGTGTAGTAGAACATTATAACATCGCTTCCTGTAAGGACTCTATTCCATTCTCCCAGTTTCTCCGTCTCCGTCGCATCTGCTCTGACGATGCCACCTTCCATGCTAGTGCTTCCGACATGTCTTCCTTTTTCCTCAATCGAGGATTCCCCTCTACAGTGGTTGACACGGCCCTTGACTGTGTCCATTCTATTTCCCACACTTCTGCTCTCACCCCTTCCGCTCCCTCCCAGAACCACGATAGGGTTCCCCTTGTCCTCACCTATCACCCCACCAGCCTCCACATTCAACGGATCATCCGCCGCCATTTCCGTCACCTCCAGCGCAATCCCACCACCAAACACATCTTCCCCTCCCTCCCCTTTCAGCATTCCGAAGGGACCGCCCCCTCCGCGACACCCTGGCCCACTCCTCAATCACATAAGAACATAAGACGTAGGAGCAGGAGTGGGTCATTTGGCCCCTCGAGCCTGCTCCGCCATTCAATAAGATCATGGCTGATCTGATCTTGGCCTCAACTCCACTTCCCTGCCCGCTCCCCGTAACCCTTGACTCCCTTACCTTTCAAAAATCTGTCTATCTCCGCCTTAAATACATTCAATGACCCAGTCTCCACAGCTCTCTGGGGAAGAGAATTCCAAAGATTCACGACCCTCTGAGAGAAGAAATTCCTCCTCATTTCCGATTTAAAAGGGTGACCCCTTATTCTGAAATTATGCCCCCTAGTTCTAGATTCCCCCACAATGGGAAACATCCTCTCTGTATCTACCCTGTCAAGCCCCTTCAGAATCCTATATGTTTCAATAAGATCCCCTCTTATTCTTCTAAACTCCAATGAGTATAGGCCCAACCTGCTCAACCTTTCTTCATAAGACAACCCCTTCATCTCCGGAATCAACCTCGTGAACCTTCTTTGAACTGCCTCCAATGCAATTATATCCTTCCTTAAATAAGGAGACCAAAACTGTACGCAGTACTCCAGGTGTGGTCTCACCAACGTTCTGTACAGTTGTAACAGGACTTCCCTACTTTTATACTCCATTCCCTTAGCAATAAAGGCCAACACTCCATTTGCCTTCCTAATTACTTGCTGTACCTGCATGCTAACTTTTTGTGATTCATGTACAAGGAACCCCAGATCACCCCCAACACCCCCTTCCCCTTCGCCCGGCACCTTCCTGTGCAAGCGCAGGAGATGCAACACATGCCCTTTTACCTCCTCCCTTTCCACTATCCAGGGCCCCAAACACTCCTTCCATGTGAAACAGCGATTTACTTGTCCTTCTTGCAATCTAGTATACTGTATTCGCTGCTCACGATGCGGTCTCGCCTACATTGGAGAGACCAAACGCAGATTAGGTGACCGCTTTGCGGAACACCTCCGTTCAGTCCGTAAGCGTGACCCCGAGCTTCCAGTCGCCTGTCACTTTAATTCTCCGCTCCCCTCCCACTCTGACCTCTCCATCCTCGGCCTCTTGCACTGTTCCAACAAAGCTCAACGTAAGCTCGAGGAACAGCACCTCATCTTTCGATTAGGCGCTTTACAGCCTTCTGGACTCAACATCGAGTTCAACAATTTCAGACCATAACCTCTGCTCCTATTTTTTCATATGGCAGCTGTTGATGATTCTGTTATTCCCATTTACACATCGTCTAGACCCATCTTTTTTTTCTTTACTTGTCCCATTTTACCCCTTTTGCCTCGCACCATCATCCCTTTGTCTTTTAATCTCTCCTGCCTTCCACCCTTTTGTTCTTTCCTCCCCTGCTCCCTTTCCCTGCCCCTGCACTTTGCTTAAAAACCTGTTGCATCTCTAACTTTTTCCAGTTCTGACGAAGGGTCATCAACCTGAAACGTCAACTCTGTTTCTCTCTCCACAGTTGCTGCCTGACCTGCTGAGTGTTTCCAGCATTTACTGTTTTTATTTTATATATAATATCACCCGGCTGTGGTAAACCACTGTTTGTATTCCACTGTGTACATGCCTGGACATGCCTCGGCTGACTCCTCCCACAAGTCCTAGTATAAAGGTGACTGCTCCCCAGCCCTTTGTATTTCTGGACCGGTCGACCACTCGAGGCAGACCTTCATTCTTTTGTTAATAAAAGCCTTTAGTTACTCTCTTAACTCTCAGTCTTTTATGAGTAATTGATAGCGCATCAATTTTATTAACAACATTTTTATAATGGAGAAGATCCTCACACCAGCATGCCTGGACTTAGATCATCGGGAGGCAGACTCATCCACCAAGTTTACTCACTGGCTTAAGTGTTTCGAAAAATTCCTGACCGCCTCCGCAGCAATCAAATCGGACGAGGACAAACTGGATGTCCTGACCTCCAAAGTGAACCACCGAGTGTAAGCGGGCATCCAAGACGCGACCTCGTACGCGGACGCTATCAAGCTCCTCAAGGACAAGTACACGCGCCCAGTGAACGAAGTGTACGCCAGGCACCTTCTGGGGAGTCGTAAACAACAACCTGGGGAATCGACCGTGGAATACCTTCAGGCACTGTCTGTGCTTGGCCGGGCCTGTGGTTGTAAGGATGTAAAGGCCGCCGTGTACACAGAGGAACTTATCCGGGACGCTTTTGTAGCGGGCCACAGATCCAATTACACCCGACAGCGACTGTTGGAGCAGAGTGACCTCGACCTCAACAAGGCCTCTGAACTCGCACTATCATTGGATGCAGCCTACCGGGGCATGGATGCCTACTCCTCTGCACCGTGGACGCCGCGGGGAATGACAGCCTGGGACACGGTAGGACCGCCTCATAGCGCCGTGCCACCCCAGCCACACCCCAGCAATGGCCCAACTACCGCAGCAGTGTCCCAAGGCCAGACAGCAGTGCCCCAAGGCCAGAAATGCTACTTCTGTGGCCAGGCAAAACACCCCAGAGCGCACTGCCCGGCGAAAAGCGCGATCTGCTCGGGCTGCGGGAAGAAGGGACACTACGCTAACGTCTGCAGGGCCAAAGCCACCCCGAACCCCAGCAGCGCCGCGTGTGGGCCATGCGGGCCGCCATCTTGGGCCTCCCCGGCCATGTGCGAACCACCGGTACAGCAGCCATTTTGGACGCCTCCAGCCACATGGGGATCATGGACGCCGCCATCTTGGACGACAGCCGGAACGCAGCAGGCCCCCAACACCGCCTCATCTGATACCCGCAGCGACACACCGACCCCTACGCTGGCATCCGTTACACTGGACCAAGCGAGACCGCACCAGCTGGCCAGTTCCACAATGGACATTAAGGTAAATGGCCACGATACAATCTGCCTTTTTGACTCTGGGAGCACGGAGAGCTTCATCCACCCCGACACGGTGCGGCGTTGCTCTCTCCCAGTCCTGCCTGCGCACCAGCGGATTTCTATGGCCTCCGAGTCCCAGTCGGCGGACATCGGCGGCTACTGCGTAGTGACACTCGTAGTAGACGGGACTGTGTACGATCACTTTAAACTTCTGGTCCTGCCCGACCTCTGCGCTGCCGTCCTGCTGGGGTTAGATTTTCAGTGCCACCTTAAAAGTGTTACGATGGCGTACGGTGGACCCCTACCCCCACTCACAGTCCGCAGCCAGCAGCTCCCAAATTGCCCGCCGCGCACCAGGTGCAACCTCTCCACACTCAGAGTCACCCTCCCCCCCACTGTTTGCTAACCTCACCCCCGACTGTAAGCCCATCGCCACAAAGAGCAGGCGATACAGTGCCGGGGACAGGGTTTTCATTAAAACCGAAGTGGAGCGGCTCCTGAAGGAAGGGATTATTGAGGGCAGCACCAGCCCCTGGCGAGCCCAGGTTGTGGTCGTTAAGACCGGCGAGAAGCAGCGCCTGGTCATCGACTACAGCCAGACAATAAATCGCTACACCCTGCTGGACGCCTACCCACTCCCCCGCATAGCTGATATGGTCAACCAGATCGCGCAGTACCGCGTCTTCTCGACCATTGACCTGAAATCAGCGTACCACCAGCTCCCTATCCGCCCTGAGGACCGCCAGTATACTGCCTTTGAGGCAAACGGCCGCCTCTACCACTTCCTTAGGGTTCCCTTTGGCGTCACCAACGGGGTCTCCGTCTTCCAAAGGGAGATGGACCGGATGGTAGATCAAAATGCGTTGCAGGCCACTTTCCCATATCTGGACAATGTGACCATCTGCGGCCGTGACTTGCAGGACCATGACGCAAACCTCGAAAAATTCCTCCGCACCGCCCAACTCCTGAACCTGACATATAACAAGGAGAAGTGCATATTCCGCACAAACCGCCTCACCATCCTTGGCTGTGTTGTGGAACACGGAGTCATCGGCCCCGACCCCGACCGGATGCGTCCCCTTATGGAACTCCCACTGCCCCACTGCCTCAAGGCCCTGAAGAGGTGCCTAGGGTTTTTCTCCTATTATGCCCAGTGGGTCCCCTACTATGCGGACAAGGCCCATCCGCTGATCAAGTCCACCTCTTTTCCCTTGACGGCAGAGGCCCGCTTAGCCTTCCACCGTATCAAGGAAGACATTGCCAAAGCCACCATGCACGCAGTGGACGAATCCATCCCCTTCCAGGTGGAAAGCGACGCGTCCGACTTTGCCCTGGCCGCTACCCTCAATCAGGCGGGGAGACCCGTGGCCTTCTTTTCACGAACCCTCCAAGGCCCGGAGACCAGACACTCCGCTGTTGAGAAGGAGGCCCAGGCGATTGTGGAGGCTGTGCGTCATTGGAGGCACTACCTGGCCGGAAAACGATTTACCCTGCTCACTGACCAACGTTCTGTTGCTTTCATGTTTAACAACAAGCAGAGGGGCAAAATCAAAAAATGACAAGATCTTGAGGTGGAGAATCGAACTTTCCACCTACAATTACGAGATCTTGTACCGGCCCGGGAAGCTCAATGAACCCCCGGATGTGCTATCGCGTGGCACCTGCGCCAGCGCGCAGATCGATAGACTGCGGGCCCTCCACAATGACCTCTGCCACCCGGGGGTCACCAGGTTCTTCCACTTCATCAAGGCCCGCAACCTGCCTTACTCTATTGAGGAGGTCAGGACCATGACCAGGAACTGCCAAGTCTGCGCTGAGTGCAAACCGCACTTTTATAGACCAGACAGGGCCCACCTGATAAAAGCCACTCGCCCCTTCGAGCGCCTGAGCGTTGATTTTAAAGGGCCTCTCCCCTCCCCCGACCGCAATGTGTACTTCCTCAATATTATTGATGAGTACTCCTGTTTCCCGCTCGCCATCCCCTGCCCGGACATGACCAGTGCCACGGTCATTAAATGTCTGAACGACCTCTTCACCCTATTCGGTTTCCCCAGCTATATCCATAGCGACCGGGGCTCATCGTTTATGAGCGACGAACTCCGTCAGTACCTGCTAACTAGGGGTATTGCCACAAGCAGGACCACCAGTTACAACCCCCGGGGGAACGGACAGGTGGAAAGAGAAAATGCGACAGTTTGGAAGGCCGCCCTGCTAGCCTTAAAGTCTAGGGGCCTTCCAACCTCCCGCTGGCAGGATGTGCTCCCCGATGCGCTCCACTCTATTCGGTCACTGCTCTGCACTGCCACTAACGCCACCCCTCATGAGAAAATGTTTGTCTTCCCAAGGAAGTCCACATCGGGGACATCGCTACCGCCATGGCTGACGTCCCCAGGGCCGGTCCTACTGAGAAGGCACGTGAGGACCCATAAAATGGACCCCCTGGTCGAGAGGGTCGACCTCCTCCACGCCAACCCCCAGTATGCTTACATTGCATACCCGGACGGGCGGGAGGACACAGTCTCCATAAGAGACCTTGCACCCTTGGGGGCCGCAGTAACCCACTACTCACTACCACCCCCCCCCCCCCACGATCCGATATCCAGCCCCAGCAGACGGCAGGCCTGGGCCCCGCGACCCGCTCGACATCTACGAGGATGACACGCCTGTGCCACAGCCCACGCAGGACTCGACGCCGGAAGCTCCACTACCCCTGCCGTCGCCACGCCGATCACAGCGGCAGACAAGACCTCCAGAGAGACTCCAATACACTAACTTTTAATACACTTCACCCCGCCGGACTCAATTTTAAACAAGGGGTGAATGTGGTAAACTACTGTTTGTATTCCACTGTGTACATGCCTGGACATGCCTCGGCTGACTCCTCCCACAAGTCCTAGTATAAAGGTGACTGCTCCCCAGCCCTTTGTATTCTGGACCGGTCGACCACTCGAGGCAGACCTTCATTCTTTTGTTAATAAAAGCCTTTAGTTACTCTCTTAACTCTCAGTCTTTTATGAGTAATTGATAGCGCATCACCGGCTTGGCCAGATTTGTCACAGTGGAGATGATGGTGCCCAAATGTCATTATTGTCATGACATAAAAATGTATTCAAAGATTATCAGATGTAAAGTTCTTAGAAAGATTAACGGTCAAAGCCAAAACATGTAACAAGAACTGTGGGTTATTGGGGTACAGGCACAACAGTTTAATTCTCTGACTACCTGCTGGACCCGAGGATACTGAGCAGTGTAGTTGGCAGCTGATGTCCTCATGGTAGCATATCCGCTGGCAGTCACAATCTCAGTTTACAATTTAAGCTCATCCAAAACTCTGCCGCCTGTATCCTAACTCGCACCAAGTCCCGTTCACCCATCACCCCTGTGCTCGCTGACCTACATTGGCTCCCGATTCTCCAATGCCTCGATTTTAAAACTCTTATCCTCGTGTTCAAATCCCTCCATGGCCTCGCCCCCCCCTCCCTATCTCAGTAATCTCTTCCAGCCCTACAACCCTCCGAGAACTCTGCGTTCCTCCAATTCTGGCCTCTTGTGCCTCCCTCACTTCCTTCAGCCACACCATTGGCGGTCGTGCCTTCAGCTGTCTCGGCCCTAAGCTCTGGAATTTCCTCCCTAAACCTCTCTGCCTCTCTCTCCTCCTTTTAGACCCTCATTAAAACCTGCCTCTTTGACCAAGCTTTTGGTCACCTGTCCTAATGTTTTTATTTCAGATTTCCAGTGTCTGCAGTATTTTCTTTTTGTCCTAATGTCTCGTTCTTTGGCTGGTTGTCAATTTTGTTGTCTGATTACGCTCCTGTGAAGCGCCTTGGGACCTATTATTAAAGGCGCTATATCAATGCAAGTTGTTGTTGGTGCACGTTGGTATACCAGACTAGAAATTGGCACCTGGACACTGCACTCGCAGCTTACTACTTGCTGTTTCGGCAAGATGTATGGAATAGTGTTGTGGAGTATTTTAAACCAACACTTGACACAAGGTTTTCGGATCGATAATCAAGTCGTCTTTATTACACTGGTGGGCAGACAGTCTGTTCTGTTTTAGCCAGACTTCTCTCCAATGATACAACGTTTAAGCAGTCTTTTATACAAAGATTTGGTACATAATTAGCCTCATGCACGATCCATCTTAACAATTTGATTGGGTTTCGCCCCGTGTGCACATTCACTGATTGGTTGCCTATGCCGCGTTACATTAAAGTACCGCCTTTATTATCGGAAAAGTATATGTCCGATATCACCGCAAGCTGTTGTTGCACCTATGACCTTTGTTCATGCCAGGTGGGGTCTCACCAACATTGTACTTCTGACTCATTGTCCTGCTTTCCTGCCCCTCGAAGCCTTTTTACTTCCCACTCATTGTTTTACTTTCCCGCCAGAGCAGAACTTCCATCCTCTAGGCCTCTTATGGTTCTACGTCTGGCTATTTGCAATTGTCTCCATGTTGTAGTTTGCAGTCGTCAATCATTCTAAAACTACTGCAAAATCAACATGCCATTCTTAGGTTATCTCAACTGCCAGTTCAGCAACTTAGAAAAAGCTTACTACTGCAAAGGCCTATTAGATTGTTGTCTGTATTACACCATTCAGTGAAACGGCCAGTGATGTCAGTTTAACTCTTTCCCCACTGCAAATAGACATTATAGTCCGGCTAATACTCGCAACTCAGGGCAAGGCAGAGCCATTTGTAGTTCAGGAAGGCCATGGTCTGTGAGGTTTCATTCTTGTCATTGTTCTGGGATGGCGGTCCTCTAACAGTCCTGGGTTGGTTATGCACACATGTATAAACGGCTGAGTAACTCAGTTCGAACCTGCCGGGATCCTAGTTTGATCCACAATTGTGTTTGAATACTGTGAACGGCAGCGCCTCCTTGTATTGTTTCGCCACACAAGGATTGAGTGGTCATGTTTCAGGAATCAATTCTATGTTGAGAAACAATACGGGCCTTTGTTCTTTTGACATTTTGAGGAGATCAGTAAAGATTGTCATTCATTTAAATGTACAGCTTGTACTCATCGTTTACCTGTTTAACGTTAAATAAATACGTTGATTTATAGCCCGAACCTCGGTCTATACAAATAGACAAAATTTATGGGCAGGAAGAGACCAGCTGGTCCATCAAGCCTGCCTCCCCGCCCCTGAGCCGTGTAATCTCCTGGGAGAAGCAAAAACAGAGAAAATACCCAGAGTCAATAAGAGAAAAAATAAAAACAGAAAATGCTGGAGATACTCAGCAGGTCAGGCAGCATCCGTGAAGAGAGAAACAGAGTTAATGGGGTTGATTTTCAGTGTGCCGTGAGGCGGGCTTTTAGGCGTGCGGGGGGCAAAAATCCCGAATTCGGGGGTCCCGACACCATCCCGCCCAAAACCCGCCTCCACGTAAGTTTCAGAGGAGGCGGGTACCCACCCTGCACTGGGACCCGCCGACCCGAGGCGGGAAGGGATTAGTGACAATTAACTGCCTGTTAACAGGTAGTTAACAGGCAGTTTTTAGCCTAATCCCTATTTTGAGGGGTGTCGTGTGGGATTCCCGACGGCTCCAAACCACGCCAGGTTGAGCAGGCGGGCCGTCGGGTTGAAGGACTTGGAGGGGTCGAGATGTCGGTGTTCAGGTGAGTGATGGGTGCATGAGTGCAAAGGTAAGTGTGTTTGGTGTGTCTAAAGTGTGTAAAGAAGTTTAAATTACCTGTACTTACCTTTACAGTCTTTCTTCCTCTAGGCTTCGGGAGTCCATCATTCAGCCGGCACAGAAAGCCGAATGGCCGCGAGCTGTCAAAAGTGACAGCCTTCAGCTTTCAGTGCCGGTGAGAGTTCTAACTGAGTCTGCGTAGAAGGACTCAGGTTAGAAGTCAGACTGTCAGTGTTTGACAGCTTCAAACAGCTGTGAAACATTGATATTTCATCTGTCAGCACGTCTTGACAGATGAAATTTCAGTCTGTGACGTCACCTGTTGCCGGGTGGCCCTTAATTGGCCTGCTGAGCCCGCTGGGTGGGCTCAACAAGGTCAATCAAGGGAAAATCGCGTGGATTGGCCGCATCTCGATGGAGGCGGGACTAAAACCCGAAAATTGTAGTCCCGCCTCCTTCCCGACTTCTGAATGAAAATCCAGCCCAATGTTTCAGGTCAATGACCTTTCATCAGAACTGGAAAAAAGCAGGAAATGGAACAGATTTTTAAGCAAGTGAAGAGGCTGGGAAATGGGGGAGGGGAGGAAAGAACAAAAGGGAAGGTCTGTGATTGGATGGAAGGCGGAAGAGGTTAAGAGACATTAAGAGATATTCAAGGCAAAAGGAGATGGTAATGGGACAGGTAATGGGACAAGAGGAAAAATACACTGGAATATTCCACTCTGACCACCTTAGGTGATCAAAACGAGTCCAGGAAATCACATGGACCAAGTGTTCTCTATAAAGACAATTAACTTGTATAAGATGCAATTTACCTACTGAAGTTGAGGAGATCACAAGGTGGCTTGAGCTATATTCTCGTAAACGGGAATACAATGGCAAGGGGCTTCTGTTTGACCCCTGGGTGTCTCTACCCTTATATTGGGCAGCTAAAGAAAGAAAGAACTGCTATTACTGCTATTTCTATAGCGCCTTTCACAACCTCAGGATGTCCCAAAGCGCTTTACAGCCAACTTTTGAAGTGTAGTCACTGTTGTAATGTAGGAAACGCAGCAGCCAATTTGCGCACAGCAAGCTCCCAGAAACAGCAATGTAATAATGACCAGATCTTAGTTGAGAGATAAATATTGGCCAGGACAGTGGGGACATCTCCCGCTGCTCTTCTTCGAAATAGTGCCATGGGATCTTTCACATCCGAGAGGGCAGACGGGGCCTTGGTTTAGCGTCTCATCTGAAAGACGGCACCTCTGACAGTGCAGCACTCGAGTGTTAGCCTAGATTTTGTACTCAAGTCTCTGGGGTGGGACTATGAACCGATGACCTTCATCGACTCTGCCCACTGAGCCACGACTGATAATGACACAGGCCCAAAAATTCGGTTGTTTGCGCCAGCGGTTAGCGCCTAAAGAGACCGAGAATTGGGGCGTTACCTAATGTTGGGGCGGGCGCAATGAAGATAGCGACAACTCCCATATTGACTATACATTTAACGCCTGCGCTAAGTGTTTGCGCGCGCCCGCGAGCGCAAGCAGATCATGACGTCATTTCATTGTGCAACGCCTTTTAGGGGTGCCTGAGCAGATATTGGGTGGTGCCCGGAACCTTTACGCCTAGCGCTATTAGTGACAGTTCGAAGGAGCGTTAGCAGGCCCCTCTCGGAGTTGGGGGGTGCTATTTAAAGGGGACAGCTCTAGTATAGAAGCTTCAGCCACTTGGCCTGTTCATTGCGATCGTTGGTGGAGAGAGTTGGTGAGCTACTGTGGAGCAGAGTTTTTGGAATTTAGCATTAGAGTACTTGGGACCCTCAAACCTGCCTGGAGCAGTTGGAGCACTAGACCTAACAGCCTTTTGACCAACTGGCATCGGAATGGGAGATGCTTTGGAGGGCGACGGCCTCATGGCCGAACACTATGAAGGGGCAGAGAGACAGCGGGAGAGAGGGCCGGGATTGGCCAGAAGGAGGAGGGGCAATGGAGGTCGGCCAATCCGAGGGTATGCTGCGATGGTCTTTAGGCAGCAGGTGTCATACCTTGACATGTCGGAGGAGCAGTGTGTGCGAAGGCTCCGAATCGGGAGGGACGTTGTTACTGAGCTGTGCCACCTGCTTGCTGAGGATCTGCAGCCGCGTCTACGGTGCAGGACCTCTCTGTCGGTGGCCGTTAAACTGACTGTTGCCCTCAATTTTTATGGCAACGGATCCTTTCAGTCAGCCATTGGGGACATTGCGAATATCTCTCAGGCTGCAGTGCACTGTTGCATCCAGCAAGTTACAGCTGCCCTTTATAGGCGAAGGCGTCAATTCATCACCTTCCCTCTGACCCTGGAGAAGCAGGCAGAGGAGGAGGAGGAGGAGGAGCATGCAGACGAGGAGGAGGAGGAGGAGGAGGAGGAAGATGGAAGGGCTCCTGAAAGTGGAAGGGCCATCCGTCAGAGGCTCATCAGGACTCGTATCGAGGCCCCTCTGGCGGAATGATGAGTGTCTTTACTCCTGCACACTTTGGATGTTTGAAAGCCTCTGAAGGCCAGCATCACTGTAATTAGTCACGTGCACCATAGCACATTAAAACTTCTCTTTATTGTCACAAAAGTCTTTCATTACAGCAAAACAACGTCATGTCAACAGAAACCATAACTAACAAAATAACAGTTAACTCTTCGGCAAAGCCGCAAAACTAAACAAACCATTTCCAACAATTACAACAGGTGAGGGTGTCCTTGAATTTGGCCAAAGAAACGTCTCAGCACCTCCCTCTACTGCTGGCCCCTTGATGGAGAACGACTTCTCTTTCGCGGTCGGCCCCTTCCCTCCCTGCTGCTCCTACATAATTGAACCCCAGTGGCGGGGTGAAGGCTGGGGGACGCCTGCTGACTGTGTGGAAGCGCAGAAGCCCCTGAGGGACGGCCTGGCCGACCTCTGGGCTTGGAGAGTGCGGACGCAGGATGCTTGATCTGAGCATGGCTGGAAGCAGTGTGCCCTGCAGGTGGTGGCAGCTGCACTGCAGACGTACCAGCGCTGGCATGTGCAATGGTCACCTGCCGAGAGAGGACACCTGCACCATGGTCGGACGGCACACTGGCTCTCTGAGGGGACCGGCGCGGCTCATCCGCCACAATCGCATGCTCCACTGATTCCTGGCCTTGTATGGGACTGGAAGGGGCCGGGGTGATCCTAGCTGATGCAGATAGGGTGGCTGCAGTGAGAGTTCGCGTTGCCTCAATCTGGGTGTGGACGAGGCCGGCAAGTGACTGCGTGGCAGCAGTGAGGACCTGTGAGCCAGGTGCCAGTGCTTCGGAGAAGCCCTGGACAGTTCTTTCCATTGCTTCGGACAAGGCCGGTGCCGACTGCTCCACTGCCTCAGACAAGCCCTGGACAGACCTTTCCAGGGATTGTCCGAAGCCCTGAACAGTCCATTCCATAGCGGCCTCGAAGCCCTGCACAGTCCTCTCCATTGTTGGCCCGAAGCCCTGGACAGTCCTCTCCATTGTTGCCCCGAAGCCCTCGAGAGTCCTGTCCATTGTTGCCACGAAGCCCTGGAGAGTCCTCTCCATTGTTGCCCCGAAGTCCAACACACTCTTTGCCAGTGTATCTATTAACTGAGGCATCCTCCCCGCTGCAGCCATCAGCTCAGTGTGCCTGAGCCGGGCCTGGGTGCTCATTTCAGCCAGGCGACGCACCTCCTCTGCACTCTGTGCAGCAGTCATCACTACCTGCCTTGCCCTCCGGGGAGACGGTGGCCGAACTTGCCTACCCCCCTTGCGTTGCTGCATGCCGCTTGTTCCGGCAACTGGCTGATCCTCAGAGCCCCCCCACTCCCCTCCGGGGAACTACTATCCCCAGTCTGTAGACGTGTATGCTCCCCTGAGATTGGAACAGATGGTCCGGCTTCCTCCTGATCCTCGCCTCCGGAGGCACTGGCACTGGCAGCTTCAGGGCGTTGAGCCCGAGTTGGTGATGCATCATCTGAAAGCAGGGAGGTGGAAGAGTGGTTTTAGCAAAAGGACAGGTTGGCGGAAAGGCATGCCAGATTGCTGCAAGGCTCTGACATGGCTGCACACTGAGGAAGCATGCTGGCGGGGGGACCAAGTGGAAGGAAACAGCTGAAAAAGGAGAGAGCCTTACCCTCGCTGTCAAAAATGGGGTCGGCAGCTGCAGTGGTAACAGGACCAGACAGACGTCCTCCAAGAATCTGGTGCACTCTCTCCTCGAGATCCGTCAGAGTGACGACTTGTGGAGGCCCGCCACCGGTTCGAGTCTGGTCCTTTCGCCTCGCTGCCAGCTTGGACTGCAGGGGAAAGAAGGGGAAGTTCTGTAACATAATGCCTTGAGAGATCATCTCATGCCCCCCATGGTGCAAGAGCCCTTACATGAGGCCTTGAGAGATCATCGCATGCCCCCCATGGTGCAAGAGCCCTTACATGAGGCCTTGCGAGATCATCGCATGCCCCCCATGGTGCAAGAGCCCTTACATGAGGCTTTGAGAGATCATCGCATGCCCCCCATGGTGCAAGAGCCCTTACATGAGGCCTTGAGAGATCATCGCATGCCCCCCATGGTGCAAGAGCCCTTACATGAGGCCTTGAGAGATCATCGCATGCCCCCCATGGTGCAAGAGCCCTTACATGAGGCCTTGAGAGATCATCGCATGCCCCCCATGGTGCAAGAGCCCTTACATGAGGTCTTGAGAGATCATCGCATGCCCCCCATGGTGCAAGAGCCCTTACATGAGGCCTTGCGAGATCATCGCATGCCCCCCATGGTGCAAGAGCCCTTACATGAGGCCTTGCGAGATCATCGCATGCCCCCCATGGTGCAAGAGCCCTTACATGAGGCCTTGAGAGATCATCGCATGCCCCCTATGGTGCAAGAGCCCTTACATGAGGCCTTGAGTGAAATGTCCATGTGTGTGCCCAGAAAGGGCCATGGGTGCTTGCTGACAGATGGCCATTGGGGCATCATGGCAACAGGGTGCTCGAAGTCAGGTGCAGATGGAGGGAATCAGAAGTTTGCATAACCAGCACTCACCCTAACGACCCGAGTGAGGTCGTTGAATTTCTTCCTGCACTGAACAGGGGTCCTGGTCGCCATGCTGTTGGAGTTGACCCTCTGAGAAACCTCTCTCCAAGATCGCCGGTAAGCCTTTTGATTCGGCCTCGTGCCATTGTCAGGATACAGAACATCTCGACGGCGCTCAACTGCAGACACCAACTGGTCCAGAGCCTCAGTGCTGAAGCGCTCTGCTCTCTGTCTCACCTTCTCCATCCTGACCAAGTTTCCTGCACCAGAGGAGGGCGAGCGCCGATTCTGAGGCCTACAGGGCGTTGAGTGTGGCAGCTCAGGCTGACTGACCCACCCCTTTAAGAGCCGGCCGGCGCCTGGAAGTCTCGTGGTTTCCGGTAATTGAGATCACCTGCGCTGCGCCCGTCCGCGCCGATATTGGGTAGCGCCTGAACTTTTGTGCCTTGGGAGCCCCGTGCAACGTCTGAGTTCGCGCCTCAATCCCCTTTGGGGGTGATGCAACCCAATATCTCGCCAGGCAGCGATAAGTTTCGTCTGGCTATAAACTTTGCGCAGCGCCAGTTCTAACGCCTCAAGCGGGGCTATACCCAATTTCTAGGCCGCACTCTGGCTCGTAGGGGATACAAAGTCCACTTGTAGGCGTGGGCAGTGAACACTATGGGGGTGATTTTCACTCAGAAGTCAGGAAGGAGGCGGGGCTCCAACTTTCGGGGTTGTCGTCCCGCCTCCATCGAGATGCAGCCAATCCACGCAATTTTCACTTGATTGACCTTGTTAAGCCCGCCCAGCAACGGCAACAGGTGACGTCACAGACTGAAATTTCATCTGTAAAGATGTTTTGACAGATGAAATATCAGTGTTTCACAGCTGTTTGAAGCTGTCAAACACTGACAGTCTTACTTCTAGCCTGAGTCCTTCCCCACAGACTCAATTAGAAATCTCTCCGGCACAGAAAGCTGAAGGCTGTCACTTTTGACGGTTCGCAGCCATTCTGCTTTCTGTGCCGGTGAGATGAGGGACTCCCGAGACCTAGAGGAAGGAAGGCTAAAAAGATAAGTACAGGTAATTTAAACTTCTTTACACACTTTAGACACACCAAACACACTTACCTTTGCACTCATGCACCCATCACTCACCTGAACACCGACATCTCGACCCCTCCAAGTCCTTCAACCCGACGGCCCGACTCCGCTAACTTGACGTGGTTTGGAGCCGTTGGGAATCCCACACTTCAACCTTAAAAATAGGGATTAGGCTAAAAACTGCCTGTTAACTACCTGTTAACAGGCAGTTAATTGTCACTAATCCCTTCCCGCCTCGGGTAGGCGGGTCTCAGTGCGGGGCGGGTACCCGCCTCCTTTGAAACTTACATGGAGGCGGGTCGGGGGCGGGATGGTGTCGGGACCCCCGAATTCAGGACTTTAACCCCCCGCACGCCTCCAATCCCGACTCCACGGGTCAGTTAAAATCGAGGCCTATATCTTGTAAATAAAAACCTAAAATGTAACACGTGATGTAATTCTAAATCAATTGACGTGAAATGCCTCAGTATATTTCTGAGGGCTGAAATAAGGTGCAAGTCTTTTTCTTTAAGAGTTAAAGCTGCGCCTTAGGAGCAGAATAATACATTGGGCATCACGTGGAAGAGTGTTCCTGTTGTTCTAAAGCAGCACAGCATCTGATTTACATAAGCAATCCCACAACAGAGTTACACTGAGAGAAAAAAAAATGAAGCAGATAAGTGACCTCCAGCTAAACAATTAGTCCATTTATTTTGGGCTTTAATGGCATTCATAGATTAGAGAGAGATCAAGGACTAAATGGAAATGACATCTGGTGTGGTGCCTATTTCAGGTTGTGGGTCAAGGCTGAATTAGTGGGATGACAGAAACTCCCGCCATTCCCTTTATCCCCTCCCGCCACACAGACACGTACGCACACGTACACCACATCCTAGTTAGAAATGTCAGGTATTATTGCTACTTGTTAAGCAAAGCCAGAGAATCCGTGGGCTGTGATCACAGCAGTTTCGCCAGGATGGTTCCTTCTAGTGCTAACCCTGTGTACTTTCCAGAGTCATTGGGGGGGATGGGGAGGTGGGGGAGGGGGGTCAATCTCATTTACATGCGGTTCGACAGGTGCCCCTGCCATTAGATCTCCGGGGCCACCCCACCCCCGCCTCACACAGTTGGTAAATTTGACGCCAGACTGCCATGGAGGAGGGGATTACGCAGGCTCCACCACCACCCCCCACCGAGCCTCCATAGCGCCTTCCCCCCCGCCCCGCCCCACCAACCCACATAAGGACTTGCCTGCTTTTCAGGAGCCCCCGGTGACGTCCACTTGAACTCATTTGAAGGCCAGTTTGCTGCACCTCCCACTGTGTACCAGCCTCCGGTAATACACCGTGCCTACCGAGCTGGGGTAGCGAGTACCCCCTAGCCAAGGGAATCCCCGCCTCCGACTCCGCCCTTGGGTTGGCAGCTCTCTGATTGGACATATTCCTGGAGCTTTCATCACATGGCGTCCCGCCCCCACTTCCCCCCGCTCCCACCATTGGTCACCCAACACGTCCATCCCCACGGCACCCCACCTTCCCATGGCCAATTGGAAAGCAAACTGGCTCCTTATGATATTTTTTCCCAACTCCTATATTTTTTATCTTATAAACAAAAGTGTTTAAAGAAAATGAAAAAAACAACACAATTTTTTTTAACACTCCTATAATTTTTCTCCCAGGTTGCTCGCTAGAGATTAATCTTCAATTGCTGGAGACTCTAGGACAATGCTGGCGGGTTGGCGACGCTAGCCACTGCCCAACATCATCGGCCTTGTAAGAGGCGGGGGGAGGATCCAAACCTTACAAAGCCACTGCATATAAATACTGCAGCTACAAGAGCAGGTCAGAGGCTGGGTATTCTGCGGTGAGTGTCTCACCTCCTGACTCCCCAAGTCTTTCCACCATGTACAAGGCACAAGTCAGGAGTGTGATGGAATACTCTCCACTTGCCTGGATGAGTGCAGCTCCAACAACACTCAAGAAGCTCGACACCATCCAGGACAGCTTGATTGGCACCCCATCCACCACCTTAAACATTCACTCCCTCCACCACCATCACCGTGGCTGCAGTGTGTACCATCTACAAGATGCACTGCAGCAACTCGCCAAGGCTTCTTCGGCAGCACCTCCCAAACCCGCGACCTCTTCCACCTAGAAGGACAAGGGCAGCAAGCGCATGGGAACACCACCACCTCCAAGTTCCTCTCCAAGTCACACACCATCCTGACTTGGAAGTATATCGCCGTTCCTTCATCATCGCTGGGTCAAAATCCTGGAACTCCCTCCCTAACAGCACTGTGGGAGTACCTTCACCACACGGACTGTAGCGGTTCAAGAAGGCGGTTCACCACCACCTTCTCGAGGGCAATTAGGGATGGGCAATAAAGCCTTGCCAGTGACGCCCACATCCCATGAACAAATTTTTTAAAAATCCTGCAGTAAGAGGGCTGGGGCACTGAGCAACCGCGTCCCTTCCATATTCCAACTAGTTCCACCGAAATTACGGCAGGAATCTGGCAAGGCATAAGAAGAGCTATTCTCCAATCTAGCCGCATGTAAATAAGTATTTCCCAGCGCATTCCCATTACTGTATTTAAATCTTATTGGTGGGTTGGTAACGAGAGGACACAGATTTAAGGTAATTGGCAAAAGAACTAATGGAGAGATGAGGAGAATTATTTTTTACGCAGCGAGTTGTTGTGATCTGGAATGCGCTGCCTGAAAGGGCGGTGGAAGCAGATTCAATAGTGACTTTCAAAAGGGAATTGGAGAAATACTTGAAAAGGAAGAATTTGCAGGGCTCTGGGGAAAGAACAGGGGGGAGTGGGACTAATTGGAGAGCTCTTTCAAAGAGCCGGCACAGGCACGATGGGCCGAATGGCCTCCTTCTGTGCTGTGTGAATCAATATAAATTGGGAATGAGTAAGTTCAATTCAGGGCTTCAGATCAGTTCATAGGCACATAGGAGCAGGAGTCGACCATTCAGGCCCCTCGAGCATGTTCCGCCATTCAATGAGATCATGGCTGATCTGTACCATAACTCCATCCACCCGCCTTGACTCCAAATCCATTCCTACCCTTGTCGAGCCAAAATCTACCGATCTCAATAACAACAGCAACTGGTATTTATATAGCACCATTAACATAGTAAAACATCCCAAGGCGCTTCACAGGAGCGTTATCAAATAAAAGATCTCAGATTGAAAATGATTAATTGAGCTCGTATCTACTGCTTATTGTGGGAGAGAGTTCCACACTTCTAGTGGGGGGGGAGTGGGGGAGTGGGGGGGGGAGGAGTGGGGGGGGGTGGGGGAAGTGGGGGGAGTGGGGGGGAGGAGTGGGGGGAGTGGGGGGAGGAGTGGGGGGAGTGGGGGGGAGGAGTGGGGGAGGAGTGGGGGGGGTAGTGGGGGGAGGAGTGGGGGGAGTGGGTGAGTGGGGGGAGGAGGGGGGCGTGGGGAGGAGTGGGGGGCGTGGGGGGAGGAGTGGGGGGAGGAGTGGGGGGAGTGGGGGAGGAGTTGGGGGGAGTGGGGGGAGTGGGGGGGAGGAGTGGGAGAAGGAGTGGGGGGAGGAGTCAGGGGAGTGGGGGGGAGGAGTGGGGGTCGGTGGGGAAAAACCTGCCAAAGACAGTCAGACCTTTGATGCGGGAATCCTAGTGGCCAGTCCTGGAGTGGGACCGGCTGAGGTCTGCGAGCTGCTCATTTTCAGGCTGTCTCAGCTGAGGAATGACGCAGGTGGGAAATTTCTAGAATACAATAGAATGTTTCTCATTTTTACTCTGTGTCCGCCATGGCCTCTGAGCCAGAAGGTTGTGGGTTCAAGTCCCACTACCAGGGACTTGAGCACAAAATCTAGGTTGATACTCCAGTGCAGTGCTGAGGGAGTGCTGCACTGTTGGAGGTGCCGTCTTTCTGATGAGATGTTAAACCGAGGCCCCGTCTGCTCTCTCAGGTGATCGTAAAAGATCCCGTGGCACTATTTTGAAGAAGAGCAGGGGAGTTATCCCCGGTGTCCTGGGCCAATATTTATCCCTCAATCAACATCACTAAAGCAGATTATCTGGTCATTATCACATTGCTGTTAGTGGGAGCTTGCTGTGCGCAAATTGGCTGACAAATTTCCTACATTACAACAGTGACTACACTTCAAAAGTACTTCATTGGCTGTAAAGTGCTTTGGAAGTCATGACAGGCACTATATAAATGCAAGCCTTTCTTTCTTTATGTAACTGTCCATCAGCCCATAGACTGAACAAGAATTACACCAAATGTACAGCACAGAAACAGGCCACTCGGCCCAACTGATCCGTGCCGGTGTTTATGCTCCACACGAGCCTCCTCCCACCCCTTTTCATCCCACCCTCTCAGCATCTCCTTCTATTCCTTTCTCCCTCATGTGCTTATCGAGCTTCCCCTTGAATGTTATTTGCTTCAACCACTCCCTGTGGTAGCGAGTTCCACATTCTCACCACTCTCTTGTTTCTCCTGAATTCCCTATCGGATTTATTAATGGTTGGCCCAGAAATTCGGGTCCCCACGGGTGAGTACGTGCTGTGTACTCACCCGTAGGGCCAACGGAAGTGCCGGTTTCGCGCATGCACTGCGCGTGCGCTGGAAACCGCAGCTTCCATTCTCTTGCAGGAAGGGGTTCTGAGGTCAACCGCGTGCGCCAGAGAGGCAGCGCATACGCATCGAATTTCCTCTTTTTTCTTAGTTTTTTCAGTGCGGGTAAGTCCCCAGCAGCTGCACGTGGAAAAAGCAGGCGCAAGGCCTGCTTATAACAAGGTAAGAGGTGAAGTAAGTAAAATTAAAACATTTTTTCCACAGGTTTATCATGTTAAAATACTTTAAAGAAAGCTAAATTTATTTTTAGCCCCGTTAAAAACTTTAATTAATTTTTTCAAAAATTTAAATTTTTGTTTAAAATAGTTAATTTATGTAATTTATAGTTATTTTAAAAATGTGTTTTTTTAAAAATTTATTTGAAGTTTTACTTAGGTTTTGGGGCCGATCTCTATTCATAGATTTGACAGGTCTTCCTGTCAAATCTATGAATGGAGATTCCCTGCTCCGATTGGCTCCCCATGGCCCACGTGCTCCCAGGGACGCTGCGAGCTAGTTGCGCCCCTGGGATACGCAAGCACTGCGCGCCGGCAGCTGGAGGAGGCCCAGGATCGGAATCCCACGCGGGCCCACAGCACAACGGCCGGCGCGCTAGGTAAGTGCAGGTCGGGGGCTTACACCCGAATTTCTGGGCCATTATCTTATATTCATGGCCTCTAGTTTTGGTTTCCCCCACAAATGGAAACATCTTTTCTACAACTACCCTATCAAACCCCTTTATAATTTTTAAGACCTCTTTGAGGTCACCCCTCAGCTTTCTTTTTCCTCTAGGGTAAAGCGCCGCACCCTGTTCAAGCCTTTCCTGATGAGTATAACCACACTTCTAAGAAAAATGGCTTCTCATCTGTTACCAGGCAAACACAGCTGCAAAACCCAGTAGAGTGGAGAGCCAAGAGGTGGCTGAAAGGTCTTATGGAGACTGCAGGATATAAAAAGAAAGTTAGAGGCCATTTGGAGAAGTGTGACAGGAACTGAAACCCACGGCTGGGTGAGAAAGTCTGTTGCTGTTTTGGGGACACGATTTTTAAGCATTACATCAACAGGGGTTATGATGATACTGAACACAAAGGGAATGACATTGCAAATGAAATCATTCACTGCATGTTTATAGGTGAAAAATTTACCTTTTCATTTTGTGTGTGTTTCCTGCCCCCCCCCCTCCTGTAAGTTCTCAATGAGGTGGTGCCGCGGTTGGCCCACAGACTCCAATAGCCCGGCAGTACCTGGGCCAAGTGGTTAGACTGAGTCTCAGCTGTGTGTTCAACCATGGGTGAGGATATCAAAGCGAAGCCCCATCCCGTCCTCCCGCAGGCTCCAGAGACGGGTACTTTCTAGTGGGCATCATTGGATAGTGATCAGGAGCTGGCCGACTTCTTTTCCCCTCCCTAGCCCAGGGCTGCCGATGCCAAAGGTTGCACTCCAAATGCTTCCTCAGCTGGGATCAACTAACTCAGCCCAAATTGGAAACTGAATCCAAAACTCATAGCCTAACTCGCACCAAGACCCGAGTTCGCCCATCAACCCTTGTGCTCGCTGACCTACATAGGCTCCCGATCCAACAACGCCTCCAATTTAAAATTATCATCCTCGTATTCAAATCCCTCCATGGCCTCGCCCATCTCTATCTCTGTAACCTCTTCCAGCCCTACAAACCTCCCAAGATCTCTGCGCTCCTCCAATTCTGGCCTCTTGCTCATCCCTGTGATTAATCGCTCCACCTTTGGTGGCCGTGCCTTCTATCGCCTGGGCCCTAAGCTCTGGGACTCCCTCCATAAACCTCTCCACCTCTCTACCTCTCTCCCCTCCTTTAAGACGCTCCTTAAATCCTACCTCTTTGACCAAGCTTCTGGTCTTATTTCCTAATGTCTCCTTATGTTACCCAGTGTCAAATTTTGGTTGATTACGCTCCTGTGAAGCGCCTTGGGACGTTTTGTTCCATTGAATGTGCTACAGAAAAGCGAATTGTTGTTTAAAAAGAACTTTGTTGTGCTAACCCCCTAAAAAGCTACGGTTTTTAATTTGCACGTAATTTGCAGCTTCTAGGCATCAACAGGACATGCACAGGAAGGAGGGTCTAGATATCTCGCACAGTGGTGTGCTCAGTAGATGGCACGAGGCCTGTTGCTGCAACCCCATTGCTGTATGATTGGCTGAGACACACCAGGAAGTGGGCGAATCAAAACCACACCGAGATTGCAGTGGTTTTCACCTGCGCACCTTTGCGAGAACGATTTATGCTTTACACAGACACATGAAGAGAACTCGTTGAGCTTGCTTCTCACCAGAGAAGGGGTTACACTAGTTCTTGTCTTCCAATTTTCTCCTATCCTCCCCTAGATAGATGAAATCGCCTAAAAAAGTATCAAGCAGTGTTCTGTTGCCACTTTCCTAATGGCAATCGATCACTCTGGGAAATGACATTCTCGGCTCCAGTTAGAGCAGCACTTCTACACACAAAGGGTGGTAGAAGTTTTTGGAACTCTCTTCCGCAAACGGCAGTCGATGCTAGATCAATTGTTAATTTTAAATCGGAGATTGATAGCTTTCTGTTAACCAAAGGTATTAAGGGATATGGGCTAAAGGCTGGTGTCATGAATCTTATGATCCATGAAGAAAGACTCATGAAATAACACTGGACGGCCAGCTGGTGGCGCCGTCCAAGGAGTATAAATACTCGAGCGTGGGCCCAGCTTGCCCAGGACATTTTGTAAACAAGAACTAGTGAAGGACAACTAGACCTCCATGTTTTGAAACAAGTTGATTAAAGCCTTGCTTTATACTCGAACCAAGTGCGTAGTGAGTTTTATTACATCAGCGGGCATATGGAGTTAGGTCACAGATCAGCCATGATCTCATTGAATGGTGGAACAGGCTCGAGAGGCTGAATGGCCTCCTCCTGTTCCTATATTCCTATGTTTCCTATGTTCCTATGTGGGTAGCACACTGAGTCAGAAGGTCGCTGGATCAAGACCCACGCCAGAGACTTGAGCACATAATCCAGGCTGACAATCCAGTGCAGTACTGAGGGAGTGCTGCACTGTCAGAGGTGCCGTCTTTCGGATGTGACTTTAAACCGAGGCCCCGTCTGTTCTCTCAGGACTTAAAAGATCCCATGGCACTATTTTGAAGAAGAGCAGGGGAGTTCTCCCCGGGTGTCCCTCAACCTACATCACTCAAAGAACAGGTGATCTGGCCATCATCACAATGCTGTTTGTGGGATCTTGCTGTGCGCACATTGGCTGCCACGTTTCCTACATTAAAACGGTGACAACACTTCAAAAAGTACTTCATTGGCTGTAAAGCGCTTTGGGACGTCCTGAGGTTGTGAAAGGCGCTATATAAATGCAAGTCTTTCTTTAAAGGCATTGGTACAGTCGCACAGATTCTGCCGGCCTCCATTGCCTTGCCCAATTCAGGCATGAGCCTAGACAGTAAATGTTGGCAAGTTATTCCACCATGGGAGCTTCATGGTTGAGCAAGATGCCCCTCTCACCCAACATCCACACAGCAACACATTATCTGGCAGGGGTTACCAGGCCATGGCCAACTGCCGGGAACTTGGCAGTTTGAGAATTTGAATTCGATTTCTTTTTAAAATCTGGAAATAAAAAGCTGGGTACCAGTATAAGAACATAAGAACATAAGAAATAGGAGCAGGAGTAGGCCAATCGGCCCCTCGAGCCTGCTCCGCCATTCAATAAGATCATGGCTGATCTGATCCTAACCGCCTATCTACTATCACAGAACCATCTCCTGAATCTAACAGAATTAGACACACGAAATAGGAGCAGGATCAGGCTACACGGCCCCTGGGCCCGCTCCGCTACCCACAGGGCCATGTCCGATCCGAACCTAGACTCATGTCCAAATTCCTGCCCGCTCCCCGTAACCCTTAATTCCCTTTACTTCTAGGAAACTGTCTATTTCTGTTTTAAATTTATGTAATGATGTAGCTTCTACAACTTTTTGGGGCAGCATAAAGTGACCATCAACCTGTCAGATTGTCTTAAAAAAACACCAACTGGTTCACTACTATCCTTCAGGGAAGGAAATCTGCTGTCCTTACCTGGTCTGGCCTGTATGTGACTCCAGACCCACACCAACGTGATTGACTCTTAACTGGCATCTGAGGTGGCCTCGCGAGCCACTCGGTTAGAGATGGACAATAATTGCCGGCCTTGCCAGCGACGCTCACAGCCCAAGAATGAATACTATCTCACCTGGAAGTCCATTCGCCATGTTGATCACTCTTTGGGCTAATAGTATGTGGATTGAAAAGTGACAGACAGGGAAGAATGAGGGAGTTAAATGTCCCATAGTTCTGAGATCCTAGCCACGAAAGAGAATTCTGGATTTTGTAAACATTTCATACTGTTTAAGTTACTGCGATGTCAAACAAGACCTAAAACTGGCGTCAGACGCAGAAAAAGTCAGTAAATGATCTGCGATAGGTGATGAACATGGCTACCAATCTGTAATTCCAGCTCGCGAGGATCTGACGGGGAATGTTTCAATATTACAGACTTACTGTCAGCTTGTTAACCAAGTGACAGAGCATAGAATGTGGTAATACCAGTGATTTACTGTCATATAGTGAATATATTTAGAGTAACCGCGTTCAGTTCGGGGCCCCGCACCTCAGGAAGCATAGACTGGCCTTGGAGGGGGGGCATCGCAGATTCACCAGAACGATACCGGGGCTAAAAGGGTTAAATTATGAGGACAGGTTGCAAAGACTAGCTTTGTATTCCCTTTATAGAAGATTAAAGGGTGATCTAATTGAGTGTTTAAGATGATTAAAGGAGTAGATAGGGTAGATAGAGTGAAACTATTTCCTCTGGTGGTCGGGGGGGGGAGTCCAGGACAAAGGGGTAGAACCTTAAAATTAGAGCCAGGCCGTTCAGGGGTGATGTCAGGAAGCACTTCTTCACACAAAGGGTGGTGGAAATCTGGAACGCTAACCTCCAAAAAAAAGCTGTTGGGGCTGGGGGTCAATCCCATGGCACTATTTCGAAGAAGAGCAGGGGGAGTTCTCCCCGGTGTCCTGGCCAATATTTATCCCTCAACCAACATCACTAAAACAGATTATCCGCTCATTATCACATTGCTGTTTGTGGGAGCTTGCTGTGCGCAAATTGGCTGCTGCGTTTCCTACATCACAACAGTGACTACACTTCAAAAAGTACTTCATTGGCTGCAAAGCGCTTTGGGACGTCTGGTGGTCATGATAGATAGATTTCTGGACACAAAAGGCATCAAGGGGTATGGGGAGAGAGCAGGAATATGGTATTGAAATAGAGGATCAGCCATGATCATATTGAATGGCAGAGCAGGCTCGAAGGGCCGAATAGCCGACTCCTGCTCCTATTTTTCTATGTTTCTATGTTGTGAAAGGCGCTATATGAATGCAAGTCTTTTTTTTTCTGCTTCTCCACAGACACTGGGGCCAATTTTCACCTTTGGCTGTGAATCAGTTCTAATTTAGTTTGCAGAGCTTTAAGAACTGCCTGAAGTTCTATGTGCAAATGGCGCTCAATTTTCTGGTCGAAGCTCAGTTGTATAATTATTCACAACTCCAGGTGCAAACCTGGCTTGGTCTAAGGGTGACATCACTGGGAGGAGTGGAAAACCATGTGGAGGCCACATTAAAAGGGACAGAGACAATTAAAGGACAGTGACACAGGGAAAGAGAAAAAATATTCACAAATCTTCCAGAGAGCATTAAAGGGAATTTCAACCTTTCAGCAGCCTTGGCTGAGGCTGAACAACAACTTGTATTTGTATAGCGCCTTTAACATAATAAAATGCCCCAAGGCACTGCACAGGAGTATTTTAAGGCAAAAAATTTGACACCGAGCCACATAAGGATAAATTAGGGCGGGTGACCAAAAGCTTGGTCAAAGAGGTAGGTTTTAAGGAGCGTCTTAAAGGAGGAAAGAGAGGTAGCGAGGCGGAGAGGTTTAGGCAGGGAATTCCAGAGCTTAGGGCCTAGGCAACAGAAGGCACGGCCACCAAAGGTTGAGTAATTATAATCAGGGATGCTCAAGAGGCCAGAATTAGAGGAGCGCAGATATCTCGGAGGTTGTGGGGCTGAAGGAGATTACAGAGATAGGGAGGGGCGAGGCCATGGAGGGATTTGAAAACAAGGATGAGAATTTTAAAATCAAGGCATTGCTTAACCGGGAGCCAATGTAGGTCAGCGAGTACAGGGGGTGATGGGTGAACGGGACTTGGTGCGAGTTAGGACACGGGCAGCTGAGTTTTGGATGACCTCAAGTTTACGTAGGGTAGAACGTGGGAGGCCAGCCAGGAGTGCGTTGGAATAGTCAAGTCTAGAGGTAACAAAGGCATGGATGAGGGTTTCAGCAGTGGATGAGCTGAGGCAAGGGCGGAGACGGGCGATGTTACGGAGGTGGAAATAGGCGGTCTTTGTTATGCTTCGGACATGTGGTTGGAAGCTCATCTCAGGGTCAAATATGACACCAAGGTTGCGAACAGTGTGGTTCAGCCTCAGACAGATGTTAGGGAGAGGGATGGAGTCAGTGTCTCGGGAACGGAGTTTGTGGCGGGGGCCGAAAACAATGGCTTCGGTCTTCCCAATATTGGCCCAGAACTTGGTGTCGGGGGCTTGCCGCACGTGCAAGCCCCCGATCTGCACTCACCCTGACATCTGAAGCCCGGGCCTGCTTGCATTTCCTGTCACTGGCCCGGTTCAGATGTCGGCGCGATGTGCTTACCTGATCCAGCGGCGTAGTTAGTGCGATGTGTCGGCTGGGATCAGGTGAGCACTGTGCAGCCAATCAGGGGAGGGGAAGGTTCATTCATGAGTTTGAGAGTAAGAACTGTCAAACTCATGAAAACTACGGGGGCCCAAAACACTATTTAAACTTTAAATAAAAATTTAAAAAACATCCCAATCATTAAATTAAATATAAATAAGTTTAAAAAAATAATTTAAACAATAATTTTTTTTTTTGAAAAAAATAAATGTTTAATAAAAAGGGTCTAAAACTAAACTTACCTTATTGTAGATTCTTTAAAATAATAAACCTGTGGAAAAAAAATTCTAAATTACACTAAAACACCGCTTACCTGTAAAAATAAATACTTACGTGTGCTTTTTACAAGCGTAAAGACCGGAGGCCTTTAGACATGCGCAAATCCCCCAAAACCGAGGAAATCCAGGACGCACGCGCTGCCCCCTACAGCGCACGCGCTAGCCTCTTCAACTCTGGGGTTAGAGGAGAGGAAATGCCGGTTTTCAGCGCATGCGCTGTGAATGCTGAAAACCGGCATTTCCTCTGGCCAGACGCGTGAGTACCCCTTCCGTACTCACGCATTTGGGGAGGAATTACTGCCCCATTTAATTTGAGAAAATTTCTGCTCATCCAGAACTGGATGTCGGACAAGCAGTCTGACAATTTAGAGACAGTGGAGGGGTCGAGAGAAGAGGTAGTGAGGTCGAGCTGGGTGTCGTCAGCGTACATGTGGAAACTGAGGCTGTGTTTTCGGATGATGTCGCCAAGGGACAGCATGTAGATGAGAAATAGGTAACGATGCGGGAGCGGGCAGAGAAGCCGTTGCAGGTGATTCTCTGGCTACGATTGGATAGATAAGAATGGAGCCAAGTGATTTTAGAAGTAGCAATGTCAAGATGAATGGAAAGGGAAAGGCATTAGACCACAAACAAGTGACGGATGGAGTTGCCAACCCTCCAGAATTGCCCTGGAGTCTCCAGGAATTAAAGACTGATCTCCAGGACACCTCTGCCAGCAAAAACCCGGGAGAAAAATCATAGGGGCATTAAAAAAATTGTGGTTTTGTTTCAAAAAGTTCCTTGAACACTTCTGTTTATTAGTTACAAAGATATCGGAATGGGAAGAAAGGTTGTTTGACCGACTGTCGAGCATCGTCCAATCGAATAGTGAGTCTCTTCGTTTTCCGATTGGCCGTGGGAAGGCGGGGCCCAATGGGGGCTGGACATGTTGGCCGGCCAATGGCAGGAGTGTGTGGGCGGGGCGGTTGGAGGAGGGCGGTCACGTGATGAAACCTCCAGGCGTGTGTCCAACCAGAGTTGGCGACCCGAGTGACAGAGCAGCCTCCAGCACTCGACTTCCCTACCCTGGTGGCTGAAAAAAGAAAAAGAAAAAAAAGTTGCATTGATATAGCGCCTTTCACGACCACATGACGTCCCACGGCGCTTTAGAGCCAATGAAGTGCTTTTTTGAAGTGTTGTCATGTAGGAAACACAGCAGCCAATTGTGCACAGCAAGCTCCCACGCACAGCAAACTCCCACAAACAGCAATGTGATAATGACCAGATGATCTGTTTTTCTGGTGATGTTGATTGAGGAATAAGAATTGGCCAGGACACCGGGGATAACTCCCTTGCTCTTCTTCGAAATAGTGCCACCTGAGAGGGCAGACGGGACCTCGGTTTAACATCTCATCCGAAAGACTGCCCCTCCGACAGTGCAGCACTCCCTCAGCACTGCACTGGAGTGTCAGCCTAGATTTTTGTGCTCAAGTCTTGTTGGAGTGGGATTTGAACCCACAACCATCTGACCCAGAGGCGAGAGAGAGTGCTACCCACTGAGCCACAGCTGACAGTGACGTGCTGCTGTATGAGATGCTTGTGAGCTGGAACTCGCTGCTGACGGAAGTGGTGGAAGTGGAGACACTCAGTGTTTTCAAGGGGAGACTGGATAGGCACTCGAGGGAAATAAACGTGCAGGGTTATGGGCGATAGAGCGGGGGAATGGGACTGACTGGATTGCTCTGCAGAGAGCCAGCGCGGACTCGATGGGCCGAATGGCCTCCTTCTGTGCCGTTATGTTTCTATGACTCTATGACTCTATATCGCTGTTCCTTCATCATCGCTGGGTCAAACTCCTGGATCTCCCTCCCTAACAGCACTGTGGGAGCACCTTCACCACACGGACTGCAGCGGTTCAAGAAGGCGGCTCACCACCACCTTCTCAATGGCAACTAGGGATGGGCAATAAACGCCTTGCCAGCGACGCCTATATCCCATAAACAAATAAAATAAACACCGGGCATCGGTTTCACTCATGGTAGCTGTTGGCCCGCTGATGGGGATTGGTCCCGCAGCTTTCAAGCACTGGTAAATGCATTGGAAGTCCCTGGCCACCTCGTCCCATCCGTCCAGTTTAATGTGAGGATGAAGGGTGCATGTTGTTGAAAAAGAGCACGTCTTCTTCTGGTTCAACTCCTCACTCAGAGTTGCAAATGTTGCGGCTTTTATTTAAGAACCTTGGCGAAGGGCCAGAAGCCAATAGTGTCGGACAACATCAATGTTGGAAAGAGTAGGAGAGAAGGCAAATTGTTGTGGCTGGGTGATGTTAGGCTTGGGTTTTACAAAGCCCGCAGATTGCAAGACTGAAGGGGGGGTTAATGAGTCCTAGATTGAGTACTTGCATCTCTCCTACCAGTCTCTTAAGTAGTATTGCATATCCCCACACAGCAGGTGAAATGTTCATCCAACTGGACTGGGAATTTACTGCAAGCTTTTGGATCAGTTTATGAAATAGAATGTTTCTGTGGGAGCTGACTGATTCCAAGAATGACCATGTTATGTCTGCTGTGTCACTGGATCTCTGTGCTTTGGTTCATAACAAGTGCCTTGTGTACATCTAGACTCCAAAATGTCAGCACTTTCTTGGAACTTCAGCGTCTGCTTTCCTTCATTTTATATCCGAGCCATTTCTCTTTCTTCAACAACCTGCCAGACTGGCAAACTGCCCAGGTCTGACAAAGGCGCTTCTGAGCCAGTTGCTGGAAAGTGTCCAAGATTCCTATGGGACAGATCCCCTCTTCATAAGAACATAAGAATTGGGAGCAGGAGTCGGCCATACGGCCCCTTGAGCCTGCTCCACCATACGGCCCCTCGAGCCTGCTCCGCCACACGGCCCCTCGAGCCTGCTCCACCACACGGCCCCTCGAGCCTGCTCCGCCACACGGCCCCTCGAGCCTGCTCCGCCACACGGCCCCTCGAGCCTGCTCCGCCACATGGCCCCTCGAGCCTGCTCCGCCACACGGCCCCTCGAGCCTGCTCCGCCACACGGCCCCTCGAGCCTGCTCCACCACACGGCCCCTCGAGCCTACTCCGCCACATGGCCCCTCGAGCCTGCTCCACCACACGGCCCCTCGAGCCTGCTCCGCCATTCAATAAGATCATGGCTGATCTTCGACCTCGACTCCACTTCCCCGACCGATCCCCATATCCCTCGATTCCCCTAGAGTCCAAAAATCTATCGCTCTCAGCCTTGAATCTACTCAACGATTCAGGATCCACAGTAGAGAATTCCAAAGACTCACAACCTTCTGAGTGAACAAGCCTCTCCTCATCGCTGTCCTAGATGGCCGGCCCCTTATCCTGAGACTATGACCCCCTAGTTGGCTGCCACGTTTCCTACAGTACAACGGTGACTTCAAAAGGACTTTAGCAAAATACTGCGGCCGCTGGAAATCTGAACTAAGTTCTGACAAAGGGTCACAGACCTGAACCGTGAACTCTGTTTTTCTCTCTCCACGCATGCTGCCTGACCTGCTGAGTGTTTCCAGCATTTGCTGTTGTTACTTCAAAAGTACTTCATTGGCTACAAAGTGCTTTGGGGCGTCCTGAGGTTGTGAAAGGCGCTATAGAAATGCAAGTTCTTTCTTTTCTTTTAGTTCTAGACTCTCCACGTTTGCCTCCTCTTCAGGAAAGGGTTGTGTGACTTGGTTCCACATCTCCAGCCTAAACGGCATAGTCGAGGTTAGGGACTTTCCATGTCCAGGAACGTTAGACCCATGCCCACGTCCCGCCCCTGCGGAGCACCAACGTGGCGTGCCCACTGTAACGCCAGCGCTTGCTGCCATAAGGGTAACGTGGCATCTGGCACCAGTGACTCATACAGAGGTGGGCAAGCTGTTCAGTTATGTGGCTAATGTTTGTAGGTAAAGGAGTTTGGGGAAAAGTACTGGGTTAGTATAGATAAGAAAGACTTGCATTTCTATAGCGCCTTTCACAACCTCAGGACGTTCCAAAGCGCTTTACAGCCAATGAAGTACTTTTTGAAGTGCAGTCACTGTTGTAATATGGGAAACGCAGCAGCCAATTTGCACACAGCAAGCTCCCACAAACAGCAATGTGATAATGACCAGATAATCTGTTTTTAGTGATGCTGATTGAGGGATAAACATTGGCCCAGGACACAGGGGATAACTCCCCTGCTCTTCTTCGAAATAGTGCCCGCGGGATCTTTTACATCCACTTGAGAGGGCAGATGGGGCCTCGGTTTAACGTCTCATCTGAAAGACGGCACCTCTGACATTGCGGCACTCCCGCAGCACGGCACTGGGAGGGTCAGCCTAGATTCATGTGCGACAAGTCCCTGGAGTGGGACTTGAACCCACAACCTTCTGACTCAGAGGCGAGGGTGCTACCCACTGAGCCACGGCTGACACTACAGAGACCTCTATCACGTCACCCCTCAGCCTTCTAGAGAAAAGAGCTCCAGCCTGTGTCTGAATTAAAGTGCTACGAGATTGCGTATAGCCTTTACGATGTAATGTAAAGCTCCCTACATTCTTCCCCAAATGAGGAGCATGCCCAATGAACGAGTGTGATTTGTTTTCTAATTCCCACGCCAGGCATCCTACGGCCTCTCCAAGCGAGATTGCCAGTTCAGTGCCGAATTATAGCGTCAGATGTAGATGAAGCACTGGCGCAGGTCTGTTGGGACAAACGGCCTCCTTCGGCACTGTAATTTCTAGGATTCGATTATCTTTTGACTCAGTTATCGTGGTACTGCTTCCATTGCCTCATCCCTCAGCTCTGGGTGCTCTGAATTTGCCTTGCCTGCACTGTGGGGCAGAATTCCCAAAACAGCTGCACCCCCCCCCACCCCCGTCCTGGCTCGCAAGCACGCAGTTGTTCAGAAGCCACAATTACACATGAGGGTTCTGGGCGTGGTCGTCCCTCAGTGTCTGTGGGAACGGCCTTGAGAGCGGCAGTGCAAAAACACCACATTTCTCGCCCGCTCAGGCAGGCTACGGGTTCGGCCTCGGTGTAGAGGGGCAGCCCACGTGGTCCAGCGGTGGCAGCGGGGGGTGATCCATTCTTTATGTTACTGGCTGATGCCGAGTGTCACCCACTGCCTCCATTGTGATATAAATGCAGCGTGACATGCGACGGCTGACCAGCACCACTCAAGGTGCTTTTACCTATTTACAGTGTCAGTCGTGGCTCAGTGGGCCGCACTCTCTCTCTCTCGCCTCTGAGTCAGAAGGTTGTGGGTTCAAGTCCCACTCCAGAGACTTGAGTGTAAAAATCTAGGCTGACGCCCCCAGTGTAGTGCTGAGGGAGTGCTGCTGATGCTGCTCCATACACTTTTCTTGGATTTGTTGCACAGTGAAAATCATGTCCATTGTGCCTCTTAGTGGGCGGAATCTGCATTGTGACTCTGGGAGGAGCTCTTCAGCCACTGGGAGAAGACGATTGAGGAGGATTCTTGCAATTACTTTCCCTGTGGCAGACAACAGGGAAACTCCTCTGTAATTATCGCAATCGGACTTGTCTCCTTTCTTGAAGATGGTCACGATTACAGCATCTCTGAAATCCCCTGGCATGCTCTCCTCCTTCCAGATAAGGGAGATAAGGGATTCGCACCAAAAGTACTTCTCCGCCACGCTTTAGTACTTCGGTGGGGATTTCACCTGCTCCAGAAGCCTTGTTGTTTTTTCAGCTGTCGGATTGCCTTTTCAACCTCATGCCGGGCTGGGATTGTGCCGAGATAGTGGCGGGTAGCATGCTGTGGGATGGAGTCAAGGACACTCACGTCGAAGACGGAGTCTTGGTTGAGGAGATCTTCGAAGTGCTCCTTCCAGCGAGCACTGGCTGCCTCTCTGTCCTTGATGAGCACCTCACCGTTCTTAGCTCTCAGCGGGATAGGTCCTTGGGTGTTTGGGCCGTAGATGGTCTTGACTGCGCTAAAGAACCCACGCACGTCGTGGTTGTCGGCTAGTTTCTGTTACCTTGTGCTGGGATGTTGGTACAATTATAGGCTCTTTTATGCTTGCCACTTCTATGAATCAGCTCACAGCTGAGAATCATCCGAGCTTTACACTGATAGAACCAACTATTTTGTCCCAGGATCGTTGACCCAAGTTTGGTCGATCTACGATTCTGTTGTCATAATAAGGGAGATAGTTTCCGTGATGTAAAGGTGGTGAGTGGCATTTCTCTCCTGTGATCCAGGCTACAGAAGCACCTTCTAAACATCATGAAGGGCCTTTGCAATATCCCTGGACAATGAAAACTGGGTTGTAATGATCTCATCGCCAGCATGCCACTTTACAGCTTATTGTCAACAGAATAAGGGTCCACATATAATTAATATTTATTAACTAAATTAAAGTGCATTATGCTGCTACCAATGACCTATTTAGACCCGATTCTTCACAGTGATATTTTAATTATCGTTAAAATATCATAATTTGCATATTTATTCAACTTTGAGCGTCACTTTGGAAAAACCGAGACAGCTGTGGTTATGAATAGATTAATTTGACAATAGAGGCTTTGAGACCTCCCCGTGCAATCACTCAAAGCTCATCTATAACAAAACAAAAGCCACTCGGTGTGGAATAATACACATCACAAGGCGATCGCACTTTACACCACTTAGCTCATGAATCCCATATGGAGGTGTCAAGCACGATACTGCTCTGACTGAAACTCCACCCCACTCCCACTCTGACCTCTCTGTCCTCGGCCTCTTACACTGTTCCAATGAAGCTTGACGCCTGCTCAAGGAACAGCACCTTGTCTTTCTACTGGGCACTTGACAAACTTCCGGCCTTAACATTGAATTTAACAACTTTAGATTATAACCACCGTTCCCATTTTCTCTTGGGCGTTCTGTATCTACTCACACCTCTCCTCTGGACCCGTCTTTTGCTTCCCTCTTTGTCCCATTTTGCCAGGCACCATCATCACATTTGTCATTTAATCGCTCCTGACCTCCACTCTATCACGGACCTTTCCCGTTTGTCAGTGTCAGCTATGGCCTCACTTGGTCGCACCCTCGCCTCTAAGTCCCACTCCAGAGACTTGAGCACAAAAATCCGGGCTGACACTCCCAGTGCAGTACTGAGGGAGCGCTGCACTGTCGGAGGTGCCAGTCTTTCGGATGAGACGTTAAACCGAGGCCCCCGTCTGCCCTCTCGGGTGGGCGTAAAAGGTCCCACGGCACTGTATCGAAGTAGAGCAGGGGAGTTCTCCCCGGTGTCCTGGCCAGTATTTACCCCTCAATCAACACCTCTGTAATATATGTGGGTAGAACAAATGAAGGACAGAGACACGATGAGTTGCTAGTCCACGTGTTTACTTTATTAGGCCAGAGCAAACTGAGCATACATTACACTGCTTTCTTCTTAAAAAATGTATGGAATCCCCTCTCAAATACAACAAGACTATGGTCCCACTTTCCCAGCATTACATGTACCACATAACAAAAACTCCTGGCTTTTTTTTTAAATGAACGATAAATCCAGTTTAATAACAGGTTTGCGGAGTCTTCCTGATCTCCTTACAAAAGGTTTTGGTGTTGAACCAATTTTCGGGCTGTTTTGTTTTGGTTCCGAACTCAAAGATGATCCTCTTTCTATCTCAGACTTGTTTGAAGCTGATACATCAGTTACTGAAGTCTGAACTGAGTCAAACTCATGTATGTGTTCATGATCAAGTGGTTCACGATCATGTCTTGATTCATCTCTAGCAGAGATTATTTGATCTACATGAACGTTTCGGATTTTGACACCAACTTTAACCAAATATCTCTTGGTTCCACCAACCTCTACTATGGTTCCTACATCCCACTTGTGTGAACTCGACTTGCCAGGGGGACTGAGAACACAAACACACTCGTTTTGTTTGAAACTGCGTCCTTTCTGATTGGTGTTGTAATAACGTTTCTGACTCAACTGTTTCTGTTCAACTCTTGAGGCCAAATTCGGTTGAACAAGACTCAGTCGTGTTCTCAATCTCCTGGGGTATGTCCAGTTGTAGTGTGCGGAGTAGTTCTGTACTTCAGCAAGAAATTTGCCAAACGTTGCTTCATGCCGAGTCCCGAACAACCCTGCAATACTTGCATTTTGAGAGCTTCTTTCACTATTCTCTGACTGACCTTTTGGCTGCTCCGGTTGAAGCTGGATGATATGGTGGAACGAGAGTGTGTTTGATACCGTTCCGTTTCATAAATTCTTGGAATAGAGCAGAATGGAACTGAAGGCCTTTGTCAGAAACAAGCTCTTCAGGTAAACCATGACATGCGAAGATAGACCTCAACTCATCTATGGTACGTTTAGTTGTAGTATTTGAACCCATGTGTTTCACTTCAATCCACAAGTACCAGGAAATAATCATTTGCTTTCTCACAAAAGCCTACATGTACTCCCTGAAAAGGTCTACTTGGCCATGACCAGGGTTGTAGTGGAGTTTTGGGTGGTTTGTTTCTGCAATTTTGGCAAACGCTGCATTTGCTGACAAGTGATTCAAGATCACTGTCCAATCCAGGCCAGTAAACAAAGCTTCTTGCAATTGATTTCATACTGACAATCCCTGGATGTTCAGTATGAAGTTCAGCCAGAATTCTATCTCTCAACGAAGTATGTACCACCACTCTGTTTCCCCACTTACAACCTTGCTCACAAGACAATTCAGTACGACGGTTATGGAATGGTTTCAATTCTGTGTCCATACACTGATCAGTCCATCCATTCAATGTGTTTTCATACACTCTTTTCAGTACTGAGTCCTTTTGAGTCTCATCTGCAATCTCAGTTGCATCCATGGGAAAGTCTTTGTCAACTAGCGTGAAAATCGCACCTTCACTCCCAACACATGAGTCCTCATGTGGCAACCTGGACAAGGCATCTGCGATTGCGTTTTGCTTTGAAGTACGATATTCAATCGTGTAGTCATATTGTGACAACACCACTGCCCAACGTTTCATTCTTCATGCGGTCATTGCAGGGATGGCAGATTTGTGCCCCAATATTGCTAGGAGCGGTTTGTGATCTGTTATCAGGGTAAACTTTCTGCCGATCAGGAACTGTTGGAATTTCTTGATTCCAAACACTATGGCGAGTGCTTCCTTTTCAATTTGCACATAGTTTCTTTCGCTCTTTGTGAGGGTTCGGGATGTGAACATGATTGGTTTTTCTTGGCCGTCATCCATTACATGGCTTATGACAGATCCCACACTGTAGCTGGAAGCATCATATGCGAATTTAAGCTCACGCTCTGTGACGTAGTGCACAATTAGACCATCGCTAGAGAGACTTCTCTTACAAGCATCGTAAGCTTCCTGTTGCACTTTCGTCCACTTCCACTGGACATCCTTCTTGAGGAGCTCGTGCAATGGGGCTAACATGGTCGCTAACTCAGGTGAGAAACATGCATAGTACTGGACCATTCCAAGGAAAGATCTTAACTCAGACATGTACTGTGGCTTTGGAGCATTGATGACAGCATCAACCTTTTCCCTCACTGGTTGCAAGCCATTTGCATCAACTTTCAGACCAAGGTACACAACCTCAGGTTGCAAAAAAGCACATTTGCTGTTTTCCAATTTGATATTGTGGGCATTCAACCTTCGAAGCACTATATCTAACGCTTCTAGATTTTCTTCCTCGCTGCTTGTTGCGATCAGCACATTGTCTTGATCGCATAAGCAATTTGGAACTCCTTGCAAACCCTTATCCATCATAGCCGGGAAGATTTTGGGGGAGGGCTTTACACCATACGACAGCTTGGTGTATGAGTACAGTCCTGTGTGTGTGTTGATGGTGAGATACTGTTGAACCTCTTTGTTGACATTCAGCTGAGCGTAAGCATGCGACAGGTCAAGCTTGGAGAAAACCTTTGACCCAGAGAGTGCTGCATACAAATCTTGTGATGTAGGTAACGGGTACTGCTCATCGTCAACTGCTTGGTTGATAGTAACTTTGTAGTCACCACACAGGCGTACAGTTTTGTCTGCTTTGGGCACTACCACAGTCGGGTAGCCCATTCACTTTTGTCAGTTTTTACTAGCACTCCGTGTGATAAAAATGATAACTTCCGGGAAGTTATGTCATCACTTCCTGTGAACTATGAACTATGAACTGTGTACATACCTCACTTCCTGTCATATGTCACTTCCTGTTGGACTGGTATAAATACTGGTCTGTTCAGTATTGTAAGAGGCTTCTACCAGAGGCATGGTAAAGACCTCTCTTGTGTATATAGTGTGTTTATAAGTTACTTAAAGCTTACTTTAAAGTTACTTGATGGTAAGTCTCCTTTTTCTTACATCAATTTAAGTAACTTAGTATTTACACTGACAAATACTAGACCTTCAGACAAACTCGGAAGTTAAGGATCCAGGGAACCACCCATCATGGAGAAAATCCTTAGACCTATTCGTCTGGACTTGGACCCGAATACACCAGCAGCTGGCAGGGTATGGAAGCATTGGTATCGTACTTTTGAGAATTTTCTGGATGAATGTAAAGCGGATGCTCCTGCTAAATTGAAGATACTTGTCAATTATGTGACCACAAAAGTGTTCGAATATGTTGATGACTGGGATAATTACGAAGAGGTGATTCGGGCACTTAAGAAACTGTATGCGAAGACCCCAAATGAGGTCTATGCTAGACATCTACTGGCCACAGCCCGACAAGGGCCAGGGGAATCAATTGACGAATTCCTGCAAGAACTTCGCAGGCTCAGCGTAGATTGTAACTTTCAGGCAGCCTCAGCTGAGCTGTACCGCCAAGAAATGATTCGTGATGCTTTCATCTGCGGGATTGCCTCTCCATTTATACGCCAGCGTCTACTAGAAAGTAAAACACTTGAGCTACAAAAAGCTTTTGACCTAGCTTGTTCACTGGATTTGGCAAAGAGAAATGCAGACCTCTATCAGCTGCCCAGATCTCGATCTGCTGCTGTAGCTGCAACCAGACAATTCAAGCGGTCTCAGGTGAACCCTATCATGGGGGAATCTAATTCTGATAATTCTGATGAAGAAGAGGAGGACGACCCCACTTTAGCAGCCTCTTGGCAATCTAGGAAGGAATGCTTCTTTTGTGGAGATGCTTTTCACCCTAGGAAAACCTGCCCTGCTCGCAATGCAATCTGCAGTTATTGCGGGAAAAAAGGACACTTTGCTAAAGTTTGCCTATCAAGGGCCTCTACGAGGGCCAATCCAGCTAAGGCCTACCGAACTGCCCCAATTAGGGCCTATCAAGATGCTCCAGCTAGGACCTATCAAGCTTCCTCTCGAGCTCTCTCCCGAAGAAGCACACCGAGAGTTTTAGCCACTCTCTGTGCAACGACACCAATTACAGCTGCTTGCCCACAGAACCTGTCTCATGCAGCCACAAAAATTTCAATTAAAGGGCATACCTTAGATGCCTTAATTGACTCAGGAAGTACTGATAGTTTCATTAAGGAACAGATTGTTGCAAAATTGAAACTACATGTCTTCCCATCGGACCAGGCAATTGCGATGGCCCAGTCATCACTTAATACCAGAATCTCCGGCTTTTGTGTTGTTGATATGACACTTCATGGTCGTATGTATCCCTCCACCCGACTTTCGGTGCTCAAAGACTTATGTAGTGATCTCCTCTTAGGGCTGGACTTCCAAAAACAGCATAAGAAACTCACCATTGAGTTTGGTGGATCCAAACCCGGACTTACTATTTCTAATATACCGTCTAAATTACCATTTTGTGCATTATCAGCAGCTTCACTTGATGAACCCTCATTATTTGCCAGTATTCCGCCTCAATGCCAACCGATAATAACGAAATTGCGGCGCTTTAATCAGGAAGACCAATCTTTTATTGCGGCTGAAATCTCTCGACTTCTAGCAGAGGATATCATTGAACCATGTTCGTCGCCCTGGCGGGCTCAAGTTGTCATTGTCAAGAACCCTCTAAAACCTCACAAACAGCGACTATGCATCGATTATTCGCAAACCATCAATCAATATACCGACTTGGACGCCTACCCATTGCCACGCATTGATGATATGGTTAATAAACTGGCCGAATACAAAGTGTTCTCAACTTACGATTTAAAAAGTGCCTATCATCAGTTACCCTTGAAGGTCTCAGATAAGCAGTACACAGCCTTTGAGGCTAATGGACGGCTGTACCAATTTCGTCGCCTCCCATTCGGGGTTACTAATGGAGTGGCTGTCTTTCAACGGGCAATGGATGGCCTGGTTAAGCAGGAAAACCTAAGGGACATTTTTCCCTATCTTGATAACATTACCATTGCAGGTCACGATCAACAGGAACACGACTCCAACCTCCAAAAATTTCGGGATGCCCTCCATCGCCGTAATTTGACCCTGAATGAATCCAAATCTGTTGAGTCGCAACCTACCATCAACATCCTTGGCTACTGCGTAGGCAATGGTATCATTAAGCCAGACCCAGAAAGACTTCACCGCTCCAAGAGCTCCCGTCACCTAAGAATCCGGCTTCTTTACGTCGGGCTCTCGGTCTGTTTGCATACTACGCTAAATGGATTCCTCATTTTTCGGACAAAATCCAACCCTTGCTGCATGCTAGATCATTTCCACTGGGAACAGCGGCTGTTGCAGCCTTTAACCTTCTCAAAAAACAGTTGGAGAAAGCGGCTCTTCACTCCATTGATGAGAATCTCCCTTTCGTGGTTGAATGTGATGCCTCGGAGGTGGCGATCTCGGCTACTCTGAATCAGGAAGGTCGTCCTGTAGCATTTATGTCCAGGACCTTACAAGGTGCCGAGCTACATTATCCTCCGGTTGAGAAAGAAGCCACAGCCATCATAGAGGCAGTACGGAAGTGGAACCATTTTCTAGCTCGCCGGCACTTTACATTGATCACGGACCAACGATCAGTCGCCTTCATGCTCGATAATCGAAAACGAACCAAAATTAAGAATAATAAAATACAACTTTGGAGGATGGAACTGGCCTCTTTTGGTTATACCATTCTCTATCGGCCTGGCAAGGAGAATGTGGCCCCGGACACCCTCACACGGGCATTCTGCTCCACTATGTCATCCTCCACTCTCATGGATGTCCACAATGGTTTGTGTCATCCTGGCGTTACGCGCATGCTACATTTCGTACGATCACGGAATCTCCCTTTTTCCACTGGAGATGTAAAGAAAATATGCTCAGAATGCCGGCTTTGTGCGGAATTAAAACCTCAGCTCTTCCGCCCCTCAGATGGTATACTCATACATGCAACCCAACCGATGCAACAACTTAGCATCGATTTTAAGGGCCCAGTGCCCTCTTCAACTCGGAACACATATTTGCTCACCATGATCGACGAATATTCATGTTTTCCGTTTGCCTTCCCCTGCTCCAATATGCTGGCGTCCACAGTAATCTGCTGCCTTGAGCAGGTATTTTCTCTCTGTGGCATGCCGGCTTATATTCACTCAGATCGGGGTCCATCCTTTATGTCAAGGGAACTCAAGGACTACCTCTCAGAACGGGGAATTGCTACAAGCAAAACAACACCATACCATCCCATCGGAAATGGGCAGGTAGAGAGGTATAACGGTATCATCTGGAATTCCGTACGTCTCGCTTTAAGATCTCGGGGCCTACCAGACCAGCAATGGGAAACAGTGCTTCCGGATGCATTGCACTCTATACGGTCCCTGCTTTCTACAGCCACAAATACTACACCTCATGAGCGGTTCTTTGGATTCCAGCGTCGCTCATCTCATGGGACATCACTCCCGTCATGGCTAACTACTCCTGGACCTGTATTACTCCGAAGATACGTTCGGACGTCTAAAAATGACCCTCTTGTAGACGAGGTCGAACTAACCGATGCCAACCCCACCTATGCAAACATACGCTATTCCGACGGCCGAGAATCTACCGTATCATTACGGGATCTGGCTCCCTGCCCACCAGGACCTAGTGGGACATCGGGTGATGGCATTTCACCAGGAAACTCTTGGGACCTATCGGGTACCCCTCTCCAGGATCCTGATCGGACACCAACTAGCTTGGTGCCGGTAGAACCCCGTGCTCAAGGTTGCGACCCTCCCAGTACCGCGCATGAAAGTACTGATCCGCCACAGACCAGCTCTGCACCTCCCTCTGAACAGAGGCAGTCCGACTTTGAACCTATTGGGGCTCGTACTCGAAGCCATGATCTCCCCGACCCTTCACAGGGCAATCCAGGCCACACAGACTCTGACCAATGGCCAACCGCATGTAAGCGGACCAGCGACCCTCTACGACGGGAATCCAAACGGGTGCGACTCTTCCTTGTTCGGCGGCTGCGGACCAAAAGGTAGACCACAGCCTCCTAATCCTGCAGGAGGGAAGAATGTGATAAAAATGATAACTTCCGGGAAGTTATGTCATCACTTCCTGTGAACTATGAACTATGAACGGTGTACATACCTCACTTCCTGTCATATGTCACTTCCTGTTGGACTGGTATAAATACTGGTCTGTTCAGTATTGTAAGAGGCTTCTACCAGAGGCATGGTAAAGACCTCTCTTGTGTATATAGTGTGTTTATAAGTTACTTAAAGCTTACTTTAAAGTTACTTGATGGTAAGTCTCCTTTTTCTTACATCACTCCGTTTTCTCTGAGCTTCGCTAGCTCTTCCTCCACCTGACTTTTCAACGCAAAGGGGACCGGCCTTGCCGTACAATAGACAGGCTTCGCGTTGAATTTCATGCGGATAAGAACATAAGAACATAAGAAATAGGAGCAGGAGTAGGCCATTTGGCCCTTCAAGCCTGCTCCGTCATTCAATGAGATCATGGCTGATCTTCTGCCTCAGTTCCATTCACCGGCCCTATCGCCATATCCCTTGATGCCCTTACTAATCAGAAATCTATCGACTTCTGTTTTGAATATACCCAATGACTGAGCCTCCACAGCCCTCTGGGGTAGAGAATTCCAAAGATTCACCACCCTCTGTGTGAAGAAATTTCTTCTCATCTCAGTCCTGAATGGCCTACCCTTTATCCTGAGTCTGTGGCCCCTGGTTCTAGACTCCCCAGCCAAGGGAAACATTCTCCCAACATCCACCCTATCAAGCCCTGTAATAATTTTGTATGCTTCAATGAGAACCCCTCTCATTCTTCTGAATTCAAGAGAATACAGGCCTAGTTTACTCAGTCTCTTCTCATACGACAGTCCCGCCATCCCAGGAATCAATCTCGTGAACCTTCGTTGCACTCCCTCTATGGCAAGTATATCCTTCCTTAGGTAAGGAGACTAAAATTGTACACAGTACTCCAAGTGTGGTCTCACCAAGGCCCAATATAATTGGAAATAACAACAGAAAATGCTGGAAAAACTCAGCAGGTCAGGCAACATCCATGGAGAGAAATTTGAGTTGACGTTTCGGGTCGAACCCAGTTTTGAAGAAGGGTTCGACCCGAAACGTCAACTCAAATTTCTCTCCACGGATGTTGCCTGACCTGCTGAGTTTTTCCAGCATTTTCTGTTGTTATTTCGGATTTCCAACATCTGCAGTATTTTGCTATCATCCCAATATAATTGGAGTAAGACTTCTTTACTCCTGTACTCAAATCCTCCTGTAATGAAGGCCAGCATACCATTTGCCTTCCTAATGGCTTGCTGCATCTGCACATTCACTTTCAGTGACTCATGTACAAGGACACCCAGGTCCCTTTGAGCATCTGCATTCCCCAATCTTTCGCCATTTAGGAAATCCTCTGCCTTTCTGTTTTTTCTACCAAAGTGGATAACTTCACATTTATCCACATTATATTCCATCTGCTATGTTCTCACCCACTCACTGAGCCTGTCGAGATCCCCTTGAAGCCTCTTCACATCCTCTTCACAACTGACACTGCCTCCTAGCTTTGTGTCATCAGCAAATTTGGAAATGTTACATTTAGTCCCCTCATCCAAATCATTGATATAGATTGTGAATAGCTGGGGCCCAAGAACCGATCCTTGCGGTACCCCACTAGTCACAGCCTGCCATCCTGAAAAAGACCCATTTATCCCTACTCTTTGTTTTCTGTCTGTTAACCAATTCTCAATCCATGCTAGTATATTACCCCCAATTCTATGTGCCCTAATTTTGTTCACCAACCTCTTATGTGGGACCTTATCGAAGGCCTTCTGAAAATCCAAATACACCACATCTACCGGTTCCCCTTTGTCTACTCCACTAGTTACATCCTCAAAGAACTCCAATAGGTTTGTCAAACAGGACTTCCCTTTCATAAATCCATGTTGACTCTACCCAATCTTACTATTGCCCAGTTATTGCATCCTTTATAATAGATTCCAGCATTTTCCCAACTATTGATGTGAGGCTAACAGGTCTGTAGTTCCCTGTTTTCTCTCTCCCTCCTTTCTTAAATAGCGGGGTTACATTTGCTATCCTCCAATCTGCAGGAACAGTTCCAGAATCTATAGAATTTTGGAAGATGACAACCAATGCGCCCACTATCCCAATGGCCACCTCTTTCAAAACCCTAGGATGTAGGTCATCCGGTCCTTGAGATTTATCGACTTTTAGTCCCATTAATTTTGCTAGTACTGTTCTTTTACTAATAATAATTTCTTTAAGTTCCTCATTCTTGTCACTCCCTTGGTTTTCTCATATTTCTGGGAGGTTTATTGTGTCTTCCTCCGTGAAGGCAGAAACAAAGTATTTATTTAATTTCTCTGCCATTTCCTCATTCCCCATTATAAATTCTCCTGTCTCTGACTGTAAAGGACCTACATTTACCTTCGCCAGTCTTTTCCTTTTCACATACCTATAGAAGCTTTTACAACCCGTTTTTATATTTTTCGCTAGTTTGTGCTCATATTCCATTTTCCCTTTCTTTATCAATTTCTTGGTCTTCCTTTGCTGATTTCTAAAAAGATCCCAATCCTCAGGCTGACCGCTTTTTCTGGCAACTTTATAAGCTTCCTCCTTTGACTTAATACTTGCTTTAATTTCTGGTTGGATCACTTTTCCTTTTGGGTTTTAATGCCCTAGAGGAATATATGTTTGTTGCAAATTATGCATTATTTCCTTGAATGTCCACCTTCATACCTTTTAGTGTAGTCTCCCAATCTACCATGGCCAACTTGTCCCTCATACCCTTGTAGTTTCCTTTGTTTAGATTCAAGACCTTAGTTTCAGATTGGACTACGTCACTCTCAAACTTAATGTAAAATTCAATCATATTATGGTCACTTGTCCCTAAAGGCCCCTTTACCACAAGATTATTGATTAGCCCTTTCTCATTACACAGTACCAGATCCAGAATAGCCTTTTCCCTGGTTGGTTCCTCCACATACTGATCCAGGAATCCATCTCGCAAGCATTCCAAGAATTCGTCCTCCACACCATTAGTGGTAATTTGATTTGCCCAGTCAATATGTAGATTAAAGTCCCCCTTGTTACATGCACTTCTAATCTCTTTATTGATGCTGTGCCCTACATTACCACTACTGTTTTTGGCCTATACACAACTCCCACCAATGTTTTCCGCCTTTTGCTGTTTCTTAGCTCCACCCAAACTGACTCCAGTTCTACATCACGATCTGCCAAGCCAAGATCTTTTATCTCTACCATACCGATCTCATCCCTTATTAACAGCGCTACGCCACCTCCTTTTCCTTTTTGTCTGTCCTTCCTAAATGTTGATTACCCTGGAACATTCAGTTCCCAGCTTTGGTTACCCTGCAACCATGTCTCTGTAATGGCAATTGCATCATACCCATTTACTTCTATTAGTGCCATTAATTCATCCACCTTGTTGCGAATGCTACATGCATTTAGATAAAGTGCCTTCAACTTTGCCTGTTTAATATTTTTCTGCACTTTGACCCTCTTTACTGTTGGCCTTTGTTTCGGCTCCCTACTAGTTTTGCTGACTACTTTTCTAACTTGTACTTCCAGCTTTGTTTCTCTCTGTTCTGGGCCCACACTTAGGTTCCCAGCCCCCTGACAAACTAGTTTAAGTCCTTCCCAACAGCACTAGCAAACCCTCCTGCGAGGATATTGGTCCCAGTTCTGCCGAGGTGTAACCCGTCCAGCTTGTACAGGTCCCACCTTGCCCACCTTCCCCATATGCGCGTTATACCCAGTGATGCCTTCATAACTGTCTGAGAACATGCTTTCTTACTTGTTCAGCATTGTGCTGCGTCGCTTCTTTGAAGCATCTACACTGAAGATATTTTTCCAGTCTCATTTTAACTTTCTCAACCAGTCTTTGCCTATGAGAGTTGGCCTGTTGTTGTAGCTCGCTACAATAATAGGCAGCTTTACTGACTGGCCATTGTGTTGAACTGTACATTCCATTTGTCCACATGTCTCTAGGATTTCTCCGGAGTAGGTTTTTAACTCTACATACTCTTTGTAACCGGTACTTGATTAAACTTACTCTCATATGTGTCCTTACTCATGATAGAGCAGTCTGCCACTGTGTCAATACACATATCAATATATTGCTCGTTGATCAAATGTTTTGTATGGAAGTCTTTCTCACGGCTGCTAGCATTGCCATTAATGGCATAGATACTGTAGATGCCTAGCTCTTCAACATCAGGTGTGCTCACTTCAATAGTGTGAACTCCTCCCTTTTGTTGTCGCTGCTTTGCATTGCCACTAGAATGGTTCTTACTTCCTGCTTTCGATCTAGCTCTGCAAGCTGTTGAAATATGGCCTTGCTTCTGGCAGTGAAAACACTTTGCATTTCTGTATTGGCAGGGCTGTGGTGAGTGATTTCCATTGCAGCGTTAACAATTCACTGAAGTACTCTCACCGACATGCTTTTGACACGGTCTCACAGCTTTAGGTTTGGCGGTGGCTTTGTGACTGTAGACTTCAGCTGCACTAGTCACTTGAATTGGACGGAGCTCCCTAGCATTCTTAAGACGCCATCTCCATAGATGGGGCAATTTTGCATGCTATGTCAAACATTAGGTTCGGAGTGTTCAGTAACTTGGACTGTGTGCGCTCATCTACCAGTCCACACACAAACTTACCTCGCAACACACGGTCCAAAAATGTGGCGAAGTTAAAATGCTAAGACAGGATCTTAAGAGCTACAATGTACTCACTGATGGTTTCACTTTGTTTTTGGTTTCTGGTACCAAGCTTAGAGCTCTCTGCTATTTCTAATGGTTTTGGGTCAGAATGGTCCTCGAGTTTCTTGACAATGTCTTCTAACGACGCATCCTTCACTTTCCCTGGCGCGAGTAGGTTTGTCAACGTTCCATAGCTATCTGGCCCGGTCCCCGTTACAAAAATTGCTTTCTTCTGTTCACGAATTGCTATATATTGAGCCTGAACATTCTCATCTGCACCTTCGGTCTCAATAATGTTATTAGCCATAAAAAAATCTCCATCTGCTCAATGTAAGAACTGAATGGTTCGCGAGCTCGGTCATGCATGCCGAGGCTTCCGATGAATCCCGTAGGCACGGCCATGATTGTCCCGATCCCGTTGAACAGTGAGTCAGCATGCTACCTGTGTATCTGTGAGACTCAATGCCGCTGTTGCTGTGTACACATACACACGAAGACGAACCGCAGACGATTCTGAATGAGCACTATGATGTGCCATCGATAACTCAAAGACAAGGAGTTTAAAGGATTCAACTAAAGGCTTTTAATCACTAAGAACCTTGCAGGTCTTTACACATCGGGTTCGCCTGCTAGAATGACTCATACAGCTCTTGAGACCTTTATATGGCAAAAGACAGGGGCGTAGCCAATACACACAATAGGAAAAAGGGGGCGGTACACACACAATACAAAGCAGGTAAAACACAGGGGGTGATGAAGGCATATATTTCATCACATTCACCCCTTCTACAGATTTAGTCTGTCCGGGGGTGTGATAGTCCTTCCTGAACATCGCAACTGTACCTCGGGTTCCAACCGGGAGTCCGTGGTGCCCTCCTTGGCATACCCATGTGTTGGGGGTGTTGCAGGTACTTCTGGGGGTGGTAAGCCTGGGGGTGGTGGTGGTTCTTCTGGGGGTGGTAGTGATGGGTCGTCGTCGTCGTCGCTTCCTGCCGAGGCGAGGTCCTTTATGGACACAGTGTCCTCACGCCCGTCGGCGTGCTTGACGTATGCATACTGTGGGTTTGCGTGGAGTAGGTGTACTGCCTCCACGAGTGGATCCGTTTTGTGGCCCCTCACATGATTTCGTAATAGGACGGTCCCTGGGGTGGAGAGCCACGAGGGTAGGGACACTCCTGAGGTTGATTTGCGGGGAAAAACAAACATCTTCTCGTGAGGAGTGGCGTTAGTAGCAGTACACAGTAGCGACCTTATCGAGTGGAGCACGTCTGGGAGGACCTCTTGCCAGCGGGAGGTGGGGAGGCCTTTAGACCTTAGTGCTAAGGTGACCGCCTTCCACACTGTTGCGTTCTCCCTCTCCACTTGCCCATTACCCCGGGGGTTATAACTAGTGGTCCGACTCGTGGCTATCCCCTTCGACAGCAGGTATTGGCGCAGTTCGTCGCTCATGAACGACGCCCCCCTGTCAGTGTGGATGTAGTTGGGCATGCCGAACGTGCAAAACAGGTTGCCGAGGCACTTGATGACCGTGGCACTGGTCATGTCTGGGCAGGGGTAGGTGAATGGGAAGCGGGAGTAATCGTCCACAATGTTGAGAAAGTACACATTGCGGTCGGTGGAGGGGAGTGGTCCCTTGAAATCTAAGCTCAGGCGCTCGAATGGCCGTGTAGCTTTGATCAGGTGGGCTCGGTCGGGCCTGAAAAAACGGGGCTTGCATTCCGCACAGGTGCGGCAGTCCCTGGTCATAGACCGGACCTCCTCGATAGAATAGGGCAGGTTACGGGATTATATAAAGTGGAATAGCCGGGTGACCCCCGGGTGGCAGAGGCCATTGTGGAGGCCCTGTAGCCTGTCCCCCTGGATGGTGGCACACATCCCTCGTGATAGGGCGTCGGGGGATTCGTTGAGGGCCCCCGGCCTATATATTATGTCGTACTCAAATGTGGAGAGTTCGATCCGCCACCTGAGAATTTTGTCATTCTTGATCTTCCCCCTCTGTTTGGTGTTAAACATGAAGGCTACCGACCGCTGGTCGGTAAGCAGGGTGAAGCGTTTGCCGGCTAGGTAGTGCCTCCAGTGCCGCACTGCCTCCACTATGGCCTGGGCCTCCTTCTCTACCGAGGAGTGCCTGATCTCGGGCCCTTGGAGGGTTCTTGAGAAAAAGGCTACGGGCCGCCCATCCTGGTTGAGGGTGGCTGCTAAGGCGAAGTCGGATGCATCGCTTTCAACCTGGAAAGGGATGTTTTCGTCCACTGCCCGCAGCGCGGCCTTCTCAATGTCATATTTAATGCTGTTGAAGGCGGCGTGGGCCTCGGCCGTGAGCGGGAAGGATGTTGATTTCAGGAGGGGACGGGCCTTGTCGGAATAATTGGGGACCCATTGGGCGTAATAGGAGAAGAACCCCAGGCACCTTTTCAGGGCCTTGGGAGTGTTTGGTAGGGGTAGCTCCCGTAGGGGGCGCAATCGGTCAGGGTCCGGACCGATTTCCCCGTTTTCCACCACGCAGCCCAGGATACAGAGGCACGTGGTGCTAAAGACACACTTATCCTCGTTGTAGGTGAGATTGAGTCTGAGGGCGGTTTTCAGAAATCTCGCGAGGTTCGAGTCGTGGTCTTGCTGGTCGTGGCCACAGATGGTGACGTTGTCTAGGTATGGGTAGGTGGCTGTTAGCTGGTTCTCATCAACCATGCGGTCCATCTCCCGCTGGAAGACCAAGACCCCGTTCGTCACCCCAAAGGGGACTCTGAGGAAGTGATAGAGGCGTCCGTTTGCCTCGAAGGCGTTGTATGGACGGTCCTCCGGCCTAATGGGGAGCTGGTGGTATGCCGATTTTAGGTCGATGGTGGAAAACACCCGGTATTGCGCGATTTGGTTAACCATATCCGCTATGCGGGGCAGAGGGTAGGCGTCTAGCTGGGTGTATAGATTAACCGTCTGGCTATAATCTATCACCATCCGCTTCTTTTCGCTACCCTTAACTACTACTACCTGGGCGCGCCACGGGCTGGTACTGCATTCGATGATACCCTCCCGCTTGAGTCTTTCTACTTCTGACGCAATGAACCGTCTATCCTCCCAGCTGTACCGCCTACTCTTGGTCGCTATAGGTCGACAGTTGGGTGCGAGGTTGGCGAACAGAGAGGGGGGCTTGACCTTCAGGGTAGCCAGACCGCACACTGTGAGGGGCGGCTGGGACCCACCGTAGGTAAGCGTGATACTTTGGTGGTGGCACTGGAAGTCCAGACCCAAGATCACGCTCACACAGAGATCTGGCATTATCAATAGTTTAAAATCTCTGTAATCAGTGCCTTTTACCGACAGCATAACCGCGCAGAAACCTGTGATTTTTGAGGTATGAGTCTTATCAGCCATGGCGATTTTGCCCTGTGTGGGGACTATCGTTAGTGAAAGTCATTTTACCAGGCTAGGATGAATAAAGCTTTCGGTGCTCCCGCAGTCAATCAAGCATTTAACCTTGTTCCTGTTTACCTCTATGTCCATCATCGATTTAGACAACGGATGCGGCCTGGATTGATCCACTGTGATCGAGGCCACCAGTGGGTCCTGGAGGTCCGTGTAGTCGGGGCAAGATGGTGGATTCCATGAGGGTGGACAAGATGGCTTCCAAGATGGCCGCTCCCACGGCGCGCACGCGGCGGTGGTGGAGTTGGAGGCGGGGTTCCCTCTGCAGACTTTGCTGAAATGTCCTTTCTTCCCGCATTTAAAACAGGTGGTGCCCTTCGCTGGGCACAGATGCCTGGAGTGTTTGTCCTGGCCGCAGAAGTAGCATTTCGGGCCCCGATGCATCGCGGCAGTAGTGGGGCTCCTGGGTGGGGGCTGGGGCTCCGATGATGCTGGGCTGGCCTGAGACCTGGGAGGTGAAGATGGCTTCCAAGATGGCGGCCCCCACAGCGCGCATGAGGCGGAGTGGGCCGCGTGGCCTGGGGAACAGGATTCAGAGTTCCTCTGGGCCATATCCAGCGATCGCGCTATACCCATAGCCTGTTTTAAGTCCAGTCCCTCCTTTTCAAACAGCTTCTGCCGAATGTAATTTGAGCTGAGGCCCGCAATAAAGGAGTCTCGGATCAGCTCCTCCGTGTACACGGTGGCAGACACGGCCTTACAGTTACAGTCTCTGCCCAGTACTTTTAGGCTTAGCATAAAGTCCTCTAGTGACTCACCATGCCGCTGCGTGCGAGTAGTCAGAAGATGCCTGGCGTACACCTCGTTTATTGGCCGCACGTAGTGGGCCTTCAGAATGGTGCAGGCATCCCCGTAGCTGGTGGCGTCTTGGATGAGAGGGGAGACCCGATGGCTCACCCAGTTTCACAGGATTCCCAGTTTCACGTCTCCGGTGGCGGCTGCTATGGCGGTGGATGAGTTTGCAATGAAAAATTCGAAGCATTGGAACCAGTGTCCGAACTGTGTGGCTGCGTCTGAGGCATGGGGGTCCAGATCCAAGCACTCTGGTTTCAGGAGTCGATCCATCTTGTTGTTTTAGTGAGTAAAATTGATGTGCCATCGATAACTCAAAGACAAGGAGTTTAAAGGATTCAACTAAAGGCTTTTAATCACTAAGAACCTTGCAGGTCTTTACACATCAGGTTCGCCTCCTAGATGACTCATACAGCTCTTGAGACCTTTATATGGCAAAAGACAGGGGCGTAGCCAATACACACAATTGGAAAAAGGGGGCGGTACACACACAATACAAAGCAGGTAAAACACAGGGGGTGATGAAGGCATATATTTCATCACACACTAATGGTAAAACATCGCAAAAATTCAGTTTAGGTGTCACAAATTCACCTTAAACTTGACTACTCGAAGGTTGAACACTGGGTCCTTCCATGATCCCTAAAAATGGCTTTGGAATCCCATCCTCATCGCCAAAATGTAATATATGTGGGTAGAACAAATGAAGGACAGAGACAGGATGAGTTGCTAGTCCATGTGCTTGCTTTACTAGGCCAGAGCAAACTGAGCATGCTCATACCAACCATGTGATAATACATTACAATCACTAAAAAAAAGCAGATTATCTGGTCATTATCATTTTGCTGTTTGTGGGAGCTTGCTGTGCACAAATTGGCTGCCGCGTTTCCTACATTACAACAGTGACTACACTTCAAAAAGGTACTTTTTTTTCATTCCGGGATGTGGGCGTCGCTGGCAAGGCCAGCATTTATTGCCCATCCTTAGTTGCCCTCGAGAAGGTGGTGGTGAGCCGCCTTCTTGAACCGCTGCAGTCCGTGTGGTGAAGGTGCTCCCACTGTGCCGTTAGGGAGGGAGTTCCAGGATTTTCACCCAGCGACGATGAAGGAACGGCCGATATATTTCCAAGTCAGGATGGTGTGTGACTTGGAGGGCTAACTTCATTGGCTATAAAGTGCTTTGGAACGTCCAGTGGCTGTGAAAAGCGCTATATAAATGCAAGTCTTTTCTTTCTAATGTAAAAGTGTTGAGTGGTCCTGCATGGGACATCCTGAGGTCCCAAAGTGTATCACAGCCAACGAGTTGCTTCTGAAGTGCAGTCGCTGTTGATTTGTAGGCAAAGATGCTTTAATTTGTTCGATAATATGAAGCCCCAGGCATCTACATTACTAAAACCCGCTCCATCATCCTGACATCCGAATCTTCAAAGGATAAGGGATATATTGGTATAGAAATTACAACTCAGTATCCCCTTCCCCCCACCTTTAATCCATCTATTTTTAGCATGTCAGCAGGAGATCAGTGTTCAGAATTCAGCAAGCTGTTCAGTGGCATAGGGGGTGACGCAAGCCAAATGGGTCACAATCTGGCTGCCTTTAATTCACCAAATCCTCATAAACAGGGTGGCTGATTTACGTAGCCTGAATAAGTCAAACTCCATTTATATTAGGATTTTTAGCAGTGTTTTCGGGGGTCCAGTTCCGCCCATTGTTCAGCAATGACCCGTCAATCCACTGCCTTGCTCACAACCCTTCTCAGTTTGATTACATTTCTGTGTTTTATTACTCCTGGGTTCATCCGAGGTCAGGATTCTATGCTCGGAAAAGCCCATCTGTATTATATCGGTCATTCTTCCCTCCTGATTGATCATGTGTAAGGACAGCGTATTAGACCAGTAGGGAAAGGGCTAATCAGGGCAGCAGTCGAGACCCTGTGGCTGACTTGATTGACAAGGGAACCGACAATGACAACAGAAAATTTATATAGCGCCTTTCACGACCACCGGACGTCCCAAAGCGCTTTACAGCCAATGAAGTACTTTTTGAAGTGTAGTCACTGTTGTAATGTAGGAAACGCGGCAGCCCATTTGCACACAGCAAGCTCCCACAAACAGCAATGTGATAATGACCAGACAATCTGTTTTTAGCAACGTTGATTGAGAGATAAATATTGGCCCAGGACACCGGGGATCTCTTACGTCCACCCGAGAGGGCAGACGGGGCCTCGATTTAACGCCTCATCCGAACAACAACAAGTTGCATTTATATAGCGCCTTTACCGTAGTAACACGTCCCAAGGGAATTCACAGGAGCAATTATCAGACAAAAGTGATAGGGAGGGTCGAGGCCATGGAGGGATTTGAAAACAAGGATGAGAATTTTTAAATCAAGACGTTGCCGGACCGGGAGCCAATGTAGAACCTGCTGCGCTTTGTTTTATTATAAGTGTAAGTTTAATGTTTATTTGTCAAACATGATAATACGATCCATAATCCACAATGTCTTAAAATAACTAGTTTGTGCCTAATTACAGTTTTGCAATGTGTGCAATGGAATGTTTAAACAGAGGCTCTTTGTGTGAGTGAATGGATAAGGAAGTGAAACCTGGTTAGAGGATAAATGTAAGAAGTCACACAACACCAGGTTATAGTCCAACAGCTTTGTCCACACCATGGTTAGAGGATGATTAACATGTTGAGGTTGGAAGAACAAGTAGGGGACGTCTCTGTAATGAAATATTGCACTATGGGAATAGGTGAGCTTGAAAGGTGGTAGGTTCCTCGCCCCTCCCTATCTCTGTAACCTCCTTCAGCCCTACAGCATTCCGAGATCTCTGCGCTCCCCCAATTCTGGTCCTCTTGAGCATCCCCGATTTTAACCGCTCCACCATTGGCGGCCGTGCCTTCAGCTGCCTGGGCCCTAAGCTCTGGAATCCTCTCCGCCTCGACCTCTCCCTCCTCCTTTAAGACGCTATAAGAATCGGTACACCCTGTAATACAGTGATTGTGCTGCAGTGCATGATGCAGTGTTCTCCCCTAAGGCGCACGGCTACACCTCAGTCGGGAGGTCCTGCACAGGCCGCTCACAAGCTGTTGCCGCTGGAAGATACCGTGCGTGCATGGCACATTTAAAGGGACCACGCACGGGAAAATAAATGAGAGGGAAACGTTGGTGTGACGCAGTGTGTATGTTACAAAATGGTCTTAATTCCTCCAGCAGCATTCCTTGCATCACTCCATTGGAAAGGACCTTCTCTCGGTATATTTTTATCATTGAGAAACCCAGGTGACGGGTCAAGGCCCATAGTGGAAAAGAATAGGAAAGCATTTATATAGCGCCTTTCACAACCACTGGACGTCTCAAAGTGCTTTACAACCAATGAAGCACTTTTTGAAGTGTAGTCACTGTTGTAATGTAGGAAACGCGGCAGCCAATTTGCGCACAGCAAGCTCCCACAAACAGCAATGTGCTAATGACCAGATAATCTGTTTTTGTTATGTTGATTGAGGAATAAATATTGGTCCAGGACACTGGGGATAACGCCCCTGCTCTTCTTCGAAATAGTGCCATGGGATCTTTTACATCCACCTGAGAGAGCAGACGGGGCCTCGGTTTAACGTCTCATCCGAAAGACGGCACCTCCGACAGTGCAGCGCTCCCTCAGCACTACTGGAGTGTCAGCCTAGATTTTTATGCTCAAGTCTCTGGAGTAGGACTTAAACCCACAACCTTCTGTCTCAGAGAAGAGAGTGCGACCCACTGAGCCACAGCTGACACGTACAGAGTATATCTTCAATGATTTATGTTTCTAGGTGCTGACTCACCTTAGTGAGAACACTGCTGTCTTACATGGGGAGTGCTAGAGCCAGCAGTTGGAAACTTGGATCAAAAGGAGGACCGCTGGTATGGGCAGCTCATACTAAACCATGTGACAAACCATGTGACAATACATTACAGTTTTAAATTTAATGCTCAGGAAAACCCGGCAGCTGGAGGGAGGTGAGAACGGCTTGTGGGCCAGGAGGAGCAGGAGTCCTTCTCTCCGGCCCATTAAGCAAACCGGCTTCCCTCCCCGCGATTGGACCCCTCCCCCGCCCCCGCGATCAGCTGACTTCCTCCCTAACCCACAATTTAGTTTTAGAGATTGGAGTACAAGAGTAAGGAAGTCTTACTACAATTGTACAGGGCTTTGGTGAGACCACACCTGGAGTACTGTGCACAGCTTTGGTCTCCTTATCTGAGGAAGGATATACTTGCCTTAGAGGTGGGGCAACGAAGGTTCACTAGATTGATTCCTGGGATGAGAGGGTTGTCCTATGATGAGAGATTGTGTAGAATGGGCCTATACTCTCTGGAGTTTAGAAGACTGAGAGGTGATCTCATTGAAACATACAAGATTCTGAAGGGGATTGACAGGGTTGATGCTGAGAGGTTGTTTCCCCTGGCTGGAGTGTCTAGAACTAGGGGGCATAGTCTCAGGATAAGGGGTCGGCCATTTAAGACAGATGAGGAGGAATTTCTTCACTCAGAGGGTTGTGAATCTTTGGAATTCTCTGCCCCAGATGGCTGTGGATGCTGAGTTGTTGAGTATATTTAAGACAGAGATCGATAGATTTTTGGACTCTAGGGGAATCAAGGGATACGGGGATCGGGCGGGAAAGTGGAGTTGAGATCGAAGGTCAGCCATGATCTTTATGGGCCAGAAATTCGCGGCCAGAAGCGTGAGTACGGTCGGGGTACTCATGCATTTGGCCGTTGGAAATGCCGGCGTTCAGCAGGAACAGCGCATGCGGGGAACGCCGGCATTTCCAGACCCGAGGTCTATTCACAGCGCGTGCGACTGCACAGGCAGCGCTTGCACAGTGAACTTTGTGGATTTCAATGATGGATTCAGTGAGGGTAAGTCCTTAGAAGTTACACTTGAAAAAAGCAAGTGTAAAGTTGTTCATTGGCTGCGGAGGAAGATATATTTTATCGTGGAGCTTCTGAAATGCAATATTTTTGTTTGGGAAAGGGAGGGGAGTTATTTTAAGAAATTTTAAGTAAGTTTTAAAGTTTACATTTTTTTTTTAAAGGGTTTTCAGAACGGTAGGTAGAAGGAGCAATTGTGGCTGTGTGAATGGAATGTGAGAATGAGTTATGTATGTATGTCCACATATATTCCTTTACGTATATGTATGTATGTTTTATATTCCTTTACTAATGTGTATGAATGTATGTTTTTAATTATGATTTTCCAATAAGTTACTTTCTCTGAAAGTCATAATTAAATAATACATTCATACACATAAGTAAAGGAATATATACATAACACACAAAGGAATATATACAGACATACATACTTTCAGAAGCTCCATGATAATAAATATCTTCCTCCGCAGCCTCTGGAGCAACTGTACCCATGCTTTTTTCATGTGTAAGTTGTAATGACTTGACCTCACTGAAAGCATTAATGAAAGCGGCGAATTATACTGCGCACGCGCTGCCTGTGCAGTCGCACGCGTTCTGCCTCTGAACCCCTTTGTTCAGAGGACAGGAAATGCCGGTTTTCCCCACATGCACTGTGCATGCTGAAAACCGGCATTTCATCCGGCCAGATGCGTAAGTACCCCGACCGTACTCGCACATTTGGAAGGGAATTACTGGGCCAACATTTTACATGTCAATAAAATGAAAAATTTAACAATTGCACGACTTGCCCCCTCGCATCTGCGACTGAGGGTCCAAGGAGGTGCATTGCGCAAGAGGTCATCATCGTACGTATCCTCACACTGTTCCCTTTGGGGAACTGTATGAAGTGGTGGAAGGATTTATGGCCGTGATTAACGCTCATTCCGTGACCGTAACCATCTTTGAACCAGCCATTAGGGTGGTTAGTCCTATGGCGGGAGGGTTTTACGGGCTCCCACAACCCATCTGAGGGGGGGGGTGCCACCAACACCCACGGACGCAAGTATCCCGCTGGATGTCCACCCAGAATTTAAAGTTGGAGCTCCGACTCCACTTGCCGGGACTGTCTGGAGTGGGGTTCAAAACCCTACTCCTTCTGGCCCAGCGGCGGGGATGCTTACTGCTACGCAAAAGGCCCACTCCGCACAAAAGGTGACACCCATACGTTTCCTGCGCCTTTTCCCTCCCCGTGACTGGAGCCCTATGCTGCCATTTCACGTTGCTAATCGGATTGGGCCTTTGTCATAGCGGTAGGATCCCCGCCGCTGGGCCAGATCAGGGTAGGGTTTCGAACCCCGCTCCAGACAGTCCCGGCAAGTGGTGTCGGAGCTCCGGCTCTAAATTCTGGGTTGACATCCAGTGGGATATTTGCGTCCGTGGGTGTGGGTGGCCCCCCCTCCTTGTATAGCTTGTGGGAGCCCGTAAAACCCTCCCGCCATAGGACTAACCGCCCTAATGGCTGGTTCAAAGATGGTTACGGTCACGGAATGAGCGTTAATCATGGCCATAAATCCTTCCACCACTTCATACAGTTCCCCAAAGGGAACAGTGTGAAGACACGTATGACGACGACATTGCTAAATAAATAAATGGAATTTAAAAAATTCTTTTAGGGCTTTTAAAAGTCTTTAAATTGCTTTAATTCTCTTTAAAACTACTTCAGATTACTCAAAATAATGTAAACATTTTAAAAAGTTTGTATAAGTTACCAAAATCTTCAAAAAACTTCCAAAAACCTATTTAAACTGCTGCTTTGCATGTAAAAATGCTTAGCAGCTTGACAGAAACATTGGGGGCGTGTCCAGTGAAACTGAGACCTCAAGGGGCGTGTCTCACTTGCACTGCACGCTCCTGGCTTCGCGCTGGCTGCACTCCTGGGTGGCGTGACGTCATACGCTGCCCGGGATTCTTCTTTTTCAAACACCAAGTCCAGGCGTCCCTGGAGCTGATCGGCAGTAGCGCGGGGTAAGTGCATATACGGGGCTTGCACGCGCGGCAAGCCCCGTTCACCAATTTCTGGTCCATTGAATGGTGGAGCAGGCTCGAGGGGCCGAATGTTCTTATGATCTCCCCCTGACCTCTGGTCTCCCACCAATCTCAACCCCATGCGCTTCCTGTCGCCATACTGACCTCCGATCTCCTCAAGGCCTCCAATCTCCCCGCCACCCCCCACCCCCCCACCCCCCACCTTTATGATCCCCCCCCCCGATCTCCTACCCACCTCTCCCCCCCCACACTCCCCCGGCCTTTAATCACCAATCCCCCCCCTTTGCCTCCACGATCTCTCCCTTCTTCCCTCCCTCCTCTCCGTTCCCCGGCTGCGAACAAGTGCCACAGGCCATCCCGCTCAGCAGCCAGCGAGCCTTTCAACCTGGCTGGATGCCGGCCGGAAAAAGGAGGAAAAAAATGAGGTACGGCAGGTCCTCTGGGTTACCTGCATTTCCGGGTTTCACGTCTGCTACGACCCCCACCGCCACCCCCCCACCCCCTGCAACTCCACTCCCTCCCCGCCTTTTCGGAAATATCTGGGCCAAATTGCCTGTAATTCGCTGCCAGACATTCAGTACTCTTTATATAGTTTTTCTATGTGAAAACACATAGAGTAAAAAGAAAGGCTTGCATTTCTATAGCGCCTTTCACGACCATCAGACGCCCCATAGTGCTTTACAGCCAATGAAGTACCTTTTTGAAGTGTAGTCACTGTTGTCACGTAGGAAACACGGCAACCAATTTGCGCACAGCAAGCTCCCACAAAGTAAAGAAGTTTTTCCTGAATTCCCTATTGGATTTATTAATGGCCCAGAAATTCGGGTCGGAGGCTTCCTGCGGGTGCAAACCCCCGACCTGCACTTACCTAGCGCGCCTGCCGTTGAGCTGTGGGCCCGCGTGGGATTCCGATCCTGGGCCTGCTTCACCTGCCGGCGCGCAGAGCCTGCGTATCCCAGGGGCGCAGTTAGTTCGAAGCATCTCCTGGGATCACATGGGCCATGGGGAGCCAATCATAGCAGGGAATCTCTATTCATAGATTTGACAGGAGGACCCGTCAAATCTATGAATAGAGATCGGCTCCAAAACCTAACTAAAACTTCAAATACATTTTTAAAAAACATCACATTTTAAAAATAACTATAAATTACTTAAAATAACTATTTTAAACAATAATTTAAATTTTTGAAAAAATTAATTACAGTTTTTAACAGGGTTAAAAATAAACTTACCTTTCTTTAAAGTATTTAAAAATAATAAACCTGTGGAATAAATGTTTTAATTTTTGTTAATTCACCACTTACCTTGTTAAAAGCAGACCTTGCGACTGCTTTTTTCACGCGCAGCTGCTGGAGACTTACCCTCCCGGAGAAACCTGTAAAAAAAACGGAAGTCCCAGGCGTACGCGCTGCCTCTCTGGCGCACGCGTTCGACCTGTGAACCCCTTCCTTCAAGGGAACGGAAGTTCCGGTTTCCCGCGCATGCGCAGTGCATGCATGAAACCAGCACTTTCGTTGGCCCTACGCGTGAGTACCCAACGCGTACTCACCCGTGGGGACCCGAATTTCTGGCCCAATTATATTATATTTATGGCCCCGAGTTCTGGTCTCCCCCACAAGTGGAAACATCTTCTCTACGTCTACCCTATCAAACCCTTTCATAATCTTAAAGACCTCAATCAGGTCACCCCTCAGTCTTCTCTTTTCTAGAGAAAAGAGCCCCAGCCTGTTCAGTCTTTCCTGATAGTTATAACCGTTCAGTTCTGGTATCGTTCTTAGTAAATCTTTGTTGCACCTTCTCCAGTGCACCCAGATGGCGATGGGCTTTCCCCTTGAACGGCTGCAGTCCACCTGCTGATGATGCTGCTTCCACAATGGCGTTAGCCGGGGAATTCCCGGATATTGGCCCAGCGACCACGAAGGAACCTGCAAAAAGTCAGGGTGGCGTAGGGGAATTTGGAGGTGACGGGTTTTCCCACAACAGTGCTGCTCTCATTGTTCCCGGTGGTAGAGGTACGGTGGCCTCGTGGTTACGGTAATGAAGCAGAAACCCAGTCGTTGTGACTTCAGATCCCATGGCAAGTTGTTTAATTGAATTCAATACAACTGGTTATTTGTGAGCCAGCACCAGAAAAAAAAAATGGCCATGAAAGCGTCTGGGCTGTCATGAAAGCCCACCTAATGACCATGAGAGAAAGGAACCAAGCACCCCCTATCCAGTTGGTTTGGCCTATATGTGACTCCCGTCCCACACTATGTTCTTGACCATTAATGCCCACTGAAGTGGCCGAGCATTGCCAACTGTGGTTGGACATATTCCTGGAGATTTCATCACATGTCCTGGGCAATTATTTATCCCTCAACCAACATAACAAAAAACAGAGCCATCCTTTGTTTCTTAACCTGTCCCTTTACCATCTCCTCTTGCCTTGAATATCTTTAATGCCTCTTTTCTTCTCCCGCCTTCCATCCTATCACAGACCTTCCCTTTTGTTCTTTCCTCCCCTCCCCCCATTTCCCAATCCCTAAACTTGCTTTAAAATCTGTTCCTTTTCCTGCTTTTTTCCAGTTCTGACGAAGGGTTTCGACCTGAAACATTAACTCTGTTTCTCTCTCCATGGATGCTGCCTGGCCTGCTGAGTTCTTCCTGCGTTTTCTGTTGTTATAACCAAAAACAGATTATCTGGTCATCATCATGTTGCTCTTTGTGGAAGCTTGCTGTGCGCAAATTGGCTGCCGCGTTTCCCACATTACTTCAGTGACCCCACTTCAAAAAGTACTTCATTGGCTGTAAAGCGCTTTGAGACGTCCGGTGATCGTGAAAGGTGCTATATAAATGCAAGTCTTTCTTTCTTTCTTTAGGACCTCCTGCCTCCAGCCGCCCCGCCCGGTCGAACAGCCCGTCTCCAATATTTTTTATAACTAATACACAAAAGTGTTCAATGAAAATGTTAAAAAAAAATTCACAATTTTTTTAATGCCCCTGTAATTTTACTCCTCTTCTTAGGCAGTCCCTCGGAACCGAGGATGACTTGCTTCCACATTAAAAATGAGTTCGCAGGTGACTGATGAGTCCAATGCGGGACCTACAGTCTCTCTCACAGGTGGGGCAGACGGTGGTTGAAGGGACGGGTGGGTGGGGTGCTTGGGTTGACGTGCGCTCCTTGCGCTGCCTGCGCTTGGCTTCCGCTTGCTCCCAGTGAAGAGACTCGAGGTATTCGGCGCCTTCCCGGATGCTGCTCCTCCACTTTGTGCGGTCTTGGGCCAGGGATTCCCAGGTATCGGTGGGGATGTTACACTTTTTCAAGGAGGCTTTGAGGGTGTCCTTGAAGTGTTTCCTCTGCCCACCTGGGGCTCTCTTGCCGTGCCGGAGCTCCGAGTAGAGCGCTTGTTTTGGGAGTCTCGTATCGGGCATGCGGACAATGTGACCCGTCCATCGGAGCTGATCGAGCGTGGTCAAAGCTTCGATGCTGGGGATGTTGGCCTGAGCAAGAACACGGACGTTGGTGCGCCTATCCTGCCAATGGATTTGCAGGATCTTGCGGAGGCAGCGTTGGTGGTACCTCTCCGGTGCTTTGAGGTGCCTGCTGTACATGGTCCATGTCTCTGAGGCATACAGGAGGGCGGGTATCACTACTGCTCTGTAGACCATGAGCTTAGTGCCGGGTTTGAGGTCCTGGTCTTCAAACACTCTAAACAGTCGCACCTATCTCAGCAAACAACAATCAGAGATAAAAAGATCAAAGTGTGAATGTCAGAGATAAAAAGGAAAAGGGCTGCCATTTTATGTTGACATTCTCTACGTCTACCCTATCAAACCCTTTCATAATCTTAAAGACCTCTATTGACTGCAGGCCAATCAGTATCGGAAAGAGAAAGGCGGGTTCGTGCTTCATGTGTTACCTACGGGGACAAAAGACGCAGTGTAATTTTTATCTTTACTTAATTTGGGGAAATACCTTCTTATCCCCACAGGATCAAAATTTTTGTATGTTCGTAATTCATTGGTCTCTTTCTCAGAATTATTTTTATTCGTTCCTGGGATGTGGGCGTCGCTGGCAAGGCCAGCATTTATTGCCCATCCCTAATCGCCCTTGAGAAGGTGGTGGTGAGCCACCTTCCTGAACCGCTGCAGTCCGTGTGGTGAAGGTGCTCCCGCAGTGCTGTTAGGGAGGGAGTTCCAGGATTTTGACCCAGCGACGATGAAGGAATGGCCGATATATTTCCAAGTCAGGATGGTGTGTCACTTGGAGGGGAACTTGGAGGTGGTGGTGTTCCCATGCGCCTGCTGCCCTTGTCCTTCTAGGCATGGCTTTATGAAAAGATCATTTATTATATACCAGAAAAATACAGACCTAGAATAAAACAGTACCTACAGTTCAGGGCGTTCCGGACATGCAGGATATTTAGAATTGCCTTCTGACTTGCTATGGGCCCAAGGCGGGTGGATGGAGTTAAGATACAGACCAGCCACGATCTCATAGAATGGCGGAACAGGCTCGAGGGGCTGAATGGCCTCCTCCTGTTCCTATGTTCCTATGACTTCAAAATGCCTACCCTTGTTGAAGGAAAAGGGTTGTACTAACTATTCTGACCCCATAAAAGAAAGTTTTATCTATACTTAGGGTTGTCTCAGTCTTTGAGGTCTGTTGAGGCCTTGTAGAAGTCTCGATGCCCGCGGGTAGTAGAACCGCTGCCTGCTTGCAGCATGCAGACAGTGGTAGGGGGCCAGGTCCAAGCAGACTTTCCTTCTTTCCGACTGTGTGATCAGCATTTCCCGGGCCCAGCATGGGAGAGGTGGCGGTTGGCCCCGGGAGGTGTTAGTAACTGCCCTGAGGTGCCTCCATTGAGCACAAGGTCCTTGCAGTGGCCTTCTCTCCCCATCCACTCTGTCTGCACCAACTTGCCCGTTGACGGCCTTGTTCTCTACCGAGGCCCCTCTACTGCCCCTTTAAGGTCCTCACCGCATCTTCTGGTGCAGTGGTGCCGTCCCCGGCGCAGCACCGCCGGACTCTCCTCCTTTGCCCAGACGGTCTCACTCTCACCTCCAGGGTCCGACTGTGCATATTTACTGAGCTTCGACCCAGGGAAATGGGTTGGCTGGGGGCGGGAGGAGGGTGGGGGGGGTTGGTTAGGGGGTCAGGGGCTGGGGCAGATATAAAGGGGTGGGGGGAAAATCCCCCCTCCCTCTCTCCCACTTTGAATTCTGCTTCAAAGAGCAGAAATTCCCCCACCTCCCTCCCCAGTCCTGTCTCGGTCCACACCTGAAAATTGGAGACCAGCATGAGTCATCGGTTTCACAATATGAGTCCAGGAAAGATGGGGAGAAATTTAGAAACACAATGGGGGGAGAAATTCAGTATCGCCCCGTTTGGGGGCGGTAACTTTTGCAAGCTGGGAAAATTAGCGCCAGGCACTAATGATTCCCAGCTTTTGCAAAATTCGGTGTTTGTGCTCCAGGAAGGAGGTGGAGCACTAAATCAAGCACTACCACTTCCTTCCTGGAGCGCTAAAGGACGCAGGCGGCGGGGCGGTAGTGGTGCAGCGCTGCACAATGTCCCGTGCAGTGCTGCCAAGATCCCGAGGCTCCTTCCCTCATTTAAAGGGACAGGCCATCGCTGCAGGCTCTGCACTGGGACCAGTTAGCTGGTCCCCGACGGCGGCCGCGACCCGACCCAATCAGCCCCGTGCACTCCAGCAGAGGGCCGGGCTGATCGATCGCGGCCGAAGGCAAAATGGAAAAAATTGATAGAATACCTTGCAACAGTTGCTATACGTACCGCGCCAACATTCCCTTTAACTTGCGCCCCCGAAGCGCCCGGCCTCCCGATGAACGTCTCCTGCAGCTGCCGGTGTTTTCGCCCGGCAGCGCTGCAGCGGGCGGAACCAAAGTTCGGGTCCGGGGCGCTAACGGGGCGATGTGCGCGCCGATGACGTCACGATCTCCGGGCGCAGGAGATCGTGGCGCAACGTGTTACCGCCATTGCAAGCCTCTCGGCCAATTGAGCAGGAGTTGTTCATTTCGCCGCGTCCAGTCGGTAAGTCGTTTGGGCCCCATTAGCGGCCCCCTGAGGCGCTAACAGGAGGCGCTAAAGTACCAAATTTCTCCCCCAAGTTATTTTGGTGAGTAATCTTATGAATTATTTGCTATGATTTTACAAAAAGTAGTTTGCTGATTTTCATTTGGCCCTCATTATTTATTGATGTGTAGTGGAATTTGTGTCATTTTTGGATGCGTTGTATCCATTTTATGTTTAGTGTACTTCTTGATAGAGATTGATAGAGCCATGTAAGAAAAGAAAAGAAAAAAGAATTGCATTTCTAGAGCACCTTTCAAGACCTCAGGAACTCCCAAAGCGCTTTACAGCCAATGAAATACTTTTTTTGAAGTGGAGTCACTGTTGTAATGTAGGAAACGCGGCAGCCAATTTGCGCACAGCAAGCTCCCACAAACAGCAATATGTTAATGACCATCTGTTCATTTTTCAGTGATGTTGATTGAGGGATAAATATTGGCCCAGGACACCGGGGAGAACTCCCCTGCTCTTCTTCGACATAGTGCCGCGGGATCTTTTACATCCACATGAGAGGGCAGACAGTGGCCTTGGTTTCACGCCACATCCGAAAGACGGCACCTCCGACAGAGCAGCACTCCCCTCAGTACTGGGCACTGGAGAGTCAGCCTACATTATCTAGGGATGGACATATCGCCGTTCCTTCATCGTCGCCGGGTCAAAATCCTGGAACTCCCTCCCGAACAGCGCTGTGGGAGCACCTTCACCACACGGGACTGCAGCGGTTCAAGAAGACGGCTCACCACCACCTTCTCGAGGGCAATTCGGGATGGGCAATAAATGCTGGCCTTGCCAGCGACACCCACGTCCCAGGAACTAATAAAGAAAACCTACGTGCTCAAGTTTCTGGAGGGGGACTGGAACCCGCAATCTTCTCACTCAGTTGGCAAGAGTGCTGCTAACGGAGCCACTGCTAACATGAGTGCACCATGTGAGGAACAGCACCTCATCTTCCGATTAGGCACTTTACAGCCTTCCGGACTCAATATCGAGTTCAACAATTTCAGATCATAACCTCGGCCCCCATTACATTTTTATTTATATTTTTTATCCACACCTTTGTTTTGTGCCCTTCCCCCTTTTCTCTCTCCCACATGGCAGCTGTCTCCCATTCTACCAGCACATTTCACACCTAATCTAGAGCCGTCTTTTGTCTCCACTAGTCCTATCACCATCTCGTCTCGTTTTGAATACCTCTTAATGTCTCTTCACTTCTCTTGTTCTCTCCCAGCCTGGCCTCTTAATCTATTTTATTTCCGGTGCTTTTCCAGTCTTGACAAAGGGTTTGACCCGAAACGTTGACTCTATTTCTCTCTCCACGGATGTTGCCTGGCCTGCTGAGGTTTTCCAGCATTTTCTGCTGTTATTTCAGATTTCCAGCATCTGCAGTATTTTGCTATCGTGCTAACATGAGTGTGCTAGATTCACAGAATAACACCACCCCCCCCCCAACCCCCACCAGAAATCGCGCCAGTTCTGCTTTTCCTGCAGCCAATGATGCAGGATTGTTAGCTGCGGGTTGGCCTAAGTGAGATCCGGAATGTCATTTCCCAGACTGAATGCCATTAGGAATGTGACACCAGAACAACTGTTTGATTTTTTTTTTAGATGGTTTCTTCTATTGTCAGCCCCTCCCCACCAATGGAGCGGCAAGGTGCTCTCATTGGGCAGACAGCCAGCAAGTACTGAAAATAGGCCTGTGCCCCCTTTATGCAAATAGCCCCCCCCCCCCCGTGGGTTTCGGACGGGGTCAATGCCAGCCCGGACTTGTGGGTGAAAGTCCCGCCCTTCTGTAATTCCAGTGGTGCAGCTGCCTGCCAGGAATTTCAGGGCTCGAGTGTGGGCTAGCTATTCATGCACGGGAGGCACCACAGCTGAAGCTGATCTCATCCTCATCCAATGCAGGAACACGCACACTTTTCAACAGGAGTCATTGGATGGTGATCGGGAGTGGGGACTGACATGAATCAGTCATTCATGAAAGAAAGACTTATGAAATAATACTGAGTGGCCTATGGGTGGCGCTGTCCAGGGAGAGTATAAATACTCGGGCACAGGCCCAGCTTGCGCTGGACATTCTTAACAGGAACTAGTGAAGGACACAACTAGACCTCCATGTTGTAAAACAGTTGATTAAAGCTTTGTTTAATGCTTAGACCAAGTGCCTAGTAGTTTTCTTACATCAGGGACCACTGCCTTATATTTCCCCTCTCTCTCGCCCAGGGTGCTGAGGCCAATTATAGAACTTCTCGCTCTGTCCCCAACCCACACTCCGCATCTTAAATAACGTAACACAGCAGAGGCTGGGGTCTACCTGACTCTTCCTGGGAATCTTCCTGGCTCAGTACTAAATACTCAGAAAGATCGAACAGGCTGGGGCTCTTTTCTCTAGCAAAGAGAAGGTTGAGGGGTGACCTGATAGAGGTTTTTAAGATTATGAAAGGGTTTGATAGGGTAGACATAGAAAAGATGTGTGGTATTACATTTTGGTAGGAAGAATAGGGAGGTCACTTATCACTTGGAGGGTGCGAGTCTGGGTGGGGTAGAGGAACAAAGAGATCTCAGAGTACAAATACACAAATCACTAAAAGTTGCGACACAGGTTAGAGAGGCCATAAAAAAAGCAAACCAAGCACTCGGGTTTATTTCTGGAGGGATAGAACTGAAAAGCAGAGAAGTTATACTAAACCTGTATCGAACCTTGGTTAGACCACACAGAGTACTGCGTACAGTTCTGGTCACCATATTATAAAAAGGATATAGAGGCACTGGAGAGGGTGCAGAGAAGATTTACAAGGATGATACCAGAAATGCGAGGGTACACCTATCAGGAAAGGATGAACAGGCTGGGTCTCTTTTCTCTTGAAAAAAGAAGGCTGAGTGGTGACCTAATAGAGGTCTTTAAAATTATGAAAATTTTTGATAGAGTGGACACAGAGAGAATGTTTCCACTTGTGGGGAAGAGCATAACTAGAGGCCACCAATATAAGATAGTCACCAAGAAATCCAATAGGGAATTCAGAAGAAACTTCTTTACCCAGAGAGTGGTGAGAATGTGGAACTCACTACCACAGGGAGTGGCTGAAGCGAATAGTATAGATGCCTTTAAGGAGAAGCTAGGCAAACACGTGACGGAGAAAGGAATAGAAGAATATGCTGATGGGGTGAGATGAAGAAGGGTGGGAGGAGGCTGGTGTGGGGCATAAACGCCAGCATGGGCAGGTTGGGCCGAATGGCCTGTTTCTGTGCTGTAAGTACTATGTAAGGCGATGTAAGTACTTTACCGGTGAATGCAGTTACCCACAGAAGGGAGCTCACATTGTGTGTTCTGTTAGACAAATACATGACATTCTAATTAAAAGTTGTCAATTGTAGATGTAGACGGAAATTAAATTGACACAGAGGCATCAATGTGGCATAGTGGCATAGTGGCAGCACGGTGGCATAGTGGTTAGCACTGTTGCCTCACAGCGCCAGGGACCCGGGTTCGAATCCGGCCTCGGGTGACTGTCTGTGTGGAGTTTGCACATTCTCCCCGTGTTTGCGTGGGTTTCCTCCGGGTGCTCCGGTTTCCTCCCACAGTCCAAAGATGTGCGGTTAGGTTGATTGGCTATGATAAATTGACCCTTAGTGTTAGGGGGATTAAATACGTGGGGATAGGGTGGGACATGTGTTGGTGTAGGGGTTACGGGGATCGGGTGGGATATGTGTCGGTGCAGGCTCGATGGGCCGAAATGGCCTCTATCTGCACTGTGGGGTTTCTGTGATTTCTGTGAATGTAACAAAGCAATGTTCTTCACAAATAAAAACAGAAAATGCTGGAGATACTCAGCAGGTCAGGCAGCATCTGTGAAGAGAGAAACAGAGTTGCCTTGAATATCGCTTAATGTCTCTTAACCTCTCCTGCCTTCTATCCTATCACAGACCTTTCATTCCCCCGACCCCTTGCCCAGCCCCTACACTTGCTTAAAAGTCTGTTCCATTTCCTGCTTTTTTCCAGTTCTGACGAAGGGTCATCGACCTGAAACGTTAACTCTGTTTCTCTCTCCATGGATGCTGCCTGACCTGCTGAGTTTCTCCAGCATTTTCTGTTTTTATTTCAGATTTCCAGCATCTGCAGTATTTTCTTTTTGTATTACCCTGTACTGTTAATGTATAATAATGTCGCCTTATCTGAGGAAGGATGTTCTTGCCATGGAGGGAGTGCAGCGAAGATTCACCAGACTGATACCTGGGATGGCAGGAATGACGTATGAGGAGAGATTGGGTCGATTGGGCTTATACTCGCTGGAGTTCAGAAGAATGAGAGGGGATCTCATTGAAACTTATAAAATTCTAACAGGACTGGACAGACTAGATGCAGGAAGGATGTTCCCGATGGCGGGGGAGTCCAGAACCAGGTGTCACAGTCTAAGGATAAGGGGTAAGCCATTTAGGACTGAGATGAGGAGGAATTTCTTCACTCAGAGAGTGGTGAACCTGTGGAATTCTCTACCACAGAAGGCAGTTGAAGCCAATTCATTAAATATATTCAAGAAGGAGTTAGATATATTTCTTAAGGCTAAAGGGATCAAGGGATATGGGGAGAAAGCAGGGACAGGGTACTGAATTTGGATGATCAGCCATGATCTCATTAAATGGCAGAACAGGCTCGAGGGGCCGAATGGCCTACTCCTGCTCCTATCTTCTATGTTTCTATGTTCTTCACAATGTTGCCTGTGCTCAGTAGTGAAACCATTGCAGTTAAATAGTTCTTAGATACTCCATGATGACGTGGCGTAGCATTCCTTTTGTGATCTTCCAGCTCGCGAAGACAATGTTACTTTCCCCAGTTGTGAATGAGACAACGTCGGCTGAGGGAATATAAGAATATACCTTTTGTGCGCCTAATCAGTCAGCAACCCACCAATTCCAAGGGGAATTTCTGTTTGGCTAGCTCACTTGCATGTATCAGCCAGTTGTTTTGACAAACCTTGTCAGACGATGATTACGTTTATTGTGAAATGTCTACCCATCTTCTGCAGGCATCTTAAATTCTCAAACTGTCCGAACCAATTTTGTTTCAGGAATTGAAGGATCAGCAGTGACTAATAGAATGAGGAAAAACAAGTGGGTGTGATCGATGTTGTCAGTAAGCGGTCAGTAAGTTGCCTTGCTGTCTCTGTGATTTACAGGTCGAATCTCCCGGTTGAAGTGCAAGGTTTTATTTAGATCGTCAACAACTGATTCACCACCAGATGACTGACACCTTCGAGCAGCCAAGGACAGTGATGCAATTTAGCATATGTTTGACAGTAAGCATATTGCTTAATCTAAAAGGAAGCCACTAGTGGATTTTTTAATGTCTAACGTGTGTATCCAATGCCTTGTAGATTTGATGCAATTTTCTTTTTACAGATTTCTATAAATCCTGCTCACAGTTTGTATCCCAATGTGGCTATTAAGTTAAGATAGAAAGACGTGTATTTGTATTTACATTTCACCTTGTGGCGCTTCTCTCAAAGGGCTTTTTTCAAAACAATGACACACCTTGAAACGCAGTGACTGTTTTTAACGCAAGTAATTGTAGAAGCCATTTTGCGCACAAGGTCCCACAGACAGCAATGAAAGAAAGACTTGCATTTCTATAGCGCCTTTCACAACCTCAGGATGATCCAAAGTGCTTTACAGCCAATGAAGTACTTTTTGAAGTGTATTCACTGTTGTAATGTAGGAAACGCGGCAGCCAATTGCGCACAGCAAGATCCCACAAACAGCGGTGAAATAAATGATCCGATCATCTGTTTTAGGTGCTGATTGAGGGATAAATATTGGCCAGGTCACCAGGGAGAACGCCCCTGCTCTTCTTCGAATAGTGTCGTGGGATCTTTTACGTCCACCGGAGAGGGCCAACCGTGCGGCATTCACTCAGCACTGCACTGGAGTGCCAGCCTAGATGCTGTGCTCAAGTCCCTGGAGTGTGACTTGAACACACAACGTTTTGACTCAGAGGCGAAAGGGAGTTGAACGATTAGTTGACAGCCTGTTCATTTTTAGTGATGTTGGCCGGGGAGGGGGGAGGAATGTTGGCCAAGATAGTGGAAGAACTTCCTACTCTTCTTTGAATAGTGCCCTGGGATCCTTAACGTCCACCTGAATAGGAAGATAGGGACTCCTGTTTAATATCTCCTCCAAAGGACAGCACCTCCATCAATGAAGCACTGCCTCACTACTGTACTAAAGTATCAGCACAGTTTATGTAGTCAAGTCCCAGAATGGCACTTGAACCCGCAACCTTCTGATTGAAAGGCGAGAGTGCTACCAGCTGGGCTAGATTAACAGCTTAGCCTGCCGGCACCACCACTCATTCTGCTGGTGTACTGTTGAACTTGTGAGCCTGGGCGGAGACTATTGGCGGGCCATTCATACTTGGGAGACATTACAGTCAATTCCAAGCCCCTTTTCACTTGGCATTCAAACACACAAACCTTCCAGTAAGTCTCATTGGATAGCAATCAGGGATGGGAAGGAACCCAGTCTGACTTTTCCCTTCCCTACGCCAGGAGCGCTGGGGCCAATCACAGTGCCCCCACCCCAGCTGAGATCAGCTATGACACCCGCAAACCTTCACCATCTGTACACACACCACACATTGAACAGCACATCAAGATAACACAATGGGGGAAAAATTCGGTCGCACCCCCCTTGGGGGTAGCTAACTTCGCCAGGGCGCTCCTGGAAGCGCTCCACCTCCTTCCCGGGGCGCTACCATTCAATATTGCGGCACTTCTTGCAACAGCGCCACGCGCGTCGACACGTCGCGCCACCCTCCCCTGATTAAAGGGGAGGGGCCTAGCGCTGCGCGCACCGGGGCCCTGCTGGACCACCGGGGACCGAGGTGCCGGGAAAACAGCCCGGCACTCAAGAGGAGCACCGGACTGCCCGATTGCGGGCGGCACCCCGCATGAGGAAACGGAAAGGGGGCAGTTACTGGCAAAAAAGATGGCCGCCCGGCGCCTATCCTTAATTAGCGCTGCCGTGGCCGCAACAGTGCCCCCCCTGATCTTGTCGGACATATCGTCCAGCAGTAGGTCAGGGGGCGCGACTGAAGTTTGCGGCCGGGGCGCTGCGCATGGCGATGACATCATCGCTGGAGGCGCAACGCCACGGGGCGCTACTGGCAACCACCGCCGTTAACCTCCTGCTGAATTTCACGGGAGGCGTTAGCGGCGCCGCGCTAACGGGGCGCAAAGCAACCCAATTTTTCCCACTATGTTCGTTACTTCAGCTAATGTTAGTACTGGGCCAGAAATTCAGGTCTCCACGGGTGAGTACGCACTGGGTACTCACCCATAGGCCCAACAAAAGTGCCAGTTTCGTGCATGCACTGCGCATGTGCGGGAAACCGGAACTTCCGTTCCCTTAAAGGAAGGGGTTCAGAGGTCGAACGCGTGCGCCGGAGAGGCAGCGCGTATGCCTGGAACTTCCGTTTGTTTTCCAGGTTTTCCCGGGAGGGTAAGTCTCCAGGAGCTACGCTTTTAAAAAGCAGTCGTAAGGCCTGCTTTTAACAAGGTAAGTGGTGAATTAAGTAAAATTAAAACATTTTTTCCACAGGTTTATTATTTTTAAATACTTTAAAGAAAGGTAAGTTTATTTTAGCCCTGTTAGAAACTGTAATTAATTTTTTCAAAAATTTAAATTATTGTTTAAAATAGTTATTTTATGTAATTTCTAGTTATTTTTAAAATGTGATTTTTAAAAAAATTTATTTGAAGTTTTAGTTATGTTTTGGGCTGAACTGTATTCATAGATTTGACAGGTCTTCCTGTCAAATCTATGAATAGAGATTCCCTGCTCCGATTGGCACTCCATAGCCCACGTGATCCCAGGGGACGCTTCGAACTAACTGCGCCCCTGGGATACGCAAGCACTGCGTGCCGGCAATTGGAGCAGGCCCAGGATCGGAATCCCACGCGGGCCCACAGCACAACGGCCGGCGCGCTAGGTAAGTGCAGGTCGGAGGCTTGCACCTGCGGGAAGCCTCTGACCCGAATTTCTGGGCCAATATATGTAGGCTAGATTGGATAATCCTACAATCAGTCACCATGTCCTGATTGTAGTGTTTAATATGTGGTTAACCCATGGCTCAGAGAGTTCTGCACAAGTTTTAGACTTTGTGCTAAAGTTATGCCAGTAGCAGCCTGTAGTCATGTCACTGAGAATTTCCTCAGGGGTTTCTCCCGATTGGCTGCCATAACGGATGATTGCCGGAAACCCTGTTTACACTTCCATCAGGAATTTACGCCGATCTTCCGACGAAGTTAAAGCAGCCAATGGGGAGAACCCTCGAGGATCCTTCCGAGAATTAGTACATCAGTTGCTGAATTGCGTTCTAATTGCTCTGCTCTATCTACACTGAGAGTACTCATGTAAGTGGCCTGATGCCAGAATAGTTCTGCGTTGGCTCAAGTGCAACAGTTGTAGCCAGCAGGCTGTCGCAGAATCCTATATGAATTATGATAGCCATTAAAACTGCCCTATCAGCTTACCAGCACAACAACAATGCCCTTTGGACTATCAGGTGTCTCAGCAGAAAGCAGACTCCCAGCTCCTCCGGTAGGCTAAAGGATAAATGTGCAAAGTGTTATGAGAAAGTACTGGGAAAGATTATGCTTTGCAGCCTGGAAAGGAAGGGTCTGAGATGGCCTATGGGAATGGAAAAGGTGAATCCGGAATATGGATTATGGCCTGGACCCCCAAAGATTCCAGGTGACATTTTTTTTATTCCACTTACCATAGCCCGGGGAAAAAGGGCCATTAAGGCCACCACAAAGTTTATCCAAGGCAACCACAGCCCCCACCACTCCCCCCCCCCCCACCGACAAACTTCCCAGCCTGTGGGACAAGGCAGGCTCCTTAGATCATAGAATCAAACAGCACAGAAGGAGGCCATCTGGCCCATCATGCCTGTGCCGGCTCTTTAAAAGGACTATTCAATGAGCCCCACTCGCCCGCTTTTTCCCCATAGCCTTAAAAAGGTCTCCGATTCAAGTATTTATCCAATTCCCTTGTGGTGCAGGTGCCCACTGGGCCTGGTGGAATTTCTACTGAGGCCACAAACTCTGGGAGGATCACCAGCGATCGCAATACTGGTATAATTGCCGGGACCCTTGGCCGATGCATTTTCTGGGCCAATGTAAATTCCCAGTGTAAGCGGATGAGTAAGGCTGGTCAGACGTACTGGATGCTCCTATTTGCTCCAATACTCAATACTCTACTGCACTTATCCAGGCATGCACCCACAACATGTGACATCACCCATACATGTTCCACATCTACAGAAACTTAATCAGAAACTTAAATGGACCAGCCACATAAATACTGTGGTGACAAGAGCAGGTCAGAGGCTGGGTATTCTGCGGCAAGTGTCTCATTCCCAACTCCCCAAAGCCTTTCCACCATCTACAAGGCACAAGTCAAGGAGTGTGATGGAATACTCTCCACTTGCCTGGATGAGAGCAGCTCCAACAACACTCAAGAAGCTCGACACCATCCAGGACAAAGTAGCCCCGCTTGATTGGCATCCCATCCACCACCTTAAACATTCACTCCCTCCACCACCGATGCACCATGGCTGCAGTGTGTGCCATCTACAAGATGCACTGCAGCAACTCGCCAAGGCTTCTTCGACAGCACCTCTCAAACGCGCGATCTCTACTATCTAGAAGGGCAAGGGCAGCAGGCGCATGGGAACACCACCACCTCCAAGCTCCCCTCCAAGTCACACACCATCCTGACTTAGAAATATATCATCGTTTCTTTATAGTCGCTGGGTCAAAATCCTGGAACTCCCTCCCTAACAGCACCGTGGGAGCACCTTCACCACACGGACTGCAGCGGTTCAAGAAGGCGGCTCACCACCACCTTCTCGAGGGGCAATTAGGGATGGGCAATAAATGCTGGGCCTTACCAGCGACGCCCACATCCTGTGAATGAATTATAAAAACAATGGTTTCTGGTTAAAAACTGGAGTGCTACTGCGTCTAGCCAATAGAACCCGGCTGGTGCATTATTTAATGTTCCTCATAATGTCAGCTGTGGCTCAGTGGCAGCACTCTCATCTGAGGCAGACGGTTGTGGGTTCAAGCCTTGCTCCAGGACTTGAGAGTCTGCAATCAAGGCTGACACTCCAGCGCAGTACCGAGGGAGTGCTGCACTGTCAGAGGTGCTGTTTTCGAACGCGACGTTAACCTGAGGCCCTGTCTGCTTTCTTGGTTGGATCTAAAGATGCCACGGCACTATTTGATAGAAGAGCAGGGGAGGTCTCCCCGGTGTCCAGGCCAATATTTATCCCTCAATCAACATCGCGAAAACAGATTGACCGTTAATCACATGGCTGTTTGTGGGAGCTTGCTGTGCGCAAATTTGCTGCCACGTTTCCTACATTACAACACTTCAAAAGTAGCCAAGCACTTTGGGGACATACTGAGGTCGTGAAAGGTGCTATATAAATGCAAGTTCTTTCTTTCTTCTTCTATTAGTCAATGAGGCTGGGTACATGGAACAAGCTGATTACTGAGGACAGATGCGCTGCAGATTTAAATACCCTATGGGAATTATAATGTAATGCAGTTTGAGAATGAATCATTGACCATTCATAGTGCCAGCAATTAAGCTGCTATTTTCATACAAACACAAAGGGAGAAGGGCTTTCATTTATATAACATCAACTTGCATTTAGATACAGCCATATCACATCACTCAGGACACCAGTCCCAAAGCACTTCATGTGCAATGAATTACTTTGGAAGCGCAGTCACTGCTGTCAGTGAGGCAAGCGTGCAAACAGCAAGATCCCGCAAACAGCAATGCCATGAATGACCAGAAGGAGGTCAGTGGAAATAAAAATCGTTGGAGATGTAAAAGAGGTCGCCGACTCGCTCTCACCCGTTTTACTCTGCCGCACCAATCAAAATTGCCCCCCTGTGAATGTAGATATATGCACCTATGTAAAAAGCTTATCGAAAGTATCTCTCTAAAAGGACTCTGAAAAAAAGACTGAGATTTTTAAATGCTTTGTTAATTTATTTTCAGGAAATAGTTTAAATTATCAGAGAAAGTTAAGTGCTGTAGTGGCATTACAGCGGGTACAGTAGCATAGTGGCTCTGTTACTGGACTAGTAATCCAGAGGCCTGGGCTGATAATCCAGCGATATGAGTTCAAATCATCACCACGGCAACTGGGGAATTTTAATTGAATTAAATAAATCTTAATTAGTAATGATGAAACTATCGGATTATCATAAGTAAACTCATCTGGTTCACTAATGTTCTTTAGGGAAAGAAATCTGCTGTCCTTACCCGGTCTGGCCTATAATATGTGACTCCAGACCTACAGCAATAACTCTGGCCCAGTTGTATCAAACCTGCTACGCACCAACATAGTGGCTCAAGAAGGCAGCTCACCACCACCTTCTCAAGGGATGGGCAATAAATGCTGGCCCTTGGCAGTGACGCCCACATCCTTTGAATGACTTTAAAAAAAAGTGTTGTTGTAACTTGATTCTGTGTATGTTTGTTTCTCATCATAAACTCGATTAGTATTTTTAGCTTGAACGACATGGTCAAGACATGGTGTTTTTCCATCAATCGGACAAGTCAAGAGTTTACAGTGGTGTCATTTCTGCTGTATGCATCAGTGGTACAGTCTCTCCCTCTTAGCCAAACAGATTATCTGGTCATTATCACATTGCTGTTTGTGGGAGCTTGCTGTGTGCAAATTGGCTGCCGCATTTCCTACATTACAACAGTGACTACACTTCAAAAAGTACTTCATTGGCTGTAAAGTGCTTTGGGACATCCTGAGGTCATGAAGGGCGCTATAGAAATGCAAGTTCTTTTTTCTTTTTCAAATCTGTGTAACTGGGATAAGGAGCTGGCAACTTAGCTCAGCCCTGGGACACAAATAGAACGAGAGACTCTGGTTTTCAGGAGGGGTGGATTCCAGTGATGGGCTGATGCCGATACATAGCGTTCTCGGGACTGGGCTGGGTCAACCTGTTGCAGCCCAGCAGCGCTCAACAGGCTGCATGTTATCCTGTATCGAACAGCCAATAGAAACATTGACCTCATGTTGCAACAGTATGTGCTATCTCAGTGCCAACTCTGCCTGCCATGCAGCTTATGAACCGTGCCAGTAACATTGACCGGTTGAGTTAGGAGATACTATCAGCTGAGCAAGACCAGGAATTTAGGAATGTTCGAGTGAGTCATGTCTGGCAGCGTTTAAGTGACTTGCTCTGTACTGTTCATCCCTTGCTCCAGTTCTCTCCCCTCTTCTCTCGAAGGTGCTGACTCCTGGGGTACAGTTCCACTGGGCCGCAGCCACCGTCTGGTACTTCGCCAAGTGGTCATTCTTCAGCAGCTTCTTTGATCTTAAATGAGTTTAATTACTAACCTGACCTGCCTGCTTATGAGGAATGTGCCATTGACTTGTACCACAGGCATTTTGAAAGTCACGGCAGTGTGACAGCTGCCGGTCTTTGCATTGTTTGGAAGTGAATCAGACGAGAGCAACAGCCATAAAGGAGTTCTCTTCCCTCCCCCTCACCCCCACCTCCCTCCCCACCCCTCCAATTTTCTCCTGAAGATGGTGACCCTTGCCGATGTGTGTGGTTCAACGGGTGCCAGTAGCCATTCAGCACTTGTCTTATTTTGGTGCCACGCCATTTAGGAGTGAAGTCAGGAAGCACTCATTTTCACACAGAAGGGTAGTGGAAACCTGGAACATTCTCCCCCCACCCCCCACCACCCCCCCCCGCCCCGAAAGCTGTGGCTGCTGGGGGGCAATTGGAGCATTCAAGACCGAGATCGATAGATTTTTTTGTTAAGTAAGGGCATCAAGGGATACGGAGCAAAGGCAGGTCAGTGAAGTTGTGATAGGGATCAGCCATGATCTGACTGAATGGCGGAACAGGCTCGAGGGGCTGAATGGCCTATTTCTGTGCCTATGTTCCTTTTGTACTCGGTGTGTGAACCTGGAATGCACCAGCAGAAAATTTGATCACAGTGAGCTTCACAGCTGCATTGGATTTTGTCCTCACACATTCGATGGTATTCAGGAGCTGGAGCTATGGTTGATTTTATGTTTCCTTCATTAGCCCTTTGGGGGCCATGATTTCTACAGCAATGTTAGTTCTACACCATATTTTATAGTTTGCATTTGGCAGGGTGACTCGATTATTAGTTCCCAGATGACTGGTTCGGTTTAGTTGAGGCAAAGGCAGAAGAAATTTAATACCTACTTGTTGATCTGCCACGCATGTACAGGAGTGTGGCATGAAGGAGCCCTAGTAAAACTGAAGTCAATGGGAATCAGGGGGAAAACTCTCCACTGGCTGGAGTCATACCTTGCACAAAGGAAGATAGTTGTGGTGATTGAAGGTCAATCATCACAGCCCCAGGACATCGCTGCAGGTGTTCCTCAGGGCAGTGTCCTAAGCCCAACCATCTTCAGCTGCTTCATCAATGACCTTCCCTCCAACATAAGGTCAGAAATGGGGATGTTCGCTGATGACTGCACAGTGTTCAGTGCCATTCACAACTCCTCAGATAATGAAGCAGTCCATGCCCGCATGCAACAAGACCTGGATGACGTTCAGGCTTGGGCTGATAAGTGGCAGGTAACATTCGCGCCACAGAAGTCCCAGGCAATGACTATCTCCAACAAACGAGAGTCTAACCACCGCCCCTTGACATTCAATGGTGTTACCATCGCCGAATCCCCCACCATCAACATCCTGGGGGTTACCATTGACCAGAAACTTAACTGGACCAGCCACATAAATACTGTGGCAACAAGAGCAGGTCAGAGGCTGGATATTCTGCAGCAAGAGTCTCACCTCCTGACTCCCCAAAGCCTTTCCACCATCTACAAGGCACAAGTAAGGAGTGTGATGGAATACTCTCCACCTGCCTGGATGAGTGCAGTTCCAACAACACTTAAGAAGCTCGACACCATCCAGGACAAAGCAGCCCACTTGATTGGCACCCCATCTACCACCTTAAACATTCACTCCCTCCACCACCGGCGTACCGTGGCTGTTGTGTGTACCATCTACAAGATGCACTGCAGCAACTCACCAAGGCTTCTTCGGCAGCACCTCCCAAACCCATGACCTCTTCCACCTAGAAGGACAAGGGCAGCAGGTGCATGGGAACGCCACCACCTCCAAGTTCCCCTCCAAGTCACACACCATCCTGACTTGGAAATATATCGCCGATCCTTCATCGTCCTTGGGTCAAAATCCTGGAACTCCCTCCTTAACAGCACTGTGGGAGCACCTTCACCACACGGACTGCAGCAGTTCAAGAAGGCGGCTCACCACCACCTTCTCAAGGGCAACTAGGGATGGGCACTAAATGCTGGCCTTGCCAGCGACGCCCGTATCCCGCTGCCCTTGCCCTTGTCCTTTTACATGGTGGAGGTCAGGGGTTTGTGAGATTCTGTCGAAGAAGCCTTGGCTTTGTGTAGGTAAGAGTCTGCTGCCGGTTCTCCATTAGTCATTCCATTGGGATTCTCACAGAAATAAAATCTAAACACCAAGCTGAACTGGAGCTCCACCCCAGACTTTAAATGCTGGCTATGTAAGTGAGGGCTGATGATGATATACCAGGATAATAATTGTATAAGTATAATAATAGGAACTTTTGCTACAATTAACAACCATAATTGTATAATTGCTGGATGGATGAGCTAGTGACAACACCCAGGCACTTTCCGTTCTTAGATGCCCTACGTGCAGCTCTGCAAACGCTAAGGTGAATTTAAAGATTGCAAAAATTGCTTCTGTCACATGAAATAATCTGAGATAAGCACCATAACACAGTCAAAAATCAGGTATTTGTGAATGGCCTAGTCAATCATCTCTCATTCTGTTTTACAGCAGTCATCTGCAGCTGTGTACCAGTCAAAAGGTAGGCTGGGATGAAGATGGTTCTTTGGCCCATTTCATCTCATCCTTTCAGAATACCAATGCATTACAGCCTAGCTGAGCAGGCAGACAGGACATCAGCTTAACATCGCATTCAAAGGGCAGCAACTCCGACAATGCAGCACCTCCGATAATGCAGCACCTCCGACAATGCAGCACTGGAGTGTCAGCCTAGATGTGAGTCCCTTAAATGAGGTATAAGAGCTACGAACCAAACCAAGTTAATACCACAACATGCTACTTGTCCAAAACTGCCAGTGCAGTGCTGAGGGAGTGCTGCACTGTTGGAGGTGCCATCTTTTGGATGAGACTTTAAACCGAGGCTCCATCTGTCCTTTCAGGTGGACGTAAAAGATCCCATGGCATGATTTTGAAGAAGAGCAGGGGAGTTCTCCCCGGTGTCCTGTCCAATATTTATCCCTCAAACAACACCTAAAAAACAGATTATCCGGTCGTTATCGCCATTGCTGTTTGTGGGAGCTTGCTGTGCGCAAATTGCCGCATTTCCTACATTATAACAGTGACTTCACTTCGAAGACTACTTCATTGGCTGTAAAGCGCTTTGGGACGTCCTGAGGTTGTGAACGGCGCTATATAAATTCAAGTTCTTTCTTTTTTTCTCTTCTTTTATTGGGAGTGGATCTGGGGGAAGGGCAGAGTCCTTCAGAAATAACTGCAGGAACCAAGAAGGCAAATTGGCTAATTTATCACTTTTCTCTTTTATTATTAAGAAACATTGGGGGGGAAATTCGGTAGCTTAGCGCCTCCCATTAGTGCCTGCAGATGGCGGTAATGGGGCGCTGATGCAGTAGCGCCGGGGTGAGGCGAATCCAGCGCCGCACGGCAAATCCCGCCCCCCCCCCCGTTGCGCCGCCGGTACTTGGTACCGCCGGGGACTTCAACGCCAGGCCGATTGTGATGTCAGCGAGCGTGCAATGCACACTGGGTGCTCGATGTGGAAAATTAATTGTCGCCACTTACCTTAGCGCCTCGACCAGACAGGGACAGGGAGAGCTGGCGTGCAGCTCCAGGAAGCTGGCTCCAGCGACGTTATTTAAAGGCATCAGCATTAATCACTCGCTGCTGTCAGGGCAGGTTAGTTTCAGTGGTTTCTTGTCAGTTTCACCCAGTGGAACAGTTTGTATGAGTCATTTCAAGCTTCTTTTGTATCAGCAGTCTTCTGGCAAGTGCAAAGTGGCTACATTTATTGTTCAAAGATTCAAACTGCTACACTTGGCAACATTAATGGGGGCTTGACTGGCGCCACCTCACCCTACAGGATCTATGGCGGAGGGAGCGTAGGCAGCGAGAAATACGGGAACATGTGAGCAGAGGGTTGAGGAGGGACATCAGGGCTCTCACCAGGAGATCTTACCCTATGAGGGTATTCCAACAGCACTTCTCCTTAATGCGAGGCCCAGTGTATTAGACTGCTCCGCATCACCAAGGTGGTGGTCACAGAACACTGCCACCTCCTCCAAACAGGCCTCCAACCTCACACCAGGATGACTTAAACCCCAGATATCTTTTGCTCACCACATGCCCATCATACCATCCCTGTGTCATGCCATATCACAGCGTCCTCCTGGGTGCAAAGGTGAAATGAGATAGACCACAAAATATTGCAAACATCATTAATAAATTTATGCATAAACATATCACCCATATCACATTTATTCTAATAACTAATGACCCTTGTGCCTGCCGTAGTTAAATAGCAGTCATTGTGTGCAAGGCGTGAGATGTGGGTGTGAGTGTGGTAGGTAGAGATTGTTGGTGGGCGAGCGCTGGGGTTGTGGTGCTTTGGGCAGTGTGTGAAGCTTGTGGTACAGATGGTGGTATGTAGCATTTGTTGAAGCGTTCAATCGCCCTGACCACCCAGCTGAGGTGGATCTGCCACGAGCACACAGGCTTCAGTCCTCCAGCTCCTTCTCTGTGCTGAGGCAGCTGCACAGCCAGCATTGCTGAGAATGAGGTGCTGCAGCATCAATGAACCTCCCCTTTAAGTACTAGTAAAAAGCCTGCAGCAATGCTGCGTGGCGCCTGATATTGGTCCACCCTTTACGTGTAATGCCAATGAGCTAAGCCTTTAAGACTTGAATTAGCGTCCCAATCATTTCTTTTGAGCAGTGAGAATGAAATTTGCGTGCAGTCTAAAGCATTAGCGCCTGGCGCTAATTCTCAAACTTTTCTAATGCTACCGCCCATTCCTGGGCTATAATGAATTTCTCGCCCCTAGATTTTGGGTCAATGGTATTAATGCAGGACATCAGCAAGGTTGAAAAGAAAGAAAGGGCTTGCATTTATATAGCAGCTTTCACATCTTCAAGACATCTCAAAGTGCTTCACAGCCAGTTCATTATACAGTAGAATGATACAGCACAGAAGGAGGCCATTCGGCCCATCGTGACTGTGCCGGCTCTTTGAAATGTATTTAAAGTTATTTAAATTATTTAAATGTATGTGCGCTTAAACGTACCTAAATTATTTAAATTCGCCTGTATTTAAATTTGTTTCGATTATTTTAGTCGAAGACTAGCAGTGAAGATGAGGTAAATCAAGAAGTAAGGTGATGTGACAACAAGCTTCGATTTTAAAACCTCGTACACGGTAGAGTAAATGGAAGACTGAGGGAGGTTAAGTGTTCCACAGTTTAGGAAAAGAATGAATTAAGAGTGGGCAACAGTACACGGAGGCTTGATTTCAACACTGTGAAGATGCAAGTAGGCGGAAAGATTTCATAATGGCAGATGCTGAAGTTAGCAGAAAAGAGAGGAAAGTTCAGAGGCGCAATGACCGTGATACTATCGATAAAGTAAAGAAAGGCAAGACAGGTTGCAACAGAGGAAGAGGTCGGAGGTTAAAGGTAAGAGAAGAATCACTTTTTCAGTTAACAAGCCAATTCTTGAATCCGTGCAAATGGCCACTAGCTAGAAGTGTCGAGATCGATCGGAAAAATGAATGCTCTTCACGTTACTGTACCCGACTACAAAGATAGATTGATGGTTGTCTGACAAGGAAATGGGACTTGCACTCAGTGAAAAACAAAAGAAAGAAAGAACTTGCATTTTGACAGCACCTTTCACGACCTCAGGATGTCCCAAAGCGCTTTACAGCCAATGAAGTACTTTTGAAATGTTATCACTGTTGTAATGTAGGACAATGCAGTAGTCAGTTTGCACACAGCAAGGTACCAGAATTAGATAATGACCAGATAACCTGTCTTAGTGATGTTGGTTGAGGGATAAACATTGGCCAGGACACCGGGGAGAGCTCCCTTGCTTCTCTTCGAAATAGTGCCGATTTTAATGGCCGGGCTTCATTAGCATGCCGCTTGTCCACTCCCCGACCCAAACAACCGGGAAGTGTCTGCAGTGCCCGGCCGTTAAAATCGGGCGGCAGGAGGCCATCGCCGGGGAGCTAGGTGTACGGTCCCCGACACAAGGTAGGTGCTAGGACTCCCGGTGGTGGGGAGTGGCAGGGGCAGGGTGGGTAGGAAGCCGGGGCAAGGGGAGACCCGAGGTTTCCTTGTGAGGACTGGAGGGGCATTCCTGCTCCTCTTGGCCCACAAGGAAACTGGAGAACTGGCACGATAGCAAAATACTGCGGATGCTGGAAATCCGAAATAACAACAGAAAATGCTGGAAAAACTCAGCAGGCCAGGCAACATCCGCGGAGAGAGAAATAGAGTCAACGTTTCAGGTCGAAACCCTTCGTCAGGACTGAGAGAAAACACAGGAAATGAAACAGATTAAAAGGCCAGTTTGGGGGCTGGGAAATGGGGGATGAAAGAACAAAAGAGAAGTGAAGAGACATTAAGAGGTATTCAAAACCAGACGAGATGGTGATAGGACTAGTGGAGACAAAAGACGGCTCTAGATGAGGTGTGAAATGCACTGGCAGAATGAGAGACAGCTGCCATGTGGGAGAGAAAAAAAGGGGGAAGGGCCAAAACAAAGGTGTGGATAAAAAATATATAAAAATGTAATAGGAGTCGAGGTTATGATCTGAAATTGTTGAACTCGATATTGAGTCCGGAAGGCTGTAAAGTGCCTAATCGGAAGATGAGGTTGTAAAGTCTGTGGGTTGTGCAGTAAATAAATACACAGACTTTTGAAGTACAAACAAACAGGTCTTTACTATTCAGAGGTCAGGGCGAATCTGCCCTAGTTATCCTGTAACATCACTTATATACTGGTGTGGTCACTGTCGGTATTACCGTATACAGAAGCCAATCAAATAGTGCCACACCTAAAGTAGTTCTCTTAAAGGTGAACGGTTACACTCAATCGTTCCCTTAAAGGTAGACGGGTACATACACTACAATCCTCCCTTTTTAGCTTATTACTTACAGGGTCCCCATTAAACATACACATCTTCAGCTTCACATAACAATTTACAGATATACTCTCGGTGGAGAACAAACAATTTACAGAGATAATTCCGGTGGAGTCAACGTCATATAAAACAGTTTACAGATATACTTTCGGTGGGAACAGTTCACAGGTTCAGTCTCTGCGGAAACAGTTCATAGATTCAGTCTCTGATCTTGACTCATTCCGAACAGCATCTCTTTGGTGTAGCCGGTTCACATGGCTAGCGTGACTCCTCCATAGCCTTTTCTTAACGTAACAGCTTGACCTTCCGTCCTGTTGAACCAGCAGTGCGGACTTTTACAACCAACTGGCTGTCTTGATAATTTTCGGGTTTTCAACTAATTTAGCTCCTTTCATGGTGTCCCGCCTGAGATGATAGTATTTTAGACAGTTATTATCTCCTGCTTCTTCTTTTTCTTTTCTGCCTTTTTGAAACTCTCGGAGCTCCTTTCTCTGCGGCCAGCTGTAGCGCCACCAACTCTCTATGTTCATTAGACCTTAAGTGCTTCATGCGGATTTCTGTACTTTGGGAGTTTTCATCACAAACTGGGCAGACCAGATCCTCGTAATATTCAGTGTCACTCAATAGGTCATGATAGTATTCGGGGTCGTCCTGAGTTAGGCCAGTGAGGGGCCCTTCTACTTCCTTCTTATCCAACTGGACGTTAGCCGACGGTGGTTCCTTCTCTGACCATCTTTCTTGAAAAGACTTCTTCAAGCATTCATATTCATCCCGCTCTTCCTGGGATGTCTGCCATTCCTTCACGCCTGGCCTCATTTGTGAGTTCAATACCTTCCCTTCCATCGGGGATTCCGTTATCAGGCTATTTAATCCTTCTACTGAAGTAGCTGTTTCCGCATTCTTCTGTTCCCCTTGACGTAATTCAGCATACTTTTGACATCCATGTGCAAGCTGTGTTGCCCCCTCAGCTCTCTCCGTGACTTTTGGAAGCTCCGAATTCTTTCCCTTTGAAACCTGAAACTCGTGTTCCCATTTTGGAATCTTGTCCCTCAGCGTGTATAAGAGTTGGCTGGCCGTTAACTCTTCTACGGGGACACTGTGGATTAGCGCCTTCTCCATTTCATCCACCTTTCCCTCCAATGTTTTCACCTTCCTTTCCTCCGGTCCTTTGGTTTTAAGCGCTCGAAGAAATTGCGCCTTGGTGTTCTCTAACTCCTGATCAGGGGCCATTCCTACAGTCTCTGTGTTCCTTCCATTGGCCTTTCCTTCCACTGCCCGGATTCCTAGTTGAATATGTTCTTCAAGTTGTTGGACCTCTGCCATTGCCGCCTCATATTTGTCTTGGGTTTCCTTCAATAATTTAACGAGTTCTTGGACATCTTGAATTTCACGTTCTGCTATGTCTTCCACCTCTAATTTTCCATCTACGGATGGAATCTCTACCGATGAGTCTGTCTTGGCCTGGAGCTCGTCAAACATTTCCTGCAGCCTTTGTAATTCTCGCTCATGTTCAAACTTTAGTTGTTCATATGCTTTCACTAAAACTAGCTTTTCGGAGGTTGCCGAGTTAACCCCTTCCAGGATTGTAGTCTGGGCCCGTTCATACTGTTCCTTCAACTTGTTACACTCTGCTTGCAATGAGTCGTAGAGATGAACTGGGATAAAATCCTGGCTTCCTGAAGATTCCTCTTCCTTTAGGTCGTTCTGTAAATAGTCTAGTTCCTGAACAGTTTCAGGGAGATGTGATCGGTACTTGGCCACGATGGCTCTATGGTCGCTCTTTTCTCGAGCTAGCTGTCTCTGTTGTCTTTCCAGGTTCTCCCATTCAGTGTCCCAGAACTTTTCCATATTTTTCATCTCTTGTATGAGACGGTCACTCCACTGTTCTAATTGTTGTCGTACTTTGACATAAGTTTGAGTCCGAGCTCGGTGTTCTTCTGTCGTGGATGAATCCTTCGCTTGAACAGGCTCAGAATTCTCTGTCAACCTGGAGTTCTGCTCTGTAACTTTATTCTTCTTGGTGACATAAGTCTTTCTGCATGTCTTTGTTTCCTTCCCCATTGTCGGCAAGTCCCCTTTAGCCTTGTCATGCATATTTGAATTGGTCTTATCGTCATCCATCTCAGAATCTGAGCTGATAGCTTGCACCGAATCCTCCTTCATTATGGCTTTTAGGTAGTGCCCTTCCATGTCTATTTTCTTAATCCACTCCCGTCCTAGAAGTGGTGGTCCTCCCTCAGGTAATACGTACAAATTCATTCTTGGGTGTTCTTTCCCTCTATCTCTCACCTTGACTCTTATTTTCCCCATGGGGTATACATTATGCCCCGTGTATGTCTGTAATACGAACTTGGTATTTCTCAAAGGTATGTGAGAGAACAGCCGGTGGTAGTCCCTTCGGTTGATGACTGATAGAGCTGATCCAGTGTCCAGCTCCATTCGTACTTGGACTCCAGCTATTTTTAGTACGACCCAAATCGTTTGTAGATCAGTTTCTTTCCCCACATTGTGGATCTTCAGACTACCCAGCTCCTGGTTGTTTGGGTCTGAGTCTGAATTCTGTTCGTCTGAACTCTTTTCAGCCACCTTGTGTACCTTGTTGTACTTTTCTTGTGGTGGCTTCCGTTGATTGTTGGTCTTTTTCCCGGACCTGCATACCTTCGTGATGTGACCCAGTTTGCCACATTTCCGACACTCTTGGTTCTTAAACCAGCAGTGATTCTGGTCGTGCGTGGTCTTCCCACAACGGTAGCATTTTGTTGTGCTCGAAGTAATTTGGTCCACCCCGAGTGCCGCCGCCTTTAGCTGCATTTCGGCCGTTCCTTTCGCTGCGGCTTCGTGTGATGCAGCTATGAGGACAGCCCTGTCCAGTGTGAGGTCGTTTTCTTCCAGTAGTCGCTTCTGCGTTCCTTCTTTGGACAATCCGCATACGAACTTGTCCCGCAGTGCCTCTGTCAGATTCCCTCCGAACTGGCAGTATTTCGCTAGCCTACGCAGTTCGACCAAGTATTCCGCATTGCTTTCGTCTTTCCTCTGCGTTCTTGCGTAGAATTTGAATCGCTCAGCCAGCATCAACGGTATGGGGTTCAAGTGGTCCTTCAGCACAGCCACAATTTCTTCGAAGGTCTGATCCGCTGGTTTAGCTGGTGCTATTAGATGCTTCAAGAGCCCATATGTTTTTGCCCCCATTGAGTTTAGCAATGTTATCGCCTTGTCGTCTTCCTCTATTTTGTTGGCTTCGCAATAGATCTCTATGCGTTCCACGTACGTGGCCCAGTCTTCTATTTCAGAATTAAAATCGTTAATATTCCCTCGCTTAGGCATCTTTCTTTCTTTGAAGCAGCACAGTATTTCTTTAAGTATTATTTATTATCTTTTTTTTTTCTAAAATGGCGGTTTTCCTGCGAAAATGGCGGTTTCCCGCTCTTCCCTTCTCTCTCTCTCTCTCTGCCCACTTCAATGGCAGTTAAGATGGCGGTTCTTTTCCCGCGAAAATGGCGGTTTCCCGCTCTTCCTTTCTCTCCCCGCCCACTTCAATGGCGGTTTCCCGCCTCTGTCGTCTTCTCCGCCTAATGGCGGCTTTCCGCGTTTCTCCCTGGTGTAAGGGGTACGCTTTCCCCACAGCGGACAGGTTCAGCCACTGGGCTGGCTCTCGCACAGCTCCCCTTACTCGGCTCTGTCTTTTCCTCCCGCCCGCACGGCTCTACCGGCGCTGGGTACACCCCGTTAACGGAGGACAGTTCAGCCGCTGGACTGGTTCTCGCGCAGTCTCTCTCTCCCCGTGCTCGGCTCTGTCTCTCCCTCTCCCGCACGTTCGGTTCTACCGGCTCTGGGTACTCCGTAGGTGGAGAACAGTTCAGCCGCTGGACTGGCTCTCGCGCAGTCTCTCTCCCCGTTCTCGGCTCCTGTTCGCTCTCCCACTCCCGCACGTTCGGTTTTGCCGGCTCTGAGTACCCCGTTGGTGGAGAATAGCTCAGCCGCTGGACTGGCTCCTCGCAGTCTCTCACTCCGCACCCGGCTCTCACCCGCACGGTTCCCGTTCGCCTCCCCAGCCCTCTCGCAGACCGGTGTTTCCCTCCCCGGCTGCGGCTGGGTTTCTCCTCCCGCGCCTACTCGCAGGTTCAGCGCTTCGTGGCTGCGGTCGCTGCCCGGATTTTTCTCGCCGATCGCGGTCCGGCTGTCACCCGACGCCGTTGGACCCGACTTTTGGCCGGTACAGCTCCCCCTCGACCGAGGTCGAGTGCTCTGCCCTTCTCCTCTGGATACTTCTACCCCTTCCCCTACTCACAGTCTCTTCGGCCGCCTTGTTTCTTGCTGGTCGGCTCACTCCACACCGTGGTAGCAGGGTAATCAGTGCCTGTTGCTGATGAAGCTTTTGTTGCTAGTCTTCCAGCTTCTGTAAGGTACCACACTTTCTGTTGTTGTAGCCTCGTGTTTTCTTTTGGTAGCACGACGAGGGCGGTTGCCTCTCTTCGACGCTCTTTGTTACTTTGCTATTCTTGCCGCAGGGTACGATCGGACTCGTCGCCACTGTAAAGTCTGTGGGTTGTGCAGTAAATAAATACACAGACTTTTGAAGTACAAACAAACAGGTCTTTACTATTCAGAGGTCAGGGCGAATCTGCCCTAGTTATCCTGTAACATCACTTATATACTGGTGTGGTCACTGTCGGTATTACCGTATACAGAAGCCAATCAAATAGTGCCACACCTAAAGTAGTTCTCTTAAAGGTGAACGGTTACACTCAATCGTTCCCTTAAAGGTAGACGGGTACATACACTACAGAGGTGCTGTAGAACTGGCCCTGGCGGCTTTTCCCGGGAGCTTCATCCTCAGGTTAATATGGAAAATGAGGCCCCGATTATGTCATCGGAGCCTGATCTGCATATTTAAAGAGGACCCCGCAGGCTTGGGGCAGGTGTCTTTGTCGCCTGCAATTTAAAATTACAGCCTGGTAGACTGGGGTGGGAAAGGAGTGGGGTGAGGCAGTACAGGTAGTCTCCTTACCTAAGGAAGGATGTACTTACCTTAGAGGGAGTACAAAGAAGGTTCACTGCAATGGAACTGAATATCAGGCGCGACGTATAAAGGGCGACCGATCCAATACCGCCTGTTTTGCACCACTGACCGAGACAAATTTCTAGGCCAGTGCTTTTTTCCCCTTTGGCTACTTACCTTGGTAGAGGGCTTCTGATACTCTGACGTAGTCACGTGGAGTTGATTAGTTCAGTGTGGGTGTGGTTCAGCTGGTGTAGATGTGGTGCAGCAGTAGAAAGTACTGGTAAAACTCTTCTCTTTTTAATTAGGATGAAAGTGATCTCAAGGCATGATGTGGTAAGAACGGATAAATAATCGTAACTGGTATAAATTGTTGGCCTGCGAGAGGGAACTGTTTTAAGTACCATCTTGCATATAATGTGCATCATGGGATTAGTCACATAGTTTCTGGGGACCCAAACAAATGTTGACTTCAGCAATAATCCACCATGGCTAAAGCATTAGGAATGTGTCCAAAATCATCGCCAAACATTTGTTTTTAATTTATTTATGTTTTCCTTAATTTTTCTGAAGCTTATCCCTTCATCCCTTTCAGGAACCCTCCTCACAACACTATTCTCAGGCTCAGAGACCAGGCACATGACCAGGCCTTTGGAGGCAATACAATTCGGTGACTGGTTGCCGTCATTTTTCACTCCTCTAATAAGGGGACATGCAAAAGGACTAGCTTGGCTCAGTTGGTTGCACTCTCACTTCCTGCTCCAATACATTTGCAGCAACTCAACCCACCTCATAGCTACTCATAGAGGTACTCATAGAAAGTTACAGCACGGAAGGAGGCCATTTCGGCCCATCGTGTCCGCGCCGGCCAACAAAGAGCTATCCAGCCTAAATCCTACTTCCCAGCTCTTGGGCCGTAGCCCTGCAGGTTAGAGCATCCCAAGTGCACATCCAAGTACATTTTAAATGTGGTTCGGGTTCCTGCCTCTACCACCCTTTCAGGCAACGGGTTCCAGACCCCCACAACCCTCTGGGTGAAGAAATTTCCCCTCAAATCCCCTCTAAACCTTCCCCCAATTACTTTAAATCTGTGCCCCCTGGTTTTTGACCCCTCTGCTAAGGGAAATAGGTCCTTTCTATCCACTTTATCTATGCCCCTCATAATTTTATACACCTCAATAAGGTTTCCCCTCAGCCTCCTCTGTTCCAAGGAAAACAGACCCAGCCTATCCAGTCTTTCCTCATAGCTAAGATTCTCTACTCCCAGCAACATCCTTGTAAATCTCCTCTGTACCCTCTCTAGTGCAATCACATCTTTCCTGTAATGTGGTGACCAGAACTGCACGCAGTACTCTAGCTGAGGCCTAACTAGTGTTTTATACAGTTGAGGCATAAACCCCCTGCTCTTGTATTCTATGCCACGGCTAATAAAGGCAAGCATTCCGTATGCCCCCTTAACCACCTTATCTACCTGGCCTGCTACCTTCAGGTGTCTGTGGGCATGCACCCCAAGGTCCCTTTGTTCCTCTACACTACTCAGTATCCTAACATTTAATGTGTATTCCCTTTCCTTGTTAGCCCTCCCCAAATGCATTGGCCCAGAAATTCGGGTCGGGGGCTTCCCGCGGGTGCAAGCCCCCGACCTACACTTACCTAGCGCGCCGGCAGTTGACCTCTTGGCCTGCGTGGAATTCCTCTCCGAGGCCTGTCCCAGAGGCCGGCGCGCTACACTGGCGTGTCCCAGGGGCGTAGTTAGTGCGATGCGTCCCCTGGGATCACGTGAGCAACAGGCAGCCAATCGGAGCAGGGAATGCTCCATTCATAAGTCTTGACAGATAGACCTGTCAAAACGGATAAATGCTGAGGCTGTAAAACTGTACTTTACCTTCAAATAAATTTTAAAACAACATCACACTTTGTAAATAAACTATAAATGACATTAAATAACTATTTTAAACAAAAATTTAAATTTTTGAAAAAAATAATTTTATAAAAAAACGGGGCTAAAAATAAACTTACCTTGCTTTAAAGTATTTATGAAAGTAAAAAACCTGTGGAAAAAATGTTTTAATTTTAAATAATTGACCACTTACCTTTGAAAATGAAGTCCTTACGGCTGCTTTTTACATTTCTAAAATGTACAGATTTACCCGCACGTTAAAACCTGTAAAAAAAAGGAAGTTCAACGCGCAGGCGCAGACTCCCGCGCGCACGCGTTCGACCTCTGAACCCCTTGGTTCAGAGGATCGGAAGTGCCGGTTTCCCGCGCATGCGTAGTGCGTGCAAGATTCCGGCACTTCCATCGGGTCCACGCGTGAGTACTCCGTCCGTACTCACGCGTTGGGACCCGAATTTCTGGGCCATTACCTCACACTTCTCCAGATTGAATTCCATTTGCCACTGTTCTGCCCACCTGACCAATTTATTGATATCTTCCGGCAGTCTACAGCTTCCTTCTTCAGTATCAACCACACAGCCGATTTTAGTATCATCTGCAAACTTCTTAATCATACCCCTATATTAAAGTCTAGATCATTGTTGTCACAAAAACACCCATCAACCTTTACCCTCTGCTTCCTGTCTCCGAGCGAGTTTTGAATCTAACTTGACACTTTGCCCTGGACCCCATGGGCTTTTAACTTCGTGACAAGTCTGCTGTGTGGAACCTTATCAAAGGCCTTGCTAAAGTCCATATACACTACATCAAATGCACTACCCTCATCTACCCTCCTTGTTACCTCCTCAAAAAATTCAATCAAGTTTGTCAGACATGACCTTCCCTTAACAAATCCTTGCTGACTATCCTTGATTAATCCGTGTCTTTCTAAATGAAAATTTATCCTGTCCTTCAGAATTCTTTCCAATAATTTTCCCACCACTGAGGTTAGGCTGACTGGCCTGTAATTACTCGGTCGATCCTTTTCTCCCTCTTTAAACAAGGGTGCCACATTAGCAGTCCTCCAGTCCTCCGGCACCACACCTGAAGCCAGAGAGGATTGAAAAATGATGGTCAGGGCCTCCGCGCAGAACTAGTCAACTGGGGGAAGGTCTGTGGTAAAAAGAAAAATATTTGCATTTATGAAACTCCTTTCACGACCACTGGACGTCCCAAAGCACTTTACAGCCAATTAAGTACTTTTTGAAGTGTAGTCACTGTTGGAATGTAGGAAACTCAGCAGCCAATTTATGCACAGCAAGCTTCCACAAACAGCAATGTAATAATGACCAGATCATCTGTTTCTTAGTGATGTTAGTTGAAGGATAAATATTGGCCAGGACACCGAGGATAACTCCTCTGCTCTTCTTTAAAATAGTGCCATGGGATCTTTTACATCCCCTTGAGAGGGCAGACGGGGCCTTAGCTTAATATCTCCTCCGAAAGACGGCATCTCCAACAGTGCAGTGCTCCCTCAGTACTGCACTGGCGTGTCAGCCTAGATTTTTGTTTCTGGAGTGGGTCTTGAAGCCACAACCTTCATAGAAGTCAGAGGCAAGAGTGCTACCCACTGAGCCACAGCTGTCTGTGGTAGGAGGGAGGGTAGATACATAGAAACATAGAAGATAGGAGCAGGAGTAGGCCATTCGGCCCCTCGAGCCTGCTTCGCCATTCAATGAGATCATGGTTGATCATCCAAATTCCGTACCCTGTCCCTGCTTTCTCCCCATATCCCTTGATCCCTTTAGCCTCAAGAAATATATCCAACTCCTTCTTGAATATATTTAATGAATTGGCCTCAACTGCCCTGTGTGGTAGAGAATTCCACAGGTTCACCACTCTCTGGGTGAAGAAATTCCTCCTCATCTCAGTCCTAAATGGCTTATCCCTTATCCTTAGACTGTGACCCCTGGTTCTGGACTCCCCCGCCATCGGGAACATCCTTCCTGCATCTAGTCTGTCTAGTCCTGTTAGAATTTTATAAGTTTCAATGAGATCCCCTCTCATTCTTCTAAACTCTAGCGAATATAAGCCTAATCGACCCAATCTCTCTTCATACGTCATTTCTGCCATCCCAATGTTCTCTTCCTGTCTGTGGAGCAAGTGGCAAAAGGGATGATGCTGCAAGGTAGAGTGGTGATAATGGGAACAAGTAAAGAGACGAAAGACGGGCCCCGATGGAGAGGTTAATGGCTACAACAGAATAGCAGAGGGGGAGGGAAGCGCGGAAAAGCGGGCAAATCAAAGAGGGTTGCCGTGGCTCGGGAATGCGGTGGAAGAAAGGCAGGTAGAACTTGGTAAAAGAAAGAGCTTGCATTTATAGAGCGCCTTTCAGGACACCCCCAAAAGCGCTTTACAGCCAATGAGGTACTTTTTGAAATAACGCTGGAAAAACTCAGCAGGCCGGGCAACATTCGTGGAGAGAGAAACAGAGTCAACGTTTCAGGTCGAAACCCTTCGTCAGAACTGGAAAAAAACATGGAAAAGGGATAGATTTTAAAGCAAGTAGGGGCTGGGAAAAGGGGGAGGGGATGAAAGAACAAAAGGGGAAGGTCAGCGACAGGATAGAAAGCAGGAGAGATTGAGAGACATTAAGAGACCTGGGTGTCCTTGTGCACCAGTCGCTGAAGGTAAGCATGCAGGTGCAGCAGGCGGTTAAGAAGGCAAATGGTGTGTTGGCCTTCGTAGCGAGAGGGTTCGAGTACAGGGACAAGGATGTCTTGCTGCAGTTATACAGGGCCTTGGTGAGACCGCACCTTGAGTATTGTGTGCAGTTTTGGTCGCCTTATCTGAGGAAGGATGTTCTTGCCATGGAAGGAGTTCAGCGAAGATTCACCAGGCTGATACCTGGGATGGCAGGAATGACGTATGAGGAGAGATTGTGTCGATTGGGCTTATACTCACTGGAGTTTAGAAGAATGAGCGGGGATCTCATCGAAACTATAAAATTCTGTCAGGCCTGGACAGACTAGATGCAGGAAGGATGTTTCTGATGGCCGGGGAGTCCAGAACCAGGGGTCACAGTCTAAGGATAAGGGGTAAGCCATTTAGGACTGAAATGAGGAGGAATTTCTTTACCCAGAGAATGGTGAACCTGTGGAATTCTCTGCCACAGAGGGCAGTGGAGGCCAATTCATTAAATATATTCAAGAAAGAGTTGGATATATTTCTTAAGGCTAAAGGGATCAAGGGATATGGGGAGAAGGCAGGGACAGGGTACTGAATTTGGATGATCAGCCATGATCTCATTGAATGGCGGAGCAGGCTCGAGGGGCCGAATGGCCTACTCCTACTCCTATCTTCTATGTTTCGATGAGACATTAAGAGAAATTCAAGGAACAAAGGATGGCTCTAGATGAAATGTGAATGGCCCTGGCAGAATGAAGGACCGCTGCCGTGTGGGAGGGAAGAAAAAAGGCCAGACGAAAGTGTGGGTTAAAAAAAAAGAGGAAATATATATATGTGATGGGGTCGAGGTTATGATCTGAAATTATTGAACTCTATGTTGAGTCCGGAAGGCTGTAAAGTGCCTAATCGGAAGATGAGGTGCTGTTCCTCGAGCTTACACTGAGCTTCCGTGGAACAATGCAAGAGGCCAAGGACGGTGAGGTGAGAGTGGGAATGGGGCAGTGAATTAAAGTGACAGGTGACCGGAAGCTCGGGGTCCCCCTTACGGACTGAACGGAGGTGTTCCGCAAAGCGGTCACCCAATCTGCGTTTGGTCTCCCCAATGTAGAGGAGACCACATCGTGAGCAGTACTTTTTGAAGTGTAATCGCCTCTGTAATGTAGAAAACCGAAAAAAGAACTGTGCTGGTGGCCATCGTTTCCTCTAAGCTGCGCGCCCGCACAGCGCTCTGAAGGTCCCGTGCAGCCGGTCAGCTGGCATTTAAATAGAAAAACTGTGCATGCGCAGAATTTTGAATGACCCGCGCAGCCCATTAAAGGGGCCACGCCGACCAAAAAAAAAATTAGAGGGAACATTGCTGGTGGCTCCGTTTTAATTTTGGGCTGCAACGCGCTACATGAGACCTTGGCATTGGGAGCTGGATCACCTATCTTAGCATAATGTTAAATGCAGGCTGGAAAGGCAGCAATTGGAAAGCAGAAGTAATGTCAGTTGATATGTTATCTCACCACGTGATAGTTCCATGACTTCCTTCAGTAAGATAGCATCAGTTTATTTAGGGCTGGAGAAATGTTAGGAGTGAGATTAACTATCGCACAGATCGAGACAGATTGCAAACCTATTCAAACACAGGGAGCCGTGTCTATTTTCGCAAGTGATATGTAAATAGGTTTTATAAAATGAGTGGCAGCCTCAATGAGCAATATTGACAGGACTGGTACTATTTCAACAACAACTTGCATTTATATAGCTCCTTTAACGTAGTAAAATGTCGCAAGGCGCTTTTACAGGTGCAGAATCAAACAAAATTTGACATCGAGTAAACATAAGGAGATATTAGGACAGATGGTAGGTTTTAAGAAAGAAAGACTTGCATTTGAGGCCAATTCATTAAATATATCCAAGAAGGAGTTGGATATATTTCTTAAGGCTAAAGGGATCAAGGGGTATGGGGAGAAAGCAGGGACAGGGTACTGAATTTGGATGATCAGCCACGATCTCATTGAATGGTGGAGCAGGCTTGAGGGGCCGAATGGCCTACTCCTGCTCCTATCATCTATGTTTCTATGTTATATAAGGCCTTTCATGACCACCGGATGTCCCAAATCGCTTTACAGCCATTGAAGTACTTTTGAAGTGTAGTCACTGTTGTGATGTAGGAAACACGGCAGCCAATTTGTGCACAGCAAGCTCCCACAAACAGCAATGTGATGATGACCAGATAATCTGTTTTAGTGATGTTGATTGAGAGATAAATATTGGTCAGGACACCGGGGATAACTCCCCTCTGCATTTCTTCGAAATAGTGCCGTGGGATCTTTGACGTCCACCTGAGAGAGCAGACGGGGCCTCGGTTTTAACGTCTCATCCAAAAGATGGCACCTCTGACAGTGCAGCACTCCCTCAGTACTGCACTGATCCCTCAACCAACATAACAAAAACAGATTAGCTGGTCATTATCACATTGCTGTTTGTGGGACCTTGCTGTGCGCAAATTGGCTGTCGTGTTTCCCACATTACAACAGTGACTACACTTCAAAATGACTTCATTGGCTGTAAAGCGCTTTGAGACGTCCGGTGGTCGTGAAAGGTGCTATATAAATGCAAGTCTTTCTTTCAAGTCTCTAGAGTGGGACTCAAACCCACAACCTTCTGACTCAGAGGAGCATCTTAAAGGAGAGGTGTAAATTATGAATAAAAACAATACATATACAAGCATAAAATCTAGGCTGACACTCCAGTGCGGTGCTGAGGGAGTGCTGCACTGTCGGAGGTGCCATCTTTCGGATGAGACGTTAAACCGAGGCCCCCGTCTGCCCTCTCGGGTGGACATAAAAGATCCTGCGGCACTATTTCGAAGAAGAAGGGCAGAGGGGAGTTACCCCGGTATCCTGGACAATATTTATCCCTCAACCAACATCACTAAAAAAAAACCCAGATTATCTGGTCATTCTCCTTCTTAGGCAGTCCCTCGGAACCGAGGATGACTTGCTTCCACATTAAAAATGAGTTCTCAGGTGACTGATGAGTCCAATGTGGGACCTACAGTCTCTGTCACAGGTGGGGCAGACGGTGGTTGAAGGGGTGGGTGGGTGGGGTGCTTGGGTTGATGTGCGCTCCTTGCGCTGCCTGCGCTTGGCTTCCGCTTGCTCCCGGCGAAGAGACTCGAGGTGTTCGGCGCCTTCCTGGATGCTTCTCCTCCACTTTGTGCGGTCTTGGGCCAGGGATTCCCAGATGTCGGTGGAGATGTTGCACTTTTTCAAGGAGGCTCTGAGGGTGTCCTTGAAGCGTTTCCTCTGCCCACCTGGGGCTCTCTTGCCGTGCCGGAGCTCCGAGTAGAGCGCTTGGTTTAGGAGTCTCGTATCGGGCATGCGGACAATGTGACCCGTCCATCGGAGCTGAATGAGCGTGGTCAAAGCTTCGATGCTGCGGATGTTGGCCTGAGCAAGAACATTGACGTTGGTGCGCCTATCCTGCCAATGGATTTGCAGGATCTTGCGGAGGCAGCGTTGGTGGTACCTCTCCAGTGCTTTATCACATTGCTGTTGGTGGGAGCTTGCTGTGCGCAAATCGGCTGCCGCGTTTTCCTGCATCACAAACAGCGACCGCGCCTCAAGAAGTACTTCGTCGGCTGTAAAGCGCTTCGGGATGTGCAGTGGAGGTGGTCGTGGAAGGCGCTATATGAATGCAAGTCTTTTCTTTGTCTTTCCTAACAGCAAAATACAAGGGATGTTGAAAAATCTGCACCTATTGGGGGAGAAACATTAACTGTTGATTGTAAAAGAGAAATTCTATTCCTTTAAACAGCAGATAGTAGGAAATTGGAAGGTTAGGTGCTATAAATAAATATTCTTGGGTGGGGGGAGGGGGGAAAAAAATTCTGTCGTTCAAAAAAAAACGTTGACAACAATGACGTCTGCTCTTTCCCGCGGCAACCAATGGGCGTGGGGGTAGGGTGAGGGCCTCTGACCAATCGGAGGGCTGTTGCTGGGGCGAGCGAGAGAGGGGCGGGGTGTAATTTGGGGGGTCCAGACGGCCAGCCAATGGGAGAGTTAAAGGTGGGCGGGGCAGTGGGCGCTGGGCGCTGGCCCCTCCCCCCTCGGCCCGCAGTGCTTGTTGTCACCGGGAAGAGGCGGCCGCCATTTTATAGCGTCAGAGAACAAAGAAAGAAGCGGCGAGCGAGGAGAAAATAAAGAAAGGCGTCTTAACGCGGGTAAGGAGATTATCTCTCTCTTTTTTAAAAAAAACACACATCCAACAAATTACACAACACCCCGGGTAAATATAAACTCACTCATCCTAAATATCGAGGTTTTAAAAAATCATCATTTATTTCCTGCAGCATCTCTGAGGCGAGGCTCTCTGCTTCATTCCTCTGGTTGCTTAGTGACTTGGGGAGTAAGAGCGCCTCCATATCTGTTTAAAATATATAAATGTTCCCCTTGTTCGAGTTAAATTCCGTGTTTTATTTTGTGTGTGTATGTGTATATACAATATATATATATTTAATTTTAAGGAAAGGCTGTTTCAAGTCTCATTTCCTGCCTGTGACGGTGCCCTTGTTTAAATTGTCTCCTCCAAGATCGTTCTTGCCTCTATTTTTATGTGTTCCTGCTTTAAAAGAAATATATAATTGAACAATGAATGACCAGATGACTGGATTCTGATAAATTACAATCAGTTGGATTTAAATAGATCTTTTACCAATTTATAGTCACTGGATATTCCTGCTTTTTGGTGTATATATATATATATATATAATTGAACAATGAATGACCAGATGAATGTAATTTATCAGAATCCAATCAATTGGATTTAAATAGATCTTTTACTAATTTACCTTCACTGGAAATATTTTTATCTACAGTTTAGTTATAATTTTAATGACTATATGTCATTGTCTATTAGGAAGGTAAAGCTGCTGATAAGCTGCCCCTTTTCTTAGATAGCCATCTGAAGAATGATTGAAATCTTGTATGCCAAATGCGTATTTTAATGTAGAGCTGGGTTCTGCAATACATCCAGTAGTATGAGAAAACAAGTGTTTGATTTAGCACTTTCCCTCTTAGTAAGGTCTTTAATCTATAGCAGTAAACACAGGATGAGTTTAGGATCTAATTTACCCAATTCCCCATTATCTTGCGGTGTGATTTAAATATGACAATCTTGGTCTGCCCTGCCAGTTTGGAGAGCATTACTCTTTTCAAAATTTAGATTTATTGTTTTTGCTGCTTTGACTAATCAATAATGCAACTCTCTTACAGGGTTCTTGTTTCTGACGGGAGCTTCGTAACAGTAACTGGCCCCCATTACACACCCAATGTTGGAATAGCTTGCTGAGCGAGTTTCCTAATTCACCGCCTGCTGTGCATGTGCTTGTGTCCTGCGTGGGTCCACGGTCAGCAACCAAATTATTTTGTGCTGGTCCTTTTTTTTGAAATGTTCTTAAATGCCCATTATTTTACCAGTGGTAAATGAAGTGCTTACTTTGTTTCTCCACAGTGCATAGTCGGTGAGTTGGCCTTAGTCCTGATCTCTTCAGGATAGGGGACAACGTGAAGAAATACTGTGATGATTCATAAAAATTCACGTGCCCTTTGCAGGTGCATAATGATCATATGAAAAGCACAGTTTATTAAGTATAGTGATCATGACTTGTCAGTGTAAGTTGTAAGATCATCACTAGGATTTCGGAAAAGCATCATGTCCTGAGTTTGCTGCCTGGGTGAGAGTCATTGCCTGACCTGAATTACTTGCTTTTGTTCCTCTTGTTTTCTCTGATTGCATTTGTTAATCAATTTCCCTCATAATTCATCAGGTTTGACAGTCTATTTCATGCTAATGAAATACCTAATGTTCCTGAACTGCAGAGAGATTCTGACTTTGTAAAAGTGTCTGCTTGGCTCGTAGTCGGAAAGTTGTGGGTTACAAGCCCCCACTGTGCACTTGAACACTAGGCCGGCACTTCATGTCGGCATGTTAAACAGAAGCCTCGTTAAAGGTCCCATGGCACTGTTTGCTGAAGGGCACCATTCCTGCTTCAACCAACTGCACAAAAAAAGGATCCCAATTATTTGGTCACTCATTCTGTTTGTGGGAGCTTACTATGTACAAATTAGCTGCCATTTTTGCCAAAATAATGGTGGGGCTATATTTGGAGTAATTCATTGGCTCTGACTTTGGTTTGCCCTGAAGACATCAAAAAATGCAAATATAAAAGCAGATTCTTTATAGATAAAGATCTGTCTCTCTTAGTAAGGAACTAACGCCTGTTGTGGGTGCACTGCTACCGTTATTGGCATGTTAGGCCCCAATATGTTTTACGAGTCTAGTGGCAATTATACTGAGATTTGGGTGCATTTTCTAAAAAAAAAATTCAGTACAAGATGCTTCATTCGTGAGTGCAATGAGCATCTTCTGGTCTTGCAGTGCATTCACTAGTCCCTTGGCTAGTTACATTTCCAGTGTCACTATCTGATCCTCCTGGTTTTTAGGTGGAAATTGAAAACTCAGCTCGTACCTTGTTAAGGTGCTCCTCCGGCCCCTAGCTCATAAGTTGACTTGGGATGGCTCTCTCTATTAAGATTAACACATTAACCCTGACTGAATATGATAGCTATGGAACAGAAATTGTATCTGAACTTTTTTGCAGTAAGTATAATCTATCCAGTCAGTGTGGAGTTACATTGGCACTAACAGTGGAAGATCTGAGGCAGGTTATCTTTTGCAGGGGAGGGAATTAAGGTAAGCTTAAAGCTGAAGAAGTAATATTACATTCTCTCTAACTTTTGATGACCTGTAATGGTGATTTTAGGGAAGCTGAACAATCCTGCGTTTAAATACTCGGTTGATTCAATAAATTTTAAAATAGAACAAAATCCAGGAGAGTACCATTTGTTTTTAGATGAACTTGCACTTACTTACAGGACATTGCAGAGCACTTCACATTTAATCTGCTTTGATAGTGTTGGTTGACGGAAAGATATTAGAAAGATAGGAGCAGGAGTAGTCCATTCGGCCCCTTGAGCCTGTTCTGCCATTTAATGAGTTCATGGCTGATCATCCAAACTCCGTACCCTGTCCCTGCTTTCTCCCCATATCCCTTGATCCCCTTAGCCTTAAGAAATATATCTAACTCCTTGAATATATTTAATAAGTTAGCCTCAACTGCCTTGTGTGCTAGAGAATTCCACAGGTTCACCACTCTGGGTGAAGAAATTTCTCCTCATCTCAATCCTAAATGGCTTACCCCTTATCCTTGGACTGTGACCCCTGGTTCTGGACTCCCCCACCATCGGGAACATCCTTCCTGCATCTAGTCTGTCTAGTCCTGTTAGAATTTTATAAGTTTCAATGAGATCCCCTCTCATTCTTCTAAACTCCAGCGAATATAAGCCTAATCGACCCAATCTCTCCTCATACGTCATTCCTGCCATCCCAGGTATCAGTCTGGTGAATCTTCGCTGCACTCCCTCCATGGCAAGAACATCCTTTCTCAGATAAGGCGACCAAAACTGCACACAATACTCAAGATGTGGTCTCACCAAGGCCCTGTACAACTGCAGCAAGACATCCTTGCCCCTGTACTCGAATCCTCTCGCTATGAAGGCCAACATACCATTTGCCTTCTTAACCGCCTGCTGCACCTGCATGCTTACCTTCAGCGACTGGTGCACAAGGACACCCAGGTCTCGTTGCACTTCCCCTTTTCCCAATCTATTGCTGTTCAGATAATCTGTCTTCCTGTTTTTTGCCACCAAGTGGATAGCCTCGCATTTATCCACATTATACTGCATCTGCCCAATCACCCAGCCTGTCCAAATCATCCTGGAGTTTCTCTGCCTCCTCCTCACAACACACACGCCCACCCAGCTTTGTGTCGTCTGCAAACTTGGAGATATTACATCTAGTTCCTTCGTCTAGATAATGTATTATATATATATATTATATTTTATATATAGAAATAGCTGGGGTCCTAGGACCGATCCCTGCGGTACCCCACGAGTCACTGCCTGCCACTCGGAAAAAGACCTGCTTATTCCAACTTTGCACGCCAATCTCTTATGCGGGACCTTATCAAAAGCCTTCTGAAAGTCCAAATACACCACATCCAATGGTTCTCCCTTATCTATTCTACCAGTTACATCCTCAAAAAATTCCAATTGATTAGTCAAGCATGATTTACCTTTTGTAAATCCATGTTGACTTTGTCCGATCCTGTCACTACTGATGTCCGGCTTACCGGTCTATAATTCCCCGTTTTCTCTCTACCACCTTTTTTAAATAGTGGGGTAACATTAGTTATGCTCCAATCCATGGGAACTATTCCAGAGTCTATAGAATTTTGGAAGATGACCAGCAATGCATCTACTATTTTTAGGGCCACTTCCTTAAATACCCTAGGATGTAGATTATCAGGCCCATGGGATTTATCGGCCTTCAATGCCGCCAATTTCCCTAACTATTTCCCTACAAATACTGATTTCATTCAATTCCTCCCTCTCATCAGACCCTATGTTCCCCGACATCTCTGGAAGGTTATTTGTATCCTCCTTTGTGAAGACAGAACCAAAGTATGTATTTAATTGGTCTGCTATTTCTTTGTTCCCTATTATAAATTCCCCTGATTCTGACTGCAAGGGACCTACGCTTGACTTCAATCTTTTTCTCTTCACATATCTATAGAAGCTTTTACAGTCAGTTTTTATGTTCCCTGCAAGCTTACTCTCATTCTATTTTCCCCCTCTTAATTAATCCCTTTGTCCTCTTTTGCTGAATCCTAAACTACTCCCAATCCTCAAGTTTGCTACTTTTTCTGGCCAATTTATATGTCCTCTCCTTGGATCTTATGCTATCCCTAATTTCCCTTGTTAGCCACGGTTGAGTCACCTTTTTTGTTTTATTTTTATGCCAAACAGGGATGAACAAATTCTGTAGTTCATCCATGCGATCTTTAAATGTTTGCCATTGCATATCCACTGTCGACCCTTTAAGTAACGTTCCCCAATCCATCCTCGCCAACTCGTGCCTCATACCATCGTAGTTTCCTTTATTTAAATTCAGGACCCTAGTCTCTGAGTCAACTACTTCACTCTCCATCTTAATGAAGAATTCTATCATTATGATCGCTCTTCCCCAAGGGGCCTCGCACAAAAACATTGCTAATTAATCCTTTCTCATTCCATAATACCCAGTCTAAGATGGCCTGATCTCTAGCTGGTTCGTTGACATATTGGTCCAGGAAACCATCCCGTATACATTCTAGAAATTCCTCCTCCACAGTATTGTTACTAATTTGGTTAGCCCAATCTATGTGTAGATTAAAGTCACCCATGATAACTGCTGTGCCCTTATTGCACGCGTCTCTAATTTCCCGTTTAATGCCACCCCCAACCTCAGCATTACTGTTTGGGGGTCTGTATACAACTCCCACTAACGTTTTCTGCCCCTTGGTATTTCTCAGCTCTACCCATACAGATTCCACATCGTCAGAGCTAATATCCTTTCTTACTATTGTGTTAATCTCTTTAACCAGCAATGCTACCCCAGCTCCTTTTCCTTTTTGCCTGTCCTTCCTGAATATTGAATAACCCTGGATGTTGAATTCTCAGCCTTGGTCACCCTGGAGCCATGCCTCCGTAATTCCAATTACATCATATTCGTTTACATCTATTTGCGCAACTAATTCATCCACCTTATTACGAATGCTCCTCGCATTAAAACACAAAGACTTCAGGCTTGTTTTTTTTTTACACTCTTAGTCCGTTTAGAATTATTATTTACTGTAACCCTGTTTGATTTACACCCTTGATTTCTCTGCCTTCCACACTTTTCACCTTCCTGTCTTTTGCTTCTATCCTTGCTTCCCTTTCCTCTGTCTCCCTGCACAGGTTCCCAACCCTCTGCCATTTTAGTTTAAACCCTCCCCAACAGCACTAGCAAACACTCCCCCCTAGGACATCGGTTCCCGTCCCGCCCAGGTGCAAACCGTCCAGTTTGTACTGGTCCCACCTCCCCCAGAACCGGTTCCAATGTCCCAGGAATTTGAATCCACCCCCCCCTTGCACCTTTCTCTAACCACGTATTCATCTGAAATATCCTTCCATTTCTCCTCTGACTAGCACGTGGCACTGGTAGCAATCCTGAGATTACTACCTTTTGAGATCCTATTTTTTAATTTACCTCCTAACTCCCTATATTCAGCTTTTAGGACCTCGTCCTGTTTTTTACCGATATCATTGGTACCTATATGCACCATGACAACTGGCTGTTCAACGTCCCCCTCCAGAATGCCCTGCAGCCGCCCCGAGACATCCTTGACCCTTGCACCAGGGAGGCAACATACCATCCTGGAGTCTCGTTTGTGGCCGCAGAAACGCCTATCTATTCCCCTTACAGTAGAATCCCCTATCACTATAGCTCTCCCACTCTTTTTCCTCTCGTCCTGTGCAGCAGGAAGTTGGCTGCTGCTGCCTTCTCCCTCAACAATATCCAAAGTGCTATATCTGTTTGAGAGGGGGATGGCCACAGGGGACCCCTGCACTACCTGCCTGCAACTACTACTCTGCCTGGTGGTCACCCATTCCCTTCCTGCCTGTGCAGCCTTTACCTGTGGTGTGACCAACTCCCTAAACGTGCTATCCGCGATGTCCTCAGCATCGCGAATGTTCCAGTATATTGGCCAGGACATTGCGAGAATTGCCTCCTTTTCTTCGAATGATGCCTTGGGATCTTTTACATCTACCTGAGCAGGTTTGGGGGGGGGGGGGGGGGCTCCATTTAATATCGCATCCAAAATTCAGCATCTCTGACAATGCTGCATTGAAATATCACCTTAGTTTGTATGCTCTAGTCCTCAAAAGGGGCTTAACCCATGACCTTTTACTTCTGAGGTGAGATTGCTACCATTGACCCAAGCTGACGCTTCGCCATATGGAAGTTTAGTGTATTTTCACCAAGTCCAATTAAGCAGTGAATGATCACTGTTTTTCATTTGGTATGCCTTGTTGGCTATGTGGCATGACGATGTTTGCTTGATGTTGGCCATACCAAAACTATAAGAACAGAATGTTTTGTTGAATACTGAAATGAGTTGTATTCCCCCAAACTATATATTTTTTCAAAACAAAACTTGGCATCACTATCCCTTCTCGTACTGTACTACAGGTACCTGGGAAATGGGGTTATAGTAGGGTACAAATTATTTAATGGATTGTTAGTAGTATTGAAAATATTAGTCCAGGCAATGTATATCGCCTGATAATCCAGTTCATTGTAAAAGACTATTTGGAGATTACCAGTTTTCAGACTTCTTACACAAACTCTATATTCTTGCTATCATAATGAGGCATTTTTTTCAGCTGTACTGGGAAAGTTGTCTAGTTGTTGGTGCTATTATTCAGGAGTTTTATTAGAAACCAAGGAGCTTGGGTTGAGTAAAGCTGGCTGTCACAAGACCGAGTGATTCAAATCACAATGTAGCTCTACAGCCTTTGACACAGTCGACCCCGCCATCTACCTCCAGTGCCTTTCCTCCGTTGTCCAGTTCAGTGAGATTGTCTTCGCTTGGCTCCACTCTTACTATTCCATCTCCAGCGATAGCTTCTCTTATCGCCCCTGTACCATGACCTCCGGGGTTTCCTAAGAATCCATCTTTGGGGGCCCCCTCCTGTTCCTCATCTATCTGTTGCTCTTGGCAACCCCATCCGCAGACATGGTGCTAGCTTCCTAACGCATGTTGGCAGCGTCCAGCTCTACCTTTTCACCACCTCTCTCGATCCCTCCATGCCTCTTGTGTTGTCAGACTGCTTGTGATATCCAGTCATGAATGAGCTGCAATTTCCTCCAGTTAAAACGTCAAAGACTGAAGCCATCATCTTGGTTCCCACCACAAACTCTGTACCCTCACCACCGATTCCATCTTCATCCATAACGTTCGTCACCTCCAGATCGATTTATTCCTGTCTGGCTGGCCTCCCATTCTCCATTGTCTGTAAAATTTAGCTCATACAAAACTCTTACCAGTATCCTGTCCCGCTTACCTGTCATCCTGTCCTTAATGACCTGCATTGACTCCTGGCCCCTTCAATGCCTTGAATTTGAAATTTTCATTCTCTGATTCAAATGCTTTCGTGCCCCATCCTATCTCTGTAACCTCCTCCAGACCATAACTTCCCCCTGCCACCCCCCCCCCCCCCCAAAAACTCTCCGTGCCTCTGACTCTTGCCTTTTGTGCATCCCACTTCCTTCATTGGCGCCCAGATCTGCAGCTGTCTAAGCCCTATCCTGGAATTCCATATACCCCTCTGTCTCTTCACCACCTCCTCCTTTAAAACCCATCTCTTACCAAGCCTTTGATCGCCCCTCCTAAAATCTCCTCCTTTGGCTCGGCATCCATTTGTGTCTGACTTGGCCTCTGTGAAGTGCCTTGGGATCTTTGTCTAAATTAAAGGTGCTAGTTAGATAAATGTAAGTTGTTAAATTACATCTCCTGGCCGCATATCTCCAGCCCCAAGCTGCCTTGATGGTTCTTTGGTCAAATGTTAGGGACTTTTCTTGTTCAAAATGGATTTGTGGGCACAACACAGTAACCGAAGCAGGAGGAAGTGCTGCTGTTTTATCGCTCTGACCGTGTCAGAGTTGCAGCTGGCATCTGCGTAGAACTTGAACGGTTACCTCATCTGGAGAGTTTGAATTCCCCACTTGTGGTTGTGTTAAATTTTCAGCTATATTTGAAGTCCTGTAACTTAACAGCTTCCCTTATTTTCATCTTTGTAGTAAAATCTTCCACTTTTTGGGCAATTGAATTCCAGCAAATTTATACTGTAACCGAATTTAAATTAAGAGCGCATCAGTTCAAAAAACTATTTGCAAGTTAGTCTCCCCTCTTTCCCCCCCCGCCAATTAAAATTAGATTAACAATATGCAGAGCAGTGCTGAACAATGAAAACTTCAATAATTTGAATAATATGGTGCATCATGATTTAGAGGTTGGTGAAGGATTGTGGAAATAAGGGAGCTTTTAAGTGCACCTTCTATACCATTTTAGGTTAATGAGTTCCCAATTTAACCTGTGAACCAATGTACCATTAAATGACGTGTTTTATTGGTTGCTATTTGATTTATCTTGAAACTTTATGGCATTGTAATATCAGTGCTACTGGAGGTACTGCACGTGGGTGCCCCACCCTGACCTTGGGGGTGGTGTGAGAAGAAAAATGCTATGGGATATGCAAAAGGTACTTTAAATCAATGCTGCTTTTCCTCTTTCCCCATTCCCATACATGGACTAAAAGGCACTATAGTTTGGCTCAGGCATGTGCTCATCACTGCATATGTATCAGATTAGGAGAATCCCACAGCCTGAAATCCTAGACTTTCAGCTTAATATCTAGACCTGTGGTCTTGCTTATTTTATCTCCAACAAGCGAGAGTCTAACCACCGCCCCATAATATTCAACGGCATTACCATCGCCGAATCCCCCACCATCAACATCCTGGGGGGGTCACCATTGACCAGAAACTTAACTGGACAAACCACATAAATACTGTGACAGCAAGAGCACGTCAGAGGCTAGGTATTCTGCAGCGAGTGTCTCACCTCCTGACTCCCCAAAGCCTTTCCACCATCTGCAAGGCACAAGTAAGGACTGTGATGGAATACTCTCCACTTGCCTGGATGAGTGCAGCTCCAACAACACTCAACAAGCTCGACACCATCCAGGACAAAGTAGCTCACTTGATTGGCACCCCATCCACCACCTTCAAAATTCACTCCCTCCACCACCCCGTGGCTGCAGTGTGTACCATCTACAAGATGCACTGCAGCAACTCGCCAAGGCTTCTTCGGCAGCACCTCCCAAACCCGCGACCTCTTCCACCTAGAAGGACAAGGGCAGCAGGCGCATGGGAACACCATCACATAGAAACATAGATAGAAGATAGGAGCAGGAGTAGGCCATTCGGCCCTTCAAGCCTGCTCCGCCATTCAACGAGATCATGGCTGATCATCCAAACCCTAGCACCCGGTCCCTACACCGACAGCCATCCCACCCAAGCCCTATCCCCATAACCCCACGTATTTAATCCCCCCTAACACTAAGGGTCAATTTTAATCATGGCCAATCAACCTAACCCGCACATCTTTGGACTGTGGGAGGAAACTGGAGCACCCGGAGGAAACCCACGCAAACACGGGGAGAATGTGCAAACTCCACACAGACAGTCGCCCGAGGCCGGATTTGAACCCGGGTCCCTGGCGCTGTGAGGCAACAGTGCTAACCACTATGTCACCGTGCTGCACCTCCAAGTTCCCCTCCAAGTCACGCACCATCCTGAGTTAGAAGTATATCGCCGATCCTTCATCGTCACTGGGTCAAAATCCTGGAACTCCCTCCCTAACAGCACTGTGGGAGTACCTTCACCACACGGACTGCAGCGGTTCAAGGTGGCGGCTCACCACCACCTTCTCAAGGGCAATTAGGGATGGGCAATAAAGGCTGGCCTTGTCAGCGACGCCCACATCCCATAAACGAATAAAAGTTGTTAGCCTTGTGATACCCTTCTTGACTTTGATTGTCTGACGGTTGCACTGATCCAAAATAAATGAAATGGGAAAGTAATTTAATCTGACTGGGTACATTAATTCTTAAATACCACCAACATGCAGAGACATTTAGTGTTTCACAGTAGCACATAGTCACATTGAGCGAACTGCAGCTGAGCTGGATTCCATTCTTCAGACAGCACGTCAGTTGTCCAGCTAATTGCTACGAGTACGACTGACATTTGTTTCAGTTCTTTCAGCTGCCTTCTGTAAAATGAGATTTGAATGTGTGTGCAGTAGTTTCTGGTGCTAGTTCTGATGGTTTCAGTGACTTAAGTTGTTTGTGAAGAAATTTGTAGCTTGATGGACTGTAATTTATGATTCAAACTTTTCACGATCTGTGGTAGTAATTTGCAGCCGAAACCTTTCCTTGAAACTGGATTGATGTATGTTTGCCTGTTAAAATGTTACAAGCTTTTTAAAGCTTGTTTTAAAAAGAAAAATCCATACCCACTCTAAATCCTAGCTATTGCAAAACAAAGATATTCAGCAGCAAGGAGAAGACCTGAATTTGCCTAAAAAGGAAACTGAAACTTGCATATTTATTTGAAGTTTCATATTTAGTAAAGGATGTGTTTTTTGCCTGAACTGCTTGCCGTGAACTTGGATCAATTCTACTGTGTAGAAGCAGAACCAGAAAAATAGATGTTTGTTTAAATCTTTCATGCTATATTTCATAAAACAAATTATGAAGTCAAACTTTGTACTTTTTGGACATGCCTTTAGTGACTTGGTTGAAAGTCTCAAAGCAGCACTAAAACCAAAGTGATAGGGTGATTTATTAGGTATCTTGTGTTCTATTCCAGTGATATTTCAAGTAACAATTCTTCAGAACAATAGCAATTTATAGTGAGAAGTGATGGGATTTTACACTTGGGAGGTGATGCATATTGTAATATACGAATAAAGCTGCTGTAAAATCTCTTCAGAGCATTATTAATTAGGCACTTCATTTTTATAATGTGATTCTTGCTCCCAGAGGAAGCTCTGAGTAACAAACCTGAGACATGAATCCCCGATGACAATTACTTTGGTCACCATGGCATTTTAGATTATTTTGCGTACATAATAAGGGCATATGTTTCTTGATCTTGGTTAGCCTAGCAACATAAAAGACCCAAGTAAAATATCTGACGATACTGTTTTTAAAATTGTGTGGTACAGGAAACTTTGTGCTATCCGGCACCGACGGGACCGAGCTGCTGCCGTTCCCTCAAAACTGCCGTGCACTCATCTCCGTATGAATCAACTAACCCTGTTGCTTAGCAACAGCCTCTAAACAGTCGGCAAGCGTCTCTAGCTGAAGCTGTTGCTTAGCTACAGACGTTGCAGAGCTTGACTGTTCAAAAAAAGAAAAGAAATGAAAAGAATAAAAGACGGCTCCTGATTTTTGCCAGTGGCTCGAGCTTGCCAGACGGTTCGCCTCCGGATAACACAAAGTTTCCTGTACCTGTCTTTGTGCCTGGTTGCACCTGATTATATGGGAGTTTAAAAAAAAATAGTTGCCTCCATAACATTGCAAGGTTAGTCTTTGGATCATAACATGAAGCAGCAGATTTAGACTATTGTGCATTTTGTGTTGCATTATAGTAACTGACTAAGTTATTATTTATTAAATCTCCAATGATTACAAATACTGAGAGTAACCTCTAGTAAAGCGTGAAGGTATAGAGAAAGTTCCAGAATTGCACAACCGGTGGCTGTGATGGATCTTTCTTTGATCTATTAGTTTTCATAAAACATGATTTATTAGTTGAACATGGCCCTGGACTGTAATGCACAAAGATAAATTACCACCTTGTTTAACTCAGACAGTGATAAAATGATTAGGTGATTGTGTAGGCATTACTCTAATCACAATGACTTGCAAGTGATATGGTTCCTAATCACCAACTACTTGAAAACAAATGCTGACCAATAGTACTGCAGAGTCTATTGTAAATGCCTTGTTGGGTTTTAAGCAAGAACAGCAAAGTTTTATTGCATCTGTGGTTACTTAGCTTTGACAAGGACTGCTATGACATAGAAAGTGAAATGGTCAGAATGATGTACTTGGCCTTTCAGCATGTCTAAAATGTAAGCTACATATTACAGCGCATGGGGAAAAAAATATGATCTAGCCTGTTTCCTAAAGTTCTGTCCTGTTTGCAAATGGAATGATGTGGGTAACTCTATATTTAGTACTGCACTTAAACCCTCTGGTAATGGAGCAGAGGCAGGGAAATATGCTTTTAAGAGCAGGAATGTTTATGGACCTTTTTGAGATGAAGAGAATGTTCTGTTGCATTGTAAATAAAATTGAGCCTTTAAATGTGAAGAATGGGTGACCAAATATTCATGAGATACTGTAAATAGATACTGTTGAACTTTCAATAGCTGCAAAGTTCTATGTTTAGAAATTGGATGCTATACTTGACGCCATACATGAATGAAGTCTGGATTAGCATGGAAACTTCTAATATTAGATTCGATCTGTCATGAAAACTTTCCAATCCCCATTGAAATCCTTGTGTGTTTCTAATGTCAATTTTCAATGCCTTGTTTTTGAAGTTCTGGAATTTTATTTTAATTCTTGAGTACCTAAGAATGCCACTTAAGGATCAGAAGCTGTGCTGGTCCACTAGACCATTGGTTGAGCCACACTCTTACAGATTGCAATGTCGTCGTCTTCTTAGGCAGTCCCTCGGAACCAAGAATGACTTGCTTCCACATTAAAAATGAGTTCCCAATGCGGGACCTACAGTCGCTGTCACAGGTGGGGCAAATGGTGGTTGAAGGGGCGGGTGGGTGGGGTGTTTGGGTTGACGTGCGCTCCTTCCACTGTTTGCGCTTGGCTTCCGCTTGCTCCCGGAGAAGAGACTCGAGGTGTTCGGTGCCTTCCCGGATGCTTCTCCTCCACTTTGTGCGGTCTTGGGCCAGGGATTCCCAGGTGTCGGTGGGGATGTTGCACTTTTTCAAGGAGGCTTTGAGGGTGTCCTTGAAGCGTTTCCTCTGCCCACCTGGGGCTCTCTTGCCGTGCCGGAGCTCCGAGTAGAGCGCTTGTTTTGGGAGTCTCATATCGGGCATGCGGACAATGTGACCCGTTCATCGGAGCTGATTGAGCGTGGTCAAAGCTTAAATGCTGGGGATGTTGGCCTGAGCAAGAACACTGACGTTGGTGCGCCTATCCTGCCAATGGATTTGGCCTCCGTCGCCTCCAGTCCAGATCCAAGGTCGTCCTATCCTCTGTCGTCGAATTACAGTATGCAGACGACGCTTACGTCTGCGCTCACTGAGGTCGAACTCCAAACCATCGTCAGCACCTTCACCAAAGCGTACGAGAACATGGGCCTTACACTACACATCCGTAAGACAAAGGTCCTCTACCAACCTGCGCCCGCCACACAGTACTGCCCCCCGATTATCAACCAATGTACGACTGAATTTGTTGCACCAATTCAGATGCTCTGTGTTTTCTGTTCAAAGTGTTGTGCTCATACATGAAGGTTTTGCTTTCTGTTCAGACTTTTTATAAATGCAGTACCTCATTGTACACACACAAGGGTGTGGAAGTTGCAAAAAAATCCCCATTTGGTAGCGCAAACTGACATCCAGTTCTGCCAAATTGATGTTTGGAACACAATGACTTGAGCTGAACCCATCCCACGCATTTGCCTTGGATGTGGACCAGTTTAGAATCCCGATCATTTAGTGGATGTATGAAGCCCAAATCCCATATGCCTAAAAGGCTGCCATTTTACTTGGCTGCTGTTACTTGTTCAGCTTGGTGGTTCTTCTCTACATCTGAGTTGTGTCATTGGGACTGCCTGAAAGAAATCTGGCATTTTTTTTTTTTAAAAGTAAAACCGTAACATTATCTTTAACCAAAATTTCATGCCAGATTTGCAGCCGTAGTAGTTAGGGGGAAACCACGCAAATATTACTGTTTTTCTCTGAACGGCTGCCTCTAATAAAGAGTGCCAAACTGGGGTGGACACTGAATCAGTATCGTATGTAAATTACATGGAATCCAGTGTCTTGCCATCAGCATTTGAATGGACAAATGCAATTTTAGTTTTTTTTGTCAGTGGACCAGTGTAAACTTTTGTCAGATATTTGTCCTGTTTCATTTTACAACACTCACTTCAAGTTCATCCATTTCTATGTTAAACATGAGATCATCCAAAACTCGGCTGCCCGTGTCCTAACTCGCACCAACTCCCGCTCGCCCATCACCCCTGTGCTCGCTGACCTACATTGGCTCCCGGTTAAGCAACGCCTCGATTTTTTAAAAATTCTCATCCTTGTTTTCAAATCCTTCCATTGCCTCGCCCCTCCCTATCTCTGTAATCTCCTCCAGCCCCACAACTCTGAGATATCTGCACTCTTCTAATTCTGGCCTCTTGAGCATCGCCGATTTTAACCACTCCGCCATTGGTGGCCGTGCCTTCGCTTCCAAGTCCTTAAGCTCTGGAATTCCCGCCCTAAACCTGTCCGTCTCTCTGCCTCTCTTTCCTCCTTTAAGACACTCCTTAAAACCTACCTCTCTGACCAAACCTTTGGTCAGTGGTCCAAATATCTCCTTATGTGGCTTGGTGGTAAGTTTTATTTGATCGCTCTTGTGAAGCGCCTTGGGACGTTTTTCTATTTTAAAGGCGCTATATAAATGCAAGTTGTTCTGTATGGAAAAACCTTTAAAGGAAGTTAAAAGGCAAATTCTTTGAGCTTTTTTTATTTACAGTTTATGTATTTTAAATGTAAATTTTAAGTAGTCCATTGGTTGCACACTCCATTTGAAAGCTGTTTTATTCTGTTTAATTCTCCTTTACATTATCTAGCCTGCAGCAGAGCGAAATCTGGTGCAGTTTTCCAGTGAAGACAATAACCCTTCCCCCCCACATCGTGTATTAATAATGTTTAATAAAGTTATCATCTCCCATGTGTTTAGGTGTGAGATGCCACTGTGTTTTTGCCATTTAATGGGGACAGTAAGCTGGTGTCCTGAAGCTCGGTGGACAGATAATCCAGTGTAGTGACAGGGTTCCGAACTGAATGCGTTATGGTGAATTAAGTTGCACTTGAGTTCCCACAGTTTGCTGAGTGAGATGGGTATTAAGCGTACATTGCATTTAAAGTGGTTTTCAAATCTTGGGTGCACTCCAATATGGATCATCTGTTCCCTTCCAGTTTTCTCCCTTTGTAGAGTTTGTAGATATTAGCTCCATAAGCTCTTAAGACTGAATGGAATTTATATCTTAGAACCCAACTTTGCTTTGTGCATTATGAAATTGAGTGAGTTTAACCACAGCTGCCGCTATCTTTCTTTATTTCACTAATATCATTTGGATCATTTAATTCCTATGTAGCCTTTTATGAGTGCACAATGCCTGGGTTCATCTTGCCAATCCATCATTTGCCAATTCCTTGGGGTGCTGTTTTTATGCACGCACCTTTCCCATAAAATCAGACAGGGTCTTGTTCCGTTATCTTTCAAAATGATTGGGACTTGGTGGGGCGGGAAGGTTGTTGACTTGTTTTTAATTCCATAGCAGGAAACGTAATTTCAGTCAGTTATGTACGTCGCAGTTGATTTTGGACTATAAAATGTACGTGTTTTTTTGTCGTCTTTGCAGTATGTGTCTTGCTTGATGAGTAATAGAATCTGTTAGTTCCCAGTAGAGGTCAAGTGTGAATGATATGGGTGATTTAGTAAATTCTATACAAGTCCTCCCATAGTAAGTAGAATTTTGGCAATGTTTACTGCCCTTATACAAGAGGATTAGCAGCACCGTGGGTATTGTTTTGACTGGCACATATCCAGAGTCGATGAGGGCAATTGGTTTAATTTCATGCAAAGTTAAAAGTATTTGAGAAGGGAATATTTTCAGCTTTGAAGTGATGTGAGGTTTGGAGGAATAACTGCTACGTTCCCCACCCTCTGATGTCATGCTATTAATAAAAGTGCAGTGGTGTTTGTGCTTAAGTGCAAACTGAGTGGGTAGTTAATTTCACTTGTAGACTGGGAAATGCCCTTAGTGATTCCAGTGAGTCCTGGGAATCATCATAACTCGGACACTTGTATATTGTTGTGCCAAGTTGTTCTATCACTTTGTACAAGGCTCCATTTACACCAGGATTGTATTTTCAAAATTAAATGATTAATGTGCTCAATTGCAGTTGTAGCAATGGAGGAAATCAATTTGAAAAGTAATTTTCACCATTATCTGTTCCCAAAGAGCCTACCTTTTGACATTTAAATACTAAACCGGGCCAATTTAGAGAATGCTAGTTGGCATTTATAGTCACTTTAGCTACAGAAAGGCTGCCTTTAGTGTGTATGGAGGGCAGCAGAGCTAGTCCTGATGTGCTTGACTGGTCCCAATTCTTAAGATAGCAAAATACTGCAGATGCTGGAAATCCGAAATAACCGAAAATGCAGGAAAAACTCAGCAGGCCAGGCAACATCCGTGGAGAGAAATTAGAGTGACCTTTCGGGTCGAACCCTTTTTCAAACTATCGCAGCCCTGCCTTCGATCTATTTTATTTCCTTTCCAGTTTGAAAAAGGGTTAGACCCGAAACGTCACTCTAATTTCTCTCCACGGATGTTGCCTGGCCTGCTAAGATTTTCCTGCATTTTCTGTTGCCAATTCTTAAGATGCCTGGTGAATTGCCTTTCTTTGTACTTTGGCACTTGTTCCTAGCCAAGTAACTGACTTTTTAAGTACTCCGTAGTGTGAAATATTCAAGTCTGTCATGCTAACTGTTCATCCTTTTTGTTGCTAGATTCTAAGTTTATACTGTGGTGGTACCACCCATATGGCGTAGCCTTGTCGCGGTTCTGCTTTCTTTGAAGATTGTATTTGCCGAGCAGTGGTTATGCATAATTTGTTATGTAGAAGCTTGTAATCGGTGGTTTTTCACGCAGTGTTGGCTGTAGATGTTATATATTAGCTCAAAATAGTCCCTGCAACTGGAATAAGATCTTTAAATCTTAGTATTGCAAAATACTATGCTATTTTCAAAGTTTAAAAAGGTGTATTTAGTCTCTTGATCGGATTGGTTTTAAGCAAAATGAAGTGTGTACAGTGATGGAGAGATTGATAGTGGGTTTTTGGTGGAAGTCATTCTTCAGTTAGGAGCTTAAGATCAAGATGCCTTCAATTTGTAAAACTCTAATTCACTGAAATTTGATATCTTGTCATAATACTTATCCAACTAACTTTATTGGAACATGAAGGTTGTTCTCTTTTTAATCCAACATCTTGTGAGATTGTTATCAAAGGTTTACTTATTAATCAGATTATATAGTCAAATTGTGACTTAACCACTTGTTTTCTGCTCATTAGATAGACCAGTGTACGTTATCTGGTTTGGCTTTTATAGGTATAGTATCAACTGCATTTTTCAGCAATTTGTATAATTATTTATGCAGGCACTTGCATATAATTTTCTTTTCCAAGACTGTACTTTATATCTGCCCCTAGGGAGTTGTCTGGATTATATGTAGTTTGAAGAATGAATTATTAAAATCCTGAAGTGTTGCCTATATCTGGATTCCTATTGTATTTAGTTTCTAGAAATTTTGCATTGAAATTTTATTTCAATTGCCTTTAGCGGCGATGTGTACTGGTGCACATCGGGGGGAATAATGGCTCCGTTCACTTACCTGTCCTTAACTGATGCTGCTGTGGGCAGGCTTCACTTATTATCGATGTGCAACCTGGGGTGTTTGTTTTCTTCTGTTTCCTGCCATAACAGTCTAGGTACCTCGGCTCCTCCTGGTGTACTCGTCGGCAGTTTTTAAAGCGGATAATTAAGATGAAGCAAATAGCAGCTGAGCTTGGGATTGAACTTGTCTCTAGTCGTACTATTTGAATTTGTATTAGTACCAAGTTGAAAGCATTTTCGCATTGAATTATTACAAAATCAGTGTGGAACTACTTGATTGTTAAGTACTGGATTTTGCAATAATCGTGTTTTATGAATTGCATAGAAATTACAAAATGGAAACCCATGCACGTTGGTGTTTATGCCCCACAGGAGTAATAGGTCTGCTCTTTTCCTAACCCTTTATCCTCTTTTTTTTTTTCAACCGCCTATCTAACCTGTTCTTAACATGTTGACATGGTCTCTGATTCAGTCACTAACTCCTCAGTGCATTCCACAGCCTCTCAACCTTTTGTTTTTTTTAAAAAAAAGTTTCCCCTGCTCTCTGTCCTAAATCTTACATTTAATATATCTATGACCACTTGCAGACCAAAGTGTGACTTTTACAGAAGTGGAACGTAAAACACTTTCGTAGTACTTGTAATGAAAGATAAATATATTTATCTAATGTGATCCACATCTTTCAACCAAAAAAATCTGGTAACTTTCTACACCACTGACCTAATTATGGGGCTTTGATCAGTAAAATCTGCTTATCCCCAGAGAGCACTTTTTCTCCGAACTGTCGAAGCTATTCAGTGGGAATAGAACAATATCCACTGTTCAAGTTTTGATCAGCACAGGCTAAGTGCTTGCAGCTTTTTGCCAGCTGCGTTTGTTTGCATAACTGCAGAAAATCACTTGCTATATTTTAGATGCTTGTTTCCATTCCTTTAAAGGAGATTTAAAAGAAAATCTTTTAAAATTTCCAGGGAATCTTAGGCAGGATTGGTGTATAACACTACAGTAGTGCTCACACTCGCCTTGTAGCTGCTTAGGTAGATTCTCCACTGTATCTTCAAAATAATTGCTAACTCATGTGAAATGTTTTGTATCTTGGTTATTAAGCTAAGTTTACTAATATTGTATAATATCCTCAACTATTGTAGTTTCAAAACCTATTGGAAGTTTCTTATAATTTTGTGCAAACTGATCTCTAAAGAAGCTAATGTCGAGACAGGAAAGTGCGTCTGCTCGTTTCAGTTTCTGTACCTGGGTAATGGAAGTATTGAGAGCAATTGGAAAGGTTAAGTGTTGGATTCCTCCACTTTCAAAGCTCAAATTCATAGTTATCCCACAGTTTCACCTATGGTTTTATCAGAGTTGATTCATTGTGTTCCTATTATTAAATATGTACCTGAGCATCTAGTTTGTTTGGGCTGGTTGAATTGGAACAATCTGAAATTGCATTTTCAAAAATATGATTCTCTTGTGCCAAAGTAAATATGGTGAGCAGTTCAAGGCATTTTTTTTTTCAGGAGATCTCAACTATCAACGATAGAAGCTAATTTGTGTAATGCATCTATACCTTAAGCAATTTGCTACTTAGATTTGTTTTTTATCCTGAGGGATTCTGCAGTTTGAGGCTAGAGACTTTTATTTGTTCATGGGATGTTGGCGTCGCTGGCAAGGCCAGCATTTATTGCCCTTGTCGACACATCGATGTCTGATGCAGCTCTTGTTAGCACTGTAGGCTGGACACTGTTTCGGTAATAAATCTTTGCGAGGGCTTTTGAACAATCAAGACTTGTATGGTAAGAAAGATCTATCAAGCAGTTGCTATGATGTCAGAGTTTTGGCATCAGAATGAGTAATATAATTCTACCTGCTTAATCTGCAATAAAACAGACTTCAGCTCCCTTGATACTCTAGTGATTAGACATCACAAGGTGTTGTACTAAACCATATGACTGGAAGGTTTAACTGTTTCTGTGCTGTGTCACTTGATCTTGGCCAAGGTAGTTGTTGGTGGCTGCAATTTGCTTGCGTGCCTGTGGGATCCACATTGGGGTTAGGGAAGAAATCGGGCAGGGATCGCACTCCAGAATGCTGTCAAGCAACTCCTGTGGGACTTGTGTGCGTGAGCATTGGATGAAAGCAAGCTACTGAGTAGTTAGTTGGCTTTGGCAGTGGTGCTCTCCATGGCCACTCGAATTAATGTCTTGGTGAAGTATTGGAGAATGCTGACATCTGTGACACCATATCTCAGCAAGGCTCGTGTCTTCAGCAGATAGAAGAGAAATTGGGAAAATAAATGTTCAATTGTCAGTAGTGACTGACTAGGCTCCCCTCTAAGCTTTCTGATTTTTTTTCACAGTAGAAACACTGGAACATGATCATATACTGAAACCAATCGCATCCCCTTTCTGACTGGTTGTTTGGTTTGGTGTTTCTAATAATAAAATCAGGTGTTTGAGGTAGGAGGAGGGGGGAATTCAACTCCCCTTTGGTTGCTGTGCAAGTTTCCTGATCTGTAAGTGCCCTACTTCTGTGGGTGTGTTTAGTTTGTCGTTTGTGCTGCAATGTAGACAAGCTGCTGGAATGGCAATTCAATCGTGGGAACCGAGAGCAAAGCTCAAGTCATTTGTCTGAAGCAAGAAAATGGGTTGGCTACCTGTAATCCATTGCCATTTCCCCCCGGGCCCCTCCCTGACAGTATTAAGAATTTCATAAGCAGTTGTTTCATCGCTCTTGGTGCAAAATTATCAGGGCCTCCGAATATCCGGTTATTTTAGACGATAAATGTTAAGAAACTTGCCATCCTTTAATGTAATAGATCCCTTGCTCATTTTAACAGCACCCGCATTCCCTCTCAAGGCCATATGGTATTTGTCAATATAGTCAATAGCCTGACCTGTTGATTGGAATGTTAATCCTGTTGAGAATATTTCTGGTTGTCTTAACTGTATTTAGTTCTATTCTTAACACCCTGGATTGTAGCATTTTGTTTGCTTCACATGTCTTCTGTCTCAAAAAAATTATTAGGAAGCTGACAGTCTGCTGTGGGAATGTATTTGGTTGCATTTTTAGTTATAATATAAAAATGGAAAATGTGGGAAAGACACAGTAAGTTTGTCAGCACGTGAGAGGGGAGTTTAGTTTCCTATTGCAATCATCGTCTCCTAATGAAGCTGGATTTTTTTCCTCCCATCAACAGGTGTTGGATTACACTTGCTTAGATTGTGTGGCAGTTAATTCAATAATGTGTTTAGCTTTATCAAAAATACAGCTGTGGGACTGTTAAACCAGCCTTGTTTTGTCATGAAGTATTTATGATGGACGTTATTTATAACCAGTCATAAACCACCCATGTAAAGTTTGTGGACGTGTCCCAGGCTGTCCGAGACCGTACATGGATGGGATGCAGCCATTTTATCACTTGCAAGTGATGGAAATTATATTTCCTGTGGCTAAGCACGAATATTCCTGTCTGCATTAAGAGCAAGTGTAGATGATTTGGGTGAAGGGGCAAGATGTTGACAGCAACTTGCCAGGGATTTAAATGGCTGATTGGACCATAAAACTGAAGTTCAGGCAGAGTAGGTGGAATATCTTGTGTGTTCCATTCCAAACGTGTAATTTGTTTTTGTGACCTTTTTGGTGTTCCCAGTTCCACCAGCTGACTGTTTTCTTTAGAATTAAGTAGCTTTTTTTTTATAGTACTTCATATTGCCACTCAGAAGGTGTGTTTTTCAAGTTTATGGTGCCAGCTGCCTGGTCAGCTGACAGGAAAAAAAGTATTTACTGAAAAATGGTGCTTTACAAATGATATGCAGCACTTGAACCTTGAATTAAACCATTGCACTAATCATTTGTAATCCAGTTCAAAATTTGTTCAGTGGGCTGTTTTAATGGCTGTAAAACTAATAATCCAAACATGTTTGGGGTTGTGTTTCACTACATGTTTTGTTTCCTATTTACCTCAATTTTTGTTGTTTTAATTTTCCCCTTGGCTGGATGTTCCCATACAGGAAGCTGGTTTAGCATTCTGCAGAATGATTATTTTTGTAGGATAAAGCAGTGTTTTATGAAAAATCTGGTAATACTTGTACCTGCTCTGCATTGAGCGCGTAATGTGTATTCTTACTTAACTTCCCTTGGATGAGTTGTCTGAGGTTTTAATTTGATTGTTTGCAGCCACCAGCACCCAACCATTCATTCGACCACATGCATAATGTAAAAATAGTATGCAATTCAGTATACATATGAAAGGAACCTCCTGTCATTGCGTGGATAAAGCTGACAGATGGTGAGCAGGTGATAAACATTGCTCTCTGAGCTCCCAAAAGCTTGTTTACATTTCAAATTTCCTCTCGGTACTTGACGTTTTAAGATGGTTCGATCGGCTGCTGATCCACTTTTACACCAGTATCCTGTACGGATTTGCTTGCATCTTCCATTTGAAGTTAATGCTGAATTGTAGATCCAAATGAATATCATTAAACCAGTAAAATGTGAGATTGGCTTATAACTTTTTTACTCATACAGTTGGCTAGTAAATTCAAATCCCAAAGTTTTGTCACAAGCAGTCCCTTAATCTTTTAAATAGAAAATGTCTTTTAGCATTGAGATTTATTCTGTACGTTAAGTGAAATACTCAAGTCCATTTATAAGAAACCCATTGTGTCATCACCATTGCAGTTTTTCCAAAGATTTCTCCCTATCTTAACTAATGCTAGAGCCCTGTTTTCTCTTTTTTTTTCTCTCTCTCGCTAGCTCGCTACCCCTGCTCTCCCAAAAAAGAATGCTTGGAACAGTAGTGCATGTTACTGGTGCCTATTTAAACTTGGTGCCAAAAGGAACATTTAGCGCACCAAAAGCATTTCTATGATGATCCTTATTCTGTGATCATTGCTCACTTGCAGCAACGAATCCTGTTCTTGGGTGATTACTGATTATGTTGCATCATATTTATCCAAGGATGCAGCTCAAGAACATGTCGTATTTTCCCATCTGCAGTTACTGTATTGATTTGTTTCTCCTATTAGTTGTCTAGACTCCTACACCAAAAGGCCTCCTTACTAGATTGCGAAGCATTTTATTTTTACCCTTGCCTTCCTTCCATATAGTTTATGCATTGTGCATTATTTTTTCTTTTTAGGGTATTCCCAACTTTTTACATAGAAACATAGAAGATAGAAGCAGGAGTAGGCCATTCGGCCCTTCGAGCCTGCTCCGCCATTCAATGGGATCATGGCTGATCATCCAAATTCAGTACCCTGTCCCTGCCTTCTCCCCATATCCCTTGATCTCTTTAGCCTTAAGAAATATATCCAACTCTTTCTTGAATATATTTAATGAATTGGCCTCCACTGCCCTCTGTGGCAGAGAACTCCACAGGTTCACCACTCTCTGGGTGAAGAAATTCCTCCTCATCTCTGTCCTAAATGGCTTACCCCTTATCCTTAGACTATGACCCCTGGTTCTGGACTCCCCCGCCATCCGAAACACCCTTCCTGCATCTAGTCTGTCCAGACCTGACAGAATTTTATAGGTTTCGATGAGATCCCCTCTCAATCTTCTAAACTCCAGGGAGTATAAGCCCAATCGACACAATCTCTCCTCATACGTCATTCCTGCCATCCCAGGTATCAGCCTGGTGAATCTTCGCCGCACTCCCTCCATGGCAAGAACGTCCTTCCTCAGGTAAGGTGACCAAAACTGCACAGAATACTCAAGGTGCGGCCTCACCAAGGCCCTGTACAACTGTAGCAAGATATCCTTGTTCCTGTACTCAAACCCTCTTGCTACGAAGGCCAACATACCATTTGCCTTCTTAACCGCCTGCTGCACCTGCATGCTTACCTTCAGCGACTGGTGCACAAGGACACCCAGGTCTCTTTGCACTTCCCCTTCTCCCAATCTATTGCCATTCAAATAATAATCTGCCTTCCTGTTTTTGCCACCAAAGTGGATAACCTCACATTTATCCACATTATAGTGCATTTGCCATGTTTCTGCCCAATCACCCAACCTGTCCAAATCGTACTGGAGTTTCACAACATCCTCCTCACAGCATACCCTCCCACCCAGCTTTGTGTCGTCTGCAGATTTGGAGATATTACATCCAATTCCCTTGTCCAGATCATTAATATATATTGTGAACAGCTGGGGTCCTAGGACCGATCCTTGCGGTACCCCACTAGTCACTGCCTGCCACTCGGAAAACGACCCGTTTATTCCAACTCTTTGCTTTCTGTCCGCCAACCAGTTCTCTATCCAAGTCAATACCTTGCCCCCAATCCCATGTGCCTTAATTTTGCACGCATCCAGCGCATGTCAGATTTTGTATCTGATGCGCAATCACTGAGTGAAAACCCTAGAACTCGAGTGTTACATCGTATTAAGTTGTGTAGAGGGTAGGAATAACTAATGGTTGGATTCTGAGCTAAATAGGTGTGTGGTTAATTTTAAACTTTCATCACAGCAGAATTTCTCGCTCCCACGGGATAAAGAATCACTTTGTTTGCTCGCGTTAGTTATCAAATGAGGCTGTTCAAATAACTTTGTATTTTACTCCTAAGTACCTAAATATTCTCTGAAGAAATATCAAAAAATGCATGCTTGAGTCCATTCAAGGTTTCCTAATGGTACAGTGCGTGGTGCATCATTTAAAATGTTTTTGTGACCTTGAGTCATTCCCTAATCTCATGCCAATAGCAGAATACATAAGTTTAAAATTCCGTTGAGTTCGTCTGGCATTTTATGTAAGGGTTCCAATTGTCATACTGGAGATTTAATGGGAGTGCTACGGCTGACATGTACTGTGCTCATCTTGCATTCCCGTGTGTGCTATTTTCATTTGGGTTAACATCTGTGTAATAGTGCACGCAAGAATGGGGTGCAAGTACGTTCAGCACATCGCAGATCTGAATTTCCACCTTACTAAGCGGGATCTATTCGGAGCACAGTTTCAGATTAAACCACCATTGCAGGACCAGAAGGTGGAGGGAAAACCTGGTATAAGGGACATTCAGGACTAGTGTCAGGCAACACTTCTTCACACAAAGTGATCAGTATCTGACAGATTTAAAATAATTGGCAAAAGAACCAGCGAGGAGATGGAAGTTTGTTTTACGCAGCGAGTTGTGATCTGGAACGCACTGCCTGAACGGGCGGTGGAAGCATGCTCGGTCGTAACTGTCAAAAGGGAATTGGATATATACTTAAAGGAAAAATTTGCAGGGCTATGGGGAAAGGAGAGCCGAGAAGAGGGACTAAGTGGCTAGCTCTTTCAAAGAGCCAGCACAATGGGCTGAATGATTCTGTGAACCTGTGAAGTCCTGTTTGGTTGATCTGATGGAAAGATCCCAGTAAATATTGAAGAATGTTCATCTCATCATGCAGTTGGAGTTTCATTGGCTGTTAATTGATCATGTCAGTCAGCAGACGAAGATTTGTGATGTGGAATGATAGTGGTGATGGTTGCAAGTTTTTTTGTTTCCTTGCCCAGTTTGTGAGCTATCGCATTTGCAGGTTAAACATTTCTTTTTAATTAGGGCAACTCAATCCATTGGGGGAGGGTGTAGCAGGAAAGAATATAGTTGTAAGTTTTGTGACCAATTTGGCACTAGCAAATTGGCTGTATTCGCCGGAGCCTTGTGCACTTGTACCACAAGGTTGTTTCAAACTAACTCAAAACAGCATTTTAAGTATCATAATTTGTAAAATTGTTAATCTTATGGAATGTTATGTTCCATCCTGAAGCCATGAACTGCAACCACATTTGGCATTCATTTAAAGCTGTTCTAATGTTAGCTTTGACTTCTGGATAACTTGGCTATGCCAATAAATGGAGTTTTGTGCGGACTGTGGTATCCATGCAACGTGCCTTAATTCCTTGTACAAATTGGCTATTAAATTTTTCAGAGTGAATACATTGTGCACGTTTTCATATAATTCTGTTGAACTCATTAATGCTGCATAACTATCCTCACTCTTCATCCTAGTAAATGGTTTATCTTCCAATAGTAGCACCACGCTTGTTACGAAGAAAATGGGCACTCCCCGATGTAGTTTGATTCACAGTCTGTGCTTTGTAAGGTAACCTGAGGTAGGGTTAGAATAGGAAGGGCAAAAACAGCCTTGTTGTTTTGCTTATGGCCTTGTCTACTTGGGCAGAGAGCAGCCTGTGTTCATTAAACTATCGACGAGCCGCAGTCACTTTTTTCAGAGGAAAGTTAGCTCGAAAAGGGCCGGTGATGGAAACTAATCCAGTGGTCCACTACATTAAACATGGTGGAAAACACGCTTTCTACATTTGTCACCATCGTGCAATACTGTGCAGAAAGTTGGGTGTACTTAGACTTATTTTATCTTTATTGACAGATCCATGACTATGTATAAAGCCTTGAGGGAAAATGTTCCTGGTGAGGAATTACCTAGATATCATTAAGGTGAAATCCTTCAATGCAGGATTGGGATTAGCAAGAAAACTTGATGCAATGTTCATTCAAATAATTAGATGCTTAATGACAAGATGGGCAGGGAAGAAGTTAAATGGCAGAAGTTGGATTGGTATTAGCGACTGTATTTTTAAATGCAGAGGTATGATGTGCGCCCGGGTATACGGTACAACTGGACAGTAGTTCCCATCCAATATTTTAGTCTTTTAAGACTTCAAAAAAACTGCTGGGCCATGAAAAGGCCTGCTAAATCAGTTGGAATGTGTTTGGTAGATTCTGCAGCTGAAAGAGGTAACCAACCATAGCTAAAACTTGCGAGGTGTTTCTGACATTGCAAATGTTACTCCCTTGTCAAAAAAGGGTGTAAGGATAAACCCAGCAACTACAGGCCAGTCAGTTTAACCTCGGTAGTGGGGAAGCTTTTAGAAACAATAATCAGGGACAAAATTAACAGCGTGGATTAATTAAGCAAAGCCAGCAAGGATTTGTTAAAGGCAAATCATGTTTAACCAACTTGATCGAGTTGGTTGATGAGGGCAATGCGGTTGACGTGGTGTACATGGATTTCCAAAAGGTGTTTGATAAAGTGCCATATTAATAGGCTTGCCAGTAAAGTTGAAGCCCATGGAATAAAAGGGACAGTGGCAACATGGATATGAAATTGGCTAAGTGACAGGAAACAGAGTAGTGGTGAATGGTTGGTTGTTTTTCGGACTGGAGGAAGGTATACGGTGGTGGTTCCCAGGGGTCGGTTCTAGGACCACTGCTTTTCTTGATATATATTAATGATTTGGATGTGGGTGTACAGGGCACGATTTCAAAATTTGCAGATGACACAAAACTAGGAAGTATAGTGAACAGCGAGGAGGATAGTGATAGACTTCAAGAGGGCATAGACAGGCTAGTGGAATGGGCGGACACATGGCAGATGAAATTTAATGCAGAAAAGTGCGAAGTGATACGTTTTGGTCGAAAGAATGAGGAGAGGCAATATAAACTAAAGGGTACAATCCTAAATGGGGGTGCACAAACAGACACCTGGGGGTATATGTGCACAAATCATTGAAGGTGGCAGGGCAGGTTGAGAAAGCAGTTAAAAAAGCTTACGGGATCCTGGGAATAGAGGTATAGAGTACAAAAGCGTGGAAATTATGATAAACCTTTATAAAACACTGGTTCGGCCTCAACTGGAGTATTGTGTCCAATTCTGGGCACTGCACTTTAGGAAGGATGTGAAGGCCTTAGAGCGGGCGCAGAAAAGATTTACGAGAATGATTCCAGGGATGAGGGACTTCAGTTACGTGGATAGACTGGAGAAGCTGGGGTTGTTCTCCTTAGAGCACAGAAGATTGAGAGGAGATTTGATAGAGGTGTTCAAAATCATGAGGGGTCTAGACAGAGTGCAGCGAGTGGTTAGGATCTCGAATGCACTGCCTGAAAGGGTGTTGGAGCAGATTAATCACGGCTTTCAAAAGGGAGTTCGATAAGTACCTGAAGGAAAACGATTTGCAGGGCTCTGGGGAAAGGGCCCTAGTGGGACTAGCTGAAGTGCTCTTGCAGAGAGCCGGCACGGACTTGACATGCCGAATGGCCTCCTTCTGTTCTGTAATCATTCTATGATACTTAAAATGTATTGAAGCAAAAATTCAGTAATCTGTTGCATTCTTGCGACCCTCAATCAGCTCTGACCGACTGCATTGCATATATTCCCCGGCCAGCATTGTGTTCTGTCTGCCATTTAGTCATCCTTGAACCCATTAATCACGTTCAAATTGTATGTTGCTGTGGACTGTGGTGGTTGTGTTGGTTTCATCATTGAGGTATGCGGGTAATGTGACTTGTTTTCTTGCTGCGAGGGAATTTTTTTTAGACAGCAGGAGCTGTGGCCTTTAGTTTTCACCGAGATCAGTATTCAGCAGTGAGATTCATTAGCTCGTGACTCAGCAGATGGTGCTACTTGTTTGTGGCTAAGTTCATTGTGAAATCCTTTGTCTTGGACTTGAGCTGGATCTGAATTCTCAAGTTTATCTTGCTTTGTCTTTTACTGCTAAGTGGAATGATGTCTCTTTGCCCTTTGCTACACCCCCCCCCCCCCCAAAAAAGCCCACAGCTGTAAATAGATAATTTAAGAGCAAAATTGTTGGAGGCAGATGTGTAACTGAAGCACACAGCTGAATTTTCGGATTCTAGAACCCGTACTGCTTCTCCCGAGATTTAGTGCTGTTGGTGTTTTTAATCTAACTTGTGATTCTGGAGCAGGATTATCTTCTCTTGGCCTGTTGAATGCTACAAATGTTGTTACGATGCAGACACTGCATTGCTAATTTTAGTTGTAAATGTACTGGACGCAAACTTGAGGATATGCAGATTGCTGGTTTCAGTTTTGAAAAATTACACATTTGTTCTGCAAAAACTGAAGACGCCAGAGCACGTCTCCCGACTTGTATAGGCAGTTATTAAAATCATTAATAATTGAGTTTGATTTCTGAAAATAATTGGATAATCAGAAACTGGTTAAAAGCTGACTAACAAGGCATCGTCTCCATTTCTTTTTGCTTTTATTCTGTGAAATGTCATGGTCAATGAATTACTACCGTTATTATAAAGTCTTTTGTAACAACCTCGCAGAAATCTGGTCGCTACAGCATTGAAGCTCCAGGCTCCCAGCTAGAAGAGCAGCGTTCAATTCAGTTACACCGAATCTTTCCAGTCCCTTTAGGACCGTGTTTGCCTGCTCAGTCTGGGAGAGGATGAAGGGCACAAAAAATAATTTGCTAGGCGTTCCCCTCTGCATTACTGAAGTGTTAAATATCTGCATGCTTGCTTGCCTCTCTTTATAACTTCTGTATCTAAGAAAGCATCCTGCGCATTAGTAATCTTTTTTAGTTTGACTACTTTTTAATCTTTCACTAATCTTGATAAAATTCTTGAGGCTTATTGCCCTTTTCCAGGAAAGCTTAGATTTGTGTGCATTGTTTAAGTGCATTAATGTTGCACTTTGATCCTTTCACGATAAGGAAATGCTGCGAAGTGGATGGAAACCAGCTGAGCGCAGCGATGTTCTGCAGCTTTCCCCACCCCCTCATTCCCTGTTTGGCTCGCTGCCACTGCCTTCCCACTGAAAGTAAGTGCCTGTCAATTGGTCACACTTTGTGACGTAGGAGGAATATAATTGGATCAGGTTTTTTTTGGTGTGTGTGACCTCCCAGTTCAGTATTTCGTTGCTCGTCCCAGCATTTCAGCTCAGTTGCGTTTCAGCTCACTAAAGAGATTGTTTGTTTACTGGAATGTGTGCTTCAAGAGGAAATTCTATTGGCTGTGTAGTTGGAAGAACCTAAACCCTGGGAATTTCATTGTTATTGCAGGATCTTGGCAGTACACTGGCCACCCGAGGGAAAAGAAACTCCAGCTTGGTATAGCCAGTCTTCATACAGCCTGCTGTACTTGTTTTGTCTAATGTGCTTTAAGGATGAGCCCAGCACTAGGAGCAATGGAAGTGGAGAACTATGCAAAGGGAGTCCTCCTAGAGCCATTTGTTCACCAGGTTGGAGGACATTCTTGTGTCCTCCGCTTTAATGACAAGACCATTTGCAAACCCCTCATTCAACGGGAACACCAGTTTTATGAAACACTGCCTCCAGAGATGCGCCGGTTTACACCACAATATAAAGGTAAGTACAAAAACCTTTTCTAGTCTGAAATGCATACATGTTCTGTGTATTTTTTTTAGTTTTCTTTCCTTCATTGCTCTTGTACAAAGTCTGTAATGGTGTTGGGGTATCTTGGGAGGGTGGGAGAAGAAATTTTGTCTGTTGTTTTTCTTTCAAATCTATCAGATGAAAGCCGTGATCTGACAGGTGGGGTCCAGTTGCCAGCTAGATCGCAGTTTAGTTGCGTGACGCTTGAGTAACCTGTATTCTGCTCTGCTTTAGTGGCTCTGCTGATGGAGGTAAGTTCATCCAAGGTGGAGCAAATGTTAAATATTTGTAAAGTTTTCTTTTAGGCTTTGATCTTGAACATGAAGTCGATTTTTAAATAAATTGATGCAGTTTCTAAAGACCTGCCGATGTGCAAAATTGTATGTTTTTCTTAAATTGAAGTGTAAATGAAACCGCTGGAGCTTTTCTCCCTCTAACGATTTCAGTAGGCTTTAGCAGACTTTTTAAAGTTGAGGTAAGAGCTGGAAAAGCAGCATTCAGAGCCTGCCGCCTTTCATCTAGAGGGAACGGGACCGACTGGAACAACTAGCTCCACCAGGGTGTGTGAGTCAGCCAGTTCTGTTATAGGCTGTAGTTGGGGAAAGTTCCTAGTACAGTAAGTGACGACATCTGGATGTTGCAATCTCACATGCAGTTTTCATTTAAGAGGGAAGAAAGTAATGTACACAAACTGTAGAGGAAATAATGTTCACCGATTTAGTTTCTATCAGTATTTGGAACATTAAAGTAATGTAAAATGAATAGGTTAAGTTCAGTACTGGGTTGTGGGGTATAGTTTTATTTTCCTTAACAGTAATATATGCCAGTCATTGGAATGCTTTCATGTGAAAGATTAAGTTGTATATTTTCAGAAAGACATAAACTTTTAACCATGTTGCAATTAATGGTTTCTTCGATAAGCAATCGCTAAAAGAATTTTGTAAAATTAAGTTTTAGAACTAATTTAGGTTAATAATATGTAAAACTTGTGCTTGATGTAAAGTTCGAATTCTTTTTTAGGGATGTGTTGTCTTGTGCTTTGGGGGAGGTGGGGCTCAAAGCTCCTCTTCGTCCCCTCATGTTTTTTTTCCAGGATAAAGCCCTAGGCCTTGTCCTAGCTTCCTTTAGTTAACCCTGCCTGTCTGTCTGAAGGACAACCTGGGTTCGGCCACCCCCTGGTTAGGTCCATTCTTGACGTTTGACTCCATGGCCAGCTGCTCAGGGCAGGAAGCTGAGATTCTGAACTACGGGTTCCTTCATCCAGAATGCTCTGTCTGGCAGTCGTGCAGGATGACAAAAGACCCATTCAGGCTGCTGTTGGACTGTTCCAAAAAAAAGCCGAAGTTAGGATTGAAGCAGCAGTCAACCAACAGCTGAACCAAATTCTTTGTAATCTCATTGAGCCAAACCAAAGACTGGCCTCAGATTTACTTACAGACCTCTTCAATGAACTTGCGAAGCAGCAAGCACAGGTCATTGACTGCGGGGTAGGGTGGGGGGGAATGCACTACATCTACAATGAATTGCAGAATAATAAATGGAAATATGAATTGGTGTTTTTTTAACATAATTGGCAATAATTGCAATGTAATACCTTTTTCTTGATTTGATCTTGTAATTGTATGTAGAGTTTATGGGGTTTGTTCAGAAGGGATTATGTGCTGGCTTGTCTGTCTCATAATTGCAGTTTACCTGAGTTTTGACAAAGCTTTACAGGATTCTGTATTTCACTGTATCAGAATGTTGCAGCAAGCTTTGTATTCACTATTCTGCATCAGCCTCTTTACGATTTGGCTTTGTGAATTGCATTGCTATGCTCTGTTTCATAATTGGAGAACTGTAGTGCATTGGCCTCTAAGATTTGGATGGAATAGTATTTTCCATGTTGCTCTATTGCATACATTTTCTCAATAAATTGCACAAAAAATAACTTCAGTTCCAATAAACAACTTCCTCAAGTCTCTTTGTCTCACTTGTTTTATTGACTCCTATTTTATTATGCTGATGTATGTGCAGTGTTTGGGGAGGGTTGTTTGGTATAAATTGGAAGTTTATTTTTTTTCCAGATTACAAAGGTGTCTTTTTGTCTAGTTTTCTTTTGATATTTGTTAGGTTGAAAGCCGGCACAACTACATAAAAACTGAAGGCTTGGGTAAGCAAACAGGCTGTTTTTGTTGTCGCTGTTACTCTGTACAATCTCGTGATTTCATCTAGCTGCTAAGGTTTATTATGTCTGCTTTCTGCCCACCTGACAATTGTTGCCTTTTCTGTTCTTCTTGTAGGAGTCGTTTCTGTAAGTTTTGAGGAAGACGAAGAAGGGAATCTATGCCTAATTGCCTACCCGTTATCAGGGGACCAAGCTGATTTGGAAAATGTAGATCACTCCGAATGTGAGCCTAAAAATAAGCTAATAAAATGGAGTAATAAAAAACCTGTGTTACTAGAAAATGACAATTACAGCAAGGAGCGGGTCAGGCAGAACAGGAAAGAAGAGAAAATGAAAAGGTTGGTTTCAGAAACACTTGATTTTTTAAAAATTCTATAGAATTTTAAAATGAAGCATTATATAACTAAACAAAGTGTTAAAATAGTGTGTTTAAAAAAAGCTATTGGGGATGCGACTGGTTGGATTTAATCTCATTTTTTAATGCATCTACGCCACAGTGGAGCTTGTCGAGAGCCTACCTTCTTTGTCTTTTATTTCTTTATTGATCGTTTAAGGGTTTAAACTGGTGCAGCCTGTCGGCCTTCAATTTTTGGTACCACTTTTCTGTTAAATAATCTGGGATTAATGGCATTCCTTGTTGGAACTTCTGTGAAGTAGTTCCCACGCTGTGTTTTGGCAGAAACTGCTACAGGACGAAGCTGTGTCCCAGTTCTTCCCCAATAAGCTAGTCTTCTGGAGGGTCATTTTTGAGTTGAACGGGTCACTGGTGGGTTTTTTCACTCCATTTACTGCACTCGGTCATCAAATGGAAGCTTCTGACTTCCTCCAACATGCCACTTCAATACCATAACAACTGCAATTTATGATTTTGCTTTTTTTTTAATAAAAGGAAATGTGCACTGTTTTTTCCTTTTTAAATACATGAACACTTTTGTGTTTAACAAGTAGAGAGAGGTCTGCTTTGGTGTACAGATTAAGGTTATTTAACGATCAGGAAGGACAGGCAGGAAGGAAGGGGAGGTGGGGTGGCTATGTTAATAAAGGAAGGAATCACTGTAATACAGAGAAATGATATTGGGTCAAAAGATCAGGATAATGAAACAGTTTGGGTGGAGGTAAGGAATAATAAGGGGAAAAAAACACTAGTGGGCGTAGTCTATAGGCCTCCGAACCGTTGCAACTCTGTTGGACGGAGTATCAATCAGGAAATAGTTGAGGCTTTTAATAAGGGAACATCTATAATTATGGGGGATTTTAACTATCATATTAATTGGACAAATCAAATTGGGCAGGGCTGCCTTGAGGATGAGTTCATTGAGTGTATTAGGGATGGGTTTCTTGAGCAGTATGTAACTGAACCGACCAGGGGGCAAGCAACCTTAGATCTGGTCCTGTGTAACGAGACAGGATTAATTAAAAATGTCCTAGTAAAGGATCCCCTTGGAATGAGTGACCATAACATGGTTGAATTCCATATTCAATTAGAGGGTGAGAAGGTTGGATCTCAAACAAGCGTGCTAAGCTTGAATAAAGGAGACTATGAAGGTATGAGAGCGGAATTGAGTAGAGTGGATTGGGAAAATAGATTAAAGGGTAAGACGATACATGATCAGTGGTGTACATTTAAGGAGTTATTTTACAACTTCCAAAAAATATATATTCCACTGAGAAGAAAAGGGTGTAAAAGAAAAGACAGCCATCCGTGGCTAATTAAAGAAATTAAGGATAGTATTCGACTAAAAACAAGGGCATATAAGGTAGCCAAATCTAGTGGGAGGATAGAGGATTGGGAAAACTTTAAAAGACAGCAAAAAGTAACAAAAAGATTGATTAAGAAAGGGAAGATAGATTATGAAAGTAAATTAGCAAAAAATATAAAAACAGATAGTAAGAGTTTTTATAGTTATATAAAAAGAAAAAGGGTGGCTAAAGTTAATGTTGGTCCCTTAGAGGATGAGACCGGGAAATTAATGGTGGGAAATATGGAGATGGCAAAAACACTGAATGAATATTTTGTATCAGTCTTTACAGTAGAAGACACTAGAATATCCCAACACTGAACAAACGGGGCTAAAGGGGGGGAAGGAGCTAAACACGATCAAAATCACTAAGGAAGTGGTACTCGGTAAAATAATGGGACTCAAGGCAGATAAATCACCTGGACCTGATGGCTTACATCCTAGGGTCTTGAGGGAAGTGGCAGTAGGGATTGTGGATGCATTGGTAATAATTTTCCAAAACCCCCTGGAATCAGCAAAGGTCCCGGCAGACTGGAAAACTGCTAATGTAACGCCCTTATTTTAAAAGGGCAGTAGACAGAAGGCTGGAAACTATAGACCGGTTAGCCTAACATCTGTGGTAGGTAAAATATTGGAGTCCATTATTAAGGAGACAGTAACAGGACATTTGGATAATAATTTAATAGGACAAAGTCAGCATGGTTTTATGAAGGGGAAGTCATGTTTGACAAATTTGCTGGAGTTCTTTGAGGAAGTAACATATAGGGTGGATAAAGGGGAACCAGTGGACGTAGTGTATTTAGACTTCCAAAAGGCATTTGACAAGGTGCCACACAAGATTATTGCTTAAGATAAAAAATCATGGGATTGGGGGTAATATTCTGGCATGGATAGAGGATTGGCTATCTAACAGAAAGCAGAGAGTTGGGATAAATGGTTCATTCTCAGACTGGCAATCAGTAACTAGTGGTGTTCCGCAGGGGTCAGTGCTGGGTCCCCAACTCTTTACAATCTATATTAACGATTTGGGGGAGGGGACCGAGTGTAACATATCAAAGTTTGCAGATGATACTAAGATGGGAGGGAAAGTAGTGAGTGAGGAGGACATAAAAAAACCTGCAAGGGGACATAGACAGGCTAAGTAAGTGGGCAGAGATTTGGCAGATGGAATACAATACTGGAAAGTGTGAGGTTATGCACTTTGGCAGGAAAAATCGTAGAGCAAGTTATTATCTTAATGGCAAGAAACTGGAAAGTACTGAAGTACAAAGGGATCTGGGGGTCCTGGTGCACGAAACTCAAAAGGTTAGTATGCAGGTGCAGCAAGTGATTAAGAAGGCCAATGGAATGTTGGCTTTCATTGCTAGGGGCATAGAATATAAAAATAGGGAGGTATTGCTTCAGTTGTACAAGGTATTGGTGAGACCGCACCTGGAATACTGCATACAGTTTTGGTGTCCATACTTAAGAAAGGACATACTTGCTCTCGAGTCAGTACAAAGAAGGTTCACTCGGTTAATCCCGGGGATGAGGGGATGGACATATGAGGAGAGGTTGAGTAGATTGGGACTCTACTCATTGGAGTTCAGAAGAATGAGAGGCGATCTTATTGAAACATATAAGATTGTGAAGGGGTTGGATCGGGTGGATGCGGGGAGGATGTTCCCGATGATGGGTGAAACTAGAACTAGGGGGCATAGTCTTAGAATAAGGGGCTGCTCTTTCAAAACTGAGATGAGGAGGAACTACTTCACTCAGAGGGTGGTAGGTCCATGGAATATGCTGCCCCAAAAAGCTGTAGAAGCTACATCATTACATAAATTTAAAACAGAAATAGACAGTTTCCTAGAAGTAAAGGGTTATGGGGAGCGGGCAGGAATTTGGACATGAGTCTAGGTTCGGATCGGTCATGGCCCTGTGGGTAGCGGAGCGGGCCCAGGGGCCGTGTAGCCTGATCCTGCTCCTATTTCGTGTGTCTAATTCTGTTAGATTCAGGAGATGGTTCTGTGATAGTAGATTGGCGGTTAGGATCAGATCAGCCATGATCTTATTGAATGGCGGAGCAGGCTCGAGGGGCCGATTGGCCTAATCCTGCTCCTATTTCTTATGTTCTTAAGAACTATGATGTTTTTAATTTTATGTCGTATATGTAATAAAATTCTCTGTAGAATAGAGACTGAATTTAACAGCTAAACTCTGATTTTGTCTTTGTAGCCATAAACTAGACGAGGAGTTTGAATCAAAGAAGTCTGAGGTGTTGTTTTATAGTATCGAGAAGAAGTCGGGGAAGGTAAAGCATAATCCTTGGAGCATGAAGTGTCACCAGCAACAGCTGAAACGTATGAAGGATAATGCCAAACACAGAAACCAATATAGTATCCTTTTCTTCACTGTAGCATGTGAACAAAGCTCGTTCGCTCGCGCTCTCTCGCTCTCCTATTTTAGTTGAATTCTCAGAGTGTGCACATGCCTACATTTTGTGAAAGTGTGCGTTCACATTTGATAAAGGAGTTGTACATTTGCTAGCTGCCTGTTTGCAGAGTGCATTGATCCAGTTGGGTTTCTTGGCATGACTCTGCTTGTGCTGGGAGCAATGCAGGTTGAGGCAACTTGCTTGGTATGAATTCTGAGGGTGGTGAATGATGAAGCATACAAGCAAACGTGTCTGTTGGTCTTGTTGCCTTTTGTAGTGGGTGTGGTTTGTGCTTTGTGAGCCTCCAAGGATGGGCCCAGACTGACTTCGGTACTTGTGTGGTTCTAGCTGGAGACTGAACCTGACTTGTGATTGGCGTATGTCCCACTTGTGCTATAGTCACCTGCCCTCAACCAGGAGTTGGGTCTGGTTAAAAGTTAACAAAATATATAGAAACCTTTTTTTAAATTTTAAGTATTTGTGTCAATATGTATTTAAAAGATCCCGTGGAAAGGAGAGCTCTTTTTCCTATAAGAATCAAACAGTTGGTGCTGCAACGTTTTCCTAGCTCAGGTGCTGCTTAGTCAGATTTAGAAGTGAGCATCTGGGAGGCAAAATGGATTACAAAGTTAGTGCCGTTTTGGGCACGGTGGAAGGAGTTTGCGTTGTTTCTGTTTGAAGGGATAAGGAGAGGAAAGACTGTATTTCCTATCCATAAGATTTCTTTTTGTTAATTGAGATTAATTTAATTGCAGATACAAGGTTATGCGTGCTTGCTAAAAGTGCTATAAAACTGATTTTAATATTTTACCTATTTGGATTCCTTGTGTATGTGCAGTGAAGGTGCAGGAGTGTTAGTATGCTAAAACTACAACATGCTAGTCAGTCTGCATCATAGTTGGAAACCGCACATGGGCCCAAACCAGATTTTAACTAAGTTTTTTTTGTTGTACTGAAAATCTGTGTATTGCCTTAATGCTACTGTCAGAATTTATTTTACTGGAGAATTTGACCTGCCGGTATGAAGTCCCGTGTGTTCTGGACTTGAAAATGGGAACACGCCAACATGGGGACGATGCTTCCGAGGAAAAGAAGGCTAATCAAATCCGTAAATGTCAGCAGAGCACTTCAGCTGTTATTGGTGTCCGAGTCTGTGGGATGCAGGTGTGTATACTGTCTGTTGTGGAGCAATTATATTGGGTGTAGAAGACGACCAGGGGAAGGAGAATTTGCAGTAAGTGGTTTTGTTAATCATTTCTGTGATTTGCAATTCTTGACGCACTCCTGGGGAACACCTAGCTTCTGAAAGATAGCGTCAGCTACTCAAAAGAAAAATAGTGCCATCAATGCAGAAAACCGGTTTTTATTGATTTTCAGTAACACCCCATCCTAGTCAGTCAACAAATGCAGAAATGTGAGTGGGGACCCCCTCACAGACTTTGATTCTGCTTTCAAAACCTCTGCAGTGAAACCCCATTTTGTAACCGGCTGATAAGCTAACATATTTCCAGATCTCATTTCATCATAAAATGTACATTGGAGAAATGTTAACTGGAGTAAAACAGTTGGGCGTTTACAAGTTTATTCAATTGCACAGTATTGCTAAGTTTCTAGAGTGTTCTCAGCAGCTAATGATTAACAGTATACTTTAGTACTGCAAGCCTACAATTTTAAGCCCTGCGGTTTCTTTTAACTTAATCAAAATAATTGTTTGGCTAAGCAGAGATTTAAGCGAAAATCTGCACACCGCCATTAAGAACTAGATTGTGCAAACCTTCCTGCTAGTCTTTGTGCAATATTTTGGTTTTAATTACTTAAACAAGCAAGGACAGCTTTTAAGGGAGTGGTATAAGCATATTGTCAAAGTTCGTGATCCTGACAAAAATGTTGCGTTCCACGTGGAATATGTCTAATATTCTTAGTCAAGTTATACAGAACAACACCTTGAGTAATCCGTACTCACTGCCACTTTTTATGTAACTAACATATATTGTGCAGCAGTTTAAAAGAATTGTAGACTCGAGATATTTCTACCAGCAATGCACCGCGTTCTTTCCCAGCACGAATGACTAAGCCCTGTTAATTTGCAGGATTGCCCTTGGCCAGCTTATTTTTGTAATCCAACGGTATAATGGCCAATTTCACTGGAAACGGATTTGTGGCATATTGAACAAAAGTGCCGGGGGATTTGCCTGCATTTTGTGATTTAATTGGTGCAAGAACTGAGTTGGCTATGCACACGTTGTGAAGGATGGACAGTACTGTCCAACTAGTTGTGCTATTTTTAAAACTGGGTTTTGGAGCAAAAATTCAAGCTATTCCTTGGCAGTTGCTGATGCTGCATGACAACTCGGAAGCTTTTAAGTTTTTTTCCTTTCAAACACAGACCAGTTTATAAAATGTTACGTAATGGGAAAGCGGTATTATTTTGATGTTCAATGTCGTTATTTTCTCTCCAGGTATATCAACTGGATTCTGGCCAACTCATGTTCATGAACAAGTACCACGGAAGGAAGCTTTCTGTACAAGGGTTTAAAGAAGCACTTTACCAGTTTTTTAATAATGGGAAGTACTTGCGCAGGGACCTGTTTGAACCTGTTCTTAAGAAACTGTCTGAACTCAAATCTGTCTTGGAGAAACAGGAATCGTATCGTTTCTACTCCAGCTCCCTGCTTATCATTTACGATGGCAAGGCGACGACTGTGGATTCCGATTCCGAATACTCTGAAGACCTTTCCGAAGAGTCGGCCGACGAGTCTGCGGGAGCTTACGCTTACTCGAACTCCAGCAGTAGCATGGTTGATGTCCGCATGATTGACTTCGCTCACACCACGTGCAAGTATTTTGGTGAAGACAGTGTGGTCCACGAAGGGCAGGACACTGGCTATATCTTTGGACTTCAAAATTTAATAACTATTATTAAAGAAATAAGAGATGACAACAATGAATAAAGTAGAAAAGCGTAATGCTGCTGTTGTGAATGGGTTTTATTTGTAGTCAGATTATCGACTGACCAATCTCAAGGTCTTGACATTCGTGGACCCAGTGGTAGATACTCATCGGCAGGAGACTAACAGAATGGGCATTCCCTACATTGGTGCCGCAGAAAGGCACTTGCAGATATCTATTTATTTTAAATATTTCACGAACATTCCATATTATTTGAGATGTCAGATACCTCTGTATTCCTGTGCGTAACTTCATAAATAAAATAAAATCTTGTTTTGTGGTAAGAGTCTCGTGCTTTTGTTTTTATTTTATTAAACTAATTTTTCACGGTGGATGCTGCTGAAATTGACTCCTTTAACAAACATAAACCTTTATTTTTATCTATGATATTTAGATATATATAGATATAGCTGGGATCTCCCATTCAGTGGGATGAAAACAGCCCCATTTACTGACTGAACGACGAGAAGGAGGCTGCTCACCCATTACTTTATCTGAGGAAAAATAAGTTGTAGGCGATGTGTGCGCGCGCGGGGCCGCACAGTAATCTGCAAGGTCCCGGGCAGGCTGCTCGCCGCCTTTTACATTGTAAATCCCGCGCATGCCCAGAAATTTAACGGGACCACGCATTAAAAGAAACAGGCCGCGCAGAACAAAGCGCAGCTCACAGGGAACATTAGTCGTAGGCCGTTCCTCCATTACCAGGCCAGCATCGCAGCTGCTGGGGGGGGGTGCTGATACCAGTCTCTTGTCACCCGAGTATTTACACTGGTGCTGGTATGGTTATTTGAGCTGAGGGTTTTTTTTGTGGCGATGCCAGCTGCTTTTACTGTTTCTTTTAAAATTTGGATCCTGACGGGCTCTCCTGCAGCCAGTGGCAACCCCAAAATAATGTTGACTGGTTTGCCAAGACACGATGTCAGGAAGACCCGGTTTTTTTTTTTTAGTTATATTTGCTTTGGGTGGAGCGGGTGGTGATGTTGCTGCAACAGGAGATGGGGAGTCAAAGGTCCAGCACCCTACTCAACCCAATATAAAAGCAGCTTTAAACTATCGGCCGTCTTGCACTGTTCCAACGAAGCTCAACGTAAGCTCGAGGAACAGCACCTCGTCTTTCAATCGGGCACTTTACAGCCTTCCGGACTCGACATCGAGTTCAACAATTTCAGACCATAACCTCTGCCCCCATTTTTTCATATGGCAGCTGTTGTTGATTCTGCTACAGGAAACTCTCGTTTAAACGGCACCTAAATATCCGGAATTCTCTATTAACCGGCAAAATTCTCACTCCGAAAACAACACCTCAATAACCGGAAATGTTGCAGAGTCTCCCGCGGTGGCCGAGTTAGTCACAGAATCACAGAATCTACAGTGCAGGTAGAGGCCATTTCAGCCCATCGAGCCTGCACCGACACATATCCCACCCGATCCCCGTAACCCCACGTATTTAATCCCCTAACACTAAGGGTCAATTTATCATAGCCAAATCAACCTAACCTGCACATCTTTGGACTGTGGGAGGAAACCGGAGCACCCGGAGGAAACCCACGCAGACACAGGGAGAATGTCTGTGTGGAGTTTGCACAGTCGCCCGAGGCCAGATTTGAACCCGGGTCCCTGGCGCTGTGAGGCAACAGTGCTAACCACTATGCCACAGTGGGGGTAGTTCTCCAAACTGCCACTACTCGGCTTCTTGGTGCTGTCGGAAGTCCAAATACCTCAATAACAGGAGTCTGACTCCTTGTTTGTTAAAAATAGCCTCGGTAGATAACCCTCTCCGTCATCCGGAATTTTTAATCAACCGGCAACACGTCTGTGCCGGATACCAAAGAGTTTCCTGTATTTCCATTTACACCTCTTCTAGTCCCATCTCTTGTTTCTTGTCCCATTACCATCTCCTTTTGCTTTGTACAATCCTACCTTCTGTCATTTACTCTCTCCTGCCTTCCACCCTATCACAGACCTTCCCTTTTGTTCTTTCCCACCCCTCCCTGCTTTCCCTGCCTCGGCACTTGCTTCGAGCCCGTTACATCTCTTAACTTTTTCCAGTCATTGACCTGAGACATTCTCTCTGTTTCTCTCTCCACAGATGCTGCCTGACCTGAGTATTTCCAGCATTTTCTGTTTATTTTGGATTTCCAGCATCTGCAGTACTTTGCTTTCATTTATCATCTGATAGTTTAAAAAATAAATCAAAATCCCCTTTTTTTTTCCCCCATTGGCTCCTGAGATGTTTACCAGTGGTTTGAGATTTAATTCCACAATAACGTCTAAACAGCATTGCTCGTTTTTATGTCCTGACTCGCACCAAGTCCCATTCGCCCATTATGCTCACTGACCTATGCTGGCTCCCCATCCGCTAACCTCGTGTTCAAATCCCTCCATAGCCTCGCCCCCCCCTCTCTCTCCAAAACCTCCCCCAGCCCTTGAGAACTCTGCGTTCCTCCAACTTGGGCCTGTTGTGCATCTCCCCCCCCCACTTCCTTGGTGATTGTACCTTCAGCTATCTAGGCCCTAAGCTTTTAGACATTCCCCTTCTCTACCTCTCACCTTTTTTAAGAGGCTGCTTGAAACCCACCTCTTCGACCAAGCTTTTGGTCACCTGTCCTAATGTCTCCTTTGGCTTGGTGTCAATTTTTGTCTGTGCGCTCCTGTGAAGCGCCTTGGGATGCTTTACTACATTAAAGGTGCTATATAAATGCAAGTTGTAGGTAGTTTTAATATCTCTCCATTTCCCTCTTCCCCGTCACCTGTTGCCTATTGAATTTGATACTGAATGGATAGATTTTATTTAGCTGTAACTGCAAGGGAAATGGACAAATTGCTGATTCTGGTTGCAACAGAACTTTCTCAGTCAGCCTCCCCACCCCCAACCCCCAAATAAAATTAACCCCATCTAATCTACAATTCTGTTGGAATAAGAGAAATAATTATAGTAATACAGGTTGAGGACACAGGTTCCTCAGGCTGAATAAAAGCAGCAGGGAGAGAGAGACTGCTGTCCTGAAACTGCATGAATTGCTATGCATCAATACACAGTGCCTTAACTTTTCTATCTGCATGTGTGTTAACTGAACTGGTTCAAAGAGTATGAGCACAGTATTGTCTGCATTTTCACTTGTGTATATTTCTCAAATTTGTTCCCTTTTGTAACCAGTGATTTATTCATTCATGAGATGTGGGCGTCCATCGCTGGCAAGGCCAGCATTTATTGCCTATCCCGAATTGCCCTCGAGCAGGTGGTGGTGAGCCGCCTTATACAACTGAGGGGCTCGCTGGGCCATTTCAGAGGGCAGTTAAGAGTCAACCACATTGCTGTGGGTTTGGAGTCACATATAGGCCAGACCAGGTAAGAATGGCTGGTTTCCTTCCCTGAAGGACATTAGTGAACCAGTTGGGTTTTCACAATAATCCAGTAGTTTCATGGTCACCATTACTGATACTGACTTTTTATTCCAGATTTTATTTAATTAACTGAATTTAAATTCCCCCAGCTGCCGTGGTGGGATCTGAACATTAGTCCAGGCTTCATAGATGACTAGTCCAGTAACATTACCACTGTGCTACCGTACCCTCTAACCAGTGATTCATGTTTGGGTATAACTGCAGCTGGCCCAAGCAACCATCCTCAACCAAATCGAGGTGGACAGATAGTGATTCCAGGTGGAAATCCAGCAGACTTTTAAAAATATTTTCTCTCCTCTACCCACTCCCTGCTGGGGGCACAAGCAAATTGTAGTAATTCACTGCTGCCTGGGTTGAGGTTGACTAAGATGGATTGAACCCTTAAGGTTTCTGGGTTGTAAGAAGCAAAACCAAAATGAGGTGCATTTACCTGAGATTTTGGGAGATCAAGGTTTAAAAGTTGAAAACTTTGAATAGGGAATGGATAGTTTCTGCTTTAGATTCAGGGATGTAATGTATTGTGAGCCAGATATCCAATCAAGCTTCCTCTACCTAGTCCCACTGGTGCATCTTAACTAGGGCAAGTGATTTGTGGCATGAAACCCAGGACACACCTGAGCAGCTCTAATTTAGCAGTTTTCTCTGAAAGGATATCTCCAAATTAATGGGTGCATGGATTTAAACATTATGGGTGGGGATTTATGCTTCTGTGCTCTAGTGGAAAAGGAAAGGACTTGCATTTATATAGCACCTTTTACAACATCAGGACCTTCCAAAGCACTCCCATTCCACTGAAGTACTTTTGAAGTGTATTCACTGTTGTAATCATAGAATTATAGAATGGTTACAGCTCAGAAGGAGGCCATTTGGCCCGTCGAGCCCGTGCCAGCTCTCTGAAAGAGCTAGTCCCACTCCCCTGCCCTTTGTAGTAATGCAGAGAAATATGGCTGCCAATTTGTGCACTGCAAGATCCCATCAACAGCAGTGAGCTAATGACCAGATGATCTGTTTTAGTGATGTTGGTTGAAGGGGTGGTAAATATTGGCCAGGACACACTCCCCTGCTCTTCTTTAAAATAGTGCCACGGGATCTATTACATCCACCTGAGAGGGCAGGCAGGGCATTTGTTTAACATCTCATCCAACAGGCGGCATCTCCGACAGTGCAGTGGCATAGTGGTTAGCACTGTTGCCTCAGCGCCAGGGACCCGGGTTCGAATCCGGCCTCGGGCAACTGTCTGTGTGGAGTTTGCACATTCTCCCCGTGTTTGCGTGGGTTTCCTCCGGGTGCTCCGGTTTCCTCCCACAGTCCAAAGATGTGCGGGTTAGGTTGATTGGCTATGATAAATTGACCCTTAGTGTTAGGGGGATTAAATACGTGGGGATCGGGTGGGATATGTGTCGATGCAGGCCCGATGGGCCGAAATGGCCTCTATCTGCACTGTGGGATTTCTGTGATTCTGTGTGACTGCACTTGCGGTGTCAACCTAGATTTTGCACTCGTGTCTCTGGAGTGGGACTTGAATCCATAACCTTTTGAATCCAAGGTGAGAGTGCTACCACTGAGCTAAGGCTGTCGCTAATACGTGGCTCATAAAGATAAAGCACAAGCCTTGGACCCCTCCTGCTCTACTTGTACCAGCCAGCTTAGAGAGCTAAATTCTTGATAGTTTTTTTTGTCGATTGGGGACTATTGGAAATGAGTTCCAACTGCCCAAGTTCAGCTCAGCAATCTGGGCTAGATTGGAACCTACGTCACAGGCTGTGCTAACCTGTACTTTCAGACGGACATTTCAACAATGCAGTGTATTTGCATACACTTGTGACAATAGTTGTGGGACGATAACGGCAAAGCTTAGTCCAAAGGTTACAGATAACAAACATGCACTTGGTTGTAATATCTGCGACAGTATCAGTGCGTGCTGTATTGAAAATGGAATTTCATTTCAATTAGTCCACGAGTGAGCTATCATTTTTTCCTCACAAAGTACTCTGTTCAATGAAGAGCAAGCTTGATTTTGAGTTGAATGCACTTGATGAATGAGCCTTGTGTTGTAATTGCATATGCCACTTTCAATCATCACAGCCCCAGGACATCGCGGCAGGAGTTCCTCAGGGCAGTGTCCTAGGCACAGCCATCTTCAGCTGCTTCATCAATGACCTTCCCTCCAACACAAGGTCAGAAATGGGGATGTTCGCTGATGACTGCACAGTGTTCAGTGCCATTCGCAACTCCTCAGCTAATGAAGCAGTCCATGCCCGCATGCAACAAGACCTGAACGACGTTCAAGCTTGGGCTGATAAGTGGTAGGTAACATTTGTGCCACAGAAGTGCCAGGCAATGACTATCTCCAACAAGCGCGAGTCTAACCACCTCCCCATGACATTCAACGGCATCACCATCGCCAAATACCCCACCATCAACATCCTGGGGGTCACCATTGACCAGAACTTTTAATTGGACATAAATACTATGGCAACAAGAGCAGGTCAGAGGCTAGGTATTCTGCAGTGAGTGTCTCACCTCCTGACTCCCCAAAGCCTTTCCACCATCTACAAGGCACAAGTAAGGGGTGTGATGGAAAACTCTCCACTGGCCTGGATGAGTGCAGCTCCAACAACACTCAAGAAGTTCGACACCAGCCAGGACAAAGCAGCCCGCTTGATTGGCACCCCATCCACCACCTTAAACATTCACTCCCTCCACCACCGGCGCACCGTGGCTGCAGTGTGTACCATCTACAAGATGCACTGCAGCAACTCGCCAAGGCTTCTTCGGCAGCACCTCCCAAACCCGTGACCTCTACCACCTAGAAGGACAAGGGCAGCAGGCGCATGGGAACACCACCACCTCCAAGTTCCCCTCCAAGTCACACACCATCCTGACTTAGAAGTATATCGGCCGATTCTTCATCGTCGCTGGGTCAAAATCCTGGAACTCCCTCCCTAACAGCACTGTGGGAGCACCTTCACCACACGGACTGCAGCGGTTCAAGAAGGCGGCTCAACACCACCACCTCAAGGGCAATTGGGGATGGGCAATAAATGCTGGCCTTGCCAGCGACGCCCACATCCCATAAATTAAAAAAAACACATTGCTGGGAAAGTGTGTGTAAATCTGATCCATGCAAAGAGAGCCTCAGTTTGTTTCTCAATTTGGCAGTGCTGGTACACAAACTGGCTCTATCGAAGCCTGACTGCAACTCATCAGAAAATTTCATTTCAGTTGTTTCCCCCTGTACTCCCAAGAGCCTGTAAAAGTTGCATCATATTCTGCATGAACTTTTCCTAGTGTCAGTTTCGTAACACACTCGTCTCCGAATCGAAAGCTGCTCTTCCGGGGCTTGAGCACAAATTCTAGGCTGACACTTCAACGCAGTTTTGAGGGAGTGCTGCACTGTCGGAGGTGCCGTCTTTCGGATGAAGCCGAGGTCCCATCTGCCCATTCAGGTGGACATAAGAGAATAGCATAGCGATATTTGAAGAGAAGCAGGGAGTTCTCCTGGTATCCTGGCCATAATTCTTCTCTCATCCAATGAAAAATTAATTAATCTCATTTGCTCTTTGTGTGACCTTGCATCACGGTTGCCTGTATAAGTGATGGTGCTTGAAAAGTAACTCAGACATGGTTCAGCTTGCAGCACTCTCACCTCTGAGTCAGAAAGTCATGGGTTCAGGTCCCACATCACAGACCTGAGCACATAATCTAGGCTGACATGTCAGTGCAGTGCTGAGGGAGCGCTGCACTGCCGTCTTTCGGATGAGACGTTAAACCGAGGCCCTATCCACCTTCTCAGGTGGATGTAAAAGATCCCGTAGCACTGGAGAACTCTCCCCTGCTACTCTTTGAAATAGTTCCAGGTGGAGTTATCCCTGGTCTCCTGGCCAACATTTATCCCTCAACCAACATCACTGAACCAGATTGTCTGGCCGTTACCTCATTGCAGTTTATGGGAGCTTGCTGTGCACAAATTGGCTGCTGTGTTTCCTACATTACACCAGTGACTATGCTTCAAAAGTACTTCATTGGCTGTAGAAATGCTTTGGGATGTCCTGAGATCGTGAAAGACGCTATATCAATGTAAATTCATTCTTTCTATTCATAGCGTCATAGAATGGTTATAGCATGGAAGAAGGCCATTCGGCCCGTCGAGCCCGTGCCGGCTCTCTGCAAGAGCACTTCAGCTAGTCCCGTTCCCCGTAGCACTGCAAATTTCTTTCCTTCAGATACTTATCCAACTCCCTTTTGAAAGCCGTGATTGAGTCTGCCTCCTACACCCTTTCAGGCAGTGCATTCCAGATCTTAACCACTCGCTGCATTAAAAAGTTTTTTCTTTCATTGCCTTTGGTTCTTTTGCCAATCACCTTAAATCTGTGTCCTCTGGTTCTCGACCCTTCTGCCAATTTGAACAGTTTCTCTCTCTCTACTCTGTCTAGACCCCTCATGATTTTGAACACCTCTACCAAATCTCCTCTCAACCTTCTCTGCTCTAAGGAGAACAACCCCAGCCTCTCCAGTCTATCCACGTAACTGAAGTCCCTCAACTCTGGAACCATTCTTGTAAATCTTTTCTGCACCCTCTCTAAGGCCTTCACATCCTTCCTAAAGTGTGGTGCCCAGAATTGGACACAATACTCCAGTTGGGGCCAGACCAGTGTTTTATGCAGGTTCATCATAATTTCCACACTTTTGTACTCTATACCTCTATTCCCAGGATCCCATAAGCTTTTTTAACTGCTTTCTCAACCTGCCCTGCCACCTTCAACGATTTGTGCACATATACCCCCAGGTCTCTCTGTTCGTGTACCCCCTTTAGGATTGTACCATTTAGTTTATATTGCCTTGCCTCATTCTTTCTACCAAAATGTATCAATTCGCACTTTTCTGCATTAAATTTCATCTGCCACGTGTCCGCCCATTTCACCAGCCTGTCTTATGTCTTCCTGAAGTCTATCACTCTCCTCCTCACTGTTCACTATACTTCCAAGTTTTGTGTCATCTGCAAATTTTGAAATTGTGCCCTGTACATCCACGTCCAAGTCATTAATATATATCAAGAAAAGCAGTGGTCCTGATACCGACCCCTGGGGAACACCACTGTATACCTTCCTCCAGTCCGAAAAACAACCGTTCACCATTACTCTCTGTTTCCTGTCACTTAGCCAATTTTGTATCCACGCTGCCACTGTCCCTTTCATTCCATGGGCTTCAACTTTGCTGGCAGGCCTATTATGTGGCACTTTGTTTAACGCCTTTTGGAAATCCATGTACACCACATCAACCGCATTGCCCTCATCAACCCTCTCTGCTACCTCATCAAAAAACTCGAACAAATTGGTTAAACACTATTTGCCTTTAACAAATCCGTGCTGGCTTTCCTTAATTAATCCACACTTCTCCAAGTGACTGTTAATTTTGTCCCTGATTACTGTTTCTAAAAACTTCCCCACTACCAAGGTCAAACTGACTGGCCTGTAGTTGCTGGGTTTATCTTTACACCCTTTTTTGAACAATGGTGTAACATTTGCAATTCTCCAGTCCTCTGGCACCATCCCCGTATCTATGGAGGATTGGAATGTTATGGCCAGTACCTCCGCGATTTCCTCCCTCAATTCCCTCAGCATCCTAGGATGCATCCCATCCGCTCCTGGTGATTTATCTACTTTAAGTACAGCCAGCCTTTCTAATAACTCCTCTTTATCAATTTTTATTCTCCACTACCTCCTCCTTTACTATGTCAATGGCAGCATCCTCTTCCTTGGTGAAGACAGATGCAAAGTACTCATTTAGTACCTCAGCCATACCCTCTGCCTCCATGCGTAGGTCTCCTTGTTGGTCCCTAATCGGCCCCACCCCTCCTCTTACTACCCTTTTACTATTTATATGCCTATAGAAGACTTTTGGATTACCTTTTATGTTGGCTGCCATTCTATTCTCAAAACCTCTTTGCCCCTCTTATTTTCTTTTTCACTTCTCCTCTGACCTTTCTACATATAGCCTGATTCTTAGATGTATTTGCAACCTGACATCGGTCATACGCACTCTTTTTCTGCTTCATCATATTCTCTATCTCTTTCATCATCCAGGGAGCCAACAGTAACTGCACGTTAAAAGTATGTCATTGGCTGTATATCGCTTTGGCGCTTCATAAATGCAAGTCTTTCTTTTGTTTTATAAACTGCAAGAGGGAAAATAGAACCTATTATCTGAGTATGCATTGCCAGAGAGGAGCCTCATTAGCCAACTCAGTATGTGGAGAAATCGTGGGCACACCGCCTGCAATTTCCCAATCTGCAGGCTTGGCAGCCAAGGTCTCCCCACCAGCAACTCATTCAGCCTTAGTATTAGAACCCTGAGATGCGGCACTGCCAGGAAACTGACGCCTTTATGTGTTCCATCCAAATCATACTTCTTTGAATTAAATGCAAAGTCCAGGGAACATGTTTTACTGCAGTCAGGAAATTATTTGGACGGCAGCTGTGGCTGATGATTCTGCTGTTGCCATTTACACCTCCTCTAGACCCATCTTTTGTTTCTTTACTTGTCCCATTACCACCCCCTTTTGGCTTGCACCATCATCCTTTTTGTCATTTAATCTCTCCCGCCTTCCACCCGATCACAGACATTCCCTTTTGTTCTTTCCTCCCCTCCCCCCTTTCCCTGCCTCTGCACTTGCCTAAAAACCTGTCACATCTCTAACTTTTTCCAGTTCTGACGAAAGGCCATCGACCTGAAACGTTAACTCTGTTTCTCTCTCCCCACAGGTGCTGCCTGACCTGCTGAGTGTTTCCAGCATTTTCTGTTTTTATTTCAGGAACTGTCACACGGTGATACTTATCCACCATGTGACTCATACTGTTGGCGAGTGTTGTAAAGAAATAATGTATATTGAAATGCCTCCCTCTGCAATAAGTGCATCTCTAAATGTGAGACTGGCTGGGTCGCGGAACACAAACTGCAGAAATATTGAAACGAGTTGAAAAAATGTGTATGGAATCCTTATCACTTTAAATGCTCTGACTACCATCAATTGGGGAAAATAGTTTGACTTAAACTATTTTTTCTATTTCTGTTCCTCTTTTTTTTCCTTCCCTCAACCCATCCCTAATCCCGAGCTTCGGAAATCTGATAGCACATCCATCTCACTCAACTTTATTATTAAGTTACAAAATTTGGCATGGGTAATGCGCAAGTGCATTCTTGTAATAGATTGAGTCCTGGTTTAACATGTCTAAATTTCTTTATTACTGACTCTTAAATAGTGAGCAGTAAGCTGGTCTTGAGTTCAGCAGTGCTGGGCAGTGTTACTCATCTGTATTTATCATTTGCATTAGGAAGGTGAATGTGTTCTCTGTTGGGTTTCAGTTTGAGTAAACATAAGATAAGAATCAGGAGCAGGAGTAGGCCATACGGCCCCTCGAGCCTGCTCCGCCATTCAATAAGATCATGGCTGATCTTCGATCTCAACTCCACTTTCCCACCCGATCTCCATATCCCTTGATTCCCCATGGGTCCAAAAATCTATCTATCTCAGCTTTGAATATACTCAATGATTCAGCATCCACAGCCCTCTGGGGCAGAGAATTCCAAAGAGTCACAACCCTCTGAGTGAATAAATTCCTCCTCATCTCAGTCTTAAATGGCTGACCCCTAGTTAAAGATTGTAGATGAAACAGGATTGCTGGGATATCGCAGTTCTAGAAGTGTGAAGTGGCTATTTTGACATTCCCATTCTAACGATTTTGCGTGGAAATACCTTGACTGAAAGATTTTCTTGATGTCAAGAATATTCTTTACTGAGTTTAAAGGCCCCTCTCTTTACCAATCTTGAGACCCTAATATTTAGTGGAGGGCTGTGAGAGGAATATCTGACTCTCAAATAGTAGATTAAGCCTGTGAGAAAGTGGTAGCAACTGTTTGATGTAATTCTGATGGGTCTGAGAACCAACCTTGTTTTGGCCAATCTGAAGTTGTTAAAAATTAAACGTATCCATTGAATGAAACTGTACAATTCTTAAAATTAGGAGCGAGATGTTGGATATAGAAACATAGGGGTAGATTTTCCCGAACCTGTCGGGAAGAAGGCGGGACTACAACTTTCGGGTTTTAGACCCGCCTACTTCGACGTCCGGCCAATCCGCGCGATTTCCCCTTGATTGACCTTGTTGAGCCCACCCAGCGGGCTCAGCAGGCCAATTAAGGGCCACCCGGCAACAGGTGACGTCACAGACTGAAATTTCATCTGTCAAGAGTTCTTGACAGATGAAATATCAGCGTTTCACAGCTGTTTGAAGCTGTCAAACACTGACAGTCTGACTTCTAACCTGAGTCATTCTCCACAGACTCAGTTAGAACTCTCAGCAGCACTCAAAGCTGAAGGCTGTCACTTTTCACAGATCGCAGCCGTTCAGCTTTAAGTGCCGGCTGAGTGATGGGCTCCCGATGGCTACAGGAAGAAAGGCTGTGAAGGTAAGTACAGGTAAGTAAAAGTTCTTTACACACTTTAGACACACCAAACACACTTATCTTTGCACTCATGCACCCATCACTCACCTGAGCGCCGACATTGCGACCCCTCCAACTCCTTCAACCCGACGGCCCGCCTGCTCTAACCTGGCGTGGTTTGGAGCCGTCGGGAATCCCACACGACACCCCTCAAAATAGGGATTAGGCTAAAAACTGCCCGTTAACTACCGGTTAACAGGCAGTTAATTGGCACTAATCCCTTCCCGCCTGGTTTCGGCGGGTCCCAGTGCGGGGCGGGTACCCGCCGCCCCTGAAAGTTGCGTGGGGCGGGGTTTTGGGCGGGATGGTGTCGGGACCCTCAAATTTGTGATTTCCCCCCCCGCAACATGCCTGAAACCTCGCCTGACGGCTCCAGGAAAATCTAGCCCATACTCTCTCAGGAGAAGAGTGCAATTGAGGGGCACAGCTTTGCAGTCTTGAGTGGTGCAACAAAGTCTACCCAACCCCTCGTCCAGGGAGTAGCAAATTAGCATGTGATGAAATCCATATTCTTTGTGTGGTAAACCACTTTTATCGTTCACTATCGTTACACTATAGTTATCACTGTTATATTGTTATCACTGTTCTCACTGTTGTATCACTATACGAGGTCGCCTCTTGTCACGCTGTTATACCTGGGCTGACCATCACTGACTCTGCCCATGGCTCCACCTACCTGCCCAGGTATAAAGGTGGTCGACTGGCTGGTATTCCTCCTTGTTGGATCCGATCACCCATGAGGGTGGGCTCTGTTATTTAGTCAATAAAAACCTATAGTTACTTTCCTAACTTGTCGCTTTTCATTGGACGAATTGATAGGTATATCAATTTTATTGACTAAATTTTAAGATGTTTGACCAGCCAGACGCCCAGCCACAACAGCCACAGCAGCCTTCCGACGCCGAGCCACAACAGTCACAGCAGCCGGCTTGGCTGCGAGCCCTCAGACCACCGTACCTGGATCTAAATCCACGGGCAGCGAACTCAGCCCTCGACTTCGATCACTGGCTGGGCTGCTTTGAAGCCTACCTGGAAGAGTCCAGTGTGCCTCAGAGATCCAAGCTAAGAGTCCTGAACGCCCAACTGAGCCCTAAAGTATTCGCGCTCATCCGGGACCTTAAAACATACGAGGACGCCATCAACCGGCTGAAAAGACAGTACCAAACCCCGGTAAACCCCATGTATACCAGGCACCTCCTAAGGTCCCGCCCGCAACTGCCAGGGGAGCCGGTGGAGGAATTTTTATGGGTGCTACAAGCACTCGGCAGAGACTGTAACTTTAAAGCAGTAACGGCGGCAGAAAATACGGAAGACAACGTCCGCGATGCCTTCGTGAAAGGCCTACGGTCCGACTACTCACGGCAGCGATTACTGGAAGCAAGGGACCTCGACCTGGACAAAGCTGCAGCCCTCGCTCTCTCCCTGGAGGTGGCCCATCGGGACCAGGAGGCGTTTTCCAGGTACTGTTCGCGACCCTGGGACTCGGGCCCGACCCCTACCACAATACCCTTCACCGCGCCACCCCCGGGACCTACCTCAGTGTCGGCGTCCCGGACCCGATCGGGACCGCCACCCCCGGTACCGGCTCCGACATCGGACCCCCGCGGCTGCTTTTTCTGCGGCCAGGAGAAACACCCGAGGCCGCGCTGCCCAGCTAGGAACTCCACCTGCTCAACCTGCAGGAAGAAAGGCCATTTTGCTAAGGCCTGCAGGAGTGGATCTTCAGAGGCCAGCAGTGCCTCATGCGAACTGTGGGGGCGGCCATCTTCCTTCAAGGCAACAGAGGCCAGCATCCCCACACGTGAGTCATGGGGGCGGCCATCTTTGATCAAGGCAACCGACACCAATAGTGCCTCATGTGAGTTATGGGGGCAGCCATTTTGTCCAACCTCATGGGAGACGCCATTTTACCCACCACGCTCGACTGCCACCGTGCCTCCGGACCCGACGATCGCCTCACCCGCAGACGACAACGACTCGCTCAACTACACACTAGCCTCCGTCACTCTGGATCAAGCCCGCCCACATCACCTGTCCAAGTCGATGATGGACATCAAAGTAAACGGCCACGCCACGACCTGCCTGTTCGACAGCGGAAGCACGGAGAGCTTCACCCACCCAGACACGGTGAGCCACTACTCCCTCCCTGTCCTGCCAACGCGCAACCGAATCTCGATGGCATCGAGGTCCCACGCCACGGACATCAGCGGCTACTGTGCTGTGACCCTGTCGGTTAAGGGTACGGAGTATAAAAACTTTAAACTCCTCGTCCTCCCCCAGCTCTGCGCTGCCGTCCTACTAGGGCTGGACTTCCAATCCCACCTCCAAAGTGTCACCCTAGCATACGGTGGACCCCTCCCCCCACTCACAGTCGACAACCAGCGGATGTTAAACCGCCCACCATGTAACACCTGCAGCCTATCCACCCTCAAGGTCCCGCCACCTTCCCTGTTCGCTAACCTAACCCCCGACTGCAAACCCGTCGCTACCAAGAGCAGGCGGTACAGCGCCGGGGACAGAGCCTTCATTAGCTATGAGGTGCGGCGCCTCCTGAAAGAGGGCATTATCGAGGGGAGCAGCAGCCCCTGGCGTGCCCAGGTCGTGGTCGTTAAGACTGGCGATAAAAATCGCCTGGTCATCGACTACAGCCAGACCATAAACAGGTACACCCAGCTGGACGCATACCCCCTTCCCCGCATATCTGACATGGTCAATCAGATTGCACAATACCGAGTATTCTCGACCATCGACCTTAAGTCGGCCTACCACCAACTCCCTATCCGCCCTGAGGACCGCCAGTATACAGCCTTCGAGGCGAACGGCCGCCTCTACCACTTCCTTAGGGTTCCCTTCGGCGTCACCAACGGGGTTTCGGTCTTCCAAAGGGAGATGGACCGGATGGTTGACCAGAACGGGCTGCATGCCACGTTCCCCTACCTAGATAACGTCACCATCTGCGGCCGCGACCGGCAGGACCATGACGTTAATCTGGAGAGATTCCTCCGTACGGCCCAACGGCTGAACCTCACCTACAATAAGGAGAAATGTGTGTTTAACACCTCGCGCCTTGCCATCCTCAGCTGTGTAGTAGAGAACGGAGTCATCGTCCCCGACCCCGAAAGAATGCGTCCCCTCATGGAGCTACCCCTCCCCCACTGTCCAAAGGCTCTGAAGAGAACCCTGGGGCTCTTCGCCTACTATGCCCAATGGGTGCCCAATTATGCAGACAAAGCCAGACCCCTCATGAAGTCCACATCCTTCCCCCTTACGGAGGAAGCGTGCGCAGCCTTCTCCCTCATTAAGGGAGACATCGCCAAGGCCACAATGCACGCAGTGGACGAGTCCATCCCCTTCCAAGTGGAGAGCGATGCATCCGACTTCGCCCTAGCCGCTACCCTTAACCAGGAGGGGAGACCAGTGGCCTTCTTCTCAAGGACCCTACAGGGCCCTGAGATCCGACACTCGTCGGTCGAGAAGGAGGCCCAAGCAATTGTGGAGGCAGTACGATGCTGGAGGCATTACCTGGCAGGCAAACGATTTACCCTCCTCACCGACCAGCGTTCGGTCGCTTTTATGTTTAATAACAAGCTGAGGGGCAAAATCAAGAATGACAAGATATTGAGGTGGAGAATCGAACTATCCACCTATGATTATGATATCTTGTACCAGGTAAGCTGAACGATCCCCCTGATGCTCTGTCACGAATTACATGCGCCAGCGCGCAAAGTGATAGACTTCAGACCCTCCACAACGACCTCTGCCACACCGGGGTCACCAGACTTTACCACTTCATTAAGGCCCGCAACCTGCCATACTCCATCGAGGAGGTCAGGACCATGACCAGGAACTGCCAGACCTGTGCCGAGTGCAAACCGCACTTCTTTAGGCCAGACAGAGCAAGCCTGATCAAGGCCACCCACCCCTTCGAGCGCCTGAGCATCGACTTTAAGGGGCCCCTCCCGTCCTCTGACCGTAATGTGTACTTCCTCAACATCGTTGATGAGTACACCCGTTTCCCCTTTGCCTTCCCCTGCCCAGACATGACCAGTACCACGGTCATCAAATGCCTGAACGACCTCTTCGCCTTGTTTGGGTTCCCAAACTATATACATAGTGACCGGGGCTCCTCCTTCATGAGCGAGGAACTCCATCAGTTCCTGCTAGCGAGAGGTATTGCTGCAAGCAGGACCACCAGCTACAACCCCCGAGGGAACGGCCAGGTGGAAAGAGAGAACGCGACGGTATGGAAGGCCGTCCTCTTAGCCCTAAAGTCTAAGGGCCTCCCAACCTCCCGCTGGCAGGAAGTCCTCCCGACAGCGCTGCATTCCATCCGGTCACTACTTTGCACTGCCGTTAACGCCACCCCCCCATGAACGAATGTTTGTTTTCCCCAGGAAGTCGACTATGGGAACCACTCTACCAACCTGGCTGACCTCTCCGGGGCCCGTCTTGCTGCGAAAGCACGTGAGGGCCCATAAAACGGACCCCCTGGTAGAGAGGGTGAACCTCCTGCACGCCAACCCCCAGTATGCCTACGTGGCCTACCCAGACGGGCGGGAGGATACTGTCTGCTTACGAGACCTCGCACCCTCGGGCACTCCGGAGACACCACCTTTACCCCCCCCCACCACCCCCCCAATCCCAGCCCAGGTAGACGGCATGCCGGAACCCCACGAGCCTTCGCCGGAACCCCACAAGCCTTCGCCGACCACGCAGACACCAGCATTAACACCGGATAATGCAACACTGCCGCTGCGACGATCGGAGAGGCTTACGAGGCCTCCGGACAGACTGACATACCAGAACTGGTAGTACACTTCACCCCGCCGGACTCAAATCTAAAGAAGGGGTGAATGTGGTAAACCACTTTTATCGTTCACTATCGTTACACTATAGTTATCACTGTTATATTGTTATCACTGTTCTCACTGTTGTATCACTATACGAGGTCGCCTCTTGTCACGCTGTTATACCTGGGCTGACCATCACTGACTCCGCCCATGGCTCCACCTACCTGCCCAGGTATAAAGGTAGTCGACTGGCTGGTATTCCTCCTTGTTGGATCCGATCACCCATGAGGGTGGGCTCTGTTATTTAGTCAATAAAAACCTATAGTTACTTTCCTAACTCGTCGCTTTTCATTGGACGAATTGATAGGTATATCACTTTGCGACCAAGATCCTTAGAGGAAGTGGTCCCCACCCTGGAAAGGAAGAACGGTGTCAAGCCGTGGTTCAGTGGGTAGCACTCGCGCCCCTGAGTCAGAAGGTTGTGGGTTCATGTCCCACTCCAGAGACCTGAACACAAAAATCTAGGCTGACACGTCAGTGTTCGTACTGAGGGTGTGCCGTGCTGTCGGAAGTGAAATTAACTAATTCCCAGTCCAACATTTTTATCTATTTTCAATACAAACTTAATTAGATCACTATTTCCCATGTGTTCTCCGGCCACTCACTTATCCTGCTTCATTACCCAGAATCAGATCTAGCACTGAATCTTTCCTTGTTGGACATGCAGTTAACTGAATAAGGGAACATCCAAAAATAACAACAGACAATGCTGGAAACGCTCAGCGGGTCAGGCAGCATCCGCGGAGAGAGAAACAGAGTTAACGTTTCAGGTCGGTGACACTTCGTCAGAACTGGAAAAAGTTAGAGATGTAACAGGTTTTAAGCAAGTGTAGAGGCTGGGAAAGGGGGGAGGGGAGGAAAGAACAAAAGGGACGGTCTGTGATAGGGTGGAAAGCAGGAGAGGTTATATGTTGCTAATGGGGATGGAGGAATCATCAAAAGCTGCCGCTGAAAAAATGGGGGCTGAGGTTATGGTCTGAAATTGTTGAACTCGATGTTGAGTCCAGAAGGCTGTAAAGTGCCTAATCGAAAGATGAGGTGCTGTTCCTCCAGCTTACGTTGAGCTTCATTGGAACAGTGTCAGAGGCCGAGGACGGAGAGATCAGAGTGGGAGTGGAGCAGAGAATTTTGCTATTGAGTAAGGAAACATCCAATCCTGGATGTTTCCCTAAGAAACCCTTCCCATTTTGACCATGATCTTTATCTGATCCCAGGCTACCTCAGGAACAGTTACATTCCCACGTACAGTTGAAGTTACAGAGAAACATAGAAGATAGGAGCAGGAGTAGGCCATTCGGCCCCTCGAGCCTCTTCCGCCATTCAATGAGATCATGGCTGATCATCCAAATTCAGTACCCTGTCCCTGCTTTCTCCCCATACCCCTTGATCCCTTTAGCCTCAAGAAATATATCCAACTCCTTCTTGAATATATTTAATGAATTGGCCGCAACTGCCTTCTGTGGTAGAGAATTCCACAGGTTCACCACTCTCTGGGTGAAGAAATTCCTCCTCATCTCTGTCCTAAATGGCTTACCCCTTATCCTTAGACTGTGACCCTGGTTCTGGACTCCCCGACCATCGGGAACATCCTTCCTGCATCTAGTCTGTCTAGTCCTGTTAGAATTTTATAAGTTTCAATGAGATCCCCTCTCATTCTTCTAAACTCCAGCGAGTACAAGCCTAATCGACCCAATCTCTCCTCATACGTCATTCCTGCCATCCCAGGTATCAGTCTGGTGAATCTTCGCTGCACTCTCTCCATGGCAAGAGCATCCTTCCTCAGTACTGTAAACCTTTCCAAATTGCCTACCAAACTCAGTCTTGATTTCGATCCCACTATTTTGAGGTCTGTAATGCACCCCCAATATGGTAACAGCTTAATTCCCAGAGCAACGTCATCAATGAAAACCTCCCTTTCTATGGTTGTAACCTTCTCCTTAATTAACAGGGTCACCCCTTTTCCCTTTTTATCATCCCAGTAATCGCATGAAAATCTTTACAACTGGGAATATTTCATTCTGCTAACCAAGAGCATAAAGCGATACGGAACCAAGGCGGGAGGAAGGAGTTAGGATACCGATCAGCCATGATCTCACTGAATGGCAAAACAGGCTCGCGGGGGCTGAATGGCCTCCTCCTGTTCCTATGTTCCTTTTCCCAGTCCACACCAGGCTGAAACCAAGATCCTCTCAAATGGATATAGAGTCATAGAGTCATAGAGTTATAGAGCACAGAAAGAGGCCCTTCGGCCCATCGTGTCCGCGCCGGCCATCAAACCCTGTCTATTCTAATCCCATTTTCCAGCACTTGGTCCGTAGCCTTGTAGGCTATGGCGTTTCAAGTGCTCATCTAAATGCTTCTTGAATGCTGTGAGGGTTCCTGCCTCTACCACCCTTTCAGGCAGTGAGTTCCAGATTCCAACCACCCTCTGGGTGAAAAAGTTTTTCCTCAAATCCCCTCTAAACCTCCTGCCCCTTACCTTGAAACCATGCCCCCTGGTTATTGACTCCTCTACTAAGGGGAAAAGTTCATTTCTATCTACCCTATCTATGCCCCTCATAATTTTGTACACCTCAATCAGGTCCCCCCTCAGCCTTCTCTGCTATAAGGAAAAAAAACCCAGCCTGTCCAGTCTCTGGGACTAGGAAAATTTGCCACCGATCTCCGAATAATTTCATTTGGTTAGAATCATAGAAATTTATGGCACAGAAGGAGGCCATTCGGCCCATCGTGTCTGCGTCGGCTGGAGAAGAACTATCCAGCCTAATCCCACTTTCCAGCTCTTGGTCCAGAGCCCTGCAGGTTACGGCACTTTAAGTGCATATCCAAGGTTTGTTGCGAATTGGAATAAAGTCAACGATATATGACCCGTGCAGTAAGTATTTCGAATTAATAACAGTCAGGGTGGCTCCCCTGAAAGCTCGGTAGGTATAATACTGATCCATAGTAGAGTAGAAGGTCTCGGGTTTAATTCCAATTTCTGCTGAGATTCGTTGATTGCAGAAATCAGAGCACCACGGCCCCCATGGGCTAGGGAGGGGACAAGAAACAGCCAGGGTTCCAGCTCTTGATCACTAGCCAATGATTCATAGGGGATTCCTGGCTTTATAAATACAGGCCTAGCGTGCAAAGACAAGGAAGTTATGCTAAACCGTAATAAAACACTGGTTAGGCCCCAGCTGGAGCATTGTGTCCAATTCTGGGCACCACACTTTAGGAAGGATGTCAAGGCCTTGGAGAGGGTGCGGAGGAGATTTACTAGAATGGTACCAGGGGATGAGGGACTTCAGTTACATGGAGAGACTGGAGAAGCTGGGGTTGTTCTCCTTAGAGCGGAGGAGGTTAAGGGGAGATTAATAGAGGTGTTCAAAATTATGAAGGGTTTTGATAAGAGTAAATTCGGAGTAACTGTTTCCAGTGGCAGAAGTGGCAGTAACCAGGGGGCACAGAGTTAAAATAATTGGCACAAGAACCAGAGGCAACATGAGAGGAAAAAATTACGCAGCGAGTTGTTGTGATCTGGAACGCGCTGCCTGAGAGGGCGGTGGAAGCAGATTCAATGGTAACTTTCAAAAGGGAATTGGATAAATACTCGAAGTGGAAAAATTTGCAGGGTTATGGAGAAAGAACAAGGGTGGGGTGGGAATAATTGGTTTGCTCTTTCAAAGAGCCGGCACAGCCACGATGGGCCGAATAGCCTGTTGGACTGTGCCAGGTGAGGACAGGACTGGATTTGGCGGTCAGGTAGGTTGCCAACACTCGCTGCCGAGGCTCACAGACATTTGGGCAAAGGTATTGGTGTGGGCAG